>NC_084796.1:42519278-43127439 GCF_963169125.1 Humulus lupulus
AAGGTTGCAACAAATGTATGACGGTAGGGACTTTGGCTGTCGAAAAATTTACATAGAGATTTAAGTGAAACATAATAAGCTACATATGGTTTTATGTCGCAATTTATTTTATATATATTTTACACCTAAAATTATATCAACATTAGTCATGTTCCGATATAATATCATGACGAATATTGAATTTTCAATCTTTATAATTTAAGAATATTATTCTTAGTTAGAGGCATCATTTTTGTCCCTATCGTAGGGACGTTTTCTATTTTTTGTTCTTTGAGAAATCATAACCTGATTTTTTTGCATGATGAAGTGCATTATAGTTATAACAGGCATCTTGCCAATTTTCAGAAAATTTAGACTAATTTATGATGCCAAAATGAGACTTCAAATAGTATGTTTTCCACAAGTATAAAAAAATTAGGCACTAGTAGAACTAACTATTTGAACTCTGATTTCGGCACTTTAAATTATTTGGAATTTTTTGAAAATTAGAGGGGTGTCAGTTATAACTATAATGTACGTTATCATGCTATAAAAATTGGGTTATAATTTCTCTAAGTGTCGAAAATAAAAAATACTTTACTATACAGGCAAAAGTGATGTCCCTACTTAAAAAAAATTTCTCAATATATAGGGACCTTCTTAGGTAGGGGCATCACTTTTTCCCCTACCACAGGATCATTTTCTAATTTTAGTACTTGAAGAAATTATAATAAATTTTTTATGACAGCGTACATAATAGTTATAATAGTTATCCCACAAATTTATGGGAAATTCCAAATAATATACAGTGTTGAAATCAGAGTTCAAATAGTATGTTTTCCATGTGTACATAAAAATTATGTACATGTGCAACTGATTGTTTGAACTTTGATTTCAGCATTGAAAATTATTTATAATTTCTCAAAAATTGGTATGATAACTGTTATATTTATAATGTACGCCATCATGCAAAAAAAAAAATTAGGTTATAATTTCTTCAAACACCGAAAATCGAAAATACTCTTACAATAGCGACAAAAGTGATGTCCCTACTTAAAAAAATTCTTATATATATAGGGTAGTACTTCGGTGCACCCCCCAAAAAGAGGCACATCGGTGCACCTCTTCTAGTTTTTGGCTCGAGAAATATTTGCGGCGAAATTTTTTTTAAGTCTGTGTAGATTGTAGTTATTTAGAGCATTCTGCAAAATTTTGAAAAATTCAAAATAATTTACAATGTAGAAAAAAATTTCAAATAGTTTGTTGCACACGTGACTTTTTTCTATGCACATTGAAGGTAACATGTTTGAATCTTATTTTCTGTACTGTAAGTTATTCAGAAATTTATGAAAATTTTCGGTATGCTCTAAATAACTACAATGTATACGATCATAAAAGAAAATTCGTTGAAAATACTTCCCAAACTAAAAATACTAAGAGGGTGCTCCGTTGTGCCCATTTTTTAGAGTGCACCATAGAATTCTTCTATATGACAATTCTTCTATAGGAGCTTCACTTTAAGCCCTACTGGTGAGGCTCTCAGTATTTCTCGACCCGTGAACAGTTTTGAGCGTGATTTTTTTTTATGACCGTGTATATTGTAGCTATTTAGAGTATCCTGCAAATTTTTAGAAAATTACAAATAGTTTACAATACTGAAAACTAAGTTCAAACATGTTGTTGCACGCGTGACTAATTTTTTATGCGCGTGAAAATCAACATGTTTGAACCTAGTTTTCGATACTGTAAACTATTCGGAATTTTCTAAAAATTTGTAGGATGCTCTAAATAGCTACAACATACACGGTCATAAAAAAAATCGCGCAAAAAACTGTTCACGGGTCAAGAAACACTGATAGCCCCACCGGTATAGCTTAAAGTGAAGCCAGTATAATTGTACAATATATTTATATAAATATATATATATATATTTATATAAAAATCATAGGGTTATCCGTGAGTCCGTGAGCTAGGAAAAAGTACAACTTGTCTTTCTATGAAAAATGAAATTTCAAATTTATAAAAACGTAAGTACTAATTTCTTTTTATTCACGTGATCCTTGCTGAAACACCTCACGTGTGTACTATCTAGCTCCTAAAAGTCTACAACCTACTAAATGTGTTATTTTGGTGAACTCATTTCTCAACAACCTCCTTCTTCCTTAGAGCACTCACATTGGGTGAGTTATATTACCAAAATATGTAAAAAATAGCTAAAACTAACAAAAATGGGGATACATTGGATGATGTATTTTACAAATATTTTTAGATATAGCTACAGTACAAAGCTATATTTAATGTACACTATTCATCCTTTAACCTAATATTATAATATTAAAATATATTAGGATATTATTGATAGTTATAAAAAATATTTTAAATGAATAAAAAATGTTTGAAAATATAATATTTAAATGATATAGAGAAAAAAATAGAGAATCTGATGTATGGTAAAATGTAAAACTTAGAGGTAAAATAGAAAAATGTGTGGTTTGAGAAGATATTTTAAAGAATGAAGTAGAGCACCGGATGGGAGTGCTCTTACTTCTATAACCCAGAAATAAAGAGAGAGGTTAGATTTTTGTCACATCTACTTCTTGAGCATCTTTGTACCTGCCTATAGATAGATATTGAATGACTAGACAAAGATATCTCCTTCCTTCCTTATAGACAAAATATTATAATGTTATGGTCATTTTGGTGCCCAACAGCTCTAGCCCAGATATTTTTAATTTAAATTAGAATATGTGCAAAATAAAAATATAAGAGATCCAATATTAAATTGCATGAATTTTAAGAATAATTTAATTACAAAATAAATTTTGGCCCCACCTCAAGTTCACGAGGAACCAATAGTGTGATCCATTTACTAATGATCATGATGATATCAATCAAAACTTTTATTTGTATTCATATAAAAAATCCTCAACTCAAAAAAAAAAAAATATATATATATCTCTTTAACATTTTCAACTTTTTTCCCATTGCCTGTATTTAGATCAAAAGTGTTATCTATGATACCTCAAAGCATAACACAAATTAAAATTAACTATATGTAACCAATGTAAATGAGAAAGAATTAGTTTAGATATAGCTCATAATGCAAATGATATAGATTTCTTTTCCTCATCTTTAATACCATTTATCATCATTGAAACTTGACTCATAGTAGGTCTTTGATTTGGAGAGGGATTTATGCACTTCAAAGCAACAAGCAACAAGTTAACCATTCTCTCTTCACTAGCACCTTCCGAGATCAAGGCCTTGTCAAATACTTCAACAGTCCATTCCTCTTTAACCACTGATTGAACCCAATTAGGCAAATCAAACCCATTTTTCTGAACTAACCTCCCTGTTAAGAGCTCAAGAAGAATCACACCAAAACCGTAGATATCACCCTTGAAGGTGGTGTGAGAAGGTGGTTGGATTTGATCCAAATCTTCTTCATAAGTTGCTAGCAATAAATTGTGTTGATTTTCAACCACCATGAGACCATATTCACTAATGCAAGGGTCCATAGTTTGGTTGAAAAGAATGTTCATGGACTTTAAGTTGCCATGGCCAACCCGATCTTGATGAAGCTCCTCGTGCATGAAGGCTAATGCCTCGGAAATACTAGCTGCAACACTTAGTCTACTTTCCCAGTCAAATACTTGCCCATCTCTATCAGATGAACCTGGGTTATTCAATACGTATAAATATATTAAAACTTGAGGCTTATTCAGGTATTTTTCACTATCTCATATGTAAAAACTTTTATCAAGCTTTTTTTCTATAATTCAGTTTTCATCAACGGTTATTGGGAGATGTGATAGTAAAATATACACATTATTTTACATAAAAATTGTATATACAACTTTATAGTCTTTTTAAAAAAATTGTGATGACATGTGACTTTTAAAGAGTGATTAATAAAGATATAGGAAGCTTTTTATTTTTTTATTTTTTGTAATTAAGATATATTGAACCTGGACTCTTTTTTAACATCATTATTAAACAAAAAGAATAATATTAAAAAAATTATGTATTTTCTTTCTTTCTGTATTTTAGTGTAGTATATTAATAATTTTTAAAAAAAATTTAATTTTATTTGAAACAATGTTTAGTATTTCAAATTATAAACATTTTATAATATTTTAATTTTTATGTAATTCATCATTTTTATATTAAAAATTATTTTTTAAATTAATGGCAGCCAATAAATTACAGATAAAAAATAAAATAAATAAAGCGATTACCATGCAGAAGTTGGAAGAGACTGCCGTTAGGCTGAAAGTCATAAACCAAGAGCTTCTCCTGTTCGGAGCAATAAAACGCAACCGGCGGCAACACATGCCGGTGCTTCACCTGGTCCAGCTTCCTCATTCTCCGATCAAACTCTTCGAACGAAATCTCCCAATTCTTGATCCTCTTCACCGCCAACGTAACCCCATTTTCCACTCTCACTTTGTACAAGCTCCCATGCTTTCCTCTCCCCAAAAGCTCCGCCGGAGCCTTAAGCAACTCCTCAAACGACAACCCAAGTGTCTTCGTCGGGCTTCCCAGAACTACCAGCGTCGGAATCCTCCCGCTCTCGAACGACGTCAATGAATACTCCGACCGCGCAATGGTACTCGGCATCGCGCTACTCTTATCTACTGCTCTCTTTTTCAGTTCAGAAGATTCTATGTTTTCCTCTCGAGGTTTTTTCCTCTTGAGGAATATGAAAACAAGAAAGACGAGAATGACTGAGCCCATGATCAAGTAACCCGAATAGATGAGAATCTTTTTGGCTGAGGATTTTTTGGGTTTCTCTGATTTTAATGGAGGTGGGCAGAGGTCTGGTAATGGAATGCCGCACAAATAAGGATTTCCCAGAAAGCTCTCGGCTTTGAATTTTCCTTTCACATCTGGGATTTGGCCGGAGAAGTTGTTGTTCGAGATATTGAATTTATCAAAATTGGTGAAATCGAAATCCGGGATTTTCCCACCAAGCTCGTTATTTTCAGCCACAAAAGATACTAAGCCTGAGATTCGTGAAAGGTTAGGGAGGTCGCCATGGAAGTTGTTATCTTCGATATGTAGCCTTTTAAGGTTACTTAGCTGAGAAAGTGAGTCGGGTAGGTCACCGGAGAATTTGTTCCGGGCTAAGTATAAATGAGTCAGGGCTTTACAGCCTCCAATCTCCAGTGGGAGGTCTCCTGTTATGTTGTTGGTCTGGAGACTAAGGACAGTAATGGAGGTCACTAAGCATAATGAAGAAGCGTCAAAGGTTCCATTAAAACTAAGTTTTTCAAGAACAATTTTCCTCACTCTGGTGAATCCATCGTCGCATTCAACACCGAACCATTTGTCTTTGCAAGGGTCCGAAGTCGAGTTCCATCCCCAGTTGCCTAGTCTTAGTAATATATTGTTTTGTGGTGTAAGCTTGTCCATGAACTCAACCATAGTTTTCTTCACTTCATCTTCAACTGAATTTGACCTTGGAATGACGAGAATGATCGAAATAAGGAATGCCCAGATGAAGATTCTTGTCATTCTTTGATGAAAAGAAAAAAAAAATTCTGTTGATGAAACAGGTTCAAAGCAATGAAAAATGCCAATTTGACGAGACTACCAAGGTAGGTGTGTGATTGTAATATTTGAATATGTGAAATGTGAGTAAGGACTTGCAAATATAAGCCAAAAAAGATGAAAGTTGCCGGCTGATTGATTTGGCTTAGTCTTCTCGTTTACTTCGGCAGTAGCTTGTTGGTTCTACTAACATAATATATTGATTGTTTTGTTGAAATAAACTATTAAACAAAGTATTTTAAGACTAAGTGTTGAAGCAGCTGGATCCTTGGAGACTTTTATTCGGCCAAGAGTCACAAAATACAAATGGAGCTTTCTTATTGTTTAGGCTCTTGTTTCATAAGACTTCTGAATGAGACTTAATTTTCTTGGGATATCTATTGGAGGGGGAATAAAAAATGTGGCTTTTATGTTCATAAAAAAGTGTTTATGTAACTCAAGCAGAAGTAAACAAGTGAGGCTTGTAAATTACTAATGTGCATAATATGGTTAAAAACACCCTTAAGAGATTGACTTGTGACATATTATCAATCACTACTTTGCTATTAGGGATAAAAGAAAAAATGAAATTTTTATAAAATACTACAAAAAAAAAAACGTGACTTTTGTCGTCGCGTTTTTGCGCTGGCAAAAGTCATGATTTACGCTGGCAAAAACCAGGTTGGCTTTAGCGACGCGTTTTTGTGTCGGGAAAAGGTAACGACCGAATTCCGTCAATAATAAGACTTTTGCCGGCGCACAACGACCTACACCGGCAAAAGTCACTTTTAGCGACGCAAAAATGCAACGACATAAATATGGACACGCCAAATTCCGTCAGTAAAAGTGTAATCTTGTGCCGGCATTAAATTACACCCGCAAAAGTTAGGCTTTTTAATGGTGTAAAATTGCACCGGCAAATCTTAAGACCTTTGGCGACGCGATTTTACGACACTAAAGACCAGAATTTTAGTGGCGTGGAATTGTGCTGGTAAAAAATAATTTATTTTTGGCGACAATGATTTTTTCTGACGCAATTTTGCGCCAGTAAAAGTATTTTTTAAATGAATAAATTATTAAAAAAAATTATATTTAATAATTTTAATTTTAATATATATTAATGTTAATTATTTAGTAATATTATTTAATTTGATCAGAAATAAAATAAAAATTAAATTAGAACTATTAATGTTAATTGTCTCCAATAAACATGAAAATATAAAAGTAGTTTAGTAAATTAACACAAACTTTGTATCTACAAGTGGGTATTATCCTCATCATCCCCACCCTTGTCAGCATCCACACCCCCGTCAGCTGCACCACCGTCCTCGTAATCAGCATCTTCAGGATCCTCTTCTCGAACTCCACAATAAAACCAGGAGACAATACACCAAAGCACTAAGAAACAAATCTAAACGTCGTTGACGTCCATTCCAGGTGGCAATTGCTTGGACATTTGAGAAGATGATGAAGATCCTGCCCTCGTCCCACCAATTGCCTTTAGCCTAGGCTACGCTGAAAACCCTTTCTTATAGTGCGAGCTGAGCCCAAGGACATCAGTAACAATGTCCATATCAGGTGGGAACTCACCGTCAACATTATCGCCGACACAAGAAGTAGCAGATGATGCAGCAACCGAACTCTTCGATGCTCGGCGCTTGGTCATCTGAGTCTGCACAATAAGAAACACATATATTAGATTCCAATATAACATTAAAAGAAAACCTAATTAAGAAAGAAAATAACTAAACAATCTGAACATTTCTAAAGCAAAGTTATCGATTATATAGTTTCAAAGTATAACTTTATTATCTATCTGTCAACATCTTATCATTAATGACTGCAGACGAGTGATTGGAAAAGAATGCAAGTAATTTTATTCGTTTATCTAGGAGCAAGTGGGCTAAGTTAATTTGGTCAGTAAAACCTATGTCTAAATCAAAAGTATGCGAATATTGATGACATATATGTTAAGAGTGGTTAATTCCATTAACGGGGGAATTTACGTGTCTAAACATATATATCAACAATATCTTTATATTTTTATTGAGATATGGATTTTCATGACCAAATTAACTTAGCCCACAAGCTCCCAGATATGGGACAACATTAGTTATGTTCTTTTTCTATCTTGGTCCACAATCATTAATCATAAACATATTGGCACATAGGTCATAAAGTCTTCGAGTATCATCGAACTACCACTCTGGATATGTTAAGTCAAATCGCAGAGGAAGAAAATATGTTAAAGTAGGGAGAGTACATAGCATACTTACTAACTTGTTCTCAGGAGTTTATTAAAATGCTTATAAATTGAAACATTTGTTTCAAAACAAAAAATAATAGTTAAATTGCTTAGCGTACTAATACTTTCGCGGTGTTATATCGACCGACAACAATACATACATTATCAATGAATTAGGCTAATTTTTAGTACACCTTAACATTTAGAATATTTTAACACAAACTATTTAATCGAATGATTTATATTCTTTGTAATTACTTATAAATACTAAATATTTATAAATTTTTGAGAATTTGGATGACATACAATAATAATTATAAATCACAAGAGCTAGTTTATCTACTCACATAATAAATATGATCATTATTAATTCTTGTTAATTATTATAAAACAGCAGTACTATGATCGGCTAAACCTTTATTAGTAAAAAAATGAATACTTATTTAACGTTCCTACAAACTGTTAATACTGTTTTTATATATCAATGTTGAAACGTATATATCATAATAACTATACATATGAGTAACATAAATAATGCTCACTGACTGCAGACCATTGCAAATATTCATAAACTTTGTGTGTAATCAAACAATTTATTACACCTATGATAAAAAAAAAATTTGTAAATAAATGATAACCGTATGGTTAGATAAGCATAATCAACAATGCTCACAACACTTTAACCGTAATAGTTGATAATTATAAAGTTCATTAGTATTGTCGTTAATCTTAGAACAATCTAACGACATTATACCGTTCATTATATGCTAAATACTCATTTATTTATGAATAATACTACATAATACTTTAATCACATCAAAAAAATATAAAAAAATTGTTTATTTCTATTATGTAATACTTTTACCGGTGCAATTTTCTTCTTCGTCGGCGGGTTTATGAATTTTGTCGGCGTTTTCGAAAGACTTTTACTGGTGCAATTGCGTAATACGCCGACAAAAGTAGCGCTGTCAAAACTTGGTTCGAGAAAAAAACACTTTTTCCAGTGCAATAATATCTTATTCATCGACAAAAAAGTTGTCGTTTAAGGTCACATGTTTTTGTCAGCGCATTTCTGAATTGCGCCGAAAAAAAACAAAAATTCTTGTAGTGAAATGTGGTTTTTCAAAGACTATATTATAAAATTATTGATTTATTATATTATTAACTTTCTCAAATTAAAGTTTAAGAAAAATCATATAATATATGGTATTTTAAACAATTACATTTTAAATTTTACAACTGTTGACGCGATTTTTCGCCAACAATGTATTGAAGAAATAATAAGGTTTAATTAGTGCTTAGTAATAAACCAAAAATATGAAATGAAATCACAAGAACACAAGTCTCTTTACGTGGTTCAGTGGTTAAAAATCCACCTAGTCCACGAGTCTATATTATTGTTGTTTCTCTCTCTATTTTGGTAGAGTTTCAGTATTACAGAATAATCGTCCATTTCCCTGTCCAATATTCTTAGTATTTATAGAGAAATTCCATGAACAAGTTTGGGTAACCGCGTGAGTCAATCACGAATTTACATATTTTTTACATTTAATACAAACAATTCCCATTTATATTGGATATGATTTGATCATGAAATAAATGGTCTCCTAATATCTGGGACATTAAATATGAGAGGTTGGTCATAACTAATCATATAAAAGTACCTGAGTCTTTGGTGATCTGCGGGTACGCAATATATTTGAATTATTCCAAGTTGGATATCTCTCTGAGCTCGTACTTCGGCAACCGTTTGAATATCATGAGCTCGTGCTTCATAACCTTCATTTCTGTAGCTCAGGTTAAACCCAGGACGCTTAACACTTAAGTTGCTTACGTGGATAATAAACAGATCATTTTCTTGGTTATTTCTCCGTGTATTTATTTGCCAGCTGTACCCGAGCTGAATGAAGGACTCGTGCTGAAATTAGGGTACAACATTTGCCCCCCAAGTCCGCGCTCGTGGTTCATGTCATCACCTTCTGACCTACACAATAGGGACTTTTAGACTTCTGTTGCATTAAGCCATGTCTGTCCAGTCCACTACTGAAGTACTGGACATGCGGTACGTCACAATTGGCGTTTTTTCGAGTTTCTAGGCTTACAATAATTGTCTTGTCACCTTTTTGCTGCCGTTTTGTCTTTTAAATCATAGCCCTTGGATTTTGTACTGACCAAATCAGATGGCCCAAATTAATTTATGTTGTTTACGTATAAATAGGGTAGTCAATTTTCAAGCTTCACCACCTTTCATTTGAAATCTTTCTACATCTTCTCTCTTCTGCATTTCCAAACCCTTCTTCTTTCTCATAAAAACCCAAAGACCGTTTGTTGCAAAAACCTTCAGAAACCCAATTACTTAGGAGTCTTCTAGGAACTCTCCCCTACAAAGTTTACTTCTTTTATCGAAGAACACACTGTAAGTCTTTCGGTTTTGAAGATACTTTTCTTTTACTGATCTTTTTTTTTATCATGCTCATCCGCACTTCACCGTAGTCAATATTAGGCCATTCCCCAGATATTTTTAGCAAATAGTATTCAACTTAGATTCAACGAGCATGTCCTAAAACATCCTTAGAACTACAAAATTCATATGACTGGGTAATTTCTGGGTAAAGTTGGTTAATTCACGAGGAATTTAGAAAATACACATTCGGGATATAGAAGATGAAAAGTTTTTAGGGCCCAAACCAGGTTGCTTAAGGGTCACGCTTCTTGGGTGGTTTCCCACTAAACCGCCTCCCAAGGAGAGTAGTGGCCTGATTTTCTGACACACGGATCCCTAAATATCAGGGGTCTGTTAGGAAACTGAGGCGCATAGCGTAAGGTAGTGTGTGGCATCACGCAACGCGGCTGAGGCCAACTCAGCTTGTGTATCCAAAGTGAACCATTTCCCTCCGTACTTCTGCGCTATGACCTTTAAAACTCTTCGGTCGCCCACTAATTAGGTCGTTCTATTCATTAGGCGATCTGATGGATCCTTAGAAGAACGCACCTAAGAAGAATGCACCCAGCTCATCCTCTCAACAAAAGCAAAAGGGGAAGGAGGTCACCCCTGAGTCTCCCATTCCCCACTTCGGTCCAATGGTGGAAAAGGAAGTAGTGGTGGACCCTAACGCCTACTTCGAGGCAGAAAGAATTGTCTCCAAGATCATGACCCAGGGGAGGGTAAACAAGATTATGTTGAGCCACAACATCAAGGTCGGGACCAGAGGCCTCATTGCCTGACCTGCCTTTGAGGGGGAACAGAGCTGCCCCCCTCTCTCGGACGATTTCGCGGCGTGGAGTGACGAACACTTGAAGGTGGGTGCCTTCCTTCTCTTGGACCAATAGTTCGCAGATTTCCTAAATTTTGTGAAGTTGGCCCCATTTCAGCTCCCCCCGAATTCTTATAGGCTTTTGGCGGGGCTGAAATACATGTGTTTTGAGGCACAAAGTGGGACGTCCCCACTCCAGCAGATATTCTATACTTTTTCTGCCTCAAGGCCAACCGGAGCAAAGAGGTGGAGGAGACAGGTTCTACTGCCTCACCAGATTCCCAAATTTTGCTCCTATCATCGAGCTCCCAAGCCACCCTAACGACTATAAAGACTTGTTCTTTATGTCGAACGGGTTCCAAAACTGTGAACACAGATACTTCAACCGTCCTCGTAAGTTCTTTATCCTCTGACCTCAGCACGTGAAATTTTATTCTTTCTAAGATATTTCCCTTGTACTTGTATTAACTGAGTTTATTTTTCGTGCAACCATATTTGCGAGGACAGCGAAGTCCGTTACCTTGGGGGGTCAGTACGAGAAATTATCTGGGCTACCCCCCTATGAGAAGGATTATCACCAAACCGTGAATGATGTCACGATGTTGGCGCACCAATTGATTGGTGAAGGCCAAACGTTGGCCTTACGGACCTAGGCTACTCTTCCGGTAATCCGCGAGCTCCCCCCCTCCCAAGAAGATGCCTTGCTGGCCATTGACGGCGAGGACGAGGAAGAGGACAACGTGCCTCTTGTGCGAAAGAGGCAGGTTCCTGAGGTTGTTCGGGAACCTGATTTAGAGCGAGCTGTGTCAGGGAACTAGATAGGGTTGTGGCCGATTTTAGGTTAGTTAGATTTAACCCAAATCAGCTCGTCCATTGTCATCCCTATAACCCAGATTGTAATATCACCCTGTTCCAGTGTGTAGATCGCTTGGTGGTGCGTCATGACAATAGTTACCCTAAGGGCACCATTGTTGTAGATAACACCTTAAATTTTAGGTCCACCATCTTTGAGGAGTATGGGACCAATCATAGGAGCTGGCCTTCACTGCTCCAGGGCGCCTTTGCCCCTGGATTTAGGAAGTATGTAGATGAGTCCAGCCCTAAGGTAGAACAGGAGCCTGAACCTCCTAGGATCCAAGAATTATTAGTCGTAGAATTTCCTTCTCCTCCAGTAGTCCCAAGGCCGGAGGTCGTGATAATAGACTCCTCCCCCAGCCCGGAGGGTAGGACCTTTACTTACTTTCTTTTTGTATGTTTTTTACTTTACTTGTGAACTAATTCCCTTTTTGTTCTTTTCAGGCAACGCGATGGAACAACCCCGAGCTCCTGACCTCCGTATGACTTTCTAGGCCGGGAAAGCTGGCTCGGGCCCTGTCGTGAAAAGGCCTCGATATACAAAGAAAGCCGCTCCAATAGCAGGAAATGCCTCCAAATCCCTTGCTAAGGGGAAAGGCACAAGCTCGACAACTCTAGTATCTACTGTAACTGAGAGTAGGATTCCTTCTCCACCTCGGTTCGCGCCTTCCCAGGATCAAGTAATACAAGCTGATCCTTCAGATCCTCTTGCCCCAACTGCGATCGTCCGCATACCAGTGGATCCCCAGGATATGGAGAGGATCCCTGAAGCTTTTCAGGGGATCCTATATGAGACGGCGAGCCACATGGTGGGGCATGCTTATAAGGCCAGCTTGAGGGACTTGAGGACAATCGAGGAGCGGAGCCCGGAAAACTTCCTGGAGTCAACCTTGGGGATGACCCTCACAGTAAGTTATCATTCCTTGGTGACATTTTTCTCTTTATCTTGTCAAAGGATACATCTAACTTGCCTTGTTATTTTGCAGTCTGCCTTGGCTCAACACCGCATCATAGCACGGGCTAGGGCTAGAAATGATGAGCACTAGGCCGAAATCAATGCTGCCAAGACTGCCCTGACTGCTGCTCAAGAAGGCGAGCAAGCCGCCAAAGCTGCCTTTGCGGCTGCTCAAAAGAGTGAGTACGATGCCATGTTTTCCCGCACCTCGTCTCAGGAAAGCGAGCAGGATGCAAAGATTGCCTTGGCTGCTCTCTAGGCCCAAACTACCCAGCTCTAGACCAAGGTTGATGAAACCAAGGAAAATCTGCTCAAGGCCGAGGCTGCAGTCATAGAAGAAAAGGCGGCCTCACTGTCCTCCATGGAAGATATGTTGTATCATTGCTGGGCTTTTCACCAGGATGGAAACTTTTCTTTTATGGCTCCTGCGTTGTGGGAACCTTCCCTTTTAAAATTCAAGGCTCAGATCTTGTTAGAACCGTCAGAAATGGGGGATGCTTCTGTGGCGGGCGAGCAGGAAGGCGAGGAGGTCACATCCTCAGAACAGCCTGGAGGAGCTCAATGAGTCTTTTTTTTTGTTTTTTTTTATATTTGTTTGTAAAAAATTTCCCTTGGGCTCAGTTTGTGTTTTTTCTCCACGACACCATTTTATCTTCAATTTATATATCTAATCTCTTTTTTCTATTCATCTTTCCTTTATTATCTCTCATGTTTATGACTCCTTAGAGTTGTACACTCGAGATTTTAGGAATCGATTTTTAGATCGGGATAGATATTTTATGCTCAGTCATATCCAAACTTAATGTGTTCATTTATGTCATACCTGTTAAGAATTAGGCCTTGGACCCAGTTATATCAGGGATTTTAAATATTTTAAACTTAGTTCATGTTAGGTTTATTGATAACTCGAGCTTTAAAAAGCCTTTGGTTTCAACAATTTCCCCCAACTTTCAAAGTTTTGTACCTTGTTGCATCCAAGGTTTTAAATGATTGAAACTGAGTTTATACTAAGTCTATTGACATCTCGAGCTCTTAGAAAAGCCATTGAACATTCAATTTTCCTAATTTCTAAGTTTTGGACCTGGTTGTCTCCAGGGTTTTAAGTGATTTAAACTTAGTTCGTGCTACGTTTATTGACATCTTGAGCTCTTAAAAGGCTGTCGAATAATCAATTTTCCAAGGTCGTAAGTTTATTGACCTGGTTGTATCTAGGATAGTTTTGTACCTGGTTGTATCTAGGGTTTTTAAGTGATTTAAACTTATCTGGCGATCTTGATCTTATTCTGATCCACCTCGGGTTGTATGCCCCCCAAGTTACCAGAATGTAGAGACTTTCTTGGTTGCTTTTATAAACATCAATACACGAGCTAATACAACCTTAATAAGAAACATTATTTAAAACCATCTTAACAAGAAAAATCATATAATAATCTATCTGTTATTTAATTAAATGGCTTTTATATTTAAGTATTGCATGGATGAATGTAATATTGAAAATAATTTTTTAAATGCATGGCGTTCCAGGTCCGTGGGACAATCTCCCCTTACAGCCGAGCTGACTTGAAGGTCTCTTCATGCAAAACTTCCACGATTTGATATGGTCCTTCCCAGATCGGGCCTAAAATGTCATCCTTGGGATCCTTATCGGCCAGGAAGACCCTTCGGAGAACCAAGTTGCCTAATTCAAAACTGGGCCTCTTGACCTTAGAATTAAAGTAATGGGTAATCTTCTGTTGATAATGGGCGAGTTGTAACTGTTAATCTTCTCGTTTCTCATCAATCATGTCGAGAGATGTGCTTTGTAATTCATCATTCCGTTCCTGGCTAACTATTTCTTGCCTATGAGTGGTTACCATAGCTTCGACTGGAAGGACGACCTCACTTCCAAAATTAAAGGAGAAAGGAGTGTGTCCCGTGGAGGTTCTATGAGAAGTTCGGTATGCCCAAAGTACTTACGGGAGCTGTTCGGGCCATACTTCTTAGACCTCATCTAACCTCTTCTTAAGGCTCGCCTTTAGGGTTTCGTTCACAGCCTCGACCTATCCGTTGGCTTGTGGATATGCTACTGAGGGGAAACTCTTAATAACACCATATTTTTCACAAAAGTTAGTGAAGAAATCACTGTCAAACTGGGTCCCATTGTCCGACATGATCTTTTTAGGAAGCCCAAATTGACATACAATATTCTTCACCACAAAGTCCAGGACTCTCTTTGATGTGATTATTGCCAAAGGCTCGACTTCTACCCACTTCGTGAAATAGTCGATTGCCACTACCACGTAACAAACTCCTCCCTTTCCCATAGGTAAGCATCCTATTAGGTCAATCCCTGAGACTACAAATGGCCACGGGGATGAGATCATCGTTAGCTCGACTGGAGCAGCTTGGGAAACTGTGGCGAAGCGGTGGAATTTGTCGCATTTTTGGACATACGAGACGGATTCTTTCATTAAAGTGGGCCAAAAATAGCCCTGCCTCAATATTTTCAATGCTCGGTTTTTCCCCCCAGCATGATCTCCACAAAATCCTTCATCCACTTCTTGCATAATGGTTTTAGCCTCCTCAGGCAGAACACACCGTTGGAGAGGCAATGAATGACCATGTCATTATAATATACCATCCACTATCACATACCTCAAAGTCTGATAGAGTATTTTTCTTACGTCCTTTCTTTCCTCAAGTAGCCTTCCAGTTGTAAGGTATTCCATTAGGGGGGTCATCCAGGTCGGCCTTGTGTCGATTATCTCGACCTCTACCATTTTTCCTGCCACGCTCGGACTCTCCAAGAACTCTACTGGCACTACATTCAACGTCTCAGCTTCCTTGGTGGTGGCAAGCCTTGCCAAAGCATCAGCATTAGAGCTATGCCCGTGAGGTATCTGTTCAACAGTGCTGTACTCAAATTCGGATAGCTCCCCCATTACCTTAGCTAGGTAAGCCGCCATTTTGGTACCTCGAGCTTCATACTCCCCCAACACCTGATTGACCATGAGCTGGGACTTGCCATAACACTGTACGACCTTCTCTTTGAGCTCCTTCACCACTCTCAGTCCAGCTAGCAAGGACTCATATTCGGCTTCATTGTTAGATGCTTCAAATTCGAATCTAAGAGCTGTATGGAATTGATGCCCTTCAAGAGAGATTAATATGATCCCAGCTCCTGATCCGGTCTCGTTTGATGACCCATTTATGAATATTTTCCACAATTCTTGCAACGGTTCCCTCAAAAGCTTCTCTTGAGATCCGGTTTATTCAGCCACGAAATCAGCAAGGGCCTGAATTTTGATCAAGGTCCGTGGCACGTACAATATTTCGAACTGGCTGAGTTCAAGTGCCCATTTTAAAAGACGTCCCAACATTTCAGGTTTTTGAAATACCTGCCTTAAAGGTTGGTCGGTCATGCCGTTGATTGAATGGGACTAGAAATATGGTCGGAGCTTCCTGGAAGCCAATATTAGACAGAATGCCATATTCCCTATCAGCGAATATTGTGATTCAACTCCGAGAAGTCTCTTGCATATATAATACATCGGTTTTTGAGCGCGGTCTTCTTCTTGAACTAACACGGCACTAACTGCATTTTCTATCACAACCAAATAAAGGAACAGAGGTTCTCCAGACATAAGCTTAGATAATACTAGGGGCTCAGCTAAGTAATTTTTTAGGTCGAGGAATGCCTGCTCGCACTTCTTAGTCCATTCAAATTTCTTGTTTACTTTGAGCAAGTTGTAGAATGGCAAACACTTGTCAGTGGATTTTGAAATAAAATGGTTCAGGGCTACCACCTTTCCTGTCAGGCTTTGAACTTCCTTACACGACCTAGGCGAGGGCATTTCTAACAATGATCTGATTTTATCAAGGTTTGCCTCTATCCCCCTCGTATTGACTATGATTCCTAGAAATTTTCCTGATGCTACTCTGAAATAAACTTCTGGGGATTCAGCCTCATGCCATACCTCTTGAAGATCTCAAAACATTCTTTCAGATCGGATATATGGTTATCGGCAGTCTTGGATTTGACAAGCATATCATCGACATACACTTCCATATTTCTCCCAATCTGATCTGCAAACATTATGTTGACTAATCGCTGATATGTAGCTCCTGCATTTTTCAGCCCGAAGGGCGTGACTTTATAACAGTACACGTTAGTTAGGGTCACGAAGCTAGTATGTTCTTGGTCCGCAGGATTCATCGCAATTTGGTTATATCCAAATTATGCATCCATAAAGGACATGAGCTCGTGACCTGCCGTGGCATCTGCCAACTCATCAATCCTTGGCAGCGGGAAGCAATCATTGGGACAAGCTTTGTTCAGGTTGGAGAAATCGATGCAGGTCCTCCATTTCCTATTTGGCTTTGGGACCAGTACGGGATTTGCAACCCAGATCGGGTATTTTGCTTCACGAATAAACCCGCATTTTAGTAGTCGAGCTACTTATTCTTCAAGTGCCTCAACTCGTTCTATTCCCAAATGCCTCTATTTTCGGGATTTCGCAGGCATATTCTTGTCCAAGTTTAGAGTGTGCATGATCACACTCAGGCTTATTCCCACCATGATTTCATGTGTTCAGGCGAAGACGTCCAAGTTCTCTTTTAAAAAATTGATCAGCTCCTTCTTCCTTTTATCATCAAGATTTTTTCCAATCTTAACAACTCTTGAAGCATCTTTGGGGTCTATTCTTACTTCCTCAAGCTTCTCAATGTCCTGGAGCTCTGAACTGTCCTCGTCCATTCGTGGGTCAATGTCATCATGTGGGCCGACGTCGCTATCCTTTGCTTGTTGAAGTTCTTCCATCCCACAAGTGTCTTCGACTTCCTGGGACTCCTCACCTTTGTCACTTATTGCCATAGTTTGCTGCCCGGGTTTTGATTTTCCCTTCATAGAAATGATATAGCATTCCCTGGTAGCGAGCTGATCGCCTCTGACGGGGCTTATCCCCGCAGCTGTGGGCAACTTGATTGCTAGGTGGCGGATAGAGGTTATGGCTTCAAATGCCATCAACGCAGGTTAGCCCAAAATTGCATTGTATGAAGCTGGACAGTCGATCACAATGAACTCGAGTAACTTGGAGACAGTTTGTGAGCCTTCTCCCAATGTTACCACTAACGTGATTATCGTGATAGCTATTGATCCTTCACCAGAAAATTCGTATTGAATCATTGAGGTCGCCTTCAGTTCTGCTATAGACCACCCCATTTTATCCAAGGTAGACCTAAATCGCAGATTCACAGAACTCCCATTATCTACCAGTGTCCTTCGTACTCTTCGATTGCCGAGTTGAACGGTTATGACCAAAGGATCATTATGTGGGAACTGGACGTGACTAGCATCCTCTTCTGTAAATATGATTGGTTGTTTTTCCAATTGCTGTTGTTTTGACAATCGTTGTTCCAGGATGAACTCCACTTCGTTATGGGATTTAATTCGTTAATGAACCTCTTCTGGGGACCTCTGCTCGTGCCTACCAGATGGGGTCCACCCGAAATGGTGGCTATATCTCCCCCTATTATCAGAGGAGGGGCGTCCTGATTCACTTGGACTCCAGCTTTATATATTGGAGTTTCAGGAGCTGACGGAGGATTTTGTCTTGCGAGTTGCATATTGGGCAAAAGGTCCTACCCTGATTAGGGTCTTGATCATATCCTTCAGCTGTCTACAATCATCGGCGTTGTGACCGATATCATTGTGAAACCGGCAGAACTACAAAGGATCTCTCTTCGCTCTTTGGTTTTTCAATGGTTCTTGCTTATTCCATGGAGGGCGAGTAGAATTGGATGGGAAGATGCGCTCCCTTGTATCCATGAGGTCGGTATAAGTTGCATAAACAAGCTTGAATTTATCCCCGGACTTATTTTTCTTTGTCTCGTTCTGGTCACCTTCACTATTTCCCTTCCTCTTATTATTTCCCCCTTGGTTATTCTGGGTAATAGTTTGAGCCATAGCTGCAACATCCGTTACTGCTCCAAAGGGTTGGGCAAGGGTCTGGCTGGTTCCTGTGATAGAAGCTCGGGCTTCTTCCAAGTTAGCCCATCTTTGAGCCCGTGAGAAGAACTCATCCACATTATTAACTCATTTTCTCTATAATTCTTGCCACAAGTCGCCTCCAACAAGAATTCATGTTCTCATCGCCATGAGCTTGGAGCTATCGTCGACATCTCTAGCTCGGGCAGCGACATTGGCAAACCTACTGAGATATGCCTTCAACGGTTCGCCAGGTTGTTGCTTTACATTAGCCAATGAATCAGCCTTAATCTGAGTTGTCTGGGAAGCCCTAAATGCTCTCTTGAAATCAACAGAAAACTTCTTCCACGAGCTAATTGAATGCCTCTTGTATTGTTTAAACCACTGCCTGGCTGGCCCAATCATAGTTGAGGGGAATAAAATACATCTTAGATCAGGTCCGACATTGTGGGCCATCATTGTAACGACCCAAAATCGCTAATAAGGCTTAAGGGCCTTGATTAGTGTGCCAGGAGGGCATGTTGGGATTTATGTGTGATTTTATGATTTAAAGCATGTTATTTGACTATTTATTTATCTGTGATGCATGACTATGTGTATTAGTATGCATGTAGGCCCTGACTGTGTTTGAAGGGCATAACTGTAATTTTGGCCTTGTTGGGCAAAACTGCGTCGATATGTGATAATTGTATTCTGTGAATTGTACCACGTGGGTGTGGTCGTATTATTGTGATGCACGTGCCGAGACGGTCCTAGAGAGCTAGTTAACTCAAGAGTCACGACGGGAATTCTATACCCGGCTCGGGAGGAGCCTAGGGGTACCTCGGGAATTTTATGGTTAAGTTGAGATTTAGCGGGTAATGGTTATTGGAGATTTAGTAACCTGGGTAACCATTAGTTACTGCTGAGAGTAACAAGTTTTAGAAAGAAAATGGTAGAAATGAAATAGAAATGAAAAGACTTAAGTACCCTTGAGGTTTAGGTGGGAAAGGATAGGCAAGGAGGGGCAAAATGGTCATTTGGTTGGAAATTAGATAAATGGCAGCTGGTTTTATGGGGTACACGGTTTGGGGCTTAACCATTTTGGTCTTGATAGAGTTTGAAGAGAAGAGAAAAGAGAGGGAAAAGCTAGGGCATGAAGAAGAAGAAGAAGAAGAAGAGAAGGAGAAGTTGGAGACTTAGGAGATGAATCAAGGATGCATAGGGTTGGATTCTTCATTCAAGGTAAGGGTTCTAAGTAAATTTAAGGCTTGCTTTTGTTATGGTTTGAGGAATTAAAGCATTTTGAAGTTTGATTAAGTTTGTTTTTGGGTTTAATATTTTCTGAAGTTGAAAATCAAAGATGTGGATTTTGGGGATTTGATTGTGTGTTTGGGTTTCTTTGATTGTGTTTCTGAGTTGTTAAATGATTCCTATGAAGTTTGGAATTGAGTTTTGGGGTTGAGATATGAGTTTGGGCTGTTTTGGGGGTATTTTGGATGAAGGAATTGAAGGTGAGAAACCCAGAAATTTCGGGTTCGTTAGGGCGCGCCGCGGCCCTGTTCTTGGGCGCCGCGGCGCAAGGTTGGTTCCAGGGGAGGTGTGGCCTCTGACTTGATTAGCGCCGCGGCCCTGTAGGGCTGAGCCGCGGCGCTAGGCCATTTTCAGGACACCAAAATTTGCATTTTTCAGCTTTTGCTCCGGGGGTTCGGGGGATGTTTCCGATGAACTGTTTTAGGAATTTGGGAGTCCCGAGAGTGTGGGATTGGTCCCGGGAAGTGGTTTTGGGTTGATTAGTAATGAGGGATGTTTCTTGTGTGTTGTGACTAGGTTCTTTGAGAGGCTCGTGCTAGAGGACCGTGCTCGCGGCTTTGGTGCATCAGGAGGCTCGGAATGCAGGTAAGAAAACTATAACACCCGAGGTTAGGGCATGGCCCCAGATTGTATTATGTGCAAATGTTTAAACCTTAAACGAATCATGATGTGTGTGAATGATTATTTCGAATGTACTATATGTGTGATTATGATGAAATGAGCGGCAAGGGCCGAGTACGGCGTAAGCCGGGGCGGCCGTGGGCCGAGTACGGCGTAAGCCGGGGCGGCCGTGGGCCGAAAGTAACACCTAGCACATGGGATGCTATAATCAGGGCGGGGCCCGGTGAATAACATTATTATTGCTATATTCAGGGTGGGACCCAAGGGATACATGAGTTATCCTCGCGTTGAGAACCGATACCCCAGGGCTCTGGTAAGGCCTCTGGGGCGGCATGGCCGTGTTTGCTTAGTCTAATGGTTGACTTGTTTATATGTGGGTTATCTGTTATGATAAATTGTATAAATGCATATGTTATGTTCTGCATGAGTTTTCTTGCTGGGCTTCGGCTCACGGGTGCTCTGTGTTGCAGGTAAGGGCAATGACTGAGTCAACCAACCATGAGTACGGAGAGCGTGAAGCGACGCGTACATGTTTGGCCTGCCCGACTGCTTTGGTTGGGGGTTTATTCGTAAATGGCTGTAATAATCTATGATTTTATGATTTCTCAAAATGTAACCTTATTTCAAGACGTGATTAGTTTTCAAACCTTATTTTGGGATCCCAAATGTTTAATAATAGAAGTTTAAATGAAACGACGCATTTTCTAAGATTACAGCCTTAACTTTTAATTAGTCACACTTTTGTTTCAAAACCTCGGTTAGCGAGTTCTTTGCACACTGTTTTGTCTTAAAAACTCACTCAGTAACGGCTCTAAGGAAGTAGGGCGTTACAATCATCATGGTGTTAAACATCTCGAGGTGATCAGACGGATCCCTATCTCCGTCAAACTTTGACAAGCGTGGCATTCTGAAACCCACCGGATATGTGGCCGTCGCAATATTTGGAGCGAAAAGCTCGAGCTCATCCTCTGAGTCACAATTGTCTTTGTCTTTTTCAGATATAATCTTCTTCATTTGTTCCTCAATCTGAGCTAGCCTCTCGAGGGTTTGGTCCCTAGTCCCTAGGTTATTTTGGGGTTGTTCAACAGCTCCCATCCTATCATACACGTTTGATGGGTTGTTGTCCCTCTAAGCTTGAGCTTGATTTGTGGGGCATTCCCATTATCACGTACTTCGGAAGGACCTCCCTCATGACGAATGTGACTAATACCTTCATCTCGGGCTGAATTTCTTCTCTGCGATTTCAGGTGATCTTGCAGATCAGGTTGTGGATCATATCGAGGACTTTGTGCTGAAGTTAGATGATTTCTTAGATTTCCCTTGGACCTACCACTTCGACGACTTTCAATCCAATAACTTCCATTTGTGAAGCTTACAGCTCCCGGTTGAGGCCAAGGATCATGATTTTCAACGCGTGTCGCGGGACATAGGTATGGGCAAACGGAGGAGGGTTTCTCATACTGTTTCCATAAGCAAGAATGTCCCACATAGGCCGAGGTGGTGTTGGATGCCTAATAGGTGATGGGGGATGCCTTACTGGCGATCCAATCCTTGTCCCACCAGGGCAAGCTAAATTAGCCCGCCTCTATTCTGTCCCATTTCTGGCTCTCTGCGCCTAGCGATCCGATCGTGACATGGGAGGGTTAGCTAGAACATTCTGTCTCTGTGAGCCTATCCTAGTCCCTCCTCATGGGTTTCCATGGGTATTCCTAGGCGCAGATGATGGAGGCACCGAACTTGGGGTCGCAGTTCTAACCAATCGACTAATGTGTTGATGTCCCCTAGGAGGGCCACCAGGTTGAGCATTTTGGCGATCTCGTGCTGTAGGCACAGAACTTGGGGTGGCCGTTCTGACTGACTAACTTGGTTTGGATCGGTTATTCCTGTGAGACTTATGAGACCCACTATGCCTCTTTCCGACATTAACGTCAGTTAGAAGATGGGTTACCCAGCCAAAACTTCCTCAATCTGCCTATTTGCCTTAACAAGATGGCTTCTTAACTGCATGTTTTCCAACTCAACTACAATCAAGTAGTCTAGGTTTGGATTTGGTTGTAATGACGCCAAACTCCCAGTATCACCATGGCCCGCCGGATGCTTTCCTGGACGTTGCTGAACTTCAGGGTCATGCTCGTTTGAAATAGTGGTATGATGGGCCTCCTACCCACCAGGATGTTCTATCTCATTGTCTTACATTGAGCGAGTGACCACCATGAAGAGATTTGACTGGGATTTTGATGAAAGCACTAATTTCAAATCTCAATGAAAGCACGAAACTGTTGGCGCGGTTGAATTAGTGCTTAGAAATAAATCAAAAATATGAAATGAATTCATAAGAACACAAGTCTTTTTACGTGGTTCAGTGGTTAAAAATCCACCTCCATAAGTCTATATTATTGTTGTTTCTCTCCCTATTTTGGTAGAGTTTTAGTATTACTAAATAATCATCCATTTCCCTGTCCAATATTCTCAGTATTTATAGAGAAATTCCATGAACAGGTTTGGGTAACTACGTGAGTCAATCATGAATTTACCTATTTATTACATTTAATACAAACAATTCCTATTTATACTGGGATATGATTCGATCATAAAATAAATTGTCTCCTAATATCTGAGACATTAAATATGACAGGCTGGTCATAACTAATTGTATAAAAGTACCTGAGTCTTTGGGGATCCTCGGGTACACAATATATTTGAATTATTCCGAGCTGGATATCTCTTTGAGCTCATACTTTGGCAACCGTTTGAATATCATGAGCTCGTGCTTCATAACCTTCATTTTTGTAGCTCAGGTTAAACCCAGGACTCCTAACACCAAAGTTGCTTACGTGGATAATAAACAGATCATTTTCTTGGTTATTTCTCTGTGTATTGATTTGCCAGCTGTACCCGAGCTGATTGAAGGACTCGTGATGAAATCAAGGCACAACAACAACTTAATTATGTAAAAAAACAAACATGACTTATTTTTTAACATATATATTTAGATATGAATAAAAAAATCATATATTTAAAAACTAAAAAAATCATAAAAGTATTAACAAATTTGTTGACTAGCTTTTTTGCTAACAACTAATTAAAATAAACTTTAAAGAAATGAAGATTACACACGAATATTTTACGTGGTTTAGGTTGTGAATCAACCTTAGTCCACGAGTCAATTGTATAAGGATTAAGAACTTTCAAAGCTCAAGTTCTCTTAGGGATTTCAGACAGTGTATGGGCTCACTTCAAAACTAAAATATTGGGATCATTTACAATGTGTTCCCTAGCCCTATTTATAGACAGCTGGGGCAATTAAGGTCATTAATTGGAGCTGATTACAATTATTTCCCCTTAATGGAGATTTATTACATAATAAATGAACAATATTGTAGTAAATGAGCTAGTGGACTCTAGCGTATCTTGGTGGACCCACCTTGGGGAATGTCAGCCCACTATTTTGTTAAGGAAACGTTGTTGACACTGTCAGACTGGTAGCTGCACTTTTTCCTATGTCAGACGGCGTTGTGGTGTATCCATTTGCTGCATGTACGGAATCGACACCATGATGATAGTGGGTGTGAGAATGATGTCTGTGGTCCAGGATCGTTGCGCTTGACAACTATCTATCCTTCTTCTGGGCCGGAGGCAAGTTCTCGCAGACCTGAAGGAAATGATTGGAGGAGATAGTCTTGTAGGATTTGGAATACCATCTCGAAGCATGGTCCTCAGGAGGTGATGCTTCGGAGAGAGTATTATTCCAGTGGTGGTGAATTCAAGTTGAAGGACTGGTTTAAGTTCTCATGGAGTCCAGAGTGAATGTAACGCCCTACTACCTTAGAGTCGTTACTATGTGGTTTTAAAATGTGTATTTGACTTACTAATCAAGGTTTTAGACTCAAAAGCATGATTAAATCAAAGTAAAAACTCATTTCATAAAACTTCCAAAGAAAATGCTTAAACATTCATTAAGATCATAGAATAGTTACATTGGGATCCCAAAATGTTGTTTAAGACATATGTACAACTAAAAAGTCATTGTACGATCGACCTAGGCGACAAAATCAGACATTTACACTGCGTTCCTCAAAAGTACCCTAGCCGTGGCGGCCGGGTAGGCCAAACATATATACACTGCTCCATGTCCTCCAACTCATGCTTGGTCGGCCTTTTCCTTGCCCTGTCCTGCACCATAGAGCACCCGTGAGCTAATGCCCAACAAGAAAAATTCACCAGCATAGCATATAACAATTCATTTCAATAAGTGGATAACTAAACAAACACAACAGACAATCCACAACAGCAGCCTAAGCCGGTCAAGGTGCCTTACCAAGCAGCAAGTTAACGGTCTTAACCGAGCGGGTGAGTACATTACCCTTAGATGACCATGCCATGGCTGCCTGCATTCAACTTGCTTATTGCCGATTCTGGTCCTTACTGATTCCGGTCCTTGCCGATCTCGACCCTTGCCCCTCAGTCACAAACACATATATGACATAATAGTTACAACATTTACACATAACACTAAGAACAATACAAGCACAGATAATCGGAGCATGCTCTGCTCTACGTGCACAGACAGTTTTCTTACCTAGAGTTCTGATCTTACAGTATAAGGCAATCCAGAGCACGATCCTTAATCTCGAACCTTAGTAGTATAACCAAGTCATGACGTAATAATAAATAATAAATAACAAACAAAACCTAATCCAATTAAAAATCTTCAGAATAATATACTAGTCTCTAGGACCTCGAATTTTACTAAACCGGGTAGTAGAATCCTTCCCGAGCCCTTAAGTTCGAGTTCACGAGCTTAAAAAACATGTTTTGGCTATTTTTCCCAATTAGAGTCGCAGTGCGCTACAAGTCAACTTTATTAGAAAATCCAAAATATGGGATCCCATTGTTATTACATAAAATCATCAGGAAAACAAAACCTTTAATTCATTATTCAAATACTAAATGCGGAAAAACATAAATACATAATTAAAAATAAGACTTGAAACAAAACTTCATCCTTGATCTTTCCCATCAGTCCATTCATTCAATTCTCACCCAATACACATGTCAAAGCTGCCACGAATCCGTCTCGCCTTCCAAGCTCATTGCCCAGTATGGAAAAACTACTAAAACATATCATAAGTCATAAAATGAAAAACATAAATCATAAATTGTATAACGTAAAATCATAAATCATAAAACATAAGACTACAAATTAATGGCCATTACCTCATTACAGTAGTATGTGATAGAAACCATCTAGGTCCTCTTGCTATTATTCAGAGGTAGGTTTAGACGCAAATATAGTATATGAGAAACCATCTAGGTCCTCTTGCTACTATTTAGTGGTAGGTTTAAACATAACTATAGTCTACGATAATGATAAAAATCTTGGGATTTTCTTATTTGCTATCTAAGCAACCATTTTTCCCAAGCGACTACAACATACATACATACATACATACATACATACATACATACATACATACATACATACATACATACATACATACATACATACATAGCATATAAACATAATCATAACACATAAAATCTAACCTATTTTCCTTACCAAAAACTGGGATATTGGAGACAAGAACAGGATTGAAAACTCCTAAAACCAAGCGTTTTGAGTGAGAGGTCCTATTTATAGAGTGCAGGGAGTGAAACTAACTCCTTTTAAAATGAATAAATAATTGAATAAAAGTTGAATTTTCTACTCAAAAAATGCAAAGAACTCGGTCAAAGACATTCGAGAACAAGTCCAAGTTGTTGAGGGTTGTTTCTAGCTCGGATTCCACGAATTTTCAAAAATGCCAAAGGGAGCCTATATATCGCCCCCTATAGGTGATATATCGCCTGCCCCATAATCTTGAGCCGCCGTAGTTTCGTTCGTACGAAGTCGATGTGTTTTCCATATCAATCATAGGCGATATATCGGCCCCTATAGCTGCGATATATTGGCATACGCTGATATATCAAACACGTTTTGGCACACTTGAATTTGTTCAAATAACTTTGACTGAGTAAAACATGATCCTAACAGCTGAGGGAAGGTTCTAGACTTCCTAGGTTTATCCTAGATTAATTTATTCATCTAAAATCCTAAAATCCTTAATAAGCATACATGTGACAATTGTCACGTTCTTAATTATTCTATCTAAACCTTAGGTTATAATAAATATCATTTCTAGGACCAACTATATTAATCAACCTTATGTTAAAATTAATATTTCTGAACTATAGGCTAAACTTATAAAATCCATAACTATCTCTATGAGTTTCCAACTAAATCCCGACTTGAACCAATAACCATGAAAACTAAAATACTACAACACAAGCTACTACTATCTAGCTACGTAAAATTCTGAGACACTACTATTCTCCCTTACTTAAAAGAATTTTGTCCCAGAAATTTACTTACGAAACAATTTGAGATACCGTGCTCGAATGTCTTCCTCCAACTGCCACCTTGCCTTTCATTCTGTACTATTAATCTAAAAGACCTTGACTATTGGAATACTCTTAGACCGTAATTCCTTGACCCACTTCTCTAGGATGCTAACCAGTCATTCCTTATAACTCAGGTCTTTCTGAAGTGCTAACATATCATACTTGAGAACGTGGGATGGGTCTGACACATATCTATGCAGCATCGAGATGTGAAACACATTGTGGCTATCTGCTAGAGATGGCGATAGGGCTAATTTATATGCTACTGGTCCCACCTTTTCCAATATCTCAAAAGGACCTATAAACTAGGGACTAAGTTTGCCTTTCTTCCAAAACCGCTTCACTCCTTTCAAAGGAGATATTCTTAAGAAGACATAATCTCTGACTTTGAATTCCACATCTCGTCACTTTGCATCCGCATAACTCTTTTGTCGACTCTGAGCAGCGAGCATATATTTTCTAATCAGTTCCACTGTATTTCGAGCCTCTCTAACAGCTTCGGTTCCAAGAAGTTGTCTTTCTCCTACCTCATCCCAATATAATGACGACTGGCATTTCCTTCCAGAAAGTAGCTCATAGGGTGCCATACCGATTGTTTCCTGGTAGTTATTATTGTAGGAGAACTCTATAAGTGGAAAATACTTACTCCATGAACCTTTAAAGTCTAGTACACAAGCACGCAACATATCTTCTAAAATCTGTATGGTACGCTCAGACCGACTGTTGGTCTGAGGATGAAATGTCGTACTGAGACTTAGCTTGATACCCATGGCTTGCTACCAGCTTCCCCAAAATCTTGATGTAAACATCAATCCTCTATCGGATACTATGGTCTTAGGGATCCCATGCAGTCGTACAATTTATCGTAGAAAAATGTCTATGTACTGGTCCATAGCGTATGCAGTCTTGACCATTAGGATGTGAGCTAACTTGGTGAGTCTGTCTAACACAACCCAAGCCAAGTCGTGTTTCTTATTTGTTCATGGTAATTCTGTCACAAATTCCATAGCTATGTCTTCCCACTTTCATTCCGGAATACTAAGCGGTTGTAATAAGCCTGTAAGTTGCTGATGTTTTGCCTTTACTTGCTGGCATATAAAGAATTTGGACACATATTCTGCTACGTATTTCTTCATTCTCAGCCACCAATATAATGCCTTAAGATCGTGAGTCATCTTGGTTGATCCCGAGTGTACTGAGTATGGGGTAATGTGTGCCTCTTCTAAAATCTTCATCTTAATCCCATAGTTATTTGACACGCACACTCGACCTTTATATCTCAAGAACCCCTGTCCTGATATTGAGAAATCAGTAGTCTTGCCTTCTATTACTACAACCATATGCGATACTAATGTGTCATCATACCCTTGCCCGATACGTATATCACCTAGTAAACTCGACTAGATGGACAAGTTAGCTAGTTGACCCATGACTATTTCTATTCCTGCGTTAATAAGCTCTTACTGAAGCGACTTTTCAATTCCTGATAATTCTGCCAGATTTCCGTAATTCTTCAGACTTAACGCATCTGCAACTACATTTTCCCTTCCTTGGTGGTATAGGATTTATAGTCATAGTCCTTTCCTAGTTCCAACCACTTGTGCTGCCTCATGTTAAGCTCCTTTTGCGTGAAGAAATATTTTAAGCTCTTATGGTCCGTATAAATCTCACACCGTTCTCCATAAATATAGTGGTGCCAGATTTTCAATGTAAAGACCACCACTGCCAACTCCATATCGCGTGTTGGATCATTGCTCATATTCCTTCAGCTGCCTTGAGGCGTAGGCTATCACCTTGTCATTTTGCATCAGCACACATCCTAAACCTTGCTTGGACGCATTACAATATACTACAAACTTGTTGTTGGGTGTCGGTATGCAAACTACTGGTGATAAGCATAATTTATCTTGAGCAACTGGAAGTTTCTTGACATTTATCCATCTAGTTGAACTTTTGTTATTTCTGGGTCAGTATGGTAAGCAGAGTGGCTATCTTAGAAAAGCCTTCTACAAATCTCCGGTAATAACCTGCTAGGCCGAGAAAATGTCTAACCTCTGACGCATTCTTAGGTCTTGGCCAATCCTTCACAACCTCTACTTTAGTTGGGTCTACAATGACTCCATTCTTGGATACTATGTGGCTGAGGAACGCTACTTGTGATGGCCAAAATTCGCATTTCTTGAACTTGGCATAAAGTTGATGCCCCTTTAGTCATAGCATGGTCAGTCTTAAATGTTCCTCGTGCTCGACTTTGTTCTTGGAGTACACCAAAATATTGTCAATGAACAGTAATCCTTGAAGACCCAATTCATTAAGTCCATAAATGCGGCTGGAGTGTTGGTAAGACCAAAATACATGACAAGGAACTCATAGTGTCCGTATCGAGTCCTGAAAGTTGTCTTTGGTATATCATCTTCCTTTACCTTGAGCTGGTGATAACCGAACCGTAGATCAATCTTTGAAAATACAATCGCTCCTCAGAGTTCATCAAATAAGTCATTGAATTGGGGTAGCAGCTACTTGTTCTTAATTGTCACCTTGTTCAGCTCACGGTAATCGATACACATCTGCATGCTTCCATCATTCTTCTTCACAAATAGAATCGGTGCTCCTCATGACGAATAGCTCGGTCTAATGAAACCCAAGTTTAAGAGTTTTTGCAACTGCATTTTCAACTCCTTGAGTTTGGTAGGTGCCATTCGATATGGTACCTTTGAGATAGGCTCAGTTCCCAGTACTAGTTCGATTATGAAGTCAATTTCTTTAGTCGGGGGTAGCCCTGGTAAGTTTTCAGGAAATATCTCTGGAAATTCCTTTACAATGCGGACGTGTCCAACCTTTAATGGTGTTTCCTGTGCCACATCCATGACACTTGCTAAGAATGTGTGACATGCTTTCCCTATCATCTTCTGAGCTTTGAGCGATGAGATAAGCAATGTCCATAGTCCTGAAACCTTTCCCATAAAACATAGTTTCTGACCTTCAGGAGTTTCGAACGTCACTTGCTTGCATCCACAGCCGATGGTTGTGCCATATTTCGCTTGCCAGTCCATGCCCAGTATTATGTCAAAGTCCTCGATATCTAGCTCTATCAGGTCTCCTTCTAGCTCCGTGCCCTTGAATTTGAATAGTACACCTCATACTATTCGTGATGATAGAACTATTTCAGTCGAAGGAAGTTCCGTAATAAACCCAGTTCTAAATCTTTCGCAAGGTTTGTCTAATTTTTCTATCATTCCTAACGAGATATACAAGTGTGTTGCTCCTAAATCAAACAATATTGAACATATATTAATGAGGATAGGAAGCTGACTTGTGACCACCTTGTTACTAGCTTCGGCTACTCCCTGGGTCAAGGCAAAGACTCTGGCTGGAACCATCTTGTTGTCCTCCTTTTCTTCTTGTTTGAGCTACGAACAATCCTTTTTCTGATGACCGTCCTGGCCACAATTGTAACAACCCTTGGTGTTTGCCCGACACTCCCCAGGATGTCCTTTCTGGCACTTGGAGCATTGAGGGTATTCCACATAACCCGATCTATTATTACTCTTGTTAGTCCGTGCCCTTTTTCAGCATCGACTTGCTTATTATCAGGATGCTTTCTTTTCTGCCCATTATTATTATGCTGGTTGTTGTTGTGATGTCAACCATTCTGAGGTTGATTCTGCTACTTGGATTCAAACATGCTTGCCTCCTCCTTACTAACTTTGCTTGGAGCCTTTCCACCTCTATAGACGTTTCCAGAAAATCGACGTAAGAAGTTGTTCCAGTGTTTGAAAGGTTGATTCCTAACTCAATCTTGGGTTTGAGTCCCCTGATGAACTTGGTAACCCTCAAGTAATCGGTTGGGAACAACTCTGGTGCAAACTTGGCTAGACAATAAAATTGTTGAGCGTAATCGACTACCCTCAAATTTCCCTACTTCATACTAGCAAACTCTTCCACCCTCGTAGCGATGACCACCGAGTTATAGTACTTTTTTTGTGAAATAGCTTCACAAATTTGGCCAAGTCATGGTGGTGATATCATGAGTCTGCTGTACCAAATCCCACCAGATTCTAGCATCGTTTTTTAGTAGAGAGGAAACACAGGATATGCGATCCACGTTGCCGACGTTCATGTATGTTAGAATAGTCTCTACATTCTTGAGCCATTCTTCAGCCTCAACGGGTTCGGTTGTCCCTTAAATATTTGGAGCGTGTTGCTTACAAAAACGATCGTAGAATGGGTCTATGTACAGAGTTGGATAAGGCATGTAGTTTTCCATCGGCCATCCCCCATATGGATATCCTACATTCTACCCTTGCTGGGGTGCTTGAGCCATTGGCTGAGGCTACGGCTGAGACTGCAATTGAGGCTGTAGCTGAGGCTGCGCCTAAGGCTGTTGTCGTTGTTGATGTAGTAGTTCTTCTACTTGTTGCCTTAACTGGATTATCTCAACAGTGTTGTCCACTGGTGGTGGGGCATTCATATTAGCAGTAGCAGTGGTAACACGCGTTCCCCTTCTTTGGACTAGAAGGGCTTCGTGAGTCTCGTTGGCGTTGCTGGGGGCATTTTCGTTCATGCATGCAGACCTTCAGAGTGACATCTTTAGAAAAGTTCTAACAGTCAAGAAAACATGTTAGAACTTATTTTCTAATAGTTTCTATGGAAAAACTTAGTCTAAGCAAACATAACTCGGACCTATCAGTTATGACTTCTTATGAAAAATTATATAAGTCATCTTTATAAATTAGGGTGTGTTTCTATACTTAGACTATTAAGCTATTTTGTTATTTTCTAAGTCTGTTTCCAACCACCCTATATGACTTAATTCTCAGACTCGAAACTCGTCGCTATTCCAAAGTTAACCATATTAAGGGAGGGCTGGGATCAGTAAAATCGTTCCCACTACTATGGCCCCTTATTCTCTCAATACAGAACCTGATTAATTGATTTGTATCCACCCTCATCGAACTCAGTCTTTATTTATTTAATTTATTCTAAATTTATTATGATTGTAAGAAAATCAAACTCATACATGCCATTCAAAAATAACAACTTTATTCATTTGGAAAAATATTTTCACTTATTAAAGTCATAATTAAAAATAAATAAAGAAACTATACTATTATTTAAATAATTGCAATGACCCGACTAACTTAAAGACATCGGACCATTAAAACTACTAAGTCATAGCAATTATTTTTTAATACATACATAAAATAATAGAACTTTATTAGAAAATCCAAAATACGGGATCGCATTGTTATTACATAAAATAATAAGGAAACAAAACCTTTAATTAATTGCTCAAATACTAAATGTGGAAAAACATAAATAGATAATTAAAAAAAAGACTTGAAACAAAACGTCATATTCGATCTTTCCCATCAGTCCATTCATTCAGTTCTAGCCCAATACACATGCCAAAGCAGCCATGAATCTATCCCGCCTTCAAAGCTCATTATTCTGCACCATCTAAAATAAAAAGGAATGAGCCTAACTCCCAGTGTTTCTCCAAAACCCCAAAATCCCAAAACCCTAGTGTTTCTCTCTAGAACAAACTTAGCAGCTTGGAGGCTTTGAAAAATGCTTAAATGATGAAGAAAATGGCTGAGTGAGAGGTCTTATTTATAGAGTTCAAGGAGTGAAACTAAATCCTTTTAAAATGAATAAATAATTGAATAACAATTCAAATTTCTACTCAACAGATGCCCTGAACTCGGTCAAAGACGTTCAAGAGCAAGTCTAAGTTATTGAGGGCTGTTTCTAGTTCGGGTTCCACAGATTTTCAAAAATGCAAAAGGGAGCCGATATATCGCCCCTATGGGCGATATATCCCCTGCCCTATAATCCTGAGCCTCTGTGGTTTCTTTTGTGCGAAGTCAATGTGTTTTCCATGTCAATCATAGGTGATATATCAGCCCATATAGATGCGATATATCGGCATACGTTGATATATCAAACACATTTTTGCACACTTTCAGCACACTTGAATTTGTTCAAATAACTTTTACTGAGTAAAATGTGATCCTAACAGCTGAGGGAAGGTTCTAGACTTCCTAGGTGTATCCTAGATTAATTTATTAATCTAAAATCCTAAAATCCTTAATAAACATACATGTGAAAATTGTCACGCTCTTAATTATTCTATCTAAACCTTAGGTTATAATAAATATCATTTCTAGGACTAGCATTATTAATCAACCTTAAGTTAAAATTAATATTTCTAAACTATAGGCTAAACTTATAAAATCCATAACAATCTCTATGAGTTTAAAACTAAATCCCGGCTTGAATCAATAACCACGAAAACTAAAATACTACAGCACAAGCTACTACTATCTAACTAAGTAAAATTCAGAGACGATATAGGTTATCCGTGGCCGATCTAAAGGTGACCTCATTGACGATGTACGGATTTTCAGGTGAAGGGAAGATGGCCATAGGGACAATCAAACTGGTGGTTACCCTATGGGATGATGCACAGACTGTTACTAAAATACTTGAGTTCGTTGTAATCGATTGTCCAGCCGCGTATAACGCGATTCTGGGAAAACCCACACTGATTATTTTTGAAGCCATCACCTCTATTCGACATTTGGAAATGAAGTTCTCCTCAGCCATGGGGATATGCACAGTACGTGGAGACCAGCTTATCGCTCGAGAATGCTACAACGTAGCCATGAAGGGAAAGTCACAACCCGGACAACAAGCAGTGGTCATAGACGAAGGAGGTGAGGAGTCCCAGGTAATGGAAGTTACCCATGGGATGGAAAAACCTCGAGCTTGCCCAACAGCACGACATTGATCTGCGAATAGGCAAAGATAGATCTGAGCTGAAAGTAGTGGAGGAGCTCGAGGAAATAAAAATCGACCCATAAACACCTTCAAGAGTTGTAAAAGTTTGGAAAAATCCTAGAGTTGAAAGGAAGAAGGAGCTGGTCGAATTCCTGAGGAAGAACTTGGATGTCTTCGCCTAGTCGCATGATGATATAGTGGGAATTAGTCCGACTATAATAATGCATAATTTGAACTTGGACAAGAACGTGCTTGCAAATTCTGAAAAAACGAAGGCTCTTTAGGATGGTACAGTCAGAAACATTGGAAGAAGAAGTAGCTCACCTACATAAATGCAGATTTATCAGAGAAGCAAAATACTCGATCTGGGTTGCTAACCCCGTTCTGGTCCCAAAGCCAAATGGGAAGTGGAGAACTTGGATTGATTTTTCCGATCTCAACAAAGCTTGTCCTAAGGACAATTTCTCATTACCAAGAATTGATCAGTTGGTAGACGCCACAACCGATCACGAGCTCATGTCTTTCATGGACGTGTACTCTGGATATAACCAGATCGCGATGAACCCTGAAGACCAAGAGCATACCAGCTTCACAACTGAGCATAATGTATACTGCTACAAAGTGAAGCCATTCGAGCTGAAGAATGTCGGTGCTACATACCAACGATTAGTCAAAAAAATATTCTCTAACCAGATTGAGAGAAACATGTAGGTGTATGTCGACGATATGCTCATTAAATCAAAGACTGCCAGTAACCATGTATCTGACATGGAAGAATGTTTTGGCATACTAAGGAAATATGGCATGAAGCTGAATCCCCAGAAGTACACTATCAGAGTTTCGTCAGGAAAGTTTTTGGGGTTTATAGTCAACACAAGGGGGATAGACGCAAATCTAGAGAAAATTAGGTCGTTGTTGGAAATGCCTTCTCCTAGGTCGCGTAACGAAATACAAAGTTTAACTGGAAAGGTGGTGGCCTTAAACCGGTTCATTTTAAAATCCACTGACAAATGTCTCCCATTTCACAACTTGCTCAGATGAAACAAGAAGTTCGAATGGATCGGAGAATGCGAACAAGTGTTTTGCGACCTGAAAGCGCATCTAGCTGAACCCCCCGTACTATCAAAACCGGCATCCAAGGAATATCTATTTCTATAACTGACCATGACGTAAAATGCGGTTAGTGCTGTGTTAGTTTGAGAAGAAAATTGGGCGCAAAAAACTATGCATTATGTAAGTAAAAGAATTCTCGGAGCTGAGTCCCAGTATCCATTGATAGAAAAGCTCGCGTTCTGTCTTATTTTGGCTTCAAGGAAGCTAAGACCATATTTCTAGTCCCATTCTATCCATGTCTTAACCAACCAACTGTTAAGGCATGTTTTAAAAAAACTTGAAACGTCGTGATGTCTATTAAAATGGGCCATCGAACTTAGCCATTTCGAAATATTATATATGCAACAGACAACAATCAAGAGTCAAGCCCTCGCTGATTTTGTGGCCGAGTGCACAGGTTTTCAAGATGAGTCCATAAAGGAACCAATGCAGGATTTGTGAAAAAAAAATTCGATGGATCCTCTAATGGAAATGGATTAGGAGCTGGGATAATTTTAATCTCACCTGAAGGGAATTGATTCTATACAGCACTCAGGTTCGGATTCGAAGCATCCAACAATGAAGCCGAATATGAGGCCTTATTGGTAGGGCTAAGGGTGGTGAAAGAGCTAAAGGAAAAGGCCATCCAATGTTATAGTGATTCTCAGCTCGTAATCAATAAGATATTGGGAGAATAACAAGCTCACGGTATCAAAATGGCAGCCAACTTAGCCAAGGTTAAGGTCGAGTTGTCTGAGTTCGGGTTTAGCTCCACTGAACAAGTACCCCACGAGCAGAATTCCAATGCTGATGATCTAGATCGACTTGCTACCACCAAAGCGGGGGAAACACTCAATGTAGTTCTGGTGGAATCCTTGGAAAGCTTGAGTATAATATCAGAAACGGTTGAGGTCGGAATGATTGACATAAAACTGACCTGGATGACCCCATAGTGGAGTTTCTCACAACTGGAAAGTTTTCTGGTGATCGAAAGAGCGCAAGAATATTGTTGTATCAAGCTCCACAATCTGTTATGGTTGAAGGGGTTCTATATCAACAAGGGCATTCCCTACCTCTCCTACGATGTGTTATGCCTGAGGAAGCGTAGACTATCTTGCAAGAAATACACGAAGGCATCTGCAGAGACCATGTTGGGCGGCAAAACTGGTCTTTGAAGGTACTAAGAAATGGCTATTTTTGGAGAATGCTGACAAAGGACTCGATCTTGTATGTGCAGAAATGAGACAAATGCCAGCACTTCACTATAGATGCCTAAGCTGTTCCCATATAGCTAACCATGTTCTCATCCCATTGGCTGTTTGCAGTATGGGGAATTGAATTGATTGGTTCTTTGCCGACATAAAAAGGAGAAGTTCATTATGTTGTGGTCAACATCAATTACTTCACGAACTTTGTAGAGACCGAACCTCTAGCAACCATCACCTCAAAGAGAGTCCTGGATTTTCTTGTAAAAAATATTATATATTGATTTGGGCTCCCGAAAAAGATTGTGGCTGCCAAGGAACTCAGTTCGATAGCAATCTCTTCACAAAATTTTGTGAAAAATATGGCATAACAAAGAGTTTTTCGTCTATAGCATACCCATAGGCTAATGGGCAGGTCGAGGCTGTAGACAAGACCCTGAAGGAGAGCTTCAAGAAGCGATAAGATGAAGCCAAGGGATTATGGCCCAAGCAACTACTCTGGGCTTATCGAACCTCACATCGAACCTCCACGGGACATACCCCTTTTTCTCTGACCCTTGGAAGCAAGGCTATGCTCCTGATTGAGGTGGTGGGGATGACCAACAGACAAAAGACCTTTGATCAAGATTGGAACAAAGAGGTACTTAGTGCATCCCTTGATTTAATCGAGGAAAAATGAGAGTCATCACAATTACAACTCACCCATTATCAGTAGAAAATCACTCGTTATTTCAATTCGAAGGTAAAAGGATGTAGACTTGGGTTAGGCGATTTGGTTCTCCGAAGGGTGTTTTTGGAATGTAAAGATCCCAAGGACGGTGTGTTAGGGCCGAACTGAGAAGAACCATACCGGATTGTGGAGATCCTACGTGAAGGGACTGTTAAGCTTGCCCAGTTAAGTGGAGAAATACTTCCACGCACCTGGAATGCCCTACACCTCACAAAGTATTATTAATAATTTTGTTGTCTTTAATGTTTTAAGAATTACTGTTTATGTGAGGCTTATCTATAAAATCCATTTCATTTTAATAACAATTGAATTATTATGTAATCAATTTTATCGTTTTATTATCGCGGGCTCACTTTGTAAAAGCAACCTAGAACATTTATAAGTTTTGGTTGCATGGGAGGCACATAACCAAAGAGAGATTTTAAAAGAGTACAGCCTATTCGAATGAAATATGAAACCTAAAATTTGGAAAAATTGATTATTCAATGACTTTTTAAAGCTCGGATTTTCAAAATTTCAAACACGAACTAAGTTTGAGAAATTTCTAAAAATAAAATCCCTGTATATAACCAGTTCCGAGGCTTGATTCCTATCAGGTACAATGTTAATACACCTAAAACCCATGGATATGACCAGGTTCGAGGCCTGATTCCTAACAGGTACAGTGCTATTAAGCCTATTAAAAACCCTAGATACGACCAGGTCCGAGGCCTGATTCCTAATAGGTATGACGCAGTTAGTCGAGCCATCAAAAATCCATCCTAATCTAAAGACAATCCCTAAGATTTCGAATGTACAAGAATCCAAGAATTGACAAACATGAGAAAACTATAGAACTAAGGGGAACATGAATAGATCACAAAATTAAATATGTATTAAAAAATATATAGTTATCTTGAGGAGAAAAAAAACCTTAACTTAAGCCCAAAGGCGACTGTTTTGGTCCTTAGGGACTTGTTACAAAACATAAAATAAAAAAATATCGTTGAAGTCCGTCAACTCGCTCGGAAGAGGTCACTTCCTCGCCATCTCCTTTGGCAACATCAGAAGCCTCGATGGTCTCAGAGGGTTCTTGTGAGAATTGAATCTTGAACTTGGCAAGATAAGGTTCCCAAAAACCTGGCTGCATGAAAGAGAAGTTACCGTTCTGGTTGAAAGCCCACCATCAGTAAAGTATCTCCTCCAATTGATTCGATGACTCTGAAATCTCTGACCTCGCCCTCTCAGCCTCCTCCTTGGCTTTGGCTTCGACTTCGCCAAGTTTCTTTTTGAGCCTTTCATTCTCATCCTGCACCTGGTCCAAGTGATGACTCACTTCCATGACCTGGTTCTTAGCAATCCGCTCACTTTCTTTTGCAGATCGCTTGCACTCCTGGGAGGAAACCAGGGTGGCTTTGGCGGATTGCTCGCTCTCTTGGGCGGTGCTCAGGGCGGGTTGGAGCTCGTCATTTCTAGCTCGAACTCGAGGAATTCTGCAGAATTGAGCCAGGACATACTGCAAAAGGAAAAGGCAAGTCAAGGTTAGTAAAAAAAGAGAAAAGAAAAAGAAAAGTTAGAAGAATGAGAAAGGCTCATAGTGAGCTTCATCCCCACAGCGGACTTGAGAGCATCTTGAGGAGTACGATCCTTCATGGCCCTCAGATCCTTGGAATTGACTATATAAGCACGGCCCACCATATGGCTTGCCATCTCATATATAGTCCCCCAAAACATCTCGGGTATCCTTGTCAGATTAAGTGGCTTTACTGGGATTTGAATGGAGGGAGCCTCGCCTTGGATCACTTGAGGAACCGAGAGAGGTACATGTCGAGGAAGAGGAGGCGGAGCATGGAGAACTATGACTGCTGTCACTAGAGCTGGGGATTGATTCTTTTGTGACTGTTCCTGAGTGGAGCTGGCACCTTTGTATTTGACTATAGATTCGGTGGAAGTCCCAATCTTGGAAGCGTGTTTCTTTGGCAATATGGGCTTCTTCACCACGGGACCAGCTCCGGCCCTGCTAGCCTTAAAGGTACCCCTTAAACCTGAGGCATCTGCAAGTCTATCTCTTTCCCTGAAAAAGAACGAGCAGAATAGACAGATACAAAGTATAATTAGTCAAAGTAATGTAAAGACAAGAACAAGAGCAAGAACCCTACCCTCCGAGCTAGGGGAGAAATCCACTACGATTAGTTCGGGGTTATGAACTGGACTAGGTATAACCTCTAACTCCTGGACTACCGGAGGCGGGGGAGAGTCTAGAATTATCACATCCTAGGTCCTAAGGGTTCAAGTTATTCTTCTCAGCTTGACAGACAGCCTAAAGCTGGGGGCGAATACACCCCGACATAAGGAAGGCCATGTCCTACGATTTTTCCCATACTCCTAAAAAATGGAAGATCTAAAGTGGAGGGTGTTGTCAACAATAATTGTGCATCTGGGATAGCTATAGTCATAGCGTATCACCAGATGATCCACACACTAAAGGAGTGTTGTGTTCAGGTCTGAGTCAGTAGGATGGCGACTAACGAGCTGGTGGGGGTTGAAGCAAACTAGCCTAAAACTGGCAGCAGACCGATCTAATTCTCTATATAGGTTACCTTGGTCGGAGGGGGGGCAGACTGCTGCTCCAGACAGAGCTCGCTCTAGATCAGGACCCTAATCGTCTTCAAGAGCTTTCCTCTTTTGCACCAGTGGTGCCACATCTTCTTCCTCCTCAGTGTCTTCAATGGGTGGCAAGACTTCTTGAGGAGGGGGGAGCACCTAAAAAATGAGAAGTGGACCTCGGGTCTTGATAGCCAGTGTCTTGCCTTCGTTCACTACCTGACAGAAGTCCTTCTCCTTCGAAGGAAGACAAGACAGTGTCTCATATTGACCCCCAAGGGTCTTAGACTGCCCTGTCCTTGCAAATATAGCAGCATAAGGAACGAACTCAGTCAGAATAGTTAAACAAAAATAAGAAAGTGATAAGAGAGTTCATGTACTGAATTCATAAAGTTAGAGGACTTATGAGGGAGGATGAAGTATCGGTGATCCTAGCTCTTGAACCCATTTGACATAAAGAACTGGTCTTTATAGTCATTTGGGTGCCTGGGGAGGTCGATGATGGATGCCGGGTTGGGGAAGCGAGTGAGGTAGTAAAAGTCATCACCTCCCCCCTTCTGGTTAGGACTGGCCTTAAGGTAGAAGAAGTACATAATATCTACCGGGGTGGGGACCTCCCACTCATGCCTCAGATTCAGATATTTTAACCCCACCAAAAGTTGATACGAGTTCGGGGGGAGCTGGAATGGACTCAGTTTGACGTAGTTCAGAAAATCCATGAAGTACTAGTCTAGGGGGAAGAAGGCACCTGCCTTCAGGTGCTCATCACTCTATGCCCCAAAGTCATCTTGCAAAAGGGCATAGCTTCACTCTCCTTCCAATGGAGGTCGAGCGAGGAGGCAATCGATTCCCATCTCGATCACATGGCTCAGTAGTATTTTTTTTACTTTCCCCTGCAAAGTTATTCGAGACACGATATGCTCGGTCTCGAAGAAATCACTTGGGTTGACGACAAGTTCCCTCTCCACCACTGGACCGAAATGAGGAATTGGAGATTCAAACGCGACCTTCTTACCTTTGTTCTTGTTCTAAGTAGAGGAGCTCGTGACATTTTTCTTTTCTGGGGCCATGATCTAGCTCGCCTGACGACAAAGCAGCCATTAGTGGCGATCTAATACAATTAATAGCTACGGCGATAATGGTACGGTGATCCAAGGGTTTAAGTGGTATACTCTTGGGTATTCAAAATTTACACGAGCTAAGTTATGTCCTAGCATCAACGCGTGGGTCCACGCGTAGTCCTAGGCCACGAGCTATGAATTCGTGAAATCCCTGATACTTTGGGATTCGTGTGTCAGACTTGTCAGACCTACTACTTTTCTTTTCAAAGCGGTTTAATGCAAAATGACTTATGGAATCATGAACCTTAAGCTACTAATAACCAACCTAAAAACCCCTCGGTTTCTACATCCAAACTGGTATCCTAATCGATTTGCCAATGACATTTTCTTTGTAAAACCCATAAAATTTTCCCAGTTTTTGAATATCGTATATCTAAACAAGTCTAATCTCATTCATTTAGCCTAAATTGAACCCTATTTAAAGTCATACATGAAAAGATATTGAACAAAGAATGTTTTTTTAAGTAAAAAACTCACTGGAAAATAAAGAAATGAAAGATTCAAACCAGATGAGGAAATACTTACAATTTATACGTTCATTCAAAGAGAATGTTGATGTATCCACAGGCAAGAGCTTGAAAGCTTCTGAGAGACTGAAGGGTGATGAAGGTTTTTGGTATTAGTTTGAGAGAAAAAGGGAATTTTTTTTTCTAAAAGGAAAGTTTTTGAATGCAAAGTGGTAAGGTTCAGGCCTGATCTCCTTATTTATACGTAAAATTTGAGAATTAATTCAGGCCATTCGATTGGCTGAGATCAAGATCAAAAGGCCAAAATTAAATGAGCAGTGCGACGACAAAAAGTTGACGGGACAATTTTCACAGTCCTCGAAACACGAACGGACACTAATTTCAAATGGCCACGTGCCCAACACTCGAGTAGTAGGCAACCATGATTTTACATGACAGAAGCTTAAAAGGCCCTACCATGCGTGTCAGAAAGTGATGACATCAAGCATGAGGAGGAGCTTGGGAGGAAAATGGTGTACCCTAAAAATTAGCACAAGTTTAGTCACTCAGCTAGGGGTACAGTTGGCAGATGAATATATGGAGAAGCAAACAAGTGGAACATCTAGCTAATGATGATGTGAGCAGCTCGAGTTGGGACTTGCCAATACGACATTCAGGTGATTATCAGGCTGCCTCTTAGGATAACGGTCCAGTTCGAGACATATTATGGCCAGATCCCCCTTTTGGGCGCTGTAAAGTTAATCCAAACTAAGGTTGGGATAATTTTTGATCACCAGCTCGATGAAGATATTCAACTCGTGGAAACCTGGTCAGAACGCGTATTGAAGGATCCCGAGGGACTTGGAGGCTCTTTATACGCTCATTAAAGCCCAAGTTGTATTGAACAATTATCATTTATTATCCGAGATAGCATGAGTATATTATGTTATGCAATCATATCCCAATGTAAATGGGAATTATCTATATTAAATGTATACCATATTTAGGCACACGGTTACCCAAACCTGTCAAGGAAATTCCGCTATAAATATCAAAGATAATGGATAGGGAAGGGCATGACCATTTTGTATTATTGAAACTTTGCCGAAACTGTGAGAGAAGAGCAATAATATTGTCTCATGGACTAGGTGGGTTTTAAGCACTGAACCACATAAAATTGTGTGTGTAAAAAAGGGTTCTTATAAGTCCATTACGGTTTGCTTAGATTTCTAAATCGTTTGTTGGCGAAATTCTGCTTCAACACCTATCTACAATGACCCACACAGAATCATGTTGCCCAACTGTTCTCGGCAGTCCAACCACTAAGTCCATGGTAATATCTTCCCACTTCCATTCTGGAATCCCTAAAGGCTGCAACAACTCTGCTGGCCTTTGGTGTTCAGCCTTCACCTGTTGACAGGTTAAAAACTTGGCCACATAATCCACCACGTCCTTCTTCATTCCTTGCCACCAATACAAAGCCGTAAGATCTTGGTACATTTTCATCGTGCCCGAATGTAGGGATTATGGAGTTGTATGAGATTCATCCAGAATGTTTCGCCTGATACCAGAATGCATCGGAACACAAATCCAATTTTATAGCTCAACAAATCTACCTTTATAATAGAAAAGTCTCTAGCCAATCCTGCTAAGAAATTCTCCCTGTGTCTCTTCAACTAAGGATCCTCCTTCTGCGCTTCTCTGATTCTCTCAAGAAGTGTGGACTGAAGGGTAATGTTGGCTTGCTGACAAACTACCAGTTCAATTCCCGCTCTCGTCATTTCTCCAGCTAATTTTTTTTTATATTTGTTTTAAACCAAACAATTGTCCTGGACCCCACTGACTCAATGCATCAGCCACCACATTGGCCTTCCCTGGATGGTACAAAATCTCACAATCATAGTCCTTTACCAACTCCAGCCAACACCTTTGGCGCATATTCAAATTTTTTTGAGTGAAGAAATACTTCAAACTTTTATGGTTAATGTATATTTTGCACTTTTCTCCATACAGGTAGTGCCTCCATACCTTCAGTGTGAATTCCTCTACTACTAGTTCTAGGTCATGAGTGGGATACCTCTATTCATACTCCTTCAGTTATCTAGAAGCATAGGCTATCACCTTCCCAGCTTGCATCAATACATAACCCAAACCCTGCTTCAAAGCATTGTAGTAGACCATAAACTTTTCCGTATCTGATGAAAGACTCAGTACCAGAGTGGTAATCAGACGCCGCTTCAACTCCTTGAAACTGTTCTCACACCTATTTGTCCAGATGAACTTTGTCTTCTTACGCGTCAACTTAGTCAATGGTGTTTCTATTATGGAGAACCTCTAAAAAAAATTCCAATAGTATCCTACTAACCCCAGGAAGCTTCTAACCTCTGGCACATTGCTTGGTCTCGGCCAATCTCTCACTACCCCTATCTTAGTTAGGTCCACCAGAATCCCTTCCTTACAATGTGGCCCTGAAATGTTACTTGGGGTAACCATAATTCACACTTACTAAACTTAGCATACACCTTATGCTCCCTCAGCCTCTGTAGTACCAAACGAATATGTTGATCGTGTTCAGTCTCTTATTGGGAGTACACTAGATTATGATCAATGATCATAATTACGAACTTATCCTGATAGTCTCTTAATAATCTATTTATCAAGTCTATGAATGATGTTGGGGCATTGGTTAATCACAAAGACATGACCAAGAATTCATAATGTCCATACCTCATACCGAATGTAGTCTTCCGTATATCCTCTTACTTAATCCTCAGCTGATGGTAGCCAGACCGAAGATCGATCTCAGAAAATACTGTCTTTCCTTGTAATTGATCAAACAAGTCATCAATCCTGGGTAGCAGGTACTTATTATTAATAGTCAACTTATTTAGTTCTTGATAATCGATGAAAATTCTTAATGACCCATCCTTCTTCTTCACAAACAACACTAGAGCACCCCACAGTGAAAAGCTAGGTTTGATGAATCCGAGCTCCAGTAATTCCTACAATGGAATCTTCAGTTCCTTTACCTCTACTGGAGCCATTCTATAAAGTGCCCTCAATACTAATTCCGCTCCTGAAGCGAATTCTATAACAAATTAAATCTCTCAGTGTGGTGGCAACCCTGGCAGGTCTTCTGAATAACACATGAGTAAACTCACATACCAACCTGGTCTTGCCAGGTCCAACTGAAACAACCTTTGAGATATCTACTATGTTTACTAGGAATCCTATGCAACCTTCTTGCAACGTGTCTCTAGATCTTAATGTAGATATCATAGGTACTTGCGGCCCACTCAATGTCCCCACAAACAAAAAGGGTTCTTGTCCTTTAGACTCAAAAGTTACCATCCTGCGCTTGCAGTCTATCGTCGCCCCATACTTTACCAACCAATATATTCCCAAAATAATATCAAAATCATCCATCATTAGTTCAATTAGATCCACAAACAACTCCCTACTGTTTATCTCCACTGGTAACGCTCTAACCCACCTCCTAGAGACTACCAGTTCCCCAGTTGGCAAGAAAGTTCTAAATCCCCTAGAATGTAGATCACAAGGTCTACATAGATGGTCTATCACTCTAGTAGATACAAATGAATGAGTATCTCCTTAATCAATCAATGCATTAAATGATGAACCAACACTTGAAATCTGACTTGTCACGACCAAGGGACTAGCCTCAGCTTTGGTCTGTGTTAAGGTATACACTCTGGCTGGAGTGAGGTTGTCGCTCATCTTTAGTTTCTCTTTCTTAACTTATGGACAGTCTTTCCTCAAATGAATAACACTCCCACAAATGAAACATGCTTTAACTCTGCACTCTCCCAGCTGGCATTGCCTAAGTTGTGCACACTCTAGGAAGCTTCTCCAGTTCTCTCCCCCGACCTGATGGCCACCAAAGGCACCCCATGCCCTCCTATCTAGACCAGGAGGAACAAAAGAATCTGGGACCTTTCTTTTCTGTTCACTAGGGCCACTACCTCCGACAAAACCAGTGAAGGGAGCCACCATCCTCCGAGCATCATGCCTGGCAGCGCCTTTCTTCCGTATCTGGTCTTCAACACCCTCAGAAGTAAGGGATTCTTCCCCTACCTGAGCATTCGTAGACATTCCGGGCTATCATGACATTCAACCCTCATACAAAGAGATATCTCCTATCCATATAAGTAGGTAGCAAATCTAGTGCGAACTTAGCTAACTGGTTGAACTTCAGAGCATACTCTGTTACAATCATTTTGTTCTGAGTTAAATTAGTGAATTCATCCACCTTTGCAGCTCGAACGGTAATATTGTAATACTTTTCATGAAAAACGTCCCTGAACTCATCCCAAGTCATAGTGGTCACATCTCTCCTCTGAGACACGAATTCGCACCAAATGCGGGCATCGTCTCTTAACATATAACTAGCACAAGCCACCCTCTCATTTCCTTCCACCCTCATAAAATCCAATATAGAAGTATTCATGTTCATCCACTACTCTGCCCGTAGTGGTCCAGACCACCCTCAAAGGTGGGTGGGAGGGTGCTGCTTTCTGAACATGTCATACAGAGGCTCCCATCTATTCTTCATTACAGACTAGGCTAGCATTGGCGCCACAGCTTGTGGAGCCTGATATCCAACATCCCGAGGAGGAACCTGCTGTCTTAGCTCTCAGAGTTCATCTTCATTCCTCTAGAGTCTGACTTGCATTTCTGCAAACATTTGTTGCCAGTTCTGCGGGGCAGGTGGATGGTCTTAACCCTAGTTGTTATCTTCGACCATAATGTTGCAGAATTGGTTTAATCATCGAGGAATAACTTCGATATGCCTACAATCAATGACGTCGCACATCAGGCATGATAACAACATCCAAAGAAACAACCCCCTAGTTCAACTGATCAAACACAAATAGTAAACTAACATAATATGCACAAATCATAATCATATAACAATCATAGGGGGCCATGCCCTAGCATTAAATACACATCATGCTCTATATATCAATCAGGAAAATAGGGCAATTCAGATAAGCAATTAGACAATTATTTCACCTAATACCGACCAACCCTAAGTCTAGCTTGTCTTTGGCAATGAGCATACATGTTCGGTTAATCTCCAGAAACCATAAAACTTGGCACACTATGATACCAAGTTGTAACTCCCTACTACCCTAGAGTTGTTACTATGTGGTTTTAAAATGTGTATTTGACTCACTAATCGAGGTGTTAGACTTAAAACCATGATTAAATTAAAGTAAAAGCTCATTTAATAAAACTTCCATATAAAGGTTTAAATAATCATTAAGATCATAGAAAAGTTACTTTGGGATCCCAAAATGTTGTTTAAGACATATTTACAACTCAAAAGTCATTGCACAGACGACCTAGGTGACAAAATGAGACATTTACACTATGTTCCTCAAAATGTACCCCATCGGTGGCGGCCGGGTGGGCCAAACATGTATGCACTGCTCCATGCTCTCCAACTCATTCTTGGTCGGCCTTTTCCTTGCCATTAACTGCACCCGTGAGCCAAGGCCTAGCAAGAAAAATTCACCAGCATAGCATATAACAATTCATTTCAATAAGTGCATAACTAAACAAACACAACAGAAAATCCACAACACCGGCCTAAGCTGGTCAAGGTGAGTTACCAGTAACCAAGTTCACGTTCCTAACCAAGCGGGTGAGTACAACACCCTTAGATGGCCATGTCATGGCGACCTGCATTCAACATGCTTATTGATGATTCCAGTCCTTGTCGATCCCGGGCCCTGCCACTCAGTCACAAACGTATATATGACATAGTAGTTACAACATTTACACATAACACTAAGCCCAATACAAGTACAGATAATCGGGCCATGCCTTTCTCTATCTGGACACACAATTTCTTACCTTGAGTTCAGAGCTAACAATATAAGGTTATCCCGAGCACGATCCCTAATCCCGAGCCTTAGTAGTATAACCTTGTCACGATGTAATAATAAATAATAAATAACCATCAAAACCTAAACTAATTAAAAGCTTCAAAATAATACACTAGTCTTTGGGACCTCGAATTCTACTAAACCGGGTAGTAGAATCCTTCCCAAGCCCTTAAATTTGAGTTCCCGAGCATAAAAACATGTTTAAGCTATTTTTCCCAATTAGAGTCACAACTCAGCCCATAGGGTCCCGTCGCACTAGAAGTCAGAGAGCTCAGGACTTTATCCTGGGAAACACGGGCTGTGACGTGCCCTAACCAGCACCATGGTACTCAGGAAATTTTAGAGAACCGCCAAAGCCATTACATACACACAGACCACGGTGCTTAAAGAATAGCTCCACGACTCGAATTAAAACCTAGAAATTTCCCAGCATTTTTCGCGAGACAAATGCACCATAATTTACCCCAAAGTGGCACCAAACCCAAAATTCAGTCTCAAAATATCTTCAATACGTCCAAAGCAGTACATGTACCCAAAAACTAAACCAAAAACATCATCACAAGCCTAACCTAATTCCTTGAGTTCTAAACTCAAAACACTTCAAGAAAACTAGACCAAGTTTAATCAAGACAAGGGTTAGAGCTTACCATAGTTGATCTGAATGACCCTAAGCTGCTGCTATTCAACTCCTAGCTTGATTCCCCAAATAACAGCCTTAATTCTCAAACCTTCCCCTTCAAAATCCTAAAGCCTCAACCAAGCTAAGAGAGTGAAAGAGAAAGAACTAACGTGGGAGAGATAGATAGAGAGAGAGAGAGAGAGAGAGAGAGAGAGAGAGAGAGAGAGAGAGAGAGAGAGAGAGAGAGAGAGTAACTGGGCTGAAAGTATTTTGGTGTTTTTAGTTACTTCCTAAGTTATCCCTTGACACCAAAATGACAAAAGCTCCCCTAGGTTAAATCTTGCTCTTTAGCGCCCCAAGGGAAAAATGGTCATTTGCTACATTTCTCGCTAATCCTCAAATTGTCCTCTAAATTTCCAATTAATCTCTTCATACCCAATTAATCGCCAAATAGTTACCCATTACCCGATAAACCCCGAATATGCATGACGTTCCCTAAATACCCCTAGGCTCACCCCGAGATGTGTATTTGACCTCGTTGCGACTATTTCGCTAATCCGCTCACTAAGATCGCCTCGTGTCGGATAACTCAAATATATCCATATAATAATGTGGCCTCAATCATTTAACACACATAATTATATTTATACCCTCAACTGATCAAACTTACAAATATGCCCTTATAATAATAAACGGGCCCACATACACATTTAATACACCTAAACATGCATATGTAGTCATATTATAATGTAACTCATGCAATCAAATAGTGATACACATATATCATAATTAAAACACATAATAATATAATTAATTCAATTATTGCCCTCTCGACACACTAATCAAGGCATCAAGCCTTATTAGCAAATTTGGGATGTTGAAGTGGTCCTTGGGAGTTTCACCAGCTTCTGTGGAACCCTAATCCCCTTTAAAGTAGGCCACACGTCCCTTGGTGAAAACACGAAAAACATTTGCCCCCCAAGTCTCCACTTGTTCTTTGGTAGTGGAGGCTTGAAATTGTGATGGTTCCTTAGGGGATTGTACTTGAGTGGAGACAGTTAGGCGTCCTCGAAACCTGACATTTCCAAAAAGGGGATTGCCACGTACCAAATCCCTATTGCAGGGCACATAAATTGGTGCCATTTAATGAAGGGTCTTTTACATACCCAAGGTGCCCTTTCAACTTTTCGAGTACAATATTTGCCTTGAATTGCGTGACTGTTAGATCACGCTCGAGTATCTACTCCTTAGGTGATCGACAGCTGGGGTTGAGTTGCTTTCTACCCATGCTTGGGGGTATATTTTCAAACTTTTTCCTCCTTCCCACTTTACATTCACATTCAAATAAATTTCTCCTTCAGAGCTCAAAACCTCCCATTTCACCAAGGACTTGTTCATCAATCTCAGAAGTTACCACTCATCGATCCTATAAATTTTGAGGAGAACAAGATATTTTTGGGTGAACTAGATGCAATACTTCCACGTATGCACAAGGCTTAGCACCTATAGGCCCTACATCTCGAGTAAGTTTTCTTAATTACTTCTTTGTTTGTTCTTGAGGATTTTTGGGAATTTTTGAGCTTCTATTTAGGCTAGTGGAATGGCTAAGATTTAGAGGTTGTTTTGCCTCTTTTTAGCCTTATTTTGGGCTCTTGTTGGTGTCGAAACCAAATGTAAGTGGTTGATTTTGCAATTTTTGCGTCTTTTGGTATTCAACTGGTTTCTGGAAAATTCCCAGATTCTGGTGTTGTTCTTGAGCTTTCTGTGGTGTCTCTAGGGGCCATTTATGGGGCTTCGGGGCATTCTTTGTTTTAGAAAATTTTCCTTTTCCTTGTCCCCGAGTAATTGTCTTAGGGTACTCTTGTGTTTTAGCCATTTTCCTTGGTCAAGGCTGTAACTACTTTGGTTTTGTTTCATTTGTCCAAGGAGCTTCGCATACTTCACAAGCAAGTTTTCTACGCATTTGATAGAGAACTGATCATAATGGCCCGAGAAGGTGCTCACGAACCAGAGGAAGGAAGGGAGCTAATGGCAACAGAGGTTGCTCTGATTGCGGAGAAGCCAACTCGTGAAGGCCACTTTATGACGAAAGTGGAGGTAAATGTGGCTTCTCTTCCTCACCCCACGGTGGTATACAAGGCCTCGGGGTTTAAGGCAGAGCAAACCCCAAGCAAGTTGAAGCATCCTGATGCCATGACTAGCATCATCAACAATTATAGGATCGGGGGTGAATGCCTTCTCGTCCGTCTTTTTCGTGACAACTAGAGGGCTCATTAGAGTGTAAACAGCCTCACAGCCTAGTGCCAGCCGCGTCTCCTGGCAGGAGTAACTTTGCCCCTCCACCAATAATTTGTCAACTTTCTGAAGTTTGTGGGGCTTGCACCTTCCCAACTGACCCCCAATGGCTACAGGCACTACATGAAATATGCTCTTTAGAAGTGACAAAGCATGTTCATCACTGATATCACACCGGGTAGTTTTTTTAAATTAAAAATATTATTAGCGGCGACATTTTTAATTTTAGGGGTGACACATGTCGCAGCTAATAAATTAAAAAATACACTGAAAAAATGTGAGAAATTTCCAACCAAATTGAATATGTAAGACTATTAGCGGTGACAAGTTGCCACATCAATTAAAAGTAATATTAGTTGCCCCGTGCCTCGATTTCTCCTCCCCCATTCCCTTTTTTTCTGCAAAATCCCCCTCTCCCCGAGCCACCCTCCGCCCCACGCCAAGACGCACCTCTCTACGCCCCTCCCCACCTCTGCCCCACCCCTGTCTCTCTCTCATCGGGAGTCCCCTCCGCCGGGTCCATTGCCTCCTCCACCACGGCGGCACCACCGTGGTATATATAAATATATATATACGTATTTTTTCTATTTTGATTTTTGTTGTATTTTTGAGTTTATATTTTTTTTTTCTGTTTTTATTTATAAATATATGTCCCTATTTTTATGTGCGTATATATGTTTAATTTTATAATCTGTTTTTAATTATTTTAGTTTTGTGTTATATATATGTGTATAACTATTTATTTATATAAATGTGTAAATTTATATGTGTGTGTTTATATATATGTATATGTGTATATATATGTTTTATGTATTTATTATATATGTGTTATATATATATTTTACTAACTTTATTTTCTATTTGGGACAAAATAAATTGGTGTAATTTTTGGAACTTTTTCTTTTGAAGCATTTTATTAATTGGTACGTGTCTCTTATTTCTTGCTTTATTATTATTATTATTTACTATTGTTAGATGAGTTTGAATATCCTAAATATTCATCCATAGTGAAGTAGGTTATGAGATACACATTGTGTGCTGCGGTGATAAGGGAGGTTATGAACTTGCCTGTATTAGTGAAGTAGGTTCTGTGAAATTTTTGTGTGCTGTGGAGATATAAGAAATAAACTTATAGTGTGTTGTTTGCTTTTTTTTAATTGTGAAAAAATGGCTAGGTCATTAGTATAGGGGAGATGCTGCCCAATTTTTTGTAAATTTAAAGGGTTGAGGGTGAGGATAGAGTCTTTATAAGGTCGTGGGTTGGGATAGGGTCTTTATATGGTCGGGATAGGGTTCATAGGGTCGGGATAAGTTCGAAGATCGGGATAGGATCTTTATAGGGTCATGATAGGGTTTTTATAGGGTTGGGATAGGATTCATAGGGTCGGTATATGGTTGGGGGTCGAGATAGGGTCTTTATAGGGTCAGAGTCGGGATAGGGTTCATAGGGTCGTGGGTCGGGATAGGGTCTTTATAGTGCTAGGATAGGGTCATTGGTCAGGATATGGTCTTTATAAGGCCGGGATAGGGTTTATAGAGTTGGGATAGGGTTAGGGGTCCAGATAGGATCTTTATAGGGTCAGGATAGGGTTCATAGAGTCGGAGGTCGTGATAGGGTTAATAGGGTTGGAATAGGTTCGGGGGTACCCATAGGGTCTTTATAGGGTCGGTATAATGTTGGGGTCGTGATAGGATCTTTATAGTGTCGGGGATCGAGATAGGGTCTTTATAGAAACGGGGTCGAGATAGGGTCAGGATAGGGTCGAGGGTCGACATAGGATATGATGGTTATTATCACATAGTGTTAATTTTTATTATTTCTAATAACAAAAAAATTGTTATTATTTCTTATAACAAAAAAATTGTTATTATTTCTAATAACAAAAAGTCATAGACATAGACCTAGTGGATGCCTTGGGGATAGAAATCCGAGTCAATGTATTAATCTAGTATTCCTCATTTTTTTCAAGATATTTCTTCAAATATCTTGAAAAATAGGAAGTTCTAGATGCCTGTTTACTAACTCCAAGGGATCCACTATGTCAGGATAAAAGTATTAGATATAATTTAATATATAATTTTATTTTATTTCATTTTAACTTTTTTTATAAAAGAAAATAAAATTGGTAAACATGTTCATCGACCAAGTCAAACAATTGACACAATAAATATTTCAAAGAAGAAGAATATTGATCTTGAGGGGTTCAACACCCTCATGAAGTACTTCAACATGACGTACAAGTCCCCTTATCTCAACGAGATCCATGCACATAATTTTAAGGATCACTTCATCTTCATCAACGACTACCCACTCCAGGACAACCTAACTCTTATCCTGGAATTCACCAAGGTATGTATGTTCTTTGTCTCCTTCTGAGCTTCTTTCCTTTGAAAATCATAGGACTATGTATTTAGTAATTCTACTTTTTTCTTTGGTACCTTTCGACGCACGCTCTGGGTCCAGGCTTTCGAAGATCGCCTGAAGGTGTTGAACACATTTTGGACGTGGAACGGAAGCTAAGTTAGTTGATTATGGAGGCCAACCTTGTCAATGTTGGACTCCTCCAGAGGGGGTGGGAAATAATTTTTTTTGACTTGACTTGTTTGAGGAATTCCGCCAGTTCTCAGGCAGTGGTTGCAGCCGATATAAACTATATCGGCAGACTAGCCAACACCCAGTATAATCAGTGGTTGTTGGAGAAGCGGTTGGAGAATGCTTGAGGACGAGCATCGGGTGGGCATAGAATCTTCCACGCAAGACCAAGGTAATCCCCCATCATAGATTATAATGCTAAGTGTGTAGGAGATGGGGTAAGTCATGAGCATGTGTGGCCTTCTCCGTCACTTCTCTGGTGTGGTCTCACCTCGGATCGTCACTGGACTTGGGAGGAGTACCAGGATTATCAGGATATGATCGTTTTGTATCTCCGCTATCCAAGAAGACAGTTACCACCTCACGACATTGTGCCATTGGATGATGTGATATCCTTTCATGCGTGGTGGTTTTGTCAATATGAGACTAACACAACTCAGGAGATGGGGAGGCTCGTAAGGGAGTTCGCGCACTCGATGCTTCCTTGGAGGAGCAGTTCAACGTTGGGGCTTCCTGAGAAGCCCACGTGTTCTCGATGTTGTCTTTTCTTTTGTTTTCACAAGTGTTTTCCTTTGCTTTTATTGGCACTAACACTCTGATTTTTCCTATAGGTCACATGGGTCATGCATATGTTGTCTGCACTGCTAGGTTAGGCATTGGGAGGACCAGTGAATCAAAGGCTGAGGCATCCCAATGACCCCACGAAGGGGTGGAACTTTTTCCTCACTCGAAGAAGCAACGAACTTCCTTAGTTGAGGTGAGGAGTCTTGGGTGGAGGACACACCCGTCTATGAAGTTCCCTCATTACCATCTCCTCCCGATAATGTAGGAGTTTCCAGGGCCATTTAAATCTCCGAAGATACTAGAGATTCCGAAGTGGGTATTCCAGTTGTTGTGAACACCCCCCCCCCCCCCCCCCCGCCCACATTTGCTCATGTACTTGGAGAAGTAAAAGGGGTGCCCCTGGAACGATACTTGGCCATGGTGGAGCATTTCAATGCTCACATGTTGGAGGGAAACAATTACCTACATTAGATACATGAGGCCTTACACCAGCTCCAGCCCCCTAGGGAAAGGCCTCTGGAGCCTCCCATTGGTCGGACCGAGCTGGAAACCTTGTTCACCGAGAAGCTTGGTGAGGTAGTGGCACCACTCGTGGTGAAGCTCCTGTAGGGGGTTAGCTCCACCATGTGTGAGCTGACTACTTAGAGCTTCGCCCACACTTCGATATGCCTCCGTGAGGGTAAGTTCTTCAAAGCTTTGGGTCTTTTGTTTTGTAATTTCTTAAATCAATTAGCTTGTTCTTGTTCTCTTTTAGACAACTCTTGTGGCCCAGTGTCATGGGCTAACATTTTGAGAGAGGAACATCCATGTGGCACCTCGCCTCCTCTAAGGCAAGGTCAGACTTCAAACCATTCGGATAACAATGAGCACATTTTTTGCGCGACCGTTTGCATCTCCCACTTCTGTCCCTCGAACGACTCTCGTCGAATCACGCTCTCAAGCGTCTATGAGTGCATTCTTGCATCAAGGCTCTCTTGCCACGATCTCACACTGTCCATAGGTTCTCACTATGGAAAGGAAAATCCCAAAATTGATGCTCTCCCAGGCATTTGCATGCCAAGGTAGCATGTTTGGCCAAGAGCAACCACCAAGCTGACATGCCAACACCTCTCATGATGCCTCATTCAATATTGTCTGAATAGCTCCCGTCACGGTGCAAGGAGTCCCATATGTCCATGGTCCAATCCTCAAGGCACTATGCCTTCATTCATGTTGGCAGGCCCTCGAGAATAGATACTAGACTAGTAGCACAGACTAGCTCTTTGTCCTTCTCAAGCATTGTGCACCCTCCAATGCCTCTATGATAACAAGTCTCGTTAATGACTTATATTGCCATATCATGTCAAGACATGTGGAAAAGGCGCACCACGATGTTTCTTGAAGGTGTGGGCCACGTTCCATGTAAGTGGCATACTGGCAAGCCAAGGGAATCGTACCCATAAACCTCTAGCAGCACGTTTTAACACACTACCGGGGTGGCCAGATAATGTCCATGAGTACTCCTACTCATGGAGACATATGAGTCCCCTCGTGGTCCTCATATGCCCACCTTACTATCCTTCCTTATTAGTAGTAGCTCACTTGACGCACCTGCGCCAGAAGGTGGTGTAGAGTTGACAACAGTTGCTCCCCCTACAAATAACTTTCTGAGCTTTTAGCCTTTCTCCTAGGAACATATATGGATTTTGCTTGGGAGACATATTTTGCTCTCAGCTCGCCAATTCTCCAAATATCCCTAATCGGATCACACCATTGCGTTCATTGCCCCTTCAATATAGGAACTACCAAGTCTCGCCCATTTCCGAGCAATATTGTAGTTATTTACGATAATGCCACTATCGTACAAACTAGCTTGCACCCTCGCGTGCGCATCTGAATGAGAACCAACCTAACTTGTAACATTCCCCCAAGGTCGACATGTTACACTCTCCCCCACTTCAATTGTTGATTCCCTCATCGACAGACCGCTGGCCAGGCTACTTCTTGCCTCGACTCTTAAGCTTACTCCATTCTTTTTCTAAATCTTAAGTCTGCACTTGTCCCTCTACCACTGTAGAACCACCCACTTGGTGACGATCTCTCATGTCGACTCTTGGACTTGTTCAAAGACCCTGTGCGACTATCACTTTCCAAATTAATCCCATGAAGTAGTGTCTCTTCACTCGAATACTCCTTGAACACATGAACTCGTCTGAGTCCATCACGACGTCCCTCCAGTCAACCAAGTAGCCCTTCCAACACTGACCCCGAAGAAAAAAAATCCTCTAATTGTAGCTTCCCCACCAATCTTCCAATGCATACTCCTATATACAAGGACAATGTAAAGTGCACCTCAGCTGGATGAGGTTCACAAACCAACTGTTCCCAATGACACCTACGAACACGCTTCGACTAAAGACATGTCCTTCTTAGATAAGTCCCTTTGGACATTTCTAATGCGTCCATTTCTGGATGCACCACTTGTGCTAGTTGTAGCCTTTATGCAGCATCTAGTGCAAAATTCCACATAGACTTCACAAATTAGTCTCTCTGACTTTCGACCCTCCGGCCCTACTTCATCTTTACGACTTGATGCAAACGACCCCTTACGGCTGTAAGCACAATTACTCTTTTGAGCTTCTTTTCCCAAGCTCTAACAATGTGGCCAATGATTCATCCATCATTTGAAACAACATCTTATCAATGGTAGCTCTTTACCATCATGCTCCAAGTTCTGCTGCCAAATCAACCATGTTTCCCTTTGAAAGACTTGCTGAATTTCGGCCAACGTAGCTAGTTGTACACTTCCTAATTCTTGAGGCTTGAAATTGTCCCAATATGATCTCTCCCTTCAACATATGATATTTGAATCATTTGGATTGTGTTTCCATATACACGTGTCCCCATAAAACATTGAAACATGTCCCATAACATGCTGCAAAACCTGCCCAATCTTGGTCTCCCCATGCGCCCATGCATACTGTCTATATGCAGCTTCACTTGGACACCTAACCTACTCGCATCAATCATGCATTGTAATGCCCTGAATAGTCATAACTGTTACACCGTGTGTGTTTAACTCGTTAAGCGAGTCATTTGGACTTAAAAGTGTAACTAGGGTTAAACGATAATTTAAGTATCAAAAGTTTTGGTCAAAAGTTGGAATTTTCTTTTAAAAGATTAAGTAATTACAAGGGATCCCAAAAGTTCCAAATAAATACAAGTTCTTCCAAAAATAAATACAGACTTAGCCAACCTAAGTGGAAAATTCTTAACTAAAGACTCCTGTTCCCCAAAATATCTCGACCATGGAGGCCGAGCAGGTTGAGTATGTACACGCCGACCCCATAGCTCTCCAACTCATGGCTAATCCAACTTTCCTTTGCCCTTACCTGCACTAGGAAGCACCCGTGAGCCGAGGCCCAGCAAGAAAACCCAACAATCATACACATAATCAGATAACATTATCATATATTGCATACACCATAACCACATCCTACTCACATACACTTTCAAACAATATATTTTCCAAACATTATGTGACTCATGCCGAGTGGATGGATATTCCATCTTCATAATGACCCCACCACTGTGGCGGATACCGTATCCATGTTATGGCCTCGCCACTATGGAATACATTACACATGTAATGTCATCATCGGTCTCCCGACCAGGCAATCAGTACCAACAAATATGACAGCATAAATTAAAACATAGTAGACTTTCAATCATAACGGTATCGTGGCATACTCTCTCCCGCGCCGTACAATTAGGGCACACGCCCTACACTGGGTGCAAGAAACAATTTTCTTACCTTGAGTCCTCTACGATGGGGTAAGGTGACAACGAGCATGATCCTTTCCTTCCCGGGCATTGCTGTACCCTTAGTCACAACATAATAATGGATATCCATCAAGAACTAAACCAATTAAAAGCTTCAAGATTCATTCCTAGCCTCTGGGACCTCGAATTCCACTAAACTGTGTAGTAGAATCCTTCCAAGCCTTTGAGTTTGAGTTCCCGTACTCAAAATCCCTATTTGGCTAACATCCCTATTTTGAACCGTAGCACCCCTCACAAGCATTGTGGCTCTCCTCAAGTCATAGAGCCTGCCCCCTCATTTTCCTGGACACGAGCCATGGCACCTTGGCGGTTCAGGGAACTCCCCAAGACTCTAGTTCGCTCAGGCCATGATGCACCAAGAATAGCGCCGCCGCACAACCCCGAGCCAAATCACTCAAAATCAATCATAGATAACAATCAAACCTATAATTTAAATCTAAACTCTTAACAACATCTCGAACAACATATAAACCTCAAGAATTCAAGCCAAAACCTTACCAAACTCAGAATTCTATAACTTCATCAAACACCAAAATAAAAAAATAAAAAAAAACTCGAAAGCTTGAGAACTGAGATTACCTCCAAGAATTCGAGTTCCCCTAACTGGATCCTAGCTTGACAGCCTCTAATCCCCAAGACCTAGCTTCCAATTCCCACCAAGGATAGACTTTAAGCTTGAAACTCAGCAAGTTCCCTTCACAAGCATGAGAGAATCACTTTCCAAGGGAGAGAGAGAGAGAGAGAGAGCAGTAGAAAGAAAATGTGAATGAGAGGTTATCCCCTAGGAAAAATACTATAACACCCCTGCCTATTAAGCCTTCCCTTCAACGCCCTCAAGGGAAATTTAGCCTTTTGCCACATTTCTTGCTAAACCTCAAATTCCATCTAAAATCCATAATCAATCTCGCTAGTCCTCCAAACTCTAGTATTTTCTTCCCCCAATAATAGTTCATACTCTAATATCCCCAGTAACACACCAAATCGCTAAAACATACCTAGGCTTACCCCTGAGCTGGGTAATAATCCCCGATGTGATGTTTCCACCAAATTTCTCACTAGGATCGTCTCGTGCAACACATCTCACATGTACCCACATAATAATGTGCTCTCACTCACAATGCACATATAATTTGCATTTATACCCTACACGAGTCGAAATTACGAAATTTTTTCTTTTTAACATAAACGGGCCTATAAGCACATTTAATACACTTAAACATGCATAAATAGTCATATCATTATACTACTCGTATATTTCACATAATCACACATATATACAATTAAATTTATTTATTAATCCATTTATGCCATCCTGACACGCTAATCAACTAAGCCTTATTATAAAATTTGGGACGTTACATGCATGCCTTTACACTGTACAACCCATATATTGTTGTGTATCATCCTACATTCACATACCAAAATCAAACAAATACCCTGACTCTTCGAACATATGAATTAGTGGGCTCCTCCACTTCAACTTTGGAACAAATTCCTTAGAGGAGTTCATTTTCTTAAGGCATAGCTTGCGAGCTAACCTCTTCTACACCACAGTCCCTCCATTCTCTTGATCACTCTGATGATGATGGTGTTGATCTACTACCTTAGTCATTCTAACTCTCTACACCGCGACATCTCTAGGTTTCCTTAGTACCAGAGTCTTACTGACTTTCACCCTAAGCCAACGTGTCACTAATGTTAGTTTAGTCTCTGAGTCTTGATGAATTTTACCCTAGGTAACTTGGCTCTGTCTATGGCTCTAAGTCTTGACTTTACATTATGAGCAATAGTTGATCTCAATGGTAACTCATCTCGATGCTTTTGTAATGGAACATTGGCTTGTTATTTGGATGTTTTAACCATGAAGGTCTTTCTCCCACTTCAACTGTTGTCATCCTCGACAACTGGCCTACATGCAAGAACTTCTGACCACCCCAACTCTTCATGCACACAACAAATCTAGAAGTGAACCCTGCAGAATGTGAGTCTTGAGTCAACTACTTCATGTATCGCCACTGTTTATTTCCACATGTCCAATTTATCCACACAACTATCCATCTAATCCATACTAGCATCTTGCCCATTTGGGCTTCCAAGTAGAATTAAGTTCTTCTCCGCGCAGAACTTTGGCCACTACATGAACTCTAGCACAACATCTCAGCTAACATGCAATACGAAGTTTCCTTGATGCAACCATCTGACTCCTGAGAAACTCCACTTTGACCTCCTCACACGGTCTACTCGGCCTTGCTAGCCTTTGATGCATACATTCCATAACTCAGCATCTCCTTCAATGCCTTAGTGTTGCTCACAACAGCTAACATCTCAATGCAGCCAACATGTCCCACACAATTGTCTTAACGCCTTCCTTTTGGGTGAAATCAAGATAACATGAAAACACCTCCAAGTATGATCGTCCTCTGACAACCGCGACCACTACCACCTTGGTCTCTCTGTGATGCTCTTTGGCACACAGGTAGCAACTGAAGCATTCCATATCCATCTCTACTTGATTCATCAAAGTTTTCCACTCTCGACCATTATCGTGACTAATAAGAATTTTTACGGCCACTGTCATACTTCAACACTTTTGCCCCCAAGTTTTCTTTTCACTGAAATCGCCTGTTTGTTGCTTACAATGTCACTTGGGCAAACCCGATGTAGTGCACCAAGCACACAGTGCTGACCTCTCGATAAAACCATATGCAACATCAACGAGTTCCAACTCTTCTATAGCATTCGCCCACAATTGCTCATGGTAATTGTCTTTCTAACATCCCTAAAATTTTGATTCAAAGCAACCACAACTACACCCTCTCTAGGATGTCACATATTTCCACAAAGAAGAGGAATCGAGTCTCATCCCGTATCATCCTACTGATCCTTTCAAGGTGACTAAATGGATCTACAACATCTGTTCGAACATCCAGACCTTTCTGATCATTATGCACGCCTACATCCCTAATAAGATGGCCAACAGGGTTCATCCCAACTTCAGATGAACCTGGCTCTAATACCAACTGTCACGGGCTGACATTTTGATAGCATAATGCCCATGCGACACCTAGATTCCTAAGAGCCAAGGTCAGCCTTCCAACCATTCGGATAATAATGGGCACATTTTCGATCGATCGTGTACCTCTGCACACTTCCGTCTCTTGAATGACTCACGTCAAGTCACGCTCTCAAGAATCCATGAGTCCATCCATGCCTCAAGGCTCTCTTGCTCTGATACTCACACTGTTTATAGGTTCCCACTAAGGGAAGGAAAATCCCAACACCGATGCTCACCCGGACATTTGCAAGCCAAGGTAGCATGTGTGGAAAGGAGCCAACACCTAGGTGACGTACCAACACCTCTCGTCATGCTCCATTAAATCTTTTTTGAATAGCTCCCGTCACGGTCCAAGGACTCCAATTTGTCCATGGTCCAATCCTTAAGGTACCATGCCTTCACTCATGTTGGGAGGCCTTCGAGACTAGCACCTAAACTAGTAGCACACAATGGACCTCTGTCCTTCTCAAGAATTGTGCACCGTCCAATGCATGTATGCTAACAAGTCCCACGAATGACTTCCCATGCCATCTTGTGTCAAGACTCATCGCCATGGCACACCACGATGTCTCTCGGTGGTTTGGCTTATATTCCATACAAGCAGCATACCGGCAAGGCAAGGGAATCGTACCCATAAACCTCTGGCATCATGCTTAATAACACTACTCATGGAGATATATGATTCCCCCTGTAGTCCTCATATGCCCAACCTACAAACCCTCCTAACTAATAGTAGCTTACTTGATTCACCTGCACCAGAGGGTGGTGGAGATTTGACACCAGTTGCTCCCCAATAACATATATAATTTTTGCCTAGGAGAAATATTTGGCTCTCAGCTTGCCAATTCTCTGAACCTCCCAAATCGGATGGCGCCAAACCAAGTGTCATCCATTTTCGAGCAATATTTAAGATATTAACGAAACTGTCACTACCGTACAAACTAGGCATCATCATGCTCACCAACTTGCACCCTTGCGATCGCATCTGATCGAGCACCAAGCTAGCATGTAACATGCCATCAAGGATGGTATGTTACTCCCAACGGCTCAGGAACATCATGATGGGGAAGCCCTTCGAGCTCAAGAGATCTCAAGAGAAATGCGCCGCTTTGAAAGCTAAGGCTAGTGCACCTCTGAAAGAGTTGGCCCGCCTGCAGGCGACCTTGGAGGAGGAGATGACCCGTTCTCGGGCACTGGAGGAGTTGCTGACCAAGGCGGCCGAGGAGGCCAAGGTCGCCAAAGAATAGGTTTAACGATCCCAAGAGGAGGCCAATGTCACAAAAGATGAGGTCCAGAGAGCCCAAGAGGAGGCAAAGGCTGTTGTGTACAAGGCCCAGTGTAACATCTCAAAACTCCTAATAAGATTAAGGGCTTGGATTTGCGTGCTGAGAGAGCACGTTGAGCGAAAATGTGAATTATATTAATATAAAATTGAGTATGCATGATAATGTGTATTAAATGTGTTTAAAGACCTACTTTTGTTAAAAATGGGCATTTTCGTAATTTTGACCCATTGAGAGTATATTTGTATTTTATGTGCTTTATGCTTGAGACTACATGATTATGTGGATTTATTTGTGATATTCGGAAAGAGTAGATCCTTTTGAGAAATTTTAGCAGAAATTCACAATGGGGATAAATACCAGGTAAAAATTTCGTTTTTAAGGTAAAAATTATTTCTCTATTTTTCGTCTTTTTGGCCATGGTTGTTCTTGATGGGTTTTGGGAAAAACTTTGGGTTTAGTTTGATTAACTTACTAATGTAGGTTGTACAAGGGTAAATATTGGCGATAAGAGTCTTTCAGCCTACTAAATTGAGGTATAAGTTGGATTGAAAACCTCAATTTGAATGTTGAATTCAGATTTTAAAGCAAAAGTTAAGTTTTGAACTCAAAATTGGTAAATGGAATTCTAAGGTGCCAATTATATGGTTAAGAGTGTTTTGATGCTATGTGGTTGTTATGCTAATGTTTTAAGGCTTTAAATTGGAATTTAAACTATTAGGAATCGACTTTTGGGTATGGAATTGGGTCTGAAATCGCAAGGGGAAATCGCATTTATGGGTTTTTCACTGTGGAGTCGCGACGCCCGGGATGAGTGCCGCAGCGCATATGAGTTTCTCCGAGGGTGGATTTTCCCTCGGATTGTTGTGGCACTGCGACCCTTTAGAGGTGGGGTCGTGGCTCAAAATGGGAAAATTTTATAGGAAGGCTCTCGTTCAGTTGTGGAACCACACGCGGCAGGGGGGCATCGCGGCGCTAATGTAGCTTTAGGGTGCATTTGTTTAGCTTTTTGGGGAGTTAGCTTAGTAGGCTCGGGCGAAGATTCTGCTATCAAGTTTAACAGAATTTGAGGTTCTGAGAGCTAGGCTTAGTCTTGAAATCCATTATCAGAATTAGTTCCTCATAAACATATTGTTTATGTTGTGACTAGGGTTTCCACAAGACTTGGGAAAGGGATTGCAACGCCCTGCTAATTAGGGTCAGTTACCATGTGTGTTTTAAAATTAGTGTTGGACTTGCTAAACAAGTCATTTGGAAAAAACATGTGATTAAACGACTAAGGGTTCGGGTATTTAAAATTTTGGTCAAGTCATAAACATATGCATTAAACAAAACTTTGGTCTTTACATAGGATCCCAAAATACAAGTTTAAAATTCGATTACAATTCCAAGGTTACAAAATAGGCCGACCGAGGCGACAAAACTGGGTCCTACCCTAGATTCCTAGAAATCTCTCGACCGTGACAGTCGAGTGACCTACATATGTACATGCCACTGCTATCGCTCTCCAACTCATGGCTAGCCAAGCTTCTCCTAACCCTTACCTGCACCACAATTCATGGAATATTATAGCAGGCTTAGCAGTAATAATTGGAACTAAGCATAAGCATTATTTAGATCAGCAACCATAATGTTGTACAAGTGCGTGTTGCACCCCTTTTTTTTATTCTTATGGCATCTGAGCCAGTCAAGTGCTTGGTGCACTCCCAAGGTGGCCCAACCATAGCGGCCTGCGCTCAATGCACATAATGCCGATCTCAGCTCATAAGCCGAGTCTTGCAGATCATCGACTTCTAAGTCGAGCCTCAAAGACCCTCGACTTATAAGTCAAGCCTCAGAGACCCTCAAATTATAAGTCGAGCCCCTTAAATCAAGTATGCCCTCGACTAGTAAGTCGATCTTTAATCAAATACAACAACACGTCCTCGGCTTATAAACCAAGCTTCCTAGCCATAGTAGACAATCACATAATATGTTTATCACACATACAAATACAATGCAATGTAATACATTAAAACATATATACACAGGCGTAATAATAACCATGCACATCTATAGAGCCAACGCCCAAATCAAGGCTGTGTACAGCAATCGGGCCAAACCCTGATCATGTACATCATATATTCGGTGCATTTTTCTTACCTTTTGTCCAAGTGCATGCTACAAACAAACGACCCTTGAGTACGATCCCTGATCCGAGCCCTTACTGATGACCTAGTCACCACCATGATAAAGAATCTCGTCAATAACGAGTGAATAAAGGCTTCCGGCTGAGTCCTAGCCTCCGGGACATCGAATTCCACTAAAGTGGGTAGTAGGATCAATCCCGAGCCCTTAGGGTTGAGTTCCTGCACTCAAAAACCCTCTCGGGGTTCAATACCCCTTAAGCACCGTGGCCCGCCCCAAGTCAGAGGCTCAGCCTCCCATTTTACTAAACACACACTGCGGCGCTGCCTAACGGGCACCACGACGTGCCCTTGCAACAGAGCCTTCCTTGGCTCCCTGGGTTCAAGAGGGTCGTGGAACCCCAAGAATAGGGCCGCGGCCCAACCCCTTTGAGCCCAAAAATCATGGGTTTTTCTTCAACCAAACCCAACCCAAATTATTCCAAAACAACCTAAAACCTCAATTAAATTTCTATAACCAATTTAACACCTCTCCAGCAATGAAACCTAACTCAGAACTTAATTGAAAACTCATCAAAAATCCAAAATTCAATCCTTAAACCCTCTCACATGCAAACTCTAAACTTCCTACAAAACCACAAAATTGATATAAAGAAATTCGAGTTCAGATCCTTACCTCTGAGATATTTTCACCCTTGAGCTAATCCCCAAGTTCAACAAGTCTAACTCTTCAATTTCCTAAGCTTTAATCCTTCAATTTTCTCAAAGTTCCCAAGCTACCAAAGAGAGAGAGAGAGCTACGGGAGAGAGAGAGAGAGAGAGAGCTTTTTCTTCTTTCTTTCTTTCTGAATGGTTCTAAGGTTCCAGCTGCCTAAACCAAACATATCCCTTTTTTCAAAAAAGTCCAAAATGCCTTTATAACTAACTTATATCCTCTAGTGACCTCAAGGGAAATTCCATCAATTGCCACTTCCTGTAAATCCTCGAGTGTTCCTCTAACCAAACTACCTCAAAATAATAACCATTTAATCTCCCGTTACTCGATAAATCCCAGTAATGTACTAAATTACCAAAATCCCGTTACATAATGACATGCTCATACTATATAAGCACATAATAAAAACAATTATTGCCTCTTGACCCCCTAATCCAGGCACTAAGCCATATTAGGGAATTTGGGATGTTACAAGGATCATACTACCATTTGCACGGTACTCAAGGTAAGAAAATTGGCACATACACCGAGTGTAGGCTTAAGCCCGGATTGTCGAACATGGGTATGACTGTGTTATAAATCTGTTTAAAGTTAAATTTTTTCTCTATATAAGCATCTGTTGTTATAACCGTTTGTAATGATTCATTATTGTTTGTGATTGATAGGCCAGGAGGCAATTATCAGCATTATATGCGTAATGTAGGTCATAGGGTCGGGGCCATTGCAGGGGTACGATATACATCTACTTGGCACGAGTCGTTATACTTGTTGGAAAATAAATGTGAACCGGGTTATGATTTATAAAACCTGTATTTGATATAAATTCTTATCTAAATAACGGTCTTACTTGATGGAGTTTTCTTTGTGGGCCTTGGTTCACAGTTTCTTTTGTGGTGCATGGAAGGGCAAAGGAAAACTGGACCAACCATGAGTTGGACAACTTTGGAGTGACACGTACATATTTGGCCAGCTCGGCTGCCACGGTCGAGTTATTTTAAGAGGCTTATGATACGAGTTTGATTTTTCCTCTTAGGCCGGCTACTTTTGTAAACCGGGTTGTAACAACCTTTCAATTACAAACTCCTTTTTGGGATCCCATGTAAATATCCAAAGTTTTAATAAAATTTATATGCTTAACAAAAATTTTAATACCTAAATCTTTGATTAGCTTTAACTACACTTTTAAGTCCAAATGACTCGCTTAATGAGTTAAGCACTATTTTAAACACATGGTGTAACGGTCCTGGATTAGTAGGACATTACACCTGACAGGCCCAGGAGAAGGCCAGGAAGTCCAAGGAGGAAGTTGACCAAGCCAGGCAGGAGACTGCGGAGGTCATGGGGAAAACTTCTCATCTGCGGAGGATACATCCAAGTCCCATAGTGAGGCTACCCAAGCAGCTTACATGGTTTGATCAACGGAGGAGCGTGAAAAGTAAGCCAAGCTCAAGGCTTCTCAGGCGATAAAAGAGGCAAAGTCCTTTCAAAAGAAGGTAGAGGTCCTTGACAAGGAAGCTGAAACAATGGCCTAGAACGCCTTTTATGTGGCTTGGGTGAACAACTAGGGCATGGACCTCAGGTTTATTAGAGTTTCCAAGTTTAGGCTACTCGAAGCTTATATGTGTCTAAATTTTGATAGCTCAAGGCTTATGTCTTAGTCTAGGTGACTCGAGGCTCATGGGCTTTTCACAATTTCAGTCCTCAAGAACTTAGTGTTGCTTCACAGGTACTTGGCCCTCGAGAAATGAGTTGAGTTCTCAAACTTACTTTGGTTATTCAGGACTTAGGTTTTTCGAATTTAGGTAATGTAAATGTGGAAATTTTTCCTTGTGAATTCTATTCACGAGTGAAGCTCTATACTATGAGACATCTTAAAAGGGCGTCACATGATGGTGATAAGAGAGTCACCCTCACTAGGCGAGGGCCTTCGACCGCTTGCCGATCCAAACGTCACCCTCGCTATGCGAGGGTCCCCAGCTGGTCGTCCGTGTGTGCCCCGTTCCATCAGGCATCGAGCCTCGCCTGCACTCAGGAGAAGAAGGTCAGCCTCGCTACGCGAGGCACCCTCGCTATGCGAGGGTGAGGCTTTGTTGTGGCATCCGTGGCCCTAGCCTCGTGACGCCTACACCCGGGGACAGGAGAGGCAGCCTCGCAATGCTAGGGACCCTCACTATACGAGGGTGTTGCCTTGTTGCGGTGCCCGTACCCCGAGCCATGCCTACACCCGAGGGAAAAGGACTAGCCTCGCTATGTGAGGGTGTGGCCTTGCTACGGCGCCCATGCTGCGAGCCTCGTGCCCATGTGACCTGCATAAGCCGGCCCTGACCCCTGGCGCCTTGGCTTCTCATGACACGCATAGGTTGAAGCCTCCTTGACATCGGCTTGGGGACCACTTGGAGGAACCTTATTGATATGCCAAACGAACATGGGGCATTGAACGGGGATTGGTGAGGACGACCGGGTACAGAACACGTGCGCTGACACGAGATGTATGGTTGTGAAGAACAGAGGCATGACCCTGTGATCTGCATCTGAGGAGTAGTGGCGGTACGGACCTGTACGAAGAGTAGTGGTACCACTTGGACACCCCCGACCATATGCCAGAGTCGACAGTACTATGTCCTAGGCCACAACTCTGACACCATCAGGGTAGACACCACTACGTCCTGAGCCACTACACTATCAGAGTACCTGTGTACGTCCCTGTCGTTTGGGACTTATTTGTATCTAGGGCCAATAGAGCCCCCCTATAAATAGGCCCCAACCCCTCAGGCTAAGGGGGTTGAAAAACTGAGTGTATGAAAGAGACTGAAGAAATATACGTTTCCGGTTTTCATTGTTGCCTGAGTTTTCTTCTGCTGATTAGAGTTCCTTCTATCTAATTCAAAGCTTTCTATAGTATAGAGGTTGAAGTTTTCTAACCATCAATCGTTGATGAGTTCATACCGTCAACAGTTTGGCGCCGTCTGTGGGAATGTAAGTACCAAGCTACTGTTCTGCCATTACTTCCGGCAAGGAGAAATGCCATGACGTTCGAAGCGACTCAGGGAGCCTCGACAGGTGGAGGTCCACCTTACCGGAGTCCAGCAGAAGGCCTCCATGAAGGATCCACCTCCACCCCGAGACGTAGAGCCCCCAAGGGACCCTGAGGTTCATGAGAATGACAGGGAGGCCTTGTCACCGACCATTCCGCCCGGTGAAAATCCTCCAAGGACAACTACTGCACCACCCGGGAATGCCAACGATTTCCGTCCTCCCAAACCACCACAGGTACCGAACTCTGGCCGGCAAGACCCAGGCCCCTCGACGCGTAGACATGATAAGAAACCCCGGGTCCATTCCGTGAGCTCGAGTTCCAAATCTCGTTTCTATGAAGAGGAGATTCGTGAACTGCACCGTAAAAACCAAAAGCTGGAGACTACCCTGGAGAACATGCAGGAGGTGCTGAATGGCCTGTTGTAAGGTAAGTCGAATGTGACCCTGCCCAAGAGGAAAGAGAAGGGTCGGGAAACCACTGTCCCAGTAGACGACGGGAGGACCAGACACTCCACCAGTAACACCCCCAGGGAGAAGCCGCATGAGCGTCCCGGACTGTCGAGGCCACCCCAGGGGCCAAGGAAAGGGAACAATGATGGCTCTCGCAACGACATCGAGGTCACCTCAAAGAGGACGCCCTCGGATCTACGAGAGGAGCTCAACAAGAAGAGGGCGGATAAGAGAACTACCCCTCCTACTGTCCCCGGGACGGCGAAGAAAAGGAAGGTGTCAACCCGTCCATGTTGAGAGACTCCCTGAAGAAGAGGAGGCAGGACCTCGATACAGAGATGAAGAGCCTGCGGAGTAAGATTGTCACCGCGTCTGGAGGGCAAAGCCTTGAGGAGGAGTTCGACTATGAATCACCCTTCACCAAAGAGATCCAAGCCATCCGACTCCCAACCAACTTCAAGGAGCCTCATATGACCCCGTATGAAGGAAGCAGCGACCCCAAATACCACCTAGATGCATTCAACAACTTGATGAAGTTAAGGGGGATAAGTAGCAGGGCTAGATGCCACTGTTTCACAGTCACGCTGAAAGGACCCGCATACAAATGGTTTAAGAGACTTCGACCGGGATCCGTCAGGTCTTGGCAACAGTTTTCAGATGAGTTTCTCCAACAACATCATGTTGTGCGTGATTATACTATGCCGGGCACCAGCCTCGCCAATGTAAAATAGGGCGAAAATGAGAGTCTAAAAAGCTACATCCACAGGTTCAACATGGAAGCAGCCAAAGTGGGGAGCTTGACCCGCAGAGAGCTAAAAATGACCATCACTGCCGGGGTGCTTCCGGGAAGAAAATTGTGGGATAATATGCTCAAAAGGGAAGTCACGGACCTAGATAACTTCTACGAGAGAGCGCAGAAGTATATTCGTGTAGAGGATGGCCACACGAACTTAAAGGCGGGAAAGTGTGAGTCTCCTGCAAAGCCCCCAACTAATGAAGGGTCGAATAGTGCAAAGAAGAAGAGGGCGTACGAAGGGCCGAGGGATGATCAACATAGAAAGCCCAAGCGGGGAAGCGACCCTAGACAAACGGCTTATACCTTCTATACGGACCTGACGGATACAAGGGAGCATATCTACCTCACCAACGAGAGGCGGGTTCCCTTCAAGAAGCCCCCACCAATGAGGAAGGATCGGTCCCAGAGGGATCCCAATAGATACTGTCAATACCACAAGGATATTGGTCACACCACAGCAGAGTGTATTCATTTGAAAGAAGAAATTGAGGAACTCATCCGCAGGGGGCACCTAGGCCGATATGTCAGGAGAGAAAGGCCGAAGTCGGAGGACGAACCAGTAATATCTAAGACGCAAAGAGAAGCTCCGGAGATCCAGGGAGAAGTGAGAACTATTTTTGGAGGTCCAGGGCTTGGGGGAGACCCCCGGAAAGGACGAGATAGGTACGCTAGAGAAGCCAGGCGAAGTCCACCACCCTGTGTCATGAGTCTGGAACAACGCCCCCCGAAAAGCTTTAAAGGAGAAAATGACTCAATCACTTTTACAGAGGAGGATGGACGAGGGGTGCACTTCCCCCATAATGATCCTTTGGTGTTGACAATTCATTTGGCCAACCTGCGGGTGCATCGGGTCCTCGTAGACAATGGAAGTTCCGTAGATATCTTATATCGCCCCATCTTGGAGAAGATGGGCTTGGGCATCAGGCACTTGAAGCCTTGTCAATCCTCCTTATACGGGTTCGCGGGAGACTCGATACAACCTTTAGGGTTGATCGAATTAGCACTCACCATGGGAGAACAACCCCGACAGACCACGATCATGGCAAACTTCGTCGTAGTAGATTGTGCTTCGGCTTTCAATGCGGTATTGGGGAGGCCATCCCTAAGAGAATTGAAAGCAATCACTTCAATATATCACTTCACCGTCAAGTTCCCAACTCCTGGTGGGATAGCAGGCATGAAGGGAGAACAAAGAGAGGCTAGAGAGTGTTATAACACCACCCTTCACACTTCTGTGAAACTGCAAGAACCGATGGCGATGGTGGTGCATGGGGGCACAGACCCACAGGAACTAGACCCCAGAATCGTGAAGGGCCTAACCGGGTAAGACTAGCAGTAAGACTCCCATGCCTGATGCAGGTAGTAGCTGTGTTTAGTTTGTTACAGGTTATGCTATTTTAGTAGACGAGAATCAAAGAGGTTACCTAGATAACCTCCCAAGTAGATGTAAGCATTTTATCTATTTATATATCGTTGTAATCTGACTACTAGGAATGAAACTGTTTTCCACTTCGTATGTTATTTACTTCTTTGTGCAAGCATCAACTAATGTTCCCGCCAAGATAAATCTCACCAGGTACTTGGGGGGGGGGGGGGGTAGGACGACAAAAGTAAACAAAAAAAATCTCTTATATTCAAAAGGATTAGCTACCCTTATGAATATCAAGGGAGCAGTTTAAAAGGATGACCTCCAACAAAAGGCCGACACCCCAAGAGGTGAGGCTGTAAGGAGGGAATCACCCGATAAGTCTAGATCGGCCATTAAGCCGGCTAGCCCAAAAAGGGTCTTACAAGGGACCCTTGGAAAAAAATAGTACTATGTATAAGGACGAGAAGGACGCTTCTCGCAAAAAAGTAATAAGCGCGCGTAAAGAACATAAAAGGACCCCAACCGTCCAACGGGTTAACGTGTCCTTACAAGTATAATCAAGGTGCACCAGAAAGATTATCTTCATCAAATCAAAGAAAAACATATAGCCCACATACAACAGTAATAAGAGGGACTTTCCAGAGCCCCTTAAGTTTGATAAAAAAAAAGAAAGAGAAAAAGAGAAGAAGTGGTGCGAGGGATTACACAGCCAAAGCATACATAGACTGAGTACAAGGGGACCTACAAATCTCCACCTCGACCCTGCCACTCACAAATCCTCTCGGCGACATAGTCCCCAAAAGAAGATAAGTTAACGGCGGGGTTAGTCCACCAGACAGCATGCAACGTTTTCTCGATTATGCGATCCTCAACGGTCATAAGCTCAGCTTTGAGCACAACAATCCTCCCGTTCAGAGTCTGGATGGTAGCCTCCAGCTGAATGTTGGCATGAGAGGTTCATGCAGCCCGGGCCAAGGCGGTATCCCTCTGGCATACCGCCTCGGCCAGTTGACTTGACAAGGCATCCTTTGCAGTCTGAGCCACCGATAGGTTCCCCAGTGCCTCCTCAAACTCATGTTGCAACCGTTGGGCCGATGAAGAGTGGGAGGCGAGCAGTCGATGGTTCAAAATGGATGCCTGAGTGAGGGCGAGGATATAAAGCAAAGCCTTAAGGGTTGGACGATATACTAGAAATAATATAAAAATGTATATATATGGCCAGCATAAATGAATAAACCAAGTATCGCGACAGTTACCTGCAGGGAGGCTCGCATGTAGGCGTTCTCTAGCTGAGCCTCAGGGACATCGTGCAGCATCCCCCATTCACCTTTGGGAAAGTTTCCCAAGTGATGGCTCATGGCTTCCCCATATTGGCTCGCCAGAGGACGATCTTCAGGAATAGAAACATGAGCTGGGCCGGGAGAGGCGTAAGTACCTGCCGAGGCCCGCTTTGGCAAGGAGGGGGACCGAGAAGGCCCCGACCCATCTACAGTGGTGCGGAGAGCAGAAGAGTGCGGAGTCGTTTCCTAGGGTAAAGAGACACCTGTGGATGCCCACCTAGGATGCCTCCTCGGGGGTGAAGGAGCCCCATCGAAAGAAGGAATGAAAAAATTCCTCCTAAGCACGGAAGGGCAAGGGGCAGGGGCATCGAAGGCAAACTCGCCGCCAGGCGTTAACGGCGACATCCGAGAGGTAGCACTGCCAATATGACCGTCATCGGCTACACCCTTAGCCCTGCCAGCAACAGAGTACAAGCAGGAGTAGTTCTCAGACACCACGGTCTCCTCAACGTCCATATGGTCACCCGGGGAGTAGACATAATCCCTATCGGCTGCTTCATCATAATTCCTTTCATCGTGACCATATACCCACAGACTCTCGAGTACGGGTGCCGCTGGGGGTGGATCAATAGAGTCAGGTGACGTAAGGCATGGACTCGCAGGGACGGGTGGCGCGCGGTCAAGTGACGCCGGGCGTGGATCCTCAGATTCAGGGGAAATGGAGCATGAGATAACTTTCTGGTCCGGGGTCAGCAGCCCGTACAAGTGGAGATTGCTCTCTGTGAAAAGGGTGCTGGCGTGCTTACATGCCTTCGACATGGCCAGGATTTGTATTACTCGGTCATGAGCTGACCGTTTCAAGTCGGAGCCAACAACCCCTAAGAGACCTGCCATCAAACAAAAGGAAATAACCACAGTCAGAAGAACTATAAAAAAAAAAGAGAGAATTCGAATAATAAGAGATATTTCTGATATATGGGATCAAGGTGAGGATAGCCTTACGTGGGGTGTTGAAGCTAGAGTATCGGGTCTGCCCACTATAAGTATAGAAGTAATCTGACTTCCACGCCCCCTATTGGAAATAGATCCCTCCAAGAGGGAATTCCCTTTAAGGGTCGCGGCTTTCTGGAGTTGGTAGAACCCGGAGGCCGATGTGTTCTCCCTCAGGGTGAAGAAGTAATGAACCTCACTTGTCGAAGGCACCCTAGAGTACACCTGATGGTACAACACATATAGACAGCTGAGCATCACCCAGGAGTTGGGGGACAATTGTAGTGGCGCCAATTCAAAGTAGTCTAGCACTTTGATGAAGAAAGAGTGTAGTGACAGAGCTCCACCAGATTGGATTATGGAATCGCTGAATGCCACGAACCCTTTTGGCGGTGCGGACGCGCGTTCCTTGCGCTCTGGTATAACGAACTTGAGGTTCAAGGGTAACTTATGGGCTTTCAGCATGTTGCCCAGTTTCTTCAAGGTAACGGTAGACTTGCCAGTTTCATCAGAAGTGTCCAAGGCTCTCTTCGACATCTCAGGTACCTGGACAAGAATAGGCAGTTTATGAGCAACAGACTTTCTTAGGGTCCTAGAAGATCCCCTACATGTCCTATGTCTACCAGCTCTTTGCTTGACCCTACGGCGCAAGACATAGGATAGGAGAGGGAGCACGGGCGGCACCATGGAAAGGAACTCTGGTTCAACCAATTCACGACTACCGCCTTCAAAAGAAGAATCCCCATAATCGGGAGACTAGTCACGACAAAAAGAAAAAGGCTCAGGGGGCAAGTTTTCTTCTAGGCAAGCAACTTCGGAAAGGCAATCCTGGAAGATTGATTGTAGTTGGGAAATGTATGTCGCTTGCCAGGGGGAGAGATTAGAACCCGCGTCCCCGGGATGGGATTCTAGCTTCCTCTCCAGACAGTACGCCTTATGTCTGAGGTAAGATAGTCTCCTGAGGTAGAGCGCCCGCACACCCCCGCAGTTAGAGGGTTTACGTGCGTCGACCCCCGAGTCGGAGGAGGACAACTCAATAAATTCAACATTAGACGGACCTTCGGGACATCGCCTAGACGCCATGGACAAGCTAAGACTCGAGGGCGTGTACGCATAAGGGCGACTCTATATCTACAACACGAGTGTGAGGGTATAAGAAAAGGGCCTGTGTATGGGTACTGGAAAGGTTATGCGAAGAAAATGTTAAACCCTGAAGAATGAGTGTCATGCAACCATCAATTCTACCCTCGCGTAATCATTGCAAAACAAAAAGGAAAAGAGATGAAGGGGACATACCTGTGGGAATATGGAGCTGAGGGGGCGCGAGGGTAGACTTGCGAAGGGGCAGGAGTAAGATCGTTGGAGCAAGGGAATGTCCAGCATCACCACGAAGCTAGAAAAGGAAACAAAAAAAAATAATTTATAAAAAAAAAAAAGAGGAGAAAAAGAAAATGAATAACGAAAAAAAAAGAAAGGGTACCTCAAGAATGCTTTGGAGGAGGATAGAACCCTTGAACTATTGAAAATAAGTTGGAGAGCATGCCACTAGGCTAGGCAAGTCTTGGTGTAAAGAAGTGGTTTCAAGCCTTGGAGTATTTATAGGGAAAGTTAATGCTCCCTAGCCATTGGATGTATTTCCCTATGAATGGTGGAGATCAAAAGTATGGGTAACCTTGGGATCCGCGATGGAGGATGATAGGTCCTTATGCAATCTTAGGAACTTTCACGGATCCCCCAAATGCTAGGTGGCTATTGTGTTTCTTTGGACACTAAAAAGAAACACAACTCCAAGCCTCACCTCGTGCATCTTCGAGCGACGTTGGAAAATTTCCATGGCTAAGCCCCCCAAAGTTGGCCGTGCATGTCAAGAAAGAGAAATGGAGAAAGTCTACAAACACACTTGAAAGTGTACTTATAGACTCGGGGGGAAGTGTAAATGTGGAAATTTTTCCTTGTGAATTCTATTCATGAGTGAAGCTCTATACTACGAGACATCTTAAAAGGGCGTCACGTGATGGTGATAAGAGAGTCACCCTCACTAGGCGAGGGCCTTCGGCCGCTTGCTGATCCAAACGTCACCCTCACTATGCGAGGGTCCCCAGCTGGTCGTCTGCGTGTGCCCCGTTCCATCAGACATCGAGCCTCACCTGCACTCAGGAGAAGAAGGTCAGCCTCGCTATGCAAGGCACCCTCGCTATGCGAGGGTGAGGCTTTGTTGTGGCATCTGTGCCCCTAGCCTCGCGACGCCTGCACCCGGGGAGAGGAGAGGCAGCCTCGCTATGCAAGGGTGCTGCCTTGTTGCGGCGCCCACACCCCGAGCCATGCCTACACCCGAGGGAAAAGGACCAGCCTCGCTACGCGAGGTACCCTCGCTATGCAAGGGTGTGGCCTTGCTACGGCGCCTATGCTGCGAGCCTCGTGTCCATGTGATCTGCATAAGCCGGCCCTGACCCCTGGCGCCTTGGCTTCTTAGGACACACATAGGTTGAAGCCTCCTTGACATAGGCTTGGGGACTACTTGGAGGAACCTTATTGATATGCCAAACGAACATGGGGCATTGAACGGGGATTGGTGAGGACGACCGGGTACGGAACATGTGTGCTGACACAGGATGTACGGTTGTGAAGAACATAGGCACGACCCTGTGATCTGCATCTGAGGAGTAGTGGCTGTACGAACCTGTACGAAGAGTAGTGGTACCACTTGGACACCCCTGACCATATGCCAGAGTCGACAGTTCTATGTCCTAGGCCACAACTCTGACACCATCAGGGTAGACACCACTACGTCCTGAGCCACTACACTATCAGAGTACCTGTGTACGTCCCTGTCGTTTGGGACTTATTTGTATCTAGGGCCAATAGAGCCCCCCTATAAATAGGCCCCAACCCCTCAGGCTAAGGGGGTTGAAAAACTGAGTGTATGAAAGAGACTGAAGAAATATACGTTTCCGGTTTTCATTGTTGCCTGAGTTTTCTTCTGCTGATTAGAGTTCCTTCTATCTAATTCAAAGCTTTCTATAGTATAGAGATTGAAGTTTTCTAACCATCAATCGTTGACGAGTTCATACCGTCAACAGGTAACACTAGGTTTTCTCTAAGGTGACCCATATAGGCTCCTCTTATCGAGTTCCATAGGTCCTGCTTCTCAGGAACATTCACAGGCTTCTTGACACTAAGTTTACTCTAAGGTGCGCCATATAGGCTCCTCTTATTGAGTTCCCCAGGTCTTGCTATGCGATTAATTATTCTCGTAGGGTGACTACTCTACTTATGCCCCCCCAAGTGGTCAGAGACTGGTCTTCGCTCACTTGTCCAGGTCTGCGAGCGAGTACATCCTCGGGTAGTAAAATAAAGAGCAATAAATGAATAAATAAAAATACAAGTGAATTTTTTTGAATTTCATCTATCGTGTTTTGTGCACATGATTTTCATTAAGTGCCCAAAGGCTACATATGAGTAGTAAAATTGGAAAATACATCAAATGCTAATTCCAGCAGAGTTTTTTAGCATTCTAGGCATGAGGTATTAATTCCCTATTCAATCGAGCCAATTTGTATGTCTTGGTACATATGGCGGTCTCGATTTCATATGGGACTTCCCAATTTGGGCCCAACACTCCATCACCAGAATCTCAATTTTCCATGAAGACTCTTCGCAACACCAAGTCTTCGACCTCAAAATTTCTATCCTTCACTTTAGAATTGAAATAATTGTCAACCTTTTGTTGGTAGGAAGCTACTCAGAGCTGGGCAGCTTCTCGGAGCTTTTTAACAAAGTCCAATGATTCTTGAAGTAAAGCGTGATTGGTTTTCGGGCCATATATAGTTCATTAGTGCGTGGAAATGGTAGCCTTGACTGAGAGTGTTGCTTCTTATCCATAGGCCATGGAGAATGGTGAATGGCTGGTGAATATCCTAGCAATGGTACAATAACTCCACAATACTCTAGGTAGTTCCTTGGGCAAAGCTTCTTTCGCTTATTCTATCCTCTTCTACAAAGTGGCTTTAAGCATCTTGTTGACAACTTCCACTTGTCCATTATCCTAAGGATGAGCTACGGAGGAAAAGCTCTTTATGACTCTATGTCATTCGCAAAAATCAATGAATAGATCACTATCGAATTCTAGGCCATTGTCGGAGACTATCTTCCTTGAGAGCCCGTAGCGGCAAATGATGTTCTTGATAACAAAGTCCAGCGCCTTCTTGGAGGTGACTGTAGTGAGAGGTTCGACCTTAACCCACTTTGTTAAGTAGTTAACCGCCACAATCACATACTTTACTCCTGTCTTTCCCGTGGGCAAGGAACCTATAAGGTCAATGACCTACACTGTAAAGGGTCAGGGACTTGTCATCTAAGTGAGCTCACTTGGAGGAGCTTAGGGAATGTTAGCATATCATTGGTATTTTTTGCACTTCTTGACAAAATACATCGAATCATTGTTCATCATGGGCCAGAAGTATCCTTGTCTTAAAATATTATTGGTGAGGCTTTGCCCCCTCAGCGTGGTCACTGCAGAAACCTTTATGCACATCTCGAAGGATGAGTTTGGCCTCATGCTCGGACATACGTTGGAGTAGCGGCAGAGAATATCCTTGCTTGTACAGTTTGTTTTCCATGATCACATGCCGAGCATCCTTATAAAGTAGCTTCCGAGCCACTTTCTTCTCCTATGGTAAATCTTTGGAGACAAGGTACTTCATGATAGGTGTCATCCAAGTGTCCTGGGGTTGGACTGTGTCCACTTTCTCGGGTTCTACGATGCTTGGAGAAGCCAAGTAGTCAATTGGGACCAAGCATCTCCACGTCCTGGTCGTGGCTAGCATTGTTAGAGTGTTAGCATTGGAGTTCTGCTCTCGTGGGACTTGTTAGATGTTAAATCTCTTGAATATGTGTAGCATTTCGTGGGTCATGATTAGATAGACAACCATCTTGGTTCCTCGAACTTGGTACTCTTTGAGGACCTGGTTCATGACAAACTGAAATCACTTAAGATTTAGAGTCTCTTCAGTTTAAGCTCCTGGACAACTCTTAATTTGGCTAAGGGGGCTCGTACTCAGCTTCGTTTTTCAAGGTGTCGAACCCAAATCTCAGGGGGTTGCGAACCCTGTGTCCCTCGAGGGAAACAAAAATTAGTCCTGCTCTAGCTCGATTTTCATTGGATGACTTGTCCCCACTTCCATATGGGCCCAATGGATTGGGCCTTCTCAGGCCCTTTCTTGTATTCCGTGAAGAAATTTGCCAGCGCTTGACCCTTATGGAAGTCCTTGGGTGATATGTTATGTCGAATTAGGTAAGTTTGACAACCCATTTGAGGAGTCTTCTGGAGGACTTGCCTACTTTTTTATCATGTGATTGACAGTGCAGTGGAATAATATGATAATATTTAAATGCAATAAGAAAAATTATGAAAGCATGGGATCGAATCACTCTAGGAACTATAAGTCGAATGGAATCTTTCTCATTCGACATGAATCTGAATAAAATAGAAAATTGCAAATACCTTTTCTACATGTAGAACAAGTATAGATCAAATAACGTCTTGGCCTCCTAACCCACCATCTTCCATACTATGGCTCGCACAAAGAGAATGTGACAAGTGGATGCCTATGATTTTTGGTAGGATACACAAGAGCACACTTTTGAATCTCAACACATGAGAGAGTGTTCTTCTCACAATACAGAGAGAACAAAGTTCTCTATTTTTCTCTCTTGGAAAATAACGTGAAATGTATCTGATGTCTCTTTTTTTTTTCTTGATGTTATATTCTATTAATATAACAATAGAATGAAGACCAAGCCCTATTCTCGTTGGGCCTATGCGCGGGCCACAATCCATTTAGACCGTGGTTGGCGCCAACTACAGGGCTTTGGCCTTGTGGTATTTTATCTCTATAAAATACTATTTGTTGGGCCTTTATCATATTATTTTATGTAGTATACAATTATACCACAAAATTAAACATGATTAAATTAATTTTAAAAAAATAATTTCACAAAATTAACAATATAATTTTATTTGCCATAAATATTATTTCACAAATAATATTAATTTGTGAGATTAAAAATAATACTTTATTAATTTTTTATTATTTCCTTTTAACACCAAAATCCTACATCTGTCTTATCGAGCTAGTTCGGAGACAGTATGAACCTGTAGTTTGAAGTGAATTTCACTAACTCTTAGTTCCATTAATTAATTTATTAGCTATGAATTATTCCACTAGAAATTCATAGTTGAACTCTCAAAAGTACAATTTATATTATTAGAAGCTATAATTATAAAGTGGTCTATTGATTTTGTCATTGCATGATTTATGACCCTCTGGTAGTTGTTCATAATTAAGCTAGTCTTAATCTCCGCTAACCTTTCTAATTATGGTAAGCATCTGGTCTTCTTTTCTGTGGTTGAATTCTGAGTTCTAGCTGGGTTTTGGTTAAGTGTTGAAACAAATATGGTTTTGATGTTTTAAGGCAGAATTAAGAAGGAAACTTGGGAGCTTAGCTTGGCTATTGCTTGGTGAAGTGATTCAACAGCAAAGGTAAGTTTCAACTTCTGGTTTAGAGGTTTTAAATTGGGTTTGAATGGCTAGTTTAGGTGTTTATAGCTCTTGGGTTTCAGAGATTGGAAAAGAGAAGATTAGAGTGTGCTAGGCTGTGTTTTCTGTGGAATTATGTTGTTTAGATCATGCTAAAGGAGTTGGGGAGCTTTGGGATGGTTTAAGGTGAGGTTTTAGGCTTAGAAATGGTGTAAATTCTGGGTTCGAAAGGGAGGGTCGCGGCTCTGTTTTAGAGAGCTGCAGCACTAGCATGCAAAGGAGCCAAGGAGGCTCGGCCAAGGGAGAGCGCCGCGGCGCGTGTGTGGTTCAGCGTGGGTGTGGTTCTATTTTAGGGAAGGGCCGCGGCTAAGCTTCAGGGGCCGCAACCCTTGGTTGCACACATGATTTTTTTAGGGTTTTAGGCACGGGAAGGTGGTCTAGTGTGCTCGGGTTTGGTTTCACCACCGTGCTTGGTGGAATTTGGAATCCCGGGGGTTAGTTTTGTAAATGGAAACCTATATTGGAGTATTAATGGAATCCATTATCTTGGTTGTGACTAGGTGATAAGCTAGGGCTCGGGAATGGATCGTGCTCGGGGGTCGTCCTCTCTAATTAAAGCACTTGGAATCAAGGTAAGAAAACTGCACCTGTGTATGTGGATAGGATGGGACTAAGTGTTCCCTATAATTGAATGTATTATTATGTGATCATAATAAACCATGTGAATATGTTGGGACTAAGAGTTCCCTATAATCGTATGAATGTCATAAGGTGGTATTATGCCACGGGGACATGTGGTAACAGCCGAAGGGTGCCGGAATCCACACTTGCGCGTATGGCGCGGCTCGGACACTGGTATCCGAGGACAGCTTATTATACACTGAGCTTGGTTAAGCTGGCCGGAATCAGTGGGCATGTCACTGGAGTTAGCCTAAACGAGCCAAAGGCAGTGAGTTAAACAGAGGGTGTGGCCTGCGGGCGTTAACCCTAGTTATTGCTTGATATGTGTTTATTGTGGGTTATTGGCTGTGTCTTAATGAGTATCTGGAGCTGGATTAATGGTTATTGATCAGTGTGTTGCTTTGAATGAATTTTATGGCTTGATGGAACCGAATAGTATTTTGTGGTTATTGGACTATGCTCTGTGAACTGTTAGCTGTTAATACAGTTATGTTATGATATTATGTTTTCTTGCTGGGCTTCGGCTCACGGGTGCTACATGGTGCAGGTAAGACAAGTTGACCATGGGTTGGAGAGCTCTGGTGGCGAGGTGTACATTGTCAGCTACTCGGCCACCACAGTCGAGGATTTGTACAGGAACGGGAACCTAAAATGTATATTTTCCCATTAGAGTGGCTCAGTTATTTACTTGTAGTTAAGAATTTTGTATTGACGTTTTTTTAAACCCTGATTTGGGATCCCATGTATTAAACATTTGTTTCTAATAAAGTTTAATCGTTTATAACCAAAATTCTTTGATACCTAATGTGCTTGTGTCATTAGAAACACGATTTGAAATAAATGACTTGATTAGCAAGTCTTGCACTGTTCCAAACACACGGTGTAACGGTCTTGGTTATCCAGGGCGTTACACATTATCCTCATGTAAGTCAATCTAATGCAACAATTCAAGTCACAAATATAATTACATAATTAAAAAAATATGAAAACAAGGTTGTACGCATAACGTACACCCAGTGCGCAGATGTCCACTCCTTTTACCTTAAGTAGTGCGTTGTCTGCGGATGTGTCCCAAGCCACTTGTTGTGTCACCTCGACGACCTCTAGCTCCTAGACGTCCAATTACACAGCGACAATTCGGAAAAAATAAAATAAAAATAGGTGCTAGAGTTTTATTTCAAAATCCTAATTACCGAAATACTTTAACCGTGAAATTTTAACGTGCATCGCATGTAAATTAAAATCATTTTTCCCAAAGGTTCGAACCATAATGTCACATGCATAAACAAGGTTGTTTCGAACGAAAAAAATGAATTCATATAAATGCTTTTTACATGAAAAATTACCAAAATCTCCTTAATATCATAAATATAAAAAATTATCATTTGGCAACAAAATTTAACAAACAACTTTCCAAAACCCTATATAATCAGCAAAGGCTCATATAAGACCACAAATTTTTTTTTTAACATCTATAAATTATTTTCCCTCAATTTCCCAGATAAAAAAATTACTTAGGGTTGAGAAAAATAGCATTAATGTTTTTAATAATTAAAATGTAGAATAAGTCAAATAAATCATGGAAATGATACAAATTCGATATAAAAATACATAGAGCCTTAAAATCTCATTTTAACCATATATAAAAATTCTTAGAATGTTTAGAATACTTTAAATAATTTTCCACATTTATCTCTTTGAATCACATATTTAAAGGAAAATAATTCAAGAAAATTATGAAACTTGACCAAAGCTTAAATATAAAAATACAGAGCCATTCAAAATGAGACATAGGTCATTTAACCATAAATTTATATTTTTCTAAACAATAAAAATACTTTTCATAATTAATCTCTATTTAATCTTCAATAAATCATAGTAATTCAAGGAAATATAAAAAAATTATGAAACTTCTCTAATAATCCTTAAAAATCATATAGAATCTATAAACAAGAAATGTTTTTGAGAAAACACCTCCAGAGATACCCAGATTTGCTTTGCCGAAATTATCGCCATGGTTCTCCTTCTCCGGCGTCGACAGCCTCTTCCTAGTTTTCCCGACGGCGTTTGAAGCCTCCTTCTGATTGGAAAATGACCCTAAGACGTCCAACACTCCTTCCCAACCAAGAACAGCCCAAGAAAATGATTGAAAGCCCTCCATTTGAAGTTGTCTTCCTCAAGTCCAGTACACCAGTATTAATGGTAAAAAAATTTGTAATTCGTGTTCTAAACCTTCAAGCTTTGGTTTTTCACGTCAAATGTGATCCTTGGAGTCCCCCAACCTCAACCAAAGCCTTACACAAACCCAGAACTAATGCCAACTCCGTCAAATCCAAAATTATAAAAAAATATTAATTTTCTTGGATAAAAATGGAGAACTGCGATTTGGAACCTTACATATGTATTTCTCACGTTGAAAGAGTTTATTTTCTTCTTTTGAATGATCCTAGACAGCCAAAAACTACCTATAATTTTCCCAAAGAAAGAACTCAAAAACTCTCTCTGTTTTCTAAAGAAAATAATAGAACTCTCTCTCTCTCTCATCAATTCTGAGTTCTTGTCTCGACTCCACGATTTCTTTCCTTCAGATTATCATGGTAAACACGATTTAAAAAGGTCTAGAAATAAGCATTTGAAGTGTTAAGATCCTCTTTCTAAGGAGTTTCTTTTATAAAAATTTAATTTTTTTAAAGAAATAAAGTGGAACAATTCCACAACCGATATCATCGGCTGGATTTTGAAAAACTAGCCAATTATTTGTGGTTTTTAATAATATAAAAGAATGAAAATAAAGTCTCTAATATTCTCCTTGAACCAATCCCAAACTTGAGGGTATTATGGTCTTTTCGGAAATTCAATTAGGCGACGTTTGGTTGCAAAACAAAAATTAATGGCAATGATAATGATAATGGTAATGGTAATAGGAATGGAATGAAATGGAATTTTCATTCTTTTGTTTGGTACAAACTTTGGAACAATGGACATATTTTTACTCTACTCTTATATAAGATATTTTTAATCAAATTATCATTATTTTTAAATGTTTCTTTTACCCTTATATATAAATTAAATAAATAAATATTATACATTATACATAAATATACATATTTTGTAGAAAGAAGTACAATAAAATATAAAAAAAAAAAAAGAAAAAAAGTAAGAACAATATTTTTTTAAAAAACAAAGTAACAACAAAACATGATGCATTGAAATTTTAAAAAAAATGATGCACCGAAAAAGACAAAACAAAGTTTTACATTTGAATGACAATTCCATGCTTTTTTTAATGGAATCTCAATTCTTATGGATTGGTGAAAACCAATTGCAATGGAAAAGTGATTCCATTGGGAAAAATTGAACCAAACATACGAAAATTTTTCCTTTCCATTTCATTCTAATGTATTCTTGTTAACCAAACACTACCTTAGTTATTATTATTTACTTCAATTAAATAATAATAATATTATGGCAAACCAAAAAAATTACACATCATAAGATAAAAATAATTTCATGCATATTATTATTACTATTGTGTCCATAATAATAATAATTTTTAATTTAATAAATAACAACTTAGCCTCAGTCGTTAGTTATTCACTTGGCATTATTCTCATGTCGTGATTCCACAAAAATTTCAAACATAAGAAACCATTAATTTTATTGCTATTGGAAGTCGTACATATCCAATTTTTTCAAAAAATGTAAAAAGACAAAAATGCCCTTAGAGACAAAATTACAAAATTACCCTTTTCAGGATAACGGATATTACAATTATCTGCCCTGAGAAGAAATTCCGTCCCGAAATTTTAGACAAATAACTTAGGATAGTGTTGTTGCATATCAGACTCTAATTCCCAGGTTGCCTCCTCAACAACATTGTTCATCCACAATACCTTCACTAAGGAAATGGTCTTATTCCTTAGAACTTTGTCCTTTTGATCGAGTATTTTAACTAGACGCTCATCGAATGAAAAATCCTCCTACAAACCCAAGGTCTCGTAGCTCAGCACATGCAATGGGTCGGACACATGTTTCGAAGTTGTGACACATGAAATACGTTGTGCACCCCAAATAATGATGGTGGTAAAGCTACCCTATAAGCCACATTGTTCATTCTATCGAAAATCTCAAGAGGTCCGACATATCTGGGACTTAGCTTTCCCTTCTTGCAAAACCTCTTCACCGAGATTCCTTTCCTTGTAGTCACACGTTGAAATACGTGATCACCAACTTCGAACTCAACATGGGTTCGCTTTAGGTATGCATAAGACTTCTGTCTGCTCTAAGTTGTGACCATTCTTGCCCTGATTTTCTAAATAGCCTCATTGGTGTGTTGCACTGCATCTGGCCCAAGTAGTTTTCTCTCTTCCAATTCATCCCTGCGAAGTGAAGACCTACACTTTCTTCCATACAAAATTTCATATGGTGCTACCCCGATGGTAGATTGGTAGTTGTTGTTGTACGAGAACTCAATCAGTGGCATGTATCTACTCCAGGATCCCTGAAAAGTCAATGACACAAGCTCTAAGCATATCTTCTAAGATTTGATTTATTCCATCGGTCTGACCATCCGTTTCTAGGTGAGAAGTTGTACTGAACTTCAAATGAGTTCCCATTGCTCTAGGAAAACTCTCCTAGAATGATGATGTAAACCGTGCGTCCCGATCACACTCAATATAGTATGTTGTCCCATGTAGCTGTACTATCTCATTCATGGACAACTCAACGAACTGATCCATAGAATAAGTCATACGCACTGGTAGGAAGTGAGCCGACTTGGTATACCTATCCATGATTACCCATTACATCGTTTTGTTTTGTGGTCCTAGGTAACCCCATCACAAAATCCATAGATATCTCCTGCCGCTTCCACTCAAGAATATTCAACAGTTGCAGTAGCCCTGCTGATCTTTGATGTTCTGCCTTAACCTGCTGACAAGTTAAGCATTTTGCCACATATTCTACTACATCCTTCTTCATTCCTGACCACCAATACAATACCTTAAGGTCGTGGTATATCTTAGTGGTCCCAAAGTGAACTTAATATGGGGTAGTATGAGCTTCCGCCAGAATCTCTTTCCTCAGCTCATCGCTGTCTGGCACACAAATACACTCCTCGAATCTGATCAGTCTGGTATCTGTAATAGTGAAATCATTGGCATCCCCATTCTGAATCTCTTGCTTTAGGTCACTCAACTTCTTGTCAGCATTTTTCCCTTCTTTGATCCTTTCTAACAAGGTGGACTGAAGTGTAACCTTTTCTGGGTGAAGAAGTATTTGAGGCTCTTGTTATCGGTGTAAATCTCACATTTCACCTCGTAGAGATAGTGACGAAAAATCTTCAGTGCAAAGACAGTCGCAGATAATTCTAAGTCGTGCGTTAGATACCTCTGTTTATAATCTTTCAGTGGCCTAGCGGCATAGGCCATCACATTACCAAACTAAATCAGTATATATCCCAACCCTTGTCTTGACGCATCATAGTAAACCACAAACTACCCGTCCTCTGAGGGTAAGTTGAGTGCAGGTGCTGATACAAGCCGACTCTTCAATTCTTGGAAGCTTTGCTCACATTTATCTGACCAGGTGAACTTCAAATTCTTTCTTCTCAATTTTGTCATCGATGCGGCTATTTTCGAAAACCTTTCAACAAAGCTCCTGTAATAGCCCGCCAAACCGGAAAATCTTCTGACTTCCGAGGCATTCTTTGGTCTTGGCAATTCTTTCACTGCAGCAATGTAACGCCCTAGATAGCCAAGACCATTACACTGTGTGTTTATAAAGGTGCAAGACTCACTAATTAAGTCTTTTAATCAAAACGTTTTACCAAAACTTTATTTGAACTAGGGTTAAAAGATTTTGGTCTCAAAAGCTGTATTTCTTATAAATAAACAATTTTTTATTTACATGGGATCCCAAAAGTAATAAGTTAACGACTGTTTACAAAAGATTCAAGATCTAGATACAATGATTAGCCACTCTAAGGCAAAGCAGACGGTTAAGCATTTCTCGCCCTGTTCCACACCTCCGCTGTGGCGGCCGAAGAGCTGACTATGTACATTCAGCCCCGCAGCTCTCCACCTCAAGGTTAGTCCAACTTTCCTTTGCCTTTACCTAGACCACGTAGCACCCGTGAGCCAAGGCCCAGCAAGAAAACACAATAACAGAGCATAATCATTCAACAAACAATCAGATAACTCATACCGCATAAGCATGTACTCAACATTTTAAGCATTCATGTTAATCAAGTATTCAGCATACCAATTATATCATTCTATATCAACAATCAATCCACACATGATAACCAGGGTTAACGCCCTTAGGCCGCATCCTCTATTTATCCCACTGACTTCGGCCTGCTTAAACCGAGCTCAGTGAATACTAAGCTGTCCTCGGCTAGTAGTGGCCAAGTCGCGCCCTGTGCGCAAGTATTATTTATGGCACCTGTCCCATGGCATAATACCATCTATGACATCATACAGATATAGGGAGCTCCTAGTCCCATCACAAACATATAATCGGGTGAAGTTTTCTTACCTTTAGGTTTGCTAGCTTTGTTCGATTTGATCTTCAAGAATGATCCCTCTAGAGCCCTAGCGTACACCAAGTCATAGCCATAGATCAGAATCATCACCAAATCTCAAGCCCAACATCTAGCCTTGGGACCAACCCCAAGACCTCGGGAAGCCCTAATTCCACCAAACAGGGTGGTGGAATCGAACCCCGAATCCCCGGGCAAAAACCCTTTAAAATAACCCAAAAACCTCTTTCTAGAAACAGGGTAGCGCTACAGCGCTCTAAGGAGGGTGCTACATCGCTACAAACAGAGACTAAAGCGCCCCAGACAACTCAGCCTAGTGCTACAGTGCCCAATGGCTAGCGCTGTAGCGCTAGTCACAGCATAGCAACTCCTGCATTCCTCTTCCTTCGATTTTCCCCGAGCCAAACCTCACCAAAACCCTTCCAAACTTTAACCAAACATAAAAATAAGCCTACCAACATCCTCCACTCATCCCAAGCATCCCAAACACACATAACCCAATCACATGCACCCCTAAACAAAGAATTCACCATAGTTGGAGCTAAACTCAGAAACTCAACAAGAACAACAAAACTTGAACTAGAATTCCTTACCTTTGCTGGATGAGCTTAGCCTAGGTTATCCTCCTCACTAGCTTGGCCTTCACCTCCTCAGAGCTCAGCTTCAATTTCCCTTAAATTCCCCACCAAAACTCAGCTCAAATTCAACAACAATACCAAGAACTAGAAAATGAAAAACTACCCTGAACCTTACCTCAAATGGATGGATTGCTCTGCCAATTATTCAAACTAGAGCAGGGATCTTAGCCTCAAGCCCTTGCCCAAACTCTTCCTGAGTTTCTACCCCAAAAGACCTCAAGAGATGGTGATGAAGAGCTTAAACCGAGAGAGAGTAAAAGACTCCTAATTCTCTTTTTCCTTATGTTCTTTCTTTTCTTTCCTTTCATTACTTTAGAATTCCAGCCCTTTCTACACAATCCACTAAGTATAAAGCCTAATAACATTTATCCTTTATAAGCCAAATGACCACAATACTCTCCCATAAATCCTAAGCCTTTTAATCCACCTAGGGGCATTTTGGTCATTTCACCCAATTCCCGCTAATTTCCCCGAATGTCTCTGATTTTTACAGCTTACTTCCCGATACCTAAATAATCACCAATTATATTCCTCAATGTCAAAATTGACCCTGATGTACTCTCTATATTCCAAGAAATACCTCAGGCTCGCCCTTAGCCGGATACAAATCGTCGCCGTGACTTTTCTGCTAAACCGCTCACTAGGACCGTTTCGAATCATAGATAACATATATATCCACATAATAATGTGGTCTCGAAAATTTATCACAAATATATACAGTTATGCCCTCAACAAGACAAAATTACGATTATGCCATTCTAACCTAATCAGGGCCTACTTGCATACTAATACAAATAGTCATGCATCACAGATATTCAAATAATCATATATCATGTGTTTAATCATTAAATCATATATAATCCAGTTATGCCCTCTCGACACGCTAATCAAGGCCCTTCAGCCTTATTAGTAAATTTGGGTCGTTACAACTATCCCCTCCTAATGAGAATTTCGTCCTCGAAATTTACCTGATTAACTCGTGATATTGATCCCGCATTGCTGTCTCAAGCTCCCAGGTCGCCTTCTCAACCTTACTATTCCTCCACAATACTTTAACAAGAGGAAATTATCTTATTCCGTAGTACTTTATCTTTCCGATCTAAGATCTGAACCGGTTGCTCTTCATAAGCCAAATCTGTCTGCAATTCTAAGTCTACATACCTCAATACAACAGTCGCATCTGAGACGTACTTCCGGAGCATAGAAACATGGAATATGTCATGGACTCCTCACAATGATGGTGGCAAGGCCAACCTGTAAGCCACCTGACCGACCCTTTCCAGGATCTCAAAAGGTCCAATCAACATAGGGCTTAGCTTGCCCTTCTTTCCAAACCTTCTCACCTCTCGCAATGGTGAAACTCGGAGGAACACATGGTCCCCAACCTGGAACTCCACGTCCTTACGCTTAGGATTAGCGTAGCTTTTCTGTCTGCTCTGAGAGTCGAGCATCCAAGCTCGGATCTTCTCTATAGCTTCACTTGTCCTTTGAACCATATTTGGCCCCAAATACTTCCTCTCACCCATCTCATCCCATTGAATGGGTGAGCTACACTTCCTCCCATATAATATCTCATAGGGAGCCACTCCAATTGTTGATTGGTAACTATTGTTATACGAAAATTCAATCAACAGGAGATACTTACTCCATGATCCCTCAAAGTCGATTACACACGCTTTGAGCATATCCTCCAACACCTGAATCGTCCTCTCAGACTGTCCACAGTTTGTGGATGAAAGGTTGTACTGAACTTCAGCTGAGTCCCCATAGCCTTCTGCAAACTACCCCAAAACATAGAAGTGAAGATAGGATCCCGGTATGACACTATAGACTTAGGAACCCCATGGAGACGTACGATCTCCCTCACATACAACCCGGCATACTGTTCCACAGTATATATCTACCTCACTGGAAGAAAATGGGCTGACTTGGTGTACTTGTCCACTATCACCCACACCGAGTCATGAAGCCCTACAGTTCTGGGTAAACCTCCTATGAAATCCATCATAATATCCTCCCATTTCCACTCGGGAATACCCAAAGGCTGAAGTAACCCTGCTTGTTGTTGATGCTCAGCTTTCACCTGCTGACAGGTTAAACATTTGGCTACGTACTTAACCACATCTTTCTTCATTCCAGGCCACCAATATAACTTCCGTAGACCCTGGTACATCTTTGTGGTACCCAGATGAAGTGAGTACGGTGTCGTATGAGACTCATCTAGTATCTCTCGTTTGATCCCATCATCAGCTGGAAAACAAATCCTTCCCTAATACCGAAGCAAACCAATCTCGAAAATAGAATAGTCCTTAGCTACTCCCGCTAAGAAATTCTCTCTAACATCCCGTAACTGAGCGTCTACCAATTGCCCTTCTCTGATCCGCTCTAGCAAGGTCGACTGCAGAGTAATATTTTCCAACTGGCCTACCACCAGTTCTATCCCTGCTCTGACCATCTCATCAGCTAACTCTCTCGAGATCTGGGTGGAGCTGTATAACTGACCTGGGCCTCTCCCGCTCAATGCATCTGCCACTACATTGGCTTTCCCCGGATGGTACAGAATATCACAATCATAATCTTTCACCAACTCCAGCCAATGCCTCTGTCTCATGTTTAGGTCCTTCTGTGTAAAGAAATACTTCAGACTCTTATGGTCAGTGTATACCTCGCATTTCTCCCCATACAGATAATGTCGCCAAATCTTCAGTGCGAATACCACCGTTGCTAACTCCAAATCATGGGTAGGATACCGCTGCTCATACTCCTTCAGCTGTCATGATGCATAAGCTATAACCTTCTCATTCTGCATCAACACACATCATAGACCCAACCTCGATGCATCGCAGTAAATAACAAACTTCCCTTCCCCCAAAGGAAGAATTAACACAGGCGCCGTAATAAGTCGTCGCTTCAATTCTTGGAAACTGTCGTCACACTTGTCTGAGCAGATAAACTTCAAATTCTTCCGTGTCAACTCTGTCATCGGTGCCGCTATCTTCGAGAAGCCTTCCAAAAACCGTCTATAATAACCTGCTAGACCAAGAAAACTCCGCACCTCCGAGGCGTTCCTTGGCATTGGCCAATCCCTAACTGCTTCTACCTTAGATGGGTCCACTTTAATCCCATCTGCACCCATGATATGTCCAAGGAATGTCACTTCTGGTAGCCAAAATTCACATTTCTTAAACTTGGCGTACAACTGATGCTCCCTCAACCTCTGAAGAACCTGTTGATGATGAAGCTCGTGCTCCGCCTTTGAACTGGAGTACACTAAGATGTCGTTGATGAAGACAATAACAAACTGATTAAGAAAATCCTTGAACACTCTGTTCATTAGATCCATAAAGGCTGCTGGGGCATTTGTCAAACCAAAACGATATGACCAATAACTCATAGTACCCGTACCTCGTTCAGAAGGCCGTCTTCGGTATTTCCTCGTCCTTGATCCTCAGGTGGTGATAACCAGATCGAAGATCAATCTTCGAGAACATCGTCTTACCCTGCAGCTGATCGAACAAGTCGTCAATCCTTGGTAGGGGGTACTTATTCTTGATAGTCAACTTGTTTAATTCCCTGTAGTCTATGCTCATTCTCAAGGTCCCGTCCTTCTTCTTCACAAACAAAACTGGAGAACCTCATGGCGAGTATCTAGGCCTGATGAACCCCAAATCCAGAAGCTCCTGCAATTGTATCATCAATTCTTTCAGTTCTGCTAGTGCCATCCTATATGGTGCCCTCGACACTGGCTCTGTCCCCAGCGTCAACTCAATGACAAACTGAATCTCTCTACGTGGCGGCAATCCAAGCAAGTCCTCAAGAAACACATCCAAGAACTCGCAGACCAATCTGGTCTCTTCCGGTCCGGTTGGTGAAATCTTGGTGGTATCCACCACACTAGCCAGAAAACCTATACACCCTCCTTGTAACAGATTTCTGGCTCTCAACACCGATATCCTGGGTACGCGGGGTCCATGCACCGCTCCCACAAAAACGAAACGATCCTCACCCTCTAGCTCAAAAGTCACCATCTTCTTCCTGCAGTCAATGGTAGCTCCATATCTAACCAACCAATCCATACCTAGAATCATATCAAAGTCCTCCATACTCAACTCAATCTAGTCTACTGACAACTCCCTACCATCAACTATCACTAGCAATGCTCTAATCCACCTTCTAGATACTACCAGTTCCCCTGTAGGCAAAATAGTCCCAAACCCTGAAGTACATTACTCACTAGGTCTACACAGCCTATCAATCACCTTACTAGAAACAAATGAATGTGTAGCACCAGAGTCAATCAATACAGTAAAAGGAGTGCCAACACTAGAAAGCTGATCTGTCACTACCGAGGGACTAGCCTCGGCCTCCGCCTACATCAGGGTGAACACTCGAGCTAGAGTCAAGCTGTCCACTTTCCCCGCATCACCCTTCTTAATTGTCGGGCAATCTTTCTTGAGGTGTCCCACCACCCGGCACACTTAACAGGCCTTAGCCCGACACTCGCCTGGATGGCGTCTTCTGCACCTCGTGCACTCAGGGTAGGTCCTCCATGTATCATTGCCTCCCTGACGGCCACCCTGAGTACCCCGACCTCTCCTATCAGGACCAGGAGCGATGGAAGCATCAGGGGTCTTCCTATTTAAATCACTGGGGCCTCCGCCCTTACCAGAACCAGAATATGGAGGCACCGCCCTGTGGCCATCCCGCCTCACTCCACTCTCTCTCCATATCTTATTTTCCTCTTCCTCAGCGGTAAGAGCCTTCTCTACAGGCTGCGCATAAGTTGTCCCTCCAGGTACTGTTGTAATTCTCAAATCTCAGATTATCATCGCATTAAGTTCCCTAATAAACCTGTCTTGCCTAGCTGCATCAGTAGGCACAAGATCTGGTGCAAATTTCACAAACCTGTCAAACTTTAGGGCATATTCTGTAATTGTCATGCTACCCTGAACCAGCCCCACGAACTCATTTACTTTTGCTGCCCTGATGGCAACATTATAGTACTTCTGACTAAACAGGTCCTTGAGTCCTTCCCAAGTCAAAGCTGTAACATCTCTAGTCTGTGATGCCACCTCCCACCAAATTCAGGCGTCCTCTCTCAGCATATATGTGGCATACGCTACTCTATCATGTCCCTCTACCCTCATAAAGTCCAGAATGGTAGTAACCATGGTCATCCACTGTTCAGCCTTCAGTGGATCTGGTCCTCCCTCAAAGATCGTGGGTTGCTGTTTCCTGAACCTCTCATACAACGACTCCCATCTATTCTCAACCTCAACTGGCTGCACAACAAGTACCATTACAGGTGGCACAATAGGGGTAACACTCCCTGATGGAGCCTGCTGCCAGGGGAATTCGGATATGTTCGTCTTGGCTCTGTAGCCGAGCCTGCATATCTGCCATAAGCTGCTGCTAGTTCTCAGGGACTGGCGGAGGGGTCTGGCCCTGATCACCATCTCTAGTCTCAAACCTGCCGACTAGTCGTATAGATTTTCTTGGACGCATAATTATCCAAGTCAATCTGCAATCAACGACTCGACAATTAGACTATGATGACAGGGTAATAATCCTTTCATGATCCATCACTGGAACTCCAATCATTAACAAGCAATGTATCCAAGTATTCATCCATATGCATAGCAATGCTAATAAGCATGCCTCAATATCATCATGCAATATTCAAGGGCCAGGCCCTACCAGTATCTCATGCTCCCTATTAATCAAGCAGATATCAAAAGTCGTATCTCATTCAAATCATTTAAGCTCATAGTCAAGTATACACAATATACCAAACCCTGAATCGAGCTTGTCTTTCGCGGCGCATGTACATGTCCAGCCAGTCTTTAGGAACCCTTAAACCTAGGACGCTCTGATATCAAGTTGTAACGCCTTGGAGAGCCAAGACCATTACACTTTGTGTTTATAAAGGTGCAAGACTTTCTAATCAAGTCATTTAGTCAAAACGTGTTATCAAAACTATAGTTGAACTAAGGTTAAAATATTTTGGTCTCAAAAGTTGCATTTCTTATAAATAAATATTTTCTATTTACAAGGGATCCCAAAAGTAATAAGTTAAAGACGGTTTACAAAAGAATCAAGATCTAGATACAATGATTAGCCACTCTAAGGCAAAATAGACGGTTAAGCATTTCTCGTCCTGTTCCACTCCTCGGTCGTGGCGGCCGAACAGCCGACTATGTACATTCAGCCCCGCAGCTTTCCACCTCAAGGTTGGTCCAACTGGCCATTGCCTTTACCTGCACCATGTAGCACCCATGAGCCAAGGCCAAGCAAGAAAACACAATAATAGAGCATAATCATTCAACAAACAATCAGATAATTCATACCGCATAAGCATGTACTCAACAGTTTAAGCATTCATGTTAATAAAGTATTCAACATACCAATTATATCGTTCCATATCAATAATTAATCCACACATGATAACCAGGGTTAACGCCCTTAGGCCGCACCCTCTATTTATCCCACTGACTTCGGCCCGCTTAAACCGAGCTTAGTGAATATTAAGCTGTCCTCGCTACCAGTGGCCGAGTCGCGCCCTGTGCACAAGTATTCTTTACGGCACCCGTAGGCCATTTAACACATGTCCCATGGCATAATAGCATCTATGACATCATACAGATATAGGGAGCTCTTAGTCCCATCACAAACATATAACTGGGTGCATTTTTCTTACCTTTAGGTTTGCTAGCTTTCTTCGATTTGATCCTCAAGCACGATCCCTCTTGAGCCCTAGCGTACACCTAGTCACAGCCATTGATCAGAATCATTACCAAATCTCAAGTCTAAAACCTAGCCACTAGAAAAACCACGAGCCCTCGAGAAGCCCTAATTCCACCAAACGGGGTGGTGGAATCGAACCCTGAAACCCCAGGCAATAACCCTTGAAAATACCCCAAAATCCTCTTTCTGGAAACAGGGTAGTGCTACAGCGCTTTAAGGAGGCGCTACAGTGCTACAAACAGAGACTAAAGCACCGTAGACCACTCAGCCTAGTGCTACAGTGCCCAATGGCTAGCGCTGTAGCGCTAGTCACAGCACAACAACTCTTGCATTCCTCTTCCTTTGATTTTCCCCGAGCCAAGCCTCACCAAAACCCTTCCAAACTTCAACCAAACATAAAAATAAGCCTACCAACATCCTCCACTCATCCCAAGCATCCCAAACACACATAACCCAATCACATGCACTGTAACGCCCCAAACTCCAGGGACCGCTATGGTGTGCCTTGTAAACAGTGCTAAACTCGCTAACCGAGTCATTTGGCCAAAATCGTGAACTAAGTATGATTAGCGGTTTAGGGATTAAAAACTTTGGTTAGGATGTAACGTTTCACTAGAACGTTTAGTTTATACATTGGGATCCCGAAAATAAGGTTTCAGAGTCTATTACAGAAAATATTTACAACAGGCCGTTCTAAGCGGCAAAACAGGGTTCAACCCTAGTTCCACTTTAAACCTCGGCCGTGGCGGACGAGCAGCCGCATATGTACATGTCATCACCTAAGCTCTCCAACTCAAGGATGGTCTAGCTTCCTCTTGCCTTTACCTGCACCACGTAGCACCCGTGAGCCGAAGCCCAGCAAGAAAACACAATATAACATGATATAATATCAACAACAACCATAGTAACCATTTGGAACCAACGGTCCGTACAGATAGGTGACAATAGCCAAAAGTCACAATAATGAGCATCGCTCCCTCTAGCCATGTGACGATAGGGTCACCAGGGCTTAAACGATAAGTGATTCTTTCTTAAGTTTGATTAGGACAGGTGCAAGGTGATTAGTCACCAGCATAACCTTCCTCACGACTCTAGAGTCGAAACTATGGACAATGTCCCTTAGCCATGTGACAAACAGTCACCGGGGTCATATACCTTGGCTATAGTCATCTGGTCGTAGACCAGGCAAGCGCTTATAGTTCTCACTGACCTTCCGGTCGGTCCAGCACTAATACCCCATATGAGACATTCAATGCTGACCTCGATTAGATCTAATCTTTATTTGGCCCGGCGTTTACAACGCACTGCCACCTCTAACCCTTGGGTCGGCAAAACACGACCAGTGCTCAGCCCGTGGTGAACTTAACTAATAAGTCACAGCTTCACAGACGGACCTGACACCATTGTCGATTCTGACTAATAAGTCAGCGCCATACACAGGTAAGCCATGCCACCAAACATATACCACATGTCCAACATCCAATATCAAGGTATTCAACATGCTTACTTAACATATATTAGTACAATTAGGACTATGCATTAACACAGAGGCTCAAGCTCTGAACGATATCACACCCAGTATACAAAGCATGTCCTAATCACATGTTTCTCATGCATCATATGCAATATATCCAACAATCCAACATGCACCAATAAAAGCCATGCACGTCACGTTTAACAGTCAACCAACATGCATCAAGAATAGCCATGCATGTCATACATAATAATCAACCAACATGCATCAAGAATAGCCATGCATGTCACATAAGCACAGGGTGCAGTTTTCTTACCTCAAAGTCGAGCTAGAATGATTTAAAGAACGACCATTGAGAACGATCAACCTTTAAGCCCTTAGCAGTCACCTAGTCATAACCAAATATAAAACCTCATCAAAATGAGTAATTAAATACTTCCAAACCCAACCCAAGCCTCCGGAACATCGAATCCCACTCAACTAAGTAGTAGGATCGATCCTAGGCCCTTAGAGTTAAGTTTCCATCACAAAAACACACTTTTGGGCAATTTTTCCCTTAAGGGCCGCGGCCCGCCCCCCTGACAGAGCCTTCACCACCTTCTTCAAGCTAGGGTCGCGGCGCCCAAGAACAAGGCCGCGGCCCAACTTCGCACCAGCCATTTTTCTTCGTTTTTCCACTTCTAAAACCTTCCAAAAACCCATCTAAACATCTCTAAATCATCAAATCAATATTACCAAACTTCTCAATGGTCCAAAACCACCAAAACCTGAAGCTCAAACCAACCAAAACTCAACAATTCACAAAGTCCAATCCTAAGCTTAAAAACTTAAGAAACTCAAAACTTAACTAAAAAAAACAGAGCACACCTTAAATTCATAACTGGAACTCACCTCAAACATGGTTTTGAATCCCCTTTAATGGCTGTGACAAGTTCCCTAGCTTCCCCCTTTGATCTCCAAGCTTAACTCCTCAAGGTGGCTCTAAAAATTCAAAGAAAAGGATGAAGGAAAGTTTGTACAGTAGAGAAAGGAAGAAAGGATGAGGTTAGGCTCTGTTTTGCTCTGTTTCTACAGCCTTCCAAACCCCCTAAAACTGATATAAATCCTTAAGGTCAAAAGACCATAATGCCCTTAAGCCAAATAAATCCCTCTAAAAGCTTCCGAGGGTAAAACCGTCCTTTCCCGCCTATCTCGTTAATTATAATTAACGCTCTCCAATTCCCTCTATTCTCAATATTCCCAAATACCAATAAATCATATCCCATTACCCCTTTAATTCTCGGTAATGCTCTAATCATTAAATTCACCCCGAGACTCACCCCGGGCCCCGAACTTAAACCCGTTATGACTAGACCGAACACTTACATCTCATGATCGTCTCATGTCGGTAGCTCGAACCAATCCACCTTATAGTGTGGCTATATTAATTAATCACAATAATGCACCCAAAATGCACAATTATGCTCACAGTGGCCAAATTACCAAAATACCCTCACAATAATAAATTCTCTCATATGCATGCATTCACCATCATATAATAATATAATTAACGTAAACATGCATATAACCATTAAATATCATAATAAATCAATTATGGCCCTCCCGGCCTCCTAATCAAGGTCCTAAACCTTATTAGGAAATTTGGGGCATTACATGCACCCCTAAACAAAGAATTCACCATAGCTGGAGCTAAACTCAGAAACTCAGCAAGAACAACAATTAGAACCACAGAACTTGAACTAGAATTCCTTACCTTTGCTGGATGAGCTTAGCCTAGGTTATCCTTTTCACTAGCTTGGCCTTCACCTCCTCAGAGCTTAGCTTCAATTTCCATAAAATTCCCCCCCAAAACTCAGCTCAAATTCCACAACAATACCAAGAACTAGAAATTGAAAAAATACCCTGAACCTTACCTCAAATGGATGGATTGCTCTGCCAATTCCTCAAACCAGAGTAGGGATCCTAGCCTCAAGCCCTTGTCCAAAATCTTCCTGACTTTCTGCCTCAAAAGACCTCAAGAGATGGTGATGAAGAGCTTAAACTGAGAGAGAGAAAAAAGACTCCCAATTCTCTTTTTCCTTCTCTTCTTTCTTTTCTTTCCTTTCTTTCCTTAAGAATTCCAGCTCTTTCTACACAATCCACTAAGTATAAAGCGTAATAATATTTATCCTTTATAATCCAAATGACCACAATACCCTCCCATAAATCCTAAGCCTTTTAATCCACCTAGGGGCATTTTGGTCATTTCACCCAATTCCCGCTAATTTCCCCGAATGTCTCTGAATTTTACCGCTTACTTCTCGATACCTAAATAATGACCAATTATATTCCTCAATGTCAAAATTGACCCCAATGTACTCTCTATATTCCAAGAAATACCCCAAGGCTCGCCCCGAGCCGGGTACGAATCCCCGCCGTAACTTTTCCGATAAATCGCTCACTAGGACCGTCTCGAATCACAAATAACATGTATATCCACATAATAATGTGGTCTCAACAATTTATCACAAATATATACAGTTATGCCCTCAATGGGCCAAAATTAAGATTATGCCCTTCTAACCTAATCAGGGCCTACATGCATACTAATACACATAGTCCAGAATCACATATATTCAAATAATCATATATCATGCGTTTAATCATTAAATTATATATAATCCAGTTATGCCCTCTCGGCACACTAATCAGGCCCTTAAGCCTTATTAGTAAATTTGGGTCGTTACAAGCAATCTTTGCAAGATCCACTTTCACTCCTCCATCGGTGACAATATGACCTATAAAACCAACCTCAGATAAACAGAACTCACACTTCTTGTTTTTGGGATATAGTTGATACTCTCTCAATTGGTGCAAGGTCAAACGTAAATGCTCCTCATGTTCTTCTTCTATTTTGGAGTAGACCAATATATCTTTTATGAACATGATCACAAACTGATCCAAGTACTCCTAGAAAACCCTGTTCATGAGGTCCATAAAAGCTGCTGGGGCATTTGTCAGTCCAAATGACATCACTAGAAACACATTTCTCTGTCTTTGGTGTATCATCATTCTTGATTCTCAGCTGATGGTATCTTAACCGAATATCAATTTTTGAAAACACCTTAGTCCTCTGAAATTGGTCAAACATATCATCGGTTTTTGGCAAAGGATATCTGTTCTTAATTGTGACCTTATTCAGCTCCCGATAATCAATACACATCATCATAGACCCGTCTTTCTTCTTGAAAAAAAGAACTGGTGCACCCAAGGAGATTAGTTCGATCTGATGAGCCCCAAATTTAGTAATTCCTCCAATTGAGTTTTGATCTCTTTCAGATTTTATGGTGCCATTCTGTATGGTACTCGAGATATTGGCATTGTCCTAAGCATCAGATCGATTACAAATTATACCTCCCTATGTGGAGGTAAACCTGACAGTTTTTCTGGAAAGACATCAAGGAACTCAGCTATGTGGATGCTCAAAACTCCATACTTGTGAAAGACCCAAAGCACGTGCCAAGGTCCCCCAAATGACTAGATGCCTACTTCTGCCACGAACTCCATGGGGGATCTTCTTCTCGCAAGGAGGCACGTGAGGCTATTCCCGGCATGCCCAACACCAGTGCATCTCGACAGAGATTCTTAACGTGTTGAACCCCCATACGCCTAGCAAAGAGCCCCTTCCGTGCCACCAAGGGTCTGTGCGCGCTGGTCGTGCGACACCACCAGATCTGTGCGCGCTAATCGCGCGACACCACTAGATTCGCATCCACTGACTGCGCAACACCACCAGACCTGTGCGCGCTGGCCGCGCGACTCCATCGAATTTGCGCGCAAGGTGGCCACGCCCCCAAAGGGCCTCGCCTAAGCACCACGCATGCATAGTGGTCTTGCCCGAAAGGGCCTTGCCCAAGGACCACGCATGCATAGTGACCTCACCCCCAAGGGCCTCATCTAAAGGACCACAGATACATAGTGGCCTCGCCCCCAAGGGCCTCGTCCAAAGGACCACACATGCATAGTGGCCTCGCCCCCAAAGGCCTCGTCCAAAGGACCACGCATGCATAGTGGCCTCGCCCCCAAGGGCCTCGTCCAAAGGGCCTCGCGTATATGGTGGCCTCGCCCCAATGGGTCTCATCCAAAGGACCACGCATGCATAGTGGCCTCACCACCAAGGGTCTTGTCCAAAGGCCTCGCACGCGCAGTGGCCTCACTCCCGAGGGCCTCGTCCGAGGGCTCGCGTGTATGGTGCCAATGTTCAAGGTGACCCACAAGAGACAAAAAGAATACGAACAGGGTACCTCTAAAGGGGTACGTACATGCCTGCAAGGATCAAGGGACAGGCCTGACACCTGTACCCGACAAGTACTGGCGGTTAGGAGTAGTAAGAGGAATGGCAACACCGCAACCATGTCCCTGACACCAGAGCCGACCACCACTCTCTAAACACCACTACACCTGATACCACTCTCCTGACATTGTACTTGTGTACCACCTGATCCCCTGGACCACAGTGTATCCAGGGCCATTAGAGCCCACTATAAAAGGAACCCCACTTCCACATGGAAGGGGGTTGGCAAAATTACTGTAGCAGTGCACCATAATGAATACAAACTGATTTCACCATTTTTCTTCTACTATTATTTTTGGAGTTTCTACTTAGATTTCTAAAGCATTTCTTTTGATAATCTCTACATTGCAATTTTGCTAACTTAACTTAGTTAACGAGTTCTCACCGTCAACAGTTTGGCGCCGTCTAGGGGAAGCTAAGTACCAAGCTACTGTTCTTCCATTACTCCCAGCGAGAAGAAATGTCGAGATGTTCAAAGCGACTCAGGGAGCCACGAGAGGTTGAAGTCCACCTTGACGGAGTTCAGTTGAAGGCCTCCATGAAGGATCCTCCTCCGCCCAGAGATGTGGAGCCCCCAAGGGACCCTGAGGTTCATGAGGGTGATAGGGAGGTCTCATCACCGGCCATCCCGTCCGGTGAGATGCCAACGAGTTCCCGCTCCCTAAACCACCACAAGTACCGAACTCCGGCTGGCAGGACCCAGGCCCCTCGATGCGTAGACATGATAAGCATCCCCGGGTCCATTCCGTGAGCTCGAGTTCTAAATCTCGGTCTTATGAAGAGGAAATACGTGAGCTGCACCGTAAGAACCAGAGGTTGGAGACCACCCTGGAGAATATGCAAGAGGTGTTGAATGGCCTATTGCAAGGTAAGTCAAGCGTGACCCTGCCCAAGAGAAAAGAGAAAGGTCAGGAGGGGGCAGAGACCACCGTTCCGATAGACAATGGGAGGACTCGACTCTCCACTAGTAACACCCCCTGAACGAAGCAACGCAAACATCCGGAACCACTGAAGCAGGCCCAGAAACCAGAGCCGAAGACCAATGCTGCCCCTCACAACGATGACGTGGTCACCTCAAGGAGAGAACCCTTAGATCTACGGGAAGAGCTCAACAAAAAGAGGGCGAGTAAAAGGACCACACCCCCTATGGTGCCACGAGAAGGCAAGGGAAAGGGGGACCCTAACCCGTCCGCTTTGAGGGACTCCCTAAGCAAGAGAAGGCAAGACCTGGACACAGAAATGAGGAGCCTGCGAAGCAAAATTCTCACCGCCTCTGGATGTCAAGCCTTTGAGGAAAAGTTCGATCATGAATCACCCTTCATCAAGGAGATCCAAGCAATTCGGATCCCAACCAACTTTAATGAACCCCATATGACCCCCTAAGAAGGAAGCACGGATCCAAAATACCATCTAGATACATTTAACGACCTGATGAAGCTGAGGGGAATTGGTAGCGGGGTGAGATGTCATTGCTTCGCTTTCACATTAAAAGGACCTGCGTACAAATGGTTCAAAAGACTTAGACCGAGGTCCATCAGATCTTGGCAACAGCTTTCTGACGAATTCCTCCAGCAGCACCACGCCGTACGAGACTACACGATGCTAGGCACCAGCCTCGCAAATGTGAAGCAAGGAGAACACGAGAGTCTGGAGAGCTATATTCATAGGTTCAATATAGAGGCAGCTAAAGTAGGGAGCCTGACCCGCCGAGAGCTGAAAATGGCCATCACAGCTGGAGTATGCCGAGGAAGCAAGTTATGGGATAACATGCTCAAGAGGGAGGTCACAGACTTGGATGAATTCTACGAGCGGGCAAAAAAATACATTCGCGTGGAGGATGGTCACGAGAACCTCAATGCCGGAAAAGGCCCGTCGCCCCCGAAACCTTAAGTCCGAGAAAACCAAAGCGGTGCAAAGAAGTAAGGGGTTTATGAGGGAACGAGAGATGATCGACCCCGGAAGCATCAACGCTCTGAGGAGCGCCTACAGGGCCCCTACTCCTTTTACACTTACCTCACCCATGCGAGATAGCATATTTTCGTTACGAACGAAAACCACGTCCCTTTCAAAAGCCCCCCCCCCCGCCCAATGAAAAAAGACCAGTCTAAAAGAGACCCTAGCAGGTATTGCCAGTATCATAAGGATGTCGGCCAAACCACTGCGGAATGCAACCATTTGAAGGTGGAAATCGAGGAGCTCATCCGCAGGGGACAGTCATGCAGATATGTGCGAAAGGAGAACCAGAGGCCAGAAGAAGGAGTGTCCCCGCCACAGGCGCGAGAGGTGGCCCTAGAAGTACAGGGAGAGGTCAGGACCATCTTTGGAGGACCAGGATTCGGAGGTGATTCAAGGAAGGGATGAGACAAATATGCCAAGGAGGCCAGAAAAAGTCCACCACCGTGCGTCTTAAGTTTGGAGCAACGCCCCCTGAAGAGTTTCAAGGGCGAGAATGACTCAATAACTTTCACTGAAGAAGACGTGCAGGGGGTGCATTTCCCTCATAATGACCCCCTGATGCTAACTGTCTAGCTTGCAAACATAAGAGTACATCGAGTCCTAGTGGATAATGGAAGCTCTGTGGACATCCTACATCGCCCTGCTTTGGAGAAGATGAGACTGATCATCCGACACCTGAAACCCTGCAATTCCTCCCTTTACGGGTTCACAAGGGACTCGATACAGCCCCTAGGTGCAATTGAATTAGCCCTCACCATGGGGGAACAACCCAAGCAAACCACCATAATGGAAAACCTTGTCGTGGTGGATTGTGCCTCAGCTTTCAATGTGGTATTAGGGAGACCCTCTCTGAGAGAATTGGAGGTGATAACTTATGTGTATCACTTAGCTATGAAACTCCCAACCCCTGGGGGAGCAGAAGTAAGCGAGGGAATGCTATAACATGTCCCTCCGAATAGCCACAAAACCATCGGTGCCGATGGAAATGGTTATGTATGAAGGCGCGACCCACACGAGTTGGACCCACGAGTTGCGGAACACCTCGAGAAATGCTACCAGTGAGGCTTCGACACCCGGTGCAAAGAGGACCTATGTTTAGTTTGTTCCTTGTTATGTTAGCTTAGTGAGTAAGAATCGAAGAGGCTACCTAGGTAACCCCCCAATTAGATGTAACCCTTTTTTAAATATGCTGTTGTAAACCACATGCTATGAATGAAACTATTCGCAACTCCACATGTTATTTTTCTTCTCTATGCGAGCATCAGCCAAAGTGCCTGCCGAAATAAATTTCACCAAACACTTGGGGGGCAGGACAGGAGGAAAAAACATACAGCAAGCAAGAAAGGACCCTCTAACAAGAGGAACCTAAAAAGGACTCCTAAAAAGGAGGATCCTAAAAAGGACCCTCTAACAGGAGGATCCTAAAAAGGACCCCTTGCACCAGGATCCTAAAAAGGACCGTCTATCAGGAGGACCCTAAAAGGGACCCTTTATCAGGAGATCCTAAAAAGGGCCCTCTAATAGGAGGATCCTAAAAAGGACCCCTTGCACTAGGATCCTTAAAAGGATCCTCTATCAGGAGGACCCTAAAAGGGACCCTCTATTAGGAGATCCTAAAAAAGGCCCTCTAATAGGGGGATCCTAAAAAGGACTCCTTGCATCAGAGCCTTAAACAAAATTCTTTAAAAGAAGAGTGTGTGATGAACCCTTATAAACAGGGAGAGGACCTTACAAGGCATCTCTTGGGTTCATAAGGATTAGCTACCCTTATGAACATCAAGGAGGCCAAAAGGTCTCACAAAAAAAAAAAAAAAACAGCAACACACTTCCATATAAAGGCAGATTCTCCCACAAGAGGAAAGACCTTAGAGAGAGCACCCACCAATAAGCCTAGAGCAGCCACCAAGCCGTCTAGCCAAAAAGGCTCCTAAAAGAGACCCTTGCAAAAACAGTACTATGAATAGCAACGAGAAGGACGCTTCTCGCAAAAAGTAATAAGCGCGCGCAAAAATATATAAAAGGATAGCTAGAACCCAAGGGGTCAAAATATCCTTATAGAAATAGTCAAGGGACACCAAAAAAAAGGACCCATTGAACCCTTTCACATGGGCTCCAAAGGACCTCTAGCCTGATAAATAAAAGAGGGGAACCTACCAAACCCCATTATTCAGGCTCAAAAAGACCTCAAACACAGAGGAATAAGAGATAAATAACCACACGTGTATATATTAAAAAAGGAGTCTTGGTAACATGGCAAGAGTTACAAGAAAAAAGTAATAACAATAATATTACAAAGGCTCAAAAATAGCATACACCCACAGCGGGCTAGCTGACAGAAGTTATGAAATAATAACTTCAGGGCCTCCTGCCACGGGCGCTCCACTCAGCTGATCGAGCAACGGCGTGCTCGCCAAAAGAAGAAAAATCAAAGTTGGGATCCTGCCTCCACACGCCGTAAAGGGCGCGATCTATGGACCTGTACTCAGTAACTGTCCTCTCCGCCTCTAAAGAAGCAACTCTCTCCTGAGATGCAGCTACATCAGCCCTAGAAACCTCGAGTTTGGCCTCTAAGAAAGCTATTCTCTCCTATTAGACAGCCGGAATAGCCTTGGTACCCTGGAGCTCGCCCTCTAGGCTGGTAACCTTGCCCTGTAGCATCGTGGCTTTGGCAACCGCTTTCTGCTTCCTTTTTGACGAAAAAGAAAATTTACCCGAGCCCCTTTTAGCTTTGACTTGGTGTCTTCAAGCTCCCTCTCTAGCTCCTGGACTCGGGCTGTGAGATGGTCCCTCTCGGTACTCAACGCCGAAAGATTGTGAGCCGAGTCGGTGAACCGCTGAGCCAAAGTATAGGCATGCACAAGAAAGATAACAGCAACAATGATAAGTAACAAAAAAAAAATGTGTATGTATATCTATATATAGTAAGGCCGACACAAGATGCATGAACTCACCCAAGCAGTGGTGCGCCTTGGAATTTCCCCAAGGTCCGACATAGGAAAACTCCCAAGACCGTTCCAGTCAAATTCCGGGAGGTCTGAGGCGATTTGGACGTACCGCTGCTCGTACAAGGTCGCCATACGATTCACCCAGGGCACCCCATTCAGGCCAGGGGCACCTGGCTGGGTGAGGACAGATGACCCGCTCATCGAAACGAGAGGGGGTGCAGGAAAATTGGAAAAGTGAGGCCCTGGTAGATCAGAAGGGGGTGCAGGAAGATTGACAAAGTAAGCCCCCGATGGACTAGGGTCAAGGGGAGCCTGAGTGAAAGCATCATAGTCCTCGGGGTTGGGGCAAACAAAATGCCCCGGAATGGCATGCTGGTCTTGGGATTGGGAGGCTATTTCCGGGTCGAAAGAGGAAAAATGAGGGTATCCCCCAGGAGACGAGGACAGCTGGTGAGGTCCCCCGCGTTCAAGGGAGGCATCCTTTGGCACATCCTCAGCCCCACTTTCATCTGGGCAAGGCTCGGCCGATGCCGCCTTCATCTTCTTGGACCCAGGGATGGTCCACAACAATCTGGGATCTAAGACTGGAGATAGCTTGTGGAGGTTTAGATTTTCCACAGTGAATAGGAATGCAACCTTTTTCATAGCGAGGTCAGCGTCGATAAGCTTATTCACATCGTCCGCTTCTGACCCAACAACTTCGGGTGCGGCAAAATTCTCTGCATAATCCACACCATAGTCGACACAAACATAAGCTGTAAAAAAATACGTTTCAAAAAAAAAAAAGAGAAAGAGAAATAAAGGTAGACCGAGGTACATAGTGGGAGCGGAACGGAAATGCTCGCGAACCGAAAGAGGGCCTTTCACGAAGAAAAAGTCCTACTTCCAGGACCCCGGATTGGACACTGTGGCGTCTATCAAAGGGACTTCGCTGTTGGCTTTTTGCAGGAAGTAGAAGCCCTTGGATTTGGGAGAGGGCATGAGGTAGTATAAAAAGTGCACCTCTAGCACCGTAGGAGCACATTTGGCAAGTTTCGCAAACGCGATTAAGAGGCAGCTCAACGTTAGCCAACTATTGGGTGCCAACTGAAGTGGAGCAAGGTCGAAGTAGTTGAGGACCGCGACGAAGAACAGGTGTAATGGGATGGTAACACCCGCCTTCAAGATATGCTCACTGAGGGCCACGAAGCCGGGACTAGGGCAGTCAGCCTGGCAATTGCCCGAAGGGATGTATAAGGCATACTCCGAAGGAACACAGTAGTGATCTACAATTTCCCTCAATTTGTTATCAGAAACGTGGGACACTAGGGTCGATGCCAATAGGGGGGCGTCCTCCCGTTCCTTGATGGAGAAGCGGCCCCATGGAAGTCATCAGGCGAGGATGGGCTAGAGGGCTTGGGTGGAAGATGTCCCTCCATGAACTCCAATTCCCCCTGCAAATCTAAAAGTATCACCCTAAGGCTCGCTACGTGGTCACTAAGGTCAGGGGGGAAAGGTGCTCCATCTCCTCTCAACACCGAGTCAATTTCACTCTCCACCACCCAAATTTTACGCCTAAGTTCAGCCAGGTGCTCCAGATGGCGAATACAGGCCTGCCTTAAGGAGTCATACTCTGGGTAAGGGTTTTCATCAGGGGACTCTGAGTCTGAAGACAAGTCAACAAACTCAACTCCCGGAGGGATGCCGAACGGACCTTCACTTCCCATGAGACCTCGTCCCAAAAGCAAAAGGGGGTTCACATATAAATGAGAGGATTGCTACAAAACACAAAGGAATGGGCTTAAAACCTCTAGGTACAAACGCCCTAAATGACCCACTACAGGGTATAAACGAGGGGGCATGCAACTGGGTTAACTCACGGCAAGCTTAGGCCAAAGTACCCCATCACGAGTAATGCTAATTTGGACCCAATGAACATAAGGAAAAAATAAAATGTACCTCAAGCAGGTAAAATGGGGCGCTGTCGTGGTCAAAAGGAGGCTGGGGGCCAAAAGTACCGTCACGGTAAAAAAGAGCCAAATGGTCGAAAGTACGCGTCTGCAAAAATAAACAGAAAAGATGTGTTAGCCTCCAAATATATGAAGGGGAATAGACATACCAAAAATTAGCCCAAATATATGTAAAGAAAAAGAGGAAACTATAGTAAAAGTGAGGTTGTGAGGGATTGAACCCCTTACCTCTTAAAAGGAACAAAAGTCTAAATACCACTAACCTAAGAAGATGGAGTGTAAATAATAGGCTTGGCATGGGGGCCTATTTATATGAATTAAAGAAAAGAGTCTACCAAAGCACCTAAAGGTCCTCTCTAAGACTGGGGGCCAAGTGTGGATGCTCAAAACTCCATACTTGTGAAAGACACAAAGCACGTGCTAAGGTCCCCCAAATGACTAGACGCCTACTTCTGCCACGAACCCCATGGGGGATCTTCTTCTCGCAAGGAGGCACGCGAGGCTAATCCCGGCATGCCCAACACCAGTGCATCTCGATGGAGATTCTCAGCGTGTTGAACCCCCATACGCCGAGCGAGGCCTAGCCCCGCAAAGAGCCCCTTGCGTGCCACCAAGGGTCTGCGAGCACTGGCCGCGCGACACCACCAGATCCACGCACGCTGACCGCACGACACCACCATCGGATCCGCGCACAAGGTGGCCACGCCCCCAAAGGGCTTCGCCTAAGGACCACGCATGCATAGTGGTCTCGCCCCAAAGGGCCTCACCCAAGGACCACGCACGCCCAGTGGCCTCGCCCCCAAGGGCCTCACCCAAGGACCACGCATGCATAGTGGCCTTGCCCCCAAGGGCCTTGTCCAAAGGACCACGCATGCATAGTGGCCTCGCCCTTAAGGGCCTCGTCCAAAGGACCACACATGCATAGTGGCCTCGCCCCCAAGGGCCTCGTCCAAAGGACCACGCATGCATAGTGGCCTCGTCCAAAGGGCCTTGCGTATATGGCGGCCTCACCCCAATGGGTCTCGTCCAAAGGACCATGCATGCATAGTGGCCTCACCCCCAACGGTCTCATCCAAAGGCCTCGCACGCGCGGCGGCCTCACCCCTGAGAGCCTCGTACGAGGGCCTCACGTGCATGGTGCCAGTGTTCAAGGTGGCCCACAAGAGACAAAAGGAATACGAACAGGGTACCTCTAAAGGGGTACGTACATTCCTGCAAGGATCAAGGGACAGGCCTGACACCTGTACCCGACAAGTACTGGCGGTTAGGAGTAGTACAAGGAACGGCAACACCGCCACCATGTCCCTGACACACCAGAGCCGACCACCACTCTCCGAACACCACTACGCCTGATACCACTCTCCTGACATTGTACTTGTGTACCACCTGATCCCCTGGACCACAGTGTATCCAGGGCCATTAGAGCCCACTATAAAAGGAACCCCACTTCCACATGGAAGAGGGTTGGAAAAATTACTGTAGCAGTGCACCATAATGAATACGAACTGATTTCACCATTTTTCTTCTGCAATTATTTTTGGAGTTTCTACTTAGATTTCTAAATCTTTTCTTTTGATAATCTCTACGTTTCAATTTTTCTAACTTAACTTAGTTGACGAGTTCTCACTGTCAACAAGCTACAACTCTTGTCTCTTCAGATCTCCTTTCTGTCTCTTCGCCTCCATTAACAATATTCACGAGATACCCCAAACATCTGTGTTGCAAGATTTTTTCTGTCCTTCATCACTGATATGATAAGAGTTCTGGGTTTCTTGCTTATGCCTTTGAACTCAAACGGATCTCCGCCTTCTGGTGCAAAGACCACTTTCTTGCATTTACAATCGATAGATGCTCCATATTTTGAAAGAAAATTCATCCCCAAAATTACATCAAAATAAGATAAATCTAATACAATCAGTTCTACATACAATTCTCTCTCATTTATCCATAATGCTACAGATTTAACCCAATTTTTATATATTACAATTTCCCCGGAGGGTAACATAGTCCCAAACCCCACATTAAATAATTCACTAGGTGCATTTACAACATTTACAATTCTACTAGAAATAAAAGAAGGTGATGCACCAGAATCAAATAAAACTTTACATGTGGTATTAGCCATAGGGATCTGACCTATTACGATGGAAGGGATTGCCTCAACTTCAACTTGGGTGATGGTGAAGACTCTGGCTATGTCATTCTTCTTCTGTTCTTCCTTATTGCTAGACTGTTCCCATGTCGAACAGTTGCACTTCATGTGACCTTCCTTCCCACATTTGTAGAGAACTCCAGCTCTGCACTCCCTAGAATGGCATTTTGTGCACTTAGGGTAAGGTGGAATGTTTCTGGCACCATTTCGACCAGGGCGGTTGTCATTTTTGAACTTGGGTCATTTATCATTTCCGACTTGCCTTGGCTGCTCCTGTCCCCTCTCTTCTTAGCATCCCTTCTAACAGCATTATCATTCAAGATTCTCTCTTCGCTCCTGTTAGCAGTAAGAGTCACTTCCACCAGTTCAACATAGGTGAAAACACCTCTAGAAACAATCTCCACATCTCTAGCTATCATTGGTTTCAAACCTCTCAAAAACGAGTCCGCTCGTACCTTATCAGTAGGTACAAGATCCTTGGAAAACTTCGCCAATCGATTGAACTTCTGTGCATATTCTGTCTTTGAGAGATTACCTTGAGTCAGCTTGGTAAAATCATCCATTTGTGCTGCGAACACTACAGAGTTGTTGTTTTTATCATTAAACACGTGTTTAAATTTGTCCCAATCCATAGTGTTAACAACCCATGATTGCTCCATTACCTCCCAAAAAATTCAAGCATCTTTTCTCAGCATGAAAGATGCGTACACCACTCGTTCATTGCCTTGAACTCCCATCATGTTCAAGATCCTCTCCATCCCACTCATCCACTCCTCTGCTTGGATCGGATCGATGCTGCCTTAAAAAATTGGAAGGTGTTGCTTTCGGAACCTTTCAAACAAGGGCTCCATATGATTCTCCGCAACTGGTAACCCTGCAATGGCAGGTGGCTGCCTAACCACTAGTGCTTCAGGACTTGTAGGTGGCCCAGCTTGCTGCCTCAATTTATTAATCTATGAGTTCTGTCTTTGACTAGTCTCTTCCATTCTCACAAAACGTTCTTCCCATCCTTGTGGTGGTTCGGGCTGTGCAGCATTCACGGCTGCTCTTCCCCTACCTCGACCATGTCCTACATTGAATGATCTATGAGAGAGCATTCTCAATTTCCTGAACCACACACGTAAATTAGTTATAATGAAAATGGAGTTATGGCGATAAAGAGATCATAATAAGATTACGCTAAGTATGTAAATGTGCATTGACAAAAAGAAAAAAATCATAAGTAAACTTTAACCGCTTACAGTACAGTGAGTCGAGCTCGTCCTTGGCGATGAACTTTACATGTTAGGGCTTACCATGGATTCTTTAAGACTTTTTTCTCTGATACCATACTATAACGCCCGGATATCCCGAGACATTACTTAGGGAATCAATTTAAAATAATAACAATAAACTCATTAAAACACTTAAATAAAATAATTATTTAAAATTTAAACAGACAATGAGATCTCATTATTTAAAAATAAAAATGTTGGACGCTAGGTTTAATAACAACAACATAAAGAAAATAACTGTTCAAATCTGAAAATTAAAAACATGACATTTATTTCTAAAAACATAAAATAATTGGAGCCCAGCCTCTAGCATGTTTCATCCATGCCTCGAGCTCGCACCACTCACTGTTTCGCTTTGCCTTTACCTGCACATATAATACCCGTGAGCGAACGCCAGGTAAGAAGACCTATGTAGGACATAACTCCACATACTAGAAAACATAGACTTCAACTAAACATAAATAAACATAATAATCATTGTGCAATATATAAACACAATACCACACTAACATAATGTGTGTTATATTAACACACATAAATACTAACAAGTCATGTTGACCGGACATGAAATGTAATCTGCCTTGCATGTGTTATACTCACACTCGGCATTCCCACGGTGGCACCTAGTCTATCCTGTGTTGTACTCACACTCGGTCATTCCCTTGAGACATCGTTGTCTTGCCTGCGCTACACTCACACTCGACAATTCTGTGGTGGCATCTTTTCATCTTGAGTTATACACACCCAAGATAACTCCTACACGTTCTATACTCACAAAAGCAGCAAGAATCTGGTAGCATTCATACTTTATCATGTAAGCATGTCTACTAACTAATATCCCCAGCACTATCCTCATGCTAGTTAATCTAATGCAACAATTCAACTCACAGATATAATTACATAATTTAACAAATATGAAAACAAGGTTGTATGCATAACGTACATCCTGTGCGCAAATGTCCACTCTTCTTACCTTAAGTAGTGTGTTCTCTACAGACGTGTCTTGAACCACTTCCTATGTCACCTCGGCGATCTCTAGCTCCTAGACATCAAATTACACAAGGACAATTCAGAAGAAAACATAAATAGGCGTTAGGATTTTATTTCAAAACCATAATTACCGAAATACTTTAACCATGAAATTTTAACGTGCATGACACATAAATTAAAATCATTTTTCACAAAGGATGTTTCTAACGTAAAATATGAATTCATATAAATATTTTTTTACGTGAAAAATTACCAAAATGCCCTTAATATCATAATTACATAAAGACTAAATAATTTTCTAAAAATTATCATATGGCAACAAAATTTAACAAACAACTTTCCAAAACCCTATATAATCAATAAATGTTCATATAAGACCAGAAAAATAATTTTTAACATCTATAAATTATTTTTCCTCAATTTCCCAAATAAAACCCAAATAATCAAATAAATATACAACCAGCCCAAAAATCAAACTAAACATACACACTTGTTCAAAAATACAAAATAAACTTATAAAAATTACTTCAGAATTTTCTAGGCAAAATAACTATTTTTGTTTATTAATTTAATAGAAAAAACAATTAATTCAAGAAAAATACATAAACCATTAAAAATAGAATCTAACTATCTAGACCAGTTTCTACGCCCTACTTTAACACACAAAAATTACCTAGGGTTCAGAATAGTAGCATTAATATTTTTCTTAATTAAAATATAAAATAAACCAAATAAATCATGGAAATTACATAAATTATAAAAATTCGATATAAAAATACAGAGAGCATTAAAATCTCATTTTAAGCATATACAAAAATTCCTAGAATGTTTAGAATACATTAAATAATTTTTCACATTTATCTCTTTGATTCACACATATAAAAGCAAATAATTCAAGAAAATTATCAAACATTATCAAAGCTTAAATCTAAAAATACAGAGCCATTCTAAATAATACATAGGTATTCAACAATAAATTTATACTTTTCTGAACAATAAAAATATTTTTCATAATTAATCTCTATTTAATCATTATTAAATCATAGTAATTCAAGGAAATATCAAAAAATTCTGAAACTTCACCAATAATCTTTAAGAATCATATATAATCTAAAACAAGAAATTTTTTTGAGAAAAAACCTTCAGAAATATCTAGATCGGGTTCGTCGGAGTTATTGCCATGGCTCTCCTTCTCCGACGCCGACAACCTCTTCCCAGCCACCCCCTCCCCCCCCCCCCCCCACCCGACGGCGTTTGAAACCTCCTTTTGATTGGAAAATGACTGTTAGACGTCCAAAACTCCTTCGCAAACAAGAATAGCCCAAGAAAATGATTGAAAGCCCTTCGTTTTAACTTGTCTTTCTCATGTCTGGTACACCTATTTTAATGGTGTAAGCATTTGCAATTTCTATTCTAAACCTTCAAGCTTTGATTTTTCATGTAAAATGTGATCCTTGGAGTTCCCCATGCTCAACCAAAGCCTTATACGAACCCAGAACTCATGTCAACTCCCTCACATCCGAAATTATCCAAAAATATGCATTTTCTTGGATAAAAATAGAGAACTGGGATTTGGAACCTTACACTTGTATTTCTCACGTTGAAAAAATTTAATTTCTTCCTTAGAATGATCCTATACAGCCCAAAACTACCCAAAATTTTTCCAAAGCAAGAACTCGAAAATTCTCTCTTATTCTAAAAAAAAACGATAGATCTCTCTCTCATCAATTCTCGGTTCTTCTCTCAACTCCATGATTTCTTTCTTTCAGATTATCATGGTAAACACGATTTAAGAAGGTCTAGAAATAAGTTAACGTTTGAAGTGTTAAGATCCTCTTTCTAAGGAGTTTCTTTTGTATAATTTAATTTTAAAAAAAAAAATAACGTGAAACAATTCCACAATCAAGATCATCAGCTGGATTTCGAAATATTAGCCAATTATTTGTGGTTTTTAATCATATAAAATAATTAAAATAAATTCTCTAATATTCCCCTTGAACCAATCCCAATTCAATTAGTTATTATTATTTAATTCAATTAAATAATAATAATATTATGGCAAACCAAAAAAAAAATTACACATCATAAGATAAAAATAATTTTATGCATATAATTATTACTATTATGCCCATAATAATCACTTTTAATTAAATAAATAACAACCTAATCTGTGCCGTTATTTATTCACTTGCCATTAGTCTCATGTCGTGATTTCACAAAAATTCAAACATAAGAAACCATGAATTTTATTGCCATTGGAAATCACACATATCAAATTTCAAAATAAATATATATGCAAAAAGACAAAAATACCCTCAGTGGCGAAATTACAAAATTACCGTTTTGGGAAAAACAAATATTACATATATGTTATAGGATGATGCCTGAACTTAGTTGGGAGTGGTATCCCAAACTCGGAATGTTGTTACGATGGGCTGGAAAGAATTCAGACAATTGTTCAATGAGAGGTATTACAGTGACGCTGTTAGGACTGCGAAGATGAATGAATTCGTGATTCTGGTCCAGGGCAACATGACAATGGCACAATACATTAATAAATTTGATGGGTTGGCCAAATTCACTATTGATTTGGTGCAAACGAATGTGGCTCAGAAGGAGCGGTTTATCTGAGGATTGAATTTTGGGATAGCTCAAGGCATTAGGATTGCTGCGGTGCATAAGACCTCTACCTCTACTCAGGTGGTAGAGAGTACCCTTGCTGTTCAAGGCACAAGAAATGAGGTATGGAGGGAGAGCGTCGCGGGGTGCGAGGCTCAAACAATGGTACCCCCGTTTACGTGGTCAGGCAAGGATGGAGGCCCCAGTAATCAGAAAAGAAAGATTACTTACACATTTAGCACCCCTGAACTAGAGGAGGGGTTCCAAGGTTCTTAGGGTAGGCGCCTGGACGGGGGCGAGAACTTGAAGATTTACCCAGAGTGCACTCGGTGTAGGAGGCGACATCTGGGAGAATGCCGAGCGAGGGCATTCTTCTTATGTGAGTGGTTGGGCACCACAGAAAGAATTTCCCAAGATTGAGGAAGGAAGAATCAAAGAGGATGGACAACTTCATTCCATCTCGAGTGTTCATTCTGACGCAGTCAGAGGGTGAGACTTGCCCCGAGGTAGTGATAGGTCAACTTTATAGTTTTTGTCCTTCTTGTACTATGCTGGTTGGTTTCGGTATAATGTACTTCTTTATATCTGGTATAGGCATAGATAATATGTGTAGATTATGTATTTATCATGTTATGGGGTTTGGGACCCTACTGCCTACTAGGAATTAGTTGTCCCCTTGAAAGAAGTCAGATCATTACTAGTAGAAGGTTATTAGTTAATTTTATTGAGCTGGTTATAGAAGATTTTGATATGACACTAGGCATGGAATGACTAGCCAAGTATGGGACAACCATAGATTCTAAGTAAAGGTGGTGACTTTTGAATTTGATAGAAAGGACATGTTTGCGTTCACGGGAATTCCTAGCTATTGTGATTGTTACCACCAGGGCTGTATCATTTAGATCGAAGAGAACTGGATTGGCCAGTGAGGCTTCAGATGGGTTTCCCATGGATGTACTAGGATTGTTATCACATCATGAGATTGAGTATTCTATGGGACTAACATAGGGATAGAAATGGTATCCGAGTCAATGTACATAATAGCTCTAGCATAATGGTTCATAAGAACTGCTACACCATTGAGAGGGTGGACACGTAAGAATCCGAAGTCTGTATGGTTGGACTGATATGAGAATAGCTTCTAGCAACTGAAGCGATGATTGATTACTACTTTAGTATTTAGTCTTCCATCAGATCAAGAGCAGTTTGTGGTATATAGTGATGCACCGCGACAGGGGTTAGGTTGTGCCCTTAGCGGGCAGGAGAGGTGACTGACTATCGATCACGACAGTTGAAAAAATATGAACAACGACACCCTACATATGACTTGAGACTAGCAGTGATGGTATTTGTATTGAACGAGAAGTGTGAGATTACACGGGTTATGAGAGCTTTAATTATATCATTATTTGGAAGGATAAGAATATGAGACAGAGATTTTAGTTAGAATTGGTGAAGGATTATGACTGTGAATTCTCTATCCTCTGAAGAAATCCAATGTAGTGGCAGATGCTCTAAGCAGGAGAGGTCCGAGAGAGTTAATCGATTAAAACATATATCCAGAAAATTAGTAGAGGATATTGTTGAGTCTAGTTTTGTGTTGTGTTATAGGTAGTTTTCATTAAGTTTCTCTATTGTTTAGTGCGGTATTATGCCTGTTTTTGTTTTCTTTTAGGTTTTAGCTTATAAATAATGGAAAAGAACAATTGGAGCAAATTGGTAGAAAAATGATGAAAAATTGGCTTTTTGGTGTTGATTTTGTGAAAAGATGAATCCTTAAGCAATTTTATGGCTTCGATGAATTTTCGGGACCAAAAGCAAGTAAATTGAAGAAGTTGTTAAGAAGTATGGCACTATGATGCAGAACCATAGCCAAGTCCAAGACAGAAAGCTTGTTTTTCGAGGTTTGACACGGGCCGCGACGCATGAACAGAGGGCCGTGACGCTGATGAGTGTGTCTGCCCAGAAATTGAACAGAGTCACAACATTGAATAGGTTGGGCTGTGGCCACCTAAAGTCCACACATCACCAAAGAAACACGGGTTGCGGCACTTGAAGTGCTGTTCCGTGACCCGCATTGCTTCTAAAGAAAAAACAAGTTGGCTTTAAACCTAATTTCGAGAAGGAGAGAATGAGAAGGGAGAGGATGACATACTTTGAAGCAAGGAACACACCATGGAGCATCTCCATTTGCTCTCTATAATTCTTTTTCTATTGCCTTTTTAATTATATGTTATTTTAATTGTTGTTTATGTTTAAAATGACAATGTTGAACTAAATCTTTATTAGGGTTTTTAATGGATTCTCTTGAACTCCTTTGATGATCTAATGCGATATTAGTATTTTTCTTCTTCCTCTATTAAGCTTGTCTCAATCTATTTTAATGCATGAAATGTGGTTGGCCATCTTACTTCATTATTCATTTGTGTTTGAATTGAAATTCTGAAAAGGGAAATGTAAACAATCTTTGATTGAAACAACATAGATTTAATCTAGAATGAAAGTATCTAGGTTATTTGTGTATCATCTAGGTTGTGAATTCATTGCGTCTTAATTGTTGAATTTATCATAGAAATATAGAAAGTTCACAATTTGGTTGAGTTTTATAATTCCTAATCAGATTATAAAATACTTTGACAACTTGTTAACTTAATAAGAAGTTTTTAATATTGTGTTAGTGATTAATAGGAGGGGTTGTAGATGAAATTAAAACCCCTAATTGTTTAAATCCTTGGTATTTTATTATTGTTTATGTTCTTACAATCTTGCATTATATTTTAGTTGCTTTATTCTTTTTAGTTATCATGATACAAAGCCAATTTTCGTTAACCAAATAGAAACTAAGAATTAATTATATGGTAATTGATAATTCAGCCCTTGTGGGACGATAATTGGTCTTACCAAGAAATTATTACATATTGCGACTGTGTGCACTTGGATAGCTTTAATTTCGCAACAAGCTTTTGGCGCCGTTGCCGAGGAATTATTAATATCAAAGAAAATAATTTTATTTCTTATTTGGTTGTTCTTTTAACAGTTTCTCACTTGTTTTGCGTGCATTCTGGACTTTTTTTTCCAGGTAGTCCTGTTATATGCATAGCAAAAGAGGAGCAGTTGGCCTTGTTCCTATTAATCCTAAGATTAAGAAAGCATGCAGGCAAAATCATAGAAACAAAAGATCTACTGGTCCAACTGCGGTTATGGAAAATCCTCAAAACAATGATGGGTTGAATGGAGGGGTGCTAGATATGGTGCGAGGGCAAGCTCAGAATCCCACTGTGAGAAGCGCATGGGATTATGTACTCCCAACTGTTATGGGAGTTCAAACATGTATAAGACAACCAACTATGGAGGCTAATAACTTTGAGATTAAGCTGATGATCTTACAAATGGTGCAGTTAACCGTGCAATTTGGTGGCTTACCCTCAGAAGATCCTCACATGCACTTAAGTAACTTTCTGGAGATATGTGCAACATTCAAGTATAATGGGATCAGCAACGATGCAATCAGGTTAAGGCTTTTCCCATTTTCGCTGGGGGATAGAGCTTAAAGTTGGTTGAACTCCCTTCAATCCAATTCTATAAATACTTGGAAGGATTTAGCTCAAAAATTCATGGCCAAGTTCTTTCCTCCATCAAAGGCAGCAAAATTGAGGGGAGAGATTAATAATTTCTATCAGATGGAGGGTGAGTCGTTGTATGATGCATGGGAGCATTTTAAGGAGTTGTTGAGGAAATTCCCCCATCATGGTATTGAGAAGTGGATGCTGGTCCACAATTTTTATAATCGGTTGTGTGGTACTACTCGTACCATAATTGATGTTGCAGTTGGTGGGACATTCATGAGTAAGAGTACCAATGAAGCATATGAATTGTAAGAAGACATGGCCACCAACTGTAATGACCTAACAATTTATAAAACCTTGGACCATTAAAACAACTAGACATAGCTACTAATTTAAATAAAACATACATAAGAAATAATCTTAACTTTGTTAAAAATTCCAAAGTGAATATTGAAATAAATAAATGAGCGGTAAGGGATCCCATTGTTTTAAAATAAAACATAACTTTAAATTAAATGAAGTTGTTTACAAAGCAAAATGCTATTAATACATACAAACATACTTTAAAGAGACTAAAAATAACGTCATCCTCGAACTGACACGCAGCCTATCCATTCCATCCATCCTCAACACACAAGCCAAGCCATCAAGAATCCTTCCGCATCCGTATTTAATTTCCTACATCACACTAAAAATAATGGAGCGAGCCTAATGCTCAACAAGGAAAATCTACTAATCAATCATATAACATAAAACATAAACATAAGACTATATCAAAACATATACTATAAAACATATATCACAATTCTGATCCATGTACATGGTAAACATTAGGGTTTGCTAACTAAGCAACAATGAGCCTCAAAATACATTGTGGTTTGCTAGCTAAGCAACTATGAGCCCTAGATAACATAAAACAACATTGGGGTTTACTAGCTAAGCAACTATGAGCCTCAAAATACATTGAGGTTTGCTAGCTAAGCAACTATGAGCCCCTAGCAACATAAAAACATATTCATATATATATATATCATAACATATCATAACATAACATTTAACATAAACATATCATAACATATAAGCATATAGAAACTATCCTATTTTCCTTACCAACACTGGGATAATTGAGAACAAGGACGGGACTTGGAAAACTCCTGAAACCAAGACTAAGAATGGTGAGTATTTCTAAAGAAAAGAGATAAAAAGAAGAGAACAAAAACCATCAGGAAGAAACTTACCGAAAAGACACCTTAAGTTCAAAGAACTTAAATACCTAACCAAGAATTGAAACAACGAGTTAGGATCTGAATGAAAACTAAAGAAAACTAAGGAATCGTAAAGAATAGAGCTTATGAACAATATTACCTTGGATGAACTAGAACCGATCTACACCTCAATATTGAAAACACACTTTATCTCACTACCCAAGTGTTTATAAAGCATAAGATGATAAAGCTTTTATCCCAAACCCAACTGTATCTCTCTATAGTAATACTAGCACCTTAGAGGCTCTGATCAAATGCTTGAAGAATGAAGAAAATGGCTGAGCAGTAGGTCCCATTTGTAGAGTTTGAGGAGTGAAACTATCCTATTAAACAGAAATACTTAAATCCTTAAATAAACATGATTATGACAAGTGTCATGCTCTTAATGGTTCTTGGAAGGTTCTAGAGTGTCTAGAACTTTCTTTTATTAAATCCTTAAATAAACATGATTATGACAAGTGTCATGCTCTTAATGGTTCTTGGAAGGTTCTGGAGTTTCTAGAACATTCTTTTATTTAAAAATATATAAATCCTTAAATAAACAAGATTATGACAAGTGTCATGCTCTTAATGGTCCTGGAAGGTTTTAGAGTTTCTAGAACTTTTATTTAAAAATACTTAAATCCTTAAATAAACATGATTATGATAAGTGTCATGCTTGTAATGGTCCTGGAAGGTTCCAGAGCTTCTAGATACTTCTATTATTGAATTATCCATTTAAAATGCTTAAATCCTCAAATAAACAAGATCGTGAAATGTGTCATGCTCTTAAAATTCTATCTAAACCTTAGATTATAATTAAAATATCTCTATGATAAAAAATATTAATTAAACCTTATGTTATAATTAATATTTCTAAACTATAGGTTAAACTTATAAAATCCATAACTATTGCTACAAGTGTCCTACTAAGTCTCGGTTTGAACCAAAATCTATGAAATCTAAAATACTACAATCTATTACTAACGATCTAGCTAGCTAAGTAAACATTCTGGGACTCTACAATTATCCCCTACTACAAAGAATTTCGTGCCCAAAATTTACTTACTAAACAATTCCGGATACCGAGCTTGCATGTTCTCCTCTAACTCCCATGTTGCCTCACGTTCAGAACTATTACTCCATAGGGCTTTGACTATCAGAAAACTCTTGGACCGTAATTCCTTCATGCCCTATCTAAGATGCTAACTAGTCGTTCCTCGTAACTCAAGTCTTTATGGAGTCCTATTGTATCATACTTGAGGACGTGAGATGGGTCTGACACATATTTTCGTAGCATCGAGATGTGGACCACATTGTTGCTATTTGCTAGAGCTGGCGGTAGGGCTAATCTATATGCAACTACTCCCACTTTGTCCAATATCTCAAAAGGACCTATAAACCGGGGACTAAGCTTGCCTTTCTTCCCAAACTGCTTCACACCTTTCATAGGAGATATCTTTAGGAAGACTTGATCTCCAACTTTGAATTCCACATCACGCTGCTTGGCATCCGCATAGCTTTTCTGATGGCTTTCATCAGCGAGCATATGTTTTCTATTCAACGCTACTGCTTCCTGAGCTTCTGTAACAGCTTCAAGGCCAAGAAGTTGCCTTTCTCCTACCTCGTCCCAATGTAACGGTGATCGACACCTCATTTCATAAAGTAACTCATAAGGCGCCATCCTAATCGTTGACTAGTAGCTATTGTTGTAGGATAATTCTATCAGCAGGAAGTACTTACTCCATGATCCTCCGAAATCAAGTACACAAGCGCGCAACATATCTTCTAAAATTTTTATGGTACGCTCAGACTGTCCATCGATCTAAGGATCAAATATCATACTAAGACTTAACTTGGTACCCATGGCTTGCTACAAACTTCCCCAAAATCTTGATGTAAACACCGATCCTCTATCAGATACTATTGTCTTAGGGATTCCATGCAGTCGTACTACTTCTTGGACATAAACGTCGGCGTATTGATCTGCTGTGTACGTAGTCTTGACAGGCAGGAAATGAGCTGACTTGGTTAGTGTATCTACTACTACCTAAGTCGAATCATGATCTTATTTGTTCATCGCAAACTTGTCATGAAATCCATGGCTATATCATCCCATTTCCATTCTAGAATGCTAAGTGGTTGTAATAAGCTTGCAGGCCGCTGATGTTCTGCTTTTACTTGTTGGCATACTAAGCATTTAGACACATATTCTGCTACATCCTTCTTCATTCCTGGCCACCAATACAGTGCTTTAAGACGCAAGTCATTTTGGTCGACCCTGGGTAAACTGAGTATGGGTTATTGTGCGCTTCTTCTAAAATCTTCATCTTATTTCCTTGATCGTTTGGCACGCATACCCGATCCTTATATCTCAAGAACCCCTATCCTGATATCGAGAAATTCATGGCCTTGCCTTCTTTAACCGCATTCATACGTGCTACTAATGTGTCATCATGTCCTTGCCCAATTTGTATATCTTCTAACAAACTTTACTAGATAGACAAGTTAGCCAGCTTACCGATGACTACTTCTATACCGACACTGATGAGCTCCAGCTGTAGCAGCTTTTCTATTCCAGCCAACGTTGCTAGACTTCCATAACTCTTCCTACATAGCGCATCAGCAACTACGTTTGCCTTCCCCGGGTGGTATAGGATTTCGCAGACATAATCCTTCACTGGCTCTAACCACCTGCGCAGCCTCATGTTGAGCTCCTTCTGAGTGAAGAAATACTTTAAGCTATCTCCATAAATATAGTGGCGCCAGATTTTCAATGCAAAGACCACCGCTGCCAACTCCATATCATGTGTTGGATAGCGCTACTCATATTCCTTCAGCTTCCTTGAGGCATAGGCTATCACCTTGTCATTTTGCATCAGCACACAACCCAACCCTTGCTTCGACGCATCACAATAGACTACAAACTTTTCATTGGGTGTCGGTACACAAAGTACCGGTGCTGAGCATAGCTTATCTTTAAGCAACTGGAAGCTCTCTTCACATTTATCAGTCCAATTGAACCTCTGCTGCTTCCAGGTCAGGTTGTTGAGTGGAGTGGCTATCTTGGAAAAGCCCTCTACAAACCTCCGATAATAGCCTACTAGTCCCAGAAAACTTCTTACCTCTGACGCGTTCTTTTGTCTTGGCCAATCCTTCACAACCTCTACTTTCGATGGGTCTACTGCAACTCCGTCCTTGGATAAAATGTGGCCGAGGAATGCTACTTGTGAAAGCCAAAATTTTCACTTCTTGAACTTGGTGTAAAGTTGATGCTCCTTCAGTCGCAACAAGATCAACTTTAAATGCTCCTCGTGCTCGTCTATGTCATTTGAGTACACCAAAATATCGTCGATGAACACTACGATAAATTTGTCCAAGTAATCCTTAAAGACCCTATTCATTAAATCCTTAAACGCGGCTGGAGCGTTGGTAAGACCGAAAGACATAACTAGAAGCTCATAATGCCCATAACGAGTTCTAAAAGCTGTCTTAGGAATATCCTCTTCCCGTACCTTGAGCTGGTGATACCCGGACCGTAGATCACTCTTTGAGAACATGGTTGCTCCTTAGAGTTGATCAAACAAGTCGTCAATCCGGGGTAGCGGGTACTTATTCATAATCGTCACCTTATTCAACTCGCGGTAATCTATGCACATCCACATGCTTCCATCCTTTTTCTTCACAAATAGAACTGGTGCTCCCCATGGAGAATGGCCCGGTCTAATGAAACCCAAGTCTAAGAGTTCTTGCAGCTGCGTCTTTAACTCCTTGAGTTTGGTAGGTGCCATTCGGTATGGTGCCTTGGAGATAGGCTCGGTCGTCAGGAGTCTCGAACGTCACTTTCTTGCATTTGCAGTCGATGGTTGCGCCATGCCTTGCTAGCCAATTCATTCCCAATATCACGTCGAAGTCTTTAATCTCTAGTTCTATCAGGTCTCCTTCTAGTTCTGCGTCCTAAATCTTGATCGGTACGCCTCGTACTATCCGTGATGATAGGACTACTTTTTCCGGAGGCAACTCTGTTACAAACCTAGTTCTAAATCTTTCTCAAGGTTTCTCTAATTTCTCTATCATTCCTAATGAGATATACGAGTGAATGGCTCCCAAAACAAATAATACAGAACATACATTATTGAGGATAGAAATCTGATCTGTAACTACTTTATTGCTAGCATCAGCTTCTCCTTGGGTTAAGGAAAATACCCTAGCATGAACCATCTTGTCGTCCCTTTTTCCCTTTGGCTTGAGCAGGGGACACTCTTTCTTTCGGTTACCTTCCTGAACACAATTGTAACATTCCTTGGTGTTTGCATGACACTCACCAGAATGTTTATTTTGGAACTTAGAGCATTGCGGGTATTCTACATAACCCGACTTATTGCCTTTGTTGTTTGTCTGTGCTCTTTTATCGTTATTGGACTGCTTGTTGTCAGGGTACCGTCTCTTCTGACCATTACTATTGTTGCTAGACTAATGATTGTTGTGGTTTTTTCTCCGACCATTCTGATGTTGACTTTGCTGTTTAGGCTCAAGCTTACTGGCCTCCTCTTTACTAACATTCGCCTGAAGCCTTTCTACTTCTATTGCTGTTTCTAGAACATCGGCATAGGTAGTATTTCTCGGGTTTGTGAGCTTAACCCCTAGATCAATCTTTGGTCGAAGTCCTCTAACGAACTTGGTCACCCTTAGAAAGTCAGTTGGAACCATTTTTGTTGCAAACTTAGCTAATCGATCGAACTGCCGAGCATATTCTGCTACTGATAATTTCCCTTTCTTCAGACCACCGAACTCCTCGACCCTTGTGGCGATGACTATTGGATTGTAGTACTTTTTGTGGAACAGCTCCACAAATCTGGTCCAAGTCATATTGGCGACATCATGTGTCTGCTGAACTAAGTCCCACCATATTCTAGCATCCTTCTTTAGTAGAGACAAAACACAGGATATGCGGTCTGCATTGCCGAGATTCATGTGCGCTAGGATTGGCTCCACATTTCTGAGCCATTCTTCCGCCTCGAAGAGGTCTATTGTTCCTTCAAAGTTTAGAGTGTGTTGCTTATGAAACCGCTCGTATATTGGCTCCATGTGCTCAGTTGGGTATGGCGCATATTTTTCCATTGGCCATCCTCCATATGGACCAATTTGTTGGGGTTCTGGAGCCATTTGCTGAGGCTGTGGTTGTGGCGGAGGTGAAGGCTGTTGCCGCTATTGCTGCTGTAATTCCTCAACTTGCTGTTGAAGTCTGGAAATTTCTGGAGTGTTGTCAACCGGTAGTGGCGGCGGCTGTGCATTTCGGTTGGCAGTAGAACGCACTCCCCTTCTACGAACTATAGGGGATTCATTGCTCCCAGAAGTGACGTTGGAGGCATTGGCATTGGTGCTAGCAAACCTTCTGTGCGAAATCTTCAGCAGAGTTCTAACAGTTGAGAAAACATGTTAGAACTTACCCTAATAGGCTCAGAAAAAAACTTAATCTAAGCAAACATTACTCAGACCTATTAATTATGACTTCTTATGAAAAGAATTATATAAGCCTTCTTTTAATTAGGGTGGGTTTCTATACTTAGAAAAATAAGCCATCCTTATTATTTTCTAAGTCTGTTTCTACTCATCCTATATGACTTAATTCTCAAGCTCGACAATCATCGTTGTTCCAAAGTTAACCATATTGAGGGAGGGCTGGCATCAGTAAAATCATTCCCACTACTATGGCCCCCTGACTCTCAATATAGAACCTGGCTCATTGATTTGTATCCACCCTCACCGAACTTGGTCATTATTTATTAAATTTATTATTTATTATGATTGCAAAAGAAAAATCAAACTCATACATGTCATCAAAATGACAATGATATTTATTTGGAAAAGCAGTTTTCACTAAATACAATCATAAATGCAAATAAATAAAATAAATAAAGAAACTAATCTATTCCAAAAATCAGGATCTTCTACTTATGATCCTTCATCTAACATATCATCATCTATCTTCTCATAATCGTCATTTTCATGAGCCTCAAAATTTCCTCTAGGAAGATTCGTAAAGATTCTATCTTTTTTCTCTTTTGTGAATTGGAATTTCATCTTAGAGGTAAACCTAAGTATGAGAAAATAATATCTCATAGCTACTGGTAATTCATCTTCATCATCTATAGTCTCCCATATTTCTTCTAAAGTTGCAATTACAATAGGAAAATCTTTAAAAATTCTAATCACTAAAACATATTGCTTTGTTGCTCTCATCATGATTTGCTTAGTTGTTTGGAGGTGACCTATCTCATTGTGGAATAAAATTAATCTCCGAGTGATTCTTTCCAATACTCCTACTATATTCCTTGGTTCTCTGATTCTTTTCAAAGCCTTAATGGCTTGGATATCCTCGTAGGTTAAGGTTCCATCCATTCTTAACTGAAAACATAAGGCTAAAATGTTAGCTAAACACATAAAGATAAGAACTATAACATAAACACTTACCTTGGTGGTTAGATTCGGAGCTTGTCCATGGGTATCTAGGAGAGCTTCATGCAAGTGGACTGTTGCTCTGATATCAACTGTAATGACCCAACTACTAGACATAGCTACTAATTTAAATAAAACACACTTAAGAAATAATCTTAACTTTATTAAAAACTCCAAAGTAAATATTGAAATACATAAATGAGCAGTATGGGATCCCATTGTTTTAAAATAAAACATAACTTTAAATTAAATGAAGTTGTTTACAAAGCTAAATGCGAAAAATACATAAAAATATAATTTAAAGAGACTAAAAATAACGTTGTCCTCGAATATACACGCAGCCCATCCATTCCATCCATCCTCAACACACAAGTCAAGCCACCAAGAATCCTTCCGCCTCCGTATTTAATTTTCTGCAACACACTAAAAATAATGGAGTGAGCCTAATCATCAGCAAGGAAAATCTACTAATCAATCATATAACATAAAACATAAACATAAGTCTATATCAAAACATATACTATAAAACATATATCACAATTCTGACCCATGTACATGGTAAACATTAGGGTTTGCTAACTAAGCAACAATGAGCCTCAAAATACATTGAGGTTTGCTAGCTAAGCAACTATGAACCCTAGACAACATAAAATAACATTGGGGTTTACTAGCTAAGCAACTATGAGCCTCAAAATACATTGAGGTTTGCTAGCTAAGCAACTATGAGCCCCTAGCAACATAAAATCATATTCATATATATATATATATCATAACATATCATAACATAACATTTAACATAAACATATCATAACATATAAGCATATAGAAACTATCCTATTTTCCTTACCAACATCGGGATAATTGAGAACAAGGACGGGACTTGGAACATTCCTAAAACCAAGAATAAGAATGGTGAGTATTTCTAAAGAAAAGAGATAAAAAGAAGAGAACTAAAACCATCAAGAAGAAACTTATCAAAAAGACACCATAAGTTCAAAGAACTTAAATACCTAACTAAGAATTTAAACAATGAGTTAGGATCTGAATGTAAACTAAAGAAAACTAAGGAATCGTAAAGAATAGAATTTATGAACAATATTACCTTGGATGATCTAGAACCGATCTACACCTCAATATTGAAAACACACTTTATCTCACTACCCAAGTGTTTATAAAGCTTAAGAAGATAAAGCTTTTATCCCAAACCCAAGTGTATCTCTCTATAGTAATACTAGCACCTTAGAGGCTCTGATCAAATGCTTGAAGAATGAAGAAAATGGTTGAGCACTAGGTCTTATTTATTGAGTTTGAGGAGTGAAACTATCCTATTAAAAAGAAATACTTAAATCCTTAAATAAACATGATTATGACAAGTGTCATGCTCTTAATTGTCCTGGAAGGTTCTAGAGCCTCTAGATACATCTATTATTGTATTATCCATTTAAAATTCTTAAATCCTCAAATAAACAAGATTGTCACAAGTGTCATGCTCTTAAAATTCTGTCTAAAACTTAGATTATTATTAAAATATTTCTATGACAAAATATATTAATTAAACCTTATGTTATAATTAATATTTCTAAACTATAGGTTAAACTTATAAAATCCATAACTATTGCTACGAGTGTCCTACTATGTTTTGGTTTGAACCAAAATCCACAAAATATAAAATACTACAACCTATTACTAACGATCTAGCTAGCTAAGTAAACATTCTGGGACTCTACACCAACAACCACCAATGGTCTGATGAGAGGTCAATAGGTGTTGGAAAGTTTGTTGGAGTTCATGAACTTGATGCCATCACTGCCTTGACTGCTCAGGTTGCTTCCTTGACAAAACAGTTGCAACAGAATATTGTGTCTGCTGATGCCATTCAGATGCCAACAAGTTGTGAAATTTGTGGGGGTCCACACTCTTTTGATGAATGTCCTTTAGTTAACACTAATAATAATACTCCTTTGGACCAAGCTCAGCTTCAAGCAGTGGGAATTTTCAGAGGCCTTTCAATAGCCCATTCTCCAACACTTACAATGGTAGTTGGAGAATTGTAGTGTCCCATAATATTTACTTCGCTAGATAGATAATAGTAGTAGTAGTAGTAGTAGTAGTAGTAGTAGTAGTAGTAGTAGTAGTAGTAGTAGTAGTAGTAGTAGTAGTAGTAGTAGTAGTAGTAGTAGTAGTAGTAGTAGTAGTAGTAGTAGTAGTAGTAGTAGTAGTAGTAGTAGTAGTAGTAGTAGTAGTAGTAGTAGTAGTAGTAGTAGTAGTAGTAGTAGTAGTAGTAGTAGTAGTAGTAGTAGTAGTAGTAGTAGTAGTAGTAGTAGTAGTAGTTGCTCCTTGAACTCTAAAAATAGGACCTAGTACTCAGCCATTTTCTTCATCTTCAAATATTGGTTCAGAGCCTCCAAGTTGCAAAGGTTACTATAGAGAGAAACACTTGGGTTTTTGGGTTAAAAGCTTTCTCATTCTAAGCTTTTCTAAACAGTTGGGAAGTGAGATATAGTGAGATTTCAGTATCAAGTTTTAGATCAAATCATAAGATCATTCAAGATATTCTTATCCCTAAGTTCAGTTCTTTAGTTTTCTTTTATTTTCTTTTCAGATCCTAACTCTTGTTTATGATTCTTGGTTAGGTATTTAAGTTTCTTGAAACTTAAGGTTCTTTTCGGTAAGTTTCTACTTGGATGGTTTAGTTCCCTTTTCATCTTCATTCTTTAGAAATACTCATGGTTTTGCTGTTGGTTTTTAGGAGTGTTCCAATCCCATTCTTGTTCTCAAATATCCTAGTTTTTTGTAAGGAAAATAGGATAGATTATATGTGTTTATATGTTTATGTTATGATATGTTTTATGCTATAATATGTATATGTATAAATATGTTTTGTAGTCCTTGGGCATATGACTTGCTTAGATAGCAAGCCCCAAGAATTTTTATCATTTTCATGGTTTAGAGATATAATTTACCCTACCTTGATTAGTAGACAGAGGACCTAGATGGGTTATCATATACTGCCATGTGATCTAACCTACCTCGATTAGTAGACACAAGACCTAGATAGTTTATCACATGCCATGTTAATGAGTTAATGGCCATTAATATTGTAGTCTTATATGATATACGTTTTTATACTCATATGTTTATGATTTATGATTAATGTGAAAGTAGAATTTCCTTGCTGGGCATTAGGCTCATTCCTTTATTTTTAGCTTGATGCAGGAAAATGATTATGGAAGGCGGAAATATTCATGGCAGCTTGGCTTGTGTGTTGAGGATGAATGGATTGAATGGACTGCGTGACAATCAAAATTGAGGATGACATTGTTTTTAAGTCTTTTTATTTATGTCTTTATGTATTTCCGCATTTAGCATTTAAACAATTAAAGTTTATGTTTTATGTTTTATAAACAATGGGATCCCATACCATATCACATTTTTTTACCTTATTTTGAATTGGTGCAATATTTTGGGTTTCAAATAAAGTTATGTTATTTATGATGTATGTTTCCCAAAATAGGAGTTATGTCTAGTGGTTTTAATGGTCCAAGGTCTTAGTAATAGTTGGGTCATTACATGAAGTCACCCAAATTTCTCATGGAGAAACAATCAAGGCCAATAGTCACAGTTTTAGGGCCAACACAAGCAGAATATGCCACAACTTCCTCCTAACAGAAGCCTAGGCCACAAGTTCAACAAGAAAAGCCCAATGAATTGCAAGCAGCTCTATTGACTGTCACCAATACATAAACTTAATTTATGACTGTGACAAGATTATCCATTCGAAATGTTGAGACACAAGTGGGGGAGTTGGAAAATATGTTTAATAACAGACCTCAGGGGAATTTTCCTTGCAATACTGTGGTGAATCCCAAGGAACAATGTTAGGACATCACTTTGAGAAGTGGTAACCAAGTTGAACAACCTGTGCCTAAATCATCTGTTGAGAAGAATGAAGAGTTGGGTGAGACATCTGGTTATGAGAGTGAGAAGTTTATTGAAGATCGTTCTGCTACTGAGAAAGCATCATCTGTTGTTGTTGTTGATCCTCTAGTAAAAATCCCATACCCTCAAAGGCTTAGGAAATCTACTCTTGATAAACAGTTTTCTAAGTTCTTATAGGTGTTCAAAAAGTTACACATTAACATCGCCTTCGCTGAAGCTTTAGAACAGATGCCTAGCTATGTAAAGTTCATGAAGGAGATTCTGTCCAAAAAGAGAAAAATGGAGGAATATGAGACTGTAGATTTGAAAGAGGAGTGCAGAGATATTCTACAAAGGAATCTTCCCCAGAAACTAAGAGATCCAGGAAGCTTCACTATTCCTTGCACTATTGGGAGTTTTGCATGCAAGCATTCTTTCTGTGATTTGGGGGCAAGTATTAATTTGATGCCCTTATCTATGTTCCGAAGGCTCGGTATTTGTGAAGCAAAGCCTACTACTGTTACTCTTCAACTAGCAGATCAAGCATCCAAGGGGTATTATTGAAGATGTTCTAGTCAAGGTAGACAAGTTTATTTTCCCAGCAGATTTTATTGTTATTGATATAGAAGAGGATTCTAATGTCCACATTATGCTTGGGAGACCATTCCTTGCTACCGGGCAGGCTCTAATTGATGTGCAAAAGGGTGAGTTGAGATTGAGAATTCAAGGGGAAGAGGTGGATTTTTATGTATTCAAGGCAATGTCTTATCCTAGAGCGAGTGATAGTTGTAGTAGCATTGATGTGATTGATAATGCAATTTCGGGAAGAAGGTGGAACAGTGATGCATTAGAGGTGATTTTGGCAGGTGGTTAGGAAGATAATGATGATGTCTAGATGATGGAATATGTCAAGTGGATAAATTCTTACCAGCCATACAAAAATATTTTTGAAGAGTTTGAACAAGGGCCATAAAGACCATTGCCATCCATTGAGAAGCCACCAAAGTTGGAATTGAAGTCTCTACTGGATCATTTATGTTATGCTTATTTGGGTGAGAAAGAGCCTGTACCTGTAACTGTATCTGCTACACTTTCTAAAACAGAGATGGAGAAGTTATTGAGGGTTTTACAAGCTCATAAATTAGCCATTGGTTGGACATTGGCAGATATTAGAGGGATAGGCCCTTCAACAATGATGCATAGAATCTTGATGGATGAGGAAACTCAGTCGTCAATAGAAGGTCAGCGAAGACTCAACCCAGCTATGAAAGAAGTAGTACTTGAGAAGATTCTTAAATGGTTAGATGTCGGGGTAATCTACTTAATTTTTGATAGTGCATGGGTGAGCCTAGTGCAGGTAGTGCCTAAGAAAGGTGGGATGACTGTGGTAAAGAATGAGTTGATTCCATCAAGAACAATGTTGGGATGGAGGATTTGCATTGATTACCGCAAATCTAATAAAGCAACAAGGACAAACCATTTTCCCTTGCCTTTCCTAGATCAAATGCTTGACATACTAGCAGGCCATAGCTACTACTGCTTTTTGGATGGTTATTTTGGGTACCATCAAATCGCCATTGCACCAAAAGACCAAGAGAAGACCACCTTCACTTTTCCTTTTGGTACTTTTTCTTTCAAAGAATGCCATTCGGGCTCTACAACGCTCCTGCTACCTCTCAATGGTGTATGATGGAAATATTCTCTGACATTGTTGAGAGAACTATTGAGATCTTCATGGATGTCTTTTCCTTTTATGGGTTGTCCTTTGATGAGTGTTTGAAGCCTCTTAAAGAAGTGTTGCAGTGGTGTGAAGAATACAATTTAGTTCTGAATTGGGAGAAATGCCATTTTATGGTGCAAAAGGGTATTGTTCTTGACCATAAGGTCTCTAGTAAAGACATTGAGGTGGACCGAGCTAAAATTTCCACCATTGAAAATATACCACCACCTGTGTTAGTCAAAGGGTTTCAAAGTTTCCTTAGGCATGTTGGGTTTTACAAACGGTTCACAAAGGATTTTTCGAAGATCTCGAAGTCCCTTTCCACTTTATTGATGAATGGTGTTGCCTTTGACTTTCACGAAGAGTGCCTAAATACTTTTAAGGTACTTAAGGAGAAGTTAATCCCGGGACTGATAGTTGTTGGTCCAAACTGGGATTTTCCATTTGAACTGATGTGTGACGCAAGTGATTATGCGGTGGGAGTAGTTTTTGCCAACAAATTGGTAAGGTATTTCAGTCCATTTACTATGCTAGTAGGACTCGTAATGATGCACAATTGAATTATGCCACAAAAGAGAAAGAGCTCCTTGCAATTGTTTATGCATTTAACAAGTTTAGACCATACCTGATTAGCAACAAGGTAATTGTTTACACTGACCACTCTGTAATAAAATATTTGATGACCCAGAAAGATGCAAAACCCGCCTTATCAGATGGTTTTACTGTTGTAAGAGTTTGACCTGGAGATCTGGGAGAAAAAAGGCACTGAGAATTTGGTAGCAGATCACTTGTCAAGACTTGAGGTTGAAGAGAGCCAAAATGACATGGAAGTGAAAATAAATGATCACTTTCCCGATGAACAGTTGTTTGGGTAAGTGACCGGTTTACAATTTCGTGGTATGCTGACTGTGAATTTCTTGGTAGCAAAGGTTGTGCCTCCTGAAATGTCAAGGAAATAGTTGAAGAAATTTTACTCGGAGGTGAAGCACTATTATTGGGAGGAGCCTATTCTCTATAGTCATTGTGTAGATCAAGTTATTCGCCATTGTGTGCCAGAGGATGAAATGCACTCAATTCTCACCCATTGTGACACTTTGTAATGTGGTGGGCATTTTGGAGCATGAAGAACAACAACGAAGGTATTGCAAAGTGGGTTCTATTGGCCAAGCCTGTTTAAAGATGGTAATTATTTTATGAAAGCTTGTGATCATTGCCAACATATTGGAAACATATCGAGGAGGAATGAAATTCCATGTAATGTGATCCTTAAGGTTGTGCTCTTCGATGTTTGGGCATTGACTTCATGGACCCTTTCCCATCATAATTCAATAACCAGTTCATTCTATTAACAGTGGGCTATGTGTCAAAAAGGGTTGAGGTAGCTGCAACAAAAGAAAATGATTGTAAAACGGTCATGAATTTTCTGCATAAGAATATTTTCACAAGGTTTGGTCCTCTGCAAGCACTCATTAGCGATAAAGGGAGTCATTTCTGTAATAAGAAACTTGCTACTTTACTTGCTCGCTATGGAGTATACCACTGCACTACTCTACCTTATCACCCTCAATCGAATGGTCAAGCTAAAATTTCAAATAGGGAGGTGAAAAATATTCTTGAAAAGATGGTAGATAGCTCCAGGAAGAATTGCTCCAAGAAATTGGATGATGCACTTTGGACCTATAGGACGACATTCAAAACTCCAATTGGTATGTCGCCTTATAGGTCGATCTTTGGAAAACCGTGTCATTTTCCAGTTGAGTTGGAACATCGGGCTTACTGGGCAATGTAAAAGCTGAATTTTGATGAGAAATCTGCTAGACAGAATAGGATACTCCAACTAAATGAGCTTGATGAGTTTCGTAATGAAGCCCATGAGAATGCCAAGATCTACAAGGAATGCACCATGGCATGGCACAACAAGAACATGACAGAAAAAAATTCCAACCTAGGCAACAGGTACTTCTCTTTAATTCAAGGTTAAGATTCTTTCCAATTAAGTTAAAATCTAGGTGGTATGGTCCCTATACTATGGTGAAGGTGTCCCCATATGGCTCTGTTTAAGTGCTAGGCAAGAATGGCTCGTCGTTTAAAGTAAATGGTCAACGGTTGAAGCCATACTTGGGTGGCCTGATTGACCAAGCCAAGTTAGTGATCCTCTTGAAGCCCCTTCGAAGAGGAGTTCACCGTCTGGCTAAATGATGCTAACGACAATGCCTTTGGTAGTCATCCCATACTTTTTAGTTGCTTTCTTTATTTTCTTTGCCTAGTTGGAAAAAAAATTTAAGTTTAATTTTCACACTTGTAGTTTTTGAATTTTTGGATGATTTTTATAAATATGGAATTGTGGAAAGCGTGAAAACTCAAAAGGCCGCGACACGACCTTGTGGTGTCATGGCTAGGACTTTTATAGAAAAGGAGGAGTTTTGCCGAGGAGAGGCGAGCCGCGACAATGCTCGACAAGGTCGCAGTGCTAAAACCAAGAATTCCCCAGATACATGAGGCATGTCGCGACAAAGAATAAGAAGGGTCATGGTCCCTGAAATCAAAATTCCCTAGATATTTGAAGTGGGCTGCGGCACTAGACTAGGCGATCTATGACCCCAGATCGCGCTACTGCGTTAAAGAAGAAAAAACCCCTAAAAAAATTTCACTTCTTCACTTTGAATTTTTTCCCTCTTCTCCATACCTCTGAATCTACCTTCCCAAACACTACTTTCAGCCATCATTCTAACCTTTTCCATTAAATCACCACCTCCAAGCTATTATACATCCATATTTTCCAAAAATTACCTTCAAAACAGTTTTGTTCATCCAAAAGATCCCAAATCAGAAAATCCCCCCTCCAACACCTTGAGGTTTTGAATCTTGTGCTTCAAAAGGGAGAAGAAGAGTGGAATCAAGGGTATCTCACACAAGTCCAATTTCATCATTCTTTGTGAAATTTTTGTGCTGAGTTGGTAGTTGTGGATAAATTGTTGTGTGAGAATTTTTGTGGAGAAAATTTGTGGATTGTTGTGAGTGAGATTGAATAGTAGGTAAGAAATTGGACTATTTATGATTATTTATTGTGCGGGAAAGTGAGAAAAACAAGGGGAAGTTCTGCCCAAAGGTTTCTAGGAGTTTTGGTATTTGAATTAGATTTGTGTTAGATTGATATGGGTCCGAAGAGAAATCCTCCACAAGCTGCTCATTCCAAAAGGCCTCTAAGCCCTCATTCTCCCACAATGTGCCACGACCACCCACTGATTTTAATACCGACAAATTCAAAACTAAGGAGGCTATAGAATTGTTTTAAAAAATCAATGGGAAATTGGTTGTTCCGGATAGGGGAATGGAGTATCACGTGGAACCATACCCGAATGACCTCCCATATTAGACAATAAGAGCTACAATTGCAAGAAGAAATTGGGGTATGTTTTGTAAGACAATACACGTGGATAATGCTACTTATTCTCAACTGTATGAGTTTTATGCTAATTTCCCTAGTCAAGATGAAGAGCTAAAATTTTTTGTTCGGGGAAAGGAGGTGCCATCAGAAATTGATTCTTTAAATACTTTGCTTCACCTACCTACTTTTCTGACAACTGACGATGAGCATTGGAAGTTGGTACATTTTAGTGAGGTATATTTTGTAGAGGTGGCTAAGAAATTGAGCATGCCAGGGGTTCGATTTACTTATCATGGTGATGAGCCCAATCTTTTGTTCCGGTGGCAATTGAATTGTATTGCTCATGCATGGACCTATTTCTTGAGTGCTCGTCTGTTGCCGAGTACTCATTTGTCATCTATTGATCGAGAGAGGTGTATGTTGGTTTATGCTATAATGACAGTGAAGACAGGAGATGTGGGACGAGTGATCAGATATAGCATCAAAAACATCAGTAAGTTCAACACCACTGGTGGCTTGGCGCATGACACATTTATAACTCAATTGTGTGAAACTTATAAGGTGCCTATCATTGAAAGAGACCTCATTTGGAAGCTCATGAAGTCGATCACTATTTCCATGGTTCATGATTTTTCTCCGGTCTCTCTTAAGCTCCCACAACCTAGCCAAGCCCCCAAATGTTCATGGGTTGGAGAAGATGACTAATCCTATTGGTACTGGTGGAGCTGATGATGCTGGTTGGATACTGTTATGCCTTGTGATTTTTTCTTGCTGGGTCTCGACTCACGGGTGCTCTATGGTGCATATAAGGGCAAACAATAGCTAGACTAGCTCTAAGTTCGAGAGCTTCAAGGGTGAAGTGTACATATGCAGCCTGCTCGACTGCCATGGTCGAGATTACATGCTTGAGCTAGGGTTGAACCCTGATTTTTTCCGCCTATGCCGACTTTTGTGTTTATGTTGTTAGTTTATAATCACTTTTAATATCCTGTGTACGAACCTAAACCATTTAATGAAATGATTTTTGTTGACAAAATTTTTAATACCTAATCCTTCGGTTAGATTTAATTACACAATTTACGTCCAAATTACTCATTTAACAAGATAAGCACTATTTAAAATGCATAGTGTAATGGTTCTAGATTAGTACGGTATTACAATGTGCATCTTCAGCAGTTGGAAGGCTTGCTCACATTCTTCTGTCCATAAAAACTTCCGACCTCCTTGGAGGATGTCGAAGAAAGGAATGCACTTGTTGGTGGCCTTCCATACAAAGTGATTGAGAGTCACTATCTGACCAGTCAGGATTTGAACATCTTTGCACATTCTGAGGACAACATCTCGATTAAGGCTCTGATTTTCTCATGATTTGCTTCAATTTTTAAGGTGCTCACAATGGATCTGAGGAACTTCATGGAGTCTGATCCAAATGTTCATTTCTGGGGATTTATCTTCATCCATATATGTGGAGGACTGAGAAGGCTTCTGTCATGTCCTTCATGTGTTCCGATTAGCGATGAAAATGAGGTGGGGAATCGATAGGGAGTGTTCCCCCCTTCCCCATCCCCATTTATAATTTTAATCTCCATCCCACCCCATCCCTACTTATTCCCCATTTGGGACGGGGATGAGGAATCACCACAGAGAACCCATTTATTGAAAAAAAATCAATTTTAGATTAAAATTTTAAATTAAAAAAAGTAAATTATATCTTAATTAAAATATTGCACAATATTTATGATTTAAAACATTACAAATTATCACAAATAAAATATAAAATATAAAAAAGTTACTAATATACAACAATAACACACAAAGAATGACAAAGAAATACACATAAAATATTACAAAAATATATAATAATTCAATACGGGCCAACGTCGGGGCGGGGAACACCATCCTAGTCCCCGCTCCGTTTAACATTCGAGGATTGAAAATTATCCCCATCCCTACCTCATTCCCCATTTAGATGGGGATTCTCCACCCCTAATGAGGTGGGTCCCCGCAAAGCCCTGTCCCCATGAGGAAAATGTGCGTCCCTATGTAATTCCCTCGATAGCCAAGACCATTATACTGTGTATTTTAAATAGTGTTGCACTAGCTAATCAAGTCATTTGGATATAAACGTGTAACTAAGGGCAACTGACGAATTATGATTTAAAAAATTTGATCATAGGAATAATGATTTTCATTTAAAAGTTTGAGTCTATAAATCCAAAAATAAGTGTTTACAAGGCATTTATAAATCCAAAAGTAATTACAACATAAGTCGGCCTAAGCGGAAAAATTAAGGTTTGGCTCTAGTCTTTGTTGAATCCTCGCCCGTGATGATCGAGCAGCTACAAATGTACATGCCTCCCCTAAAGCTCTCCAACTCATGGCTTGTCCATCTTCCCCTTCCCCTTACTTGCACCACATAGCACCCATGAGCCAAGGCTCAGCAAGAAAACTTAAATCAACAAATTCAGATAAGCAACATAATATAAACAACAAGCTTAGTAGTAACAAACCTGCTCAAACAAACACATAGCTCAACTTAAACAATCAACGAGTTAGACAAGTGCAAACATCACTTCTAATTATTTAGGTGGCATTCAAGCTAGCTAAGTGCATATCGTACTCCCAGGTTGCCCTAGCCAAATGTTCGAGCTTTCATATTAGATATAATCAAACATATATATTTCATAACACACAATCAAATGCAGCATGTACAAGCATGCCTAACAAGTTAATCACAAGTACATTCATAGTCATATTCATTAACAGGGGTTGAGCCCTGATTAGAACCAGGGTGCATTTTTCTTACCACGAGTCTGTGACGCCCCACGTCACTATGGCTGCTTTCTGGAATGATGACTGGCCCTACAAACCAACACGAGTCTTTTTAGCATGCTTTTTCCTCACTCACGTGCTTCCTAGGAAAACTTCCCAGGAGGTCACCCATCCCTAGATTACCCCATGTCAAGCACGCTTAACTTTGGAGTTCTCAAGTGATGGGCTACCGAAAAGAAGATGCATCTTGTTGATATAGGTAGTACCCATCAATCCATTTAAGCCCTCTTCAACTGTGTAGTCCCATACCTACACAGTCTTAGAATAATCACGCTTGACCTTCCCCAGGCGGTGTGGGATTGCACAGCTTACCTGGTCTTTCCCCTTACGGATCACGGGATTCTGACTGTCACAGAGTCCCAAGCAGATAGTGTATGGCGATCCCGAGCACGATTTATACTATCGAGCCCTAGCAGTATAACCTAGTCACAACGCAATAACAATAATTATCAAGATCTAAACTACTTAAAAGCTTCGAAATTACTTACTAGACTCCGTGACATCGAATTCTACTAAATCGGGTAGTAGAATCCTTCGTGAGCCTTTAGGTTTGAATTCTCGAGCTTAAAAATCCTATTTGGAAAATTTTCCCCATTTGAGTCGTGACGCCCCTCAAAGGCGTCACGACCCTCTACAAGTCAGAGAGCTACCTCCCTTTCTACCCTAGACACACGCTGCGGCACAACCCACTCAGTGCTGCAATGCTAAGGTGGTTCAGAGAACCACCCTTAGCCTCTGAGTTCATGCAGGCCACGGAACTCTAAGAACTGCATCGCGACGTGACCCACGTACCCCGAATTTCCAACTTTTTTCTCTAAGCCCAAATCTTCAAAATTCATCCTAAATGACAACTAAACCCATAATTGAGTTATAAACTCGTAGAAATTCATCCAAAACAACAATATAACACAACAGTATACCCAGAAATCCCCATAGAAACCCATAATCCCACTTTGAGCTTTGAAGCTCAAATACACCAAAAATTGAAACTTAGAGTTTACAGGCCCAGAATCATTACCACAACTGGGATTCAACCTCCTGGCTGCACCTTAAATTACTACCTAGCACCGTCTCCAATCCTTCTTCCTCAAAAATTCAAGAACCCCAACACCTCAAGAGAAGGAGAGAGAAAATGTGAGCTGAGTTTGTACTGCTTGATTCTAAGCTTCCTAAGGGCTCTAGATGGCTAAGGCAATCCAAGGCTAGGGAAAAAACTCTAATGTCCCTAACCCAAGAGCTTCCCTTCAATGCCCTCAAGGGAAAAATGGTCATTAATCACATTTCCCGCTAATCCTCAAATCGCACTTAGGATTCCCAGTTAGTCCCGCCATACCCAAATAATCACCAAATAACTACCCATCACCCGATAAATCCCGACTACACACTAAGTTCCCCAAATAACCCTAGGTTCACCCCGAGCCGGGTACTTGACCCCATTGTGACTATTCAGCTAACTCGCTCACTAGGATCGCCACGTGCCAAATATCGCAAATATATCCACATAATAATGTGGTCTCAATCACATAACTCATATAATTACAATTATAGCCTCAATGGGTCAAAATTATAAATATGCCCTAATTAATAAAACAGGTCGACCAGCATATTTAATACACATAAAAATACATAAGTATTCATATCACCATATAAATCATATATGCCTCTTAATGAAACATATATTCAATCAATTTCACATAATTTGCATATAAATCCAGTTATGCCCTCTCGACACACTACTCAAGGCTCTAAGCCTTATTAGAGAATTTGGGATGTTACACCGTAGTTCTAGTGTTGTCTTGGACTTAACTGGCATATCATCCACATAAACTTCCATGTTCTGACCAAGCTTGTTTTTTAACATTTTTTTTACCTGTCTATGATAGGTAGCCCCTACATTCATCACGCAAAAGACATTACCTTGTAGTAGTAGACACCTTTGTTAGTTCTGAAGTTGGTATGCTCTTGGTCCTTGAAATGGATGGAAATTTGATTATACCCCATGTAGGTGTCGATGAACGTGATGATCTTCTACCTATATGTGGCATCCACCATCTAGTATACATTTGGCATGGGGAAGTAGTCCTTTGGGCAGGCCTTGTTGAGGTCATTAAAATCGATTCAAGTTCTCCCACTCCTATTGAGATTTGGGACCAACACCAGATTTTCCAACCACTTGGGGAATTGGGCCTCCTGAATATACCCTTTCCCAAGAAGCCTTTAGACTTCTGCTTTCAGGGTTCCAATCTACTCAGGTCCAGCGTCCTCATTTTCTGTTGCACCAGAGCAACGTTTGGGTCCACGTTCAAAGCGTGGCAGATGATGTTGGGGTCGATCATCATCACGTCTACGTGAGACTAGGAGAAGACGTCCCAGTTCTCACGATGGAAGCTGACCAAGGTTTCTCAAAGTTTCGCCTTAAGGTTCTTCCCAACCTTTGTTTTCTTCTCTGGGTCGGCTTCATCAAGGATGACTTCTTTAATCTTCTCTTTGGGCTCAATCACCTTGTTGTCTCCAACCATAGGGTCCAACTCGTTGGACTTTTGCTCCTCAAGAACAGCCTGGACCTCCATCTTCTCTAGAAAAGGCTGCTCGGGAGCTGCGGCCACAATTACCATCACGGGGTGTTTAAGTGACACATTTTAGCACTGGCGGGCTTCTTTCTGGTCCCCATTGTAACATCCCAAATTCGTTAATAAGGCTTACTGCCTTGATTAGTGTGCTAGGAGGGAAGAATTGGATTTCTATTTGTTAGTATGATTTAATCGTAATAATAAATGTGAATTTTATGAGTTATATTATGATATCACTATTGATGCATGTTTAAGTGTATTAAATGTTCTTATAGGCCCGTCTCTGTTAAAAAGGGCATTTTTCATAAGTTTGACCCGTTGAGGGTATATCTATAAATATATGTGCTTTGTGAGTGGGAACACATTATTATGTGGATATATTTGAGATGAATGGCACGAGGCGATCCTAGTGAGAAATTTGGCAGAAAAGTCACATCGGGGACTAATACTCGACTCGTGGTGAGCCTAGCGATATTTTAGTAAGTTGGTGAATTACTGCGGGTATTGGGGTATGAGTTATAATTGGAGAAAAATATTAGTGTTTGGAAAATATTAGTGTTTGGGAATTTTAAATGGAATTTGAGGCTTAGCGGGAGAGTTGTGTCAAATGACCATTTTTCCCATGGGGCATTAAAAGGAAAGCTTTTGGGCAAAGGAATTTTTGTCTTTTCATGCCATGGATAGACTTAGTCACTTAGAACCCCTTACAAACTAAAGGAAACACAACTCTCAGTTCACTCTTTCTTGATCTCTTTCATTCTCTCTCTTTCCATTAGCTTGGTTAGAAGTTTTGATTTATTTTTAGAGATTTGCTTGGGAATTGAAGAAGATTAAAGTTGTGATTTAGGTTAGGTGCAGCCTAGAGGTCTAATTACACAGCTAAGGTAAGATTTCCTTGCTCTGTTTTGCTATGATTTCTGGAGGTTTAAGCTTTTCTTGAGTTTATAGGCTTCTGATTGGGTTATGAATTGGAGTAGAGTTTTGGCTTAGTTTTTGTTGTATTTGTGTTGCCTTAAGTGTATTAATGAGGCTTTAGGACTTAATTCTGGGCTTGATTGTTATTTAGGGTGGAATTATGTGGGATTTCGCTCGGAGAAAATGTTGGAAATTCTGGGTTCGTGGGGTTGCGCTGCGACACTGTTCTTAGTGTTTCGCGACCCACATGAACTTAAAGGCTATGGCTGTTCCCTAAATCGCCTTGGCACCGCGGCACTTGGTGGGCTGCGCCGTAACCCGTGTTCAAGGAGATGGCTTGGGGAACCCTCTGACTTGAGGCACGTCGCGGTGCACTACGAGGCTAGTTGGGAAAGTTGGCCAAATGAGGTTTTGAATTGCATGAACTTGAACCTAAAGGATTGGGAAGGTAACTACTACCCAGTTTAGTAGAATTTAAGGTGCTTGAGGCTAGGAATCAATCTTTAAGATTTTTATTGGTTTAGTTTTTTATGGATATCCATTATTATGTTGTCACTAGGGTTACCACAAGGCTCAGAAGGAAAGAATCGTGCCCATTGTTGCCTTACCCTATCGCAGAAGACTCGAGGTGTAATGCCCTGGGTAGCCAAGACCGTTACACTGTGTGTTTATAAAGGTGCAAGAATTGTTAATCAAGTTGTTTAGTTGAAAATGTGTCACTAAAACCATTATTGAACAAGAGTTAAAAGATTTTGGTCATAGAAGATACATTTCATTTAAATAAACATTTCATACATGGGATCCCAAAACAAATAGAGTTTAAAGGGCATTTTACAATATATCAGGGTGATATATAACTACAAGCCACTCTAAGGGAAAAATAGACATTTAAGGTTCTTCTGTCCCTGCCCATCCCTCGATCGTGGTGGCCGAGCAATTGACTATGTACATTCCGCCTCTAAAGTTCTCCAAATCAGGGTTGATCTAGCTTACCCTTGCCTTTACCTGCACCACGTAGCACCCGTGAGCCAAAGCGAGCAAGAAAACCATAACACCATAGCATGATCGATATCAATAATCAAATATTTCGTTAAGCATAACCATATATTCAGCAGTCCATAGCATCCACATAATCAGTGAAAATGATCAGTAAATCCACAATCTAACATCCAGATATTCATCATATCATATTCATCAAATTAATATCAATAACTATGTCATATAATAACCAGGGTCGACGCCCTTAGGTCGCACCGTCTGTTTATCCCACTGACTTCAGTCTGCCTAAACCGAGCTCAGTGAATATTAAGCTATCCTCAGCTACCAGTGGCCAAGCCGCGTCCTGTGCGCCAATATTAATTCTGACACTCTTAGGCCATTTATTTCATGTTCACATGGCATAATACCATCATACAATATTGCATACAAGTATAGGGAACCCTTAGTCCCAACATAGTCACACAACCGGGTGCAGTTTTCTTACCTTTAATTTTGAATGCTTTGGTTAAGAAAGTCGACCCTCGAGCACGATCACAACCCAAGCCCTAGCGAACACCTAATCATAACCAAGAAAATGGATTCCATCAATAATAAGTGAATAAAGGTTTCCGGACCAAGTACTAGCCTTCGGGACATTGAATTCCACTAAACATGATAGTGGAATCGATCCTGAGCACCCTAGGTTAAGTTCCCACACCAAAAACCTTCTCAAATACCAAAAATGCCCTTAAGAGATACCAAAAATGCCCTTAAGAGCTGCGGCCCTATACCCCCCATGCCGCGGCCCGCCTCCAACTAGAGGCCCAGGTAGCAGACAGGCACCATGGCCTGCCCTTCCTTTTGGCTCCCATCTGTTCTAGAGGGTCGTGACACACCAAGAACAGAGCCGCGGCTTGACCCCTTCGAACCCAGAAAAATCCCCATTTTCAACAACCAAACCTCAACCAAATTAACCCAAAATCATCCCAATCACATAATTTAACTATCACAAACACCCTAACATGTTCCAGCAGCAAAACCCAACAACAACCTAACTTAAATCCTCATCCAAAACTTCAATTCAATCTTTAACATAAAAAACCCAAGAACACTAAAACTCAGCCAAGAACTATAGAATTAAATGGTTAAAATCATAATTCAAAGCTTACCTTAATGGAAGATTGAATCCACCAAATTGCTACTGAGTTACTCCCAAAAATTCCAACTCAAATCCTTGAGTTTCTAGCCCAAATTTTCCCTTACGGACCACAAGAACTTAAAGTATTTCTTCACACAGAAAGAGCTCAACATGAGGCAGCGCAGGTGGTTAGAATTAGTAAAGGATTATGACTGCAAAATCCTATACCAACCAGGGAAAGAGATGAGTGAGCTGAGAGAAAGAGAAGGGTCGGTTTAGGCAGCTTCTTCTTATATCTCTTATTTTTATCTTATCTAGCTTAAGTCTCTTAAGTTAATCCCAAGGCTCGAGGTACCAAAAACATCCCCGAGGGCAAAATGGTAAATTTCCCCAATATTCCCTCCTAAACTCTCTAACTTCAAATATATCTCCAAATATTTATTTTCATAACCCAATAACCCAAATAAATTTCTAATAGCCAAAATACCCCTTGACTCACCTCGAGTCAAGTATTGGGTCCCTTTGTGACTTTCCCGCTAAATGGCTCCCTAGGATCGCCTCGAGCTGAACGCTGCAAATATATCCACATAATAATGTGGTCTCCACAATTATAACATATAATCACATTTATGCCCTCAATGGGCCAAAATTACAAATACGCCATTTAAGCTAAACAGGACTTACATGCATACTAATACCCATAAACATGCATTTCATATATCCATATAATTATATAAGCATGCTTATCACATAATCATGCATTAAATCATTTAAATCACACATAAACAAATTATGCCATCCCGACACACTAATCAAGGCCGTTAAGCCTTATTAGTGATTTTTGGATCGTTACAACTATCCCCTCCTACTGAGAATTTTGTCCTTGAAATTTACTTGAATAACTCAGGATACTGACCCCGTATCACTGACTCAAGCTCCTAGGTAGCCTCCTCGACCCTACTATTCCTCAATAACACTTTAAGCAGAGGAATCGTCTTGTTCCGTAGAACCTTATTTTTCCGATCTAAAATCTTAACCGGTTGCTCTTCATAAGACAAACCTATCTGCAATTCCAAGTCCTCATACTTCAACACAAGTGTTGTATCTGAAACGCACTTCTGAAGCATGGAAACATGGAATACGTTATGAACTCCCGACAGCGGTGGTGGCAAAGCCAACCTGTAAGCCACCTGTCCAATCCTTTCCAAGATCTCAAAAGGTCCAATGAACTGAGGGCTTAGCTTTCCCTTCTTTCCAAACCTCCTCACCCCTTGCAGTGGTGAAACTTGTAGAAACACGTTGTCCCCAACCTAGAACTACATAACCCTACGCTTAGGATTAGTGTAGCTATTCTGTCTACTTTGTGAAGCAAGCATTCTAGCTCGGATCTTCTCAATAGCTTCATTAGTCTTCTGAACCATGTCCGGCCCCAAATACTTCTTCTCACCCATCTCATCCCAATGAATGGGCGACCTATATCTCCTCCCATAAAGCATCTCATATGGAGCCATTCCAATCGTTGACTGATAACCATTGTTATATGAAAACTCAATCAACGGGATATACTTACTCCAAGATCCCTCAAAGTCGATCACACATGCCCTAAGAATATCCTCCAACACCTTAATCATCCTCTTAGATTGTCCATCAGTCTGAGGGTGAAAGGCTGTGCTAAACTTCAACTGAGTCCCCATGGCTTTCTGCAAACTACCCCAAAACATGGAGGTAAAGATAGGATCCAAGTCTGACACAGTAGACTTAGAAACCCTATGGAGACATATGATATCCCTCACATATAACTCTGCATATTGATCCACCACATAAATCGACTTCACAAGCAGGAAATGAGCTGACTTGGTGTATCTGTCCACTATTACCCACACCAAGTCATGAAGCCCAACTGTCCTGGGTAAACCTCCCACAAAGTCCATTATAACATCCTCCCATTTCCACTCAGGGATACCCAAAGGCTGAAGCAACCCCGCTGGTCGTTAATGCTCAGCTTTCACCTACTGACAGGTCAAACACCTGGCTACGTACTCCACTACATCTTTCTTCAACCCAAGCCACCAATACAATGTCCGTAGATCCTAATACAACTTCGTGGTACCCAGATGAAGTGAGTACAGTGTAGTATGGGACTCATCTAATATCTCTCGTTTGATCCCCACATCAGCTGGAACACAAATCTGCCCCTGATACCATAGCAGACCAACCTCAAAAATAGAATAGTCCTTAGCTACCCCCGCTAAGACATTCTCTCTAACCCCCTGTAACTGTGCATCTACCAATTGACCTTCCTTAATCTGCTCTAGTAGGGTTGACTGCAAATTAATATTGGCCAATCGGCCCACCACCAGTTCTATCCTCCCTCCAATCCTCTCATCATCAATCCCTCTGGAAATCTGAGTAGAACTAAATAACTGTCGTGAGCCTCTCCGGCTCAATACATCCGCCACTACGTTGGCTTTCCTTGGATGGTAAAGAATATCACAGTTATAGTCCTTTACCAACCAACGGCTCTATCTCATATTCAGGTCCTTCTAGGTGAAGAAATACTTAAACTCTTGTCATCGGTGTATATCTCACACTTCTCTCCATACAGATAATGTCGCCACACCTTCAGTGTGAATACCATCGCTTACAATTCTAAATCATGGGTAGGATACCATTGCTCATACTCCTTCAGCCAGCGTGATGCATAAGCTATAAGCTTCTCATTCTGCATCAACACACAACTCAAACCCAACCTTGATGCATCACAATATACTACAAACTTTCCTTCCTCCGAAGGAAGACTCAGTACAGGTGCGGTGATAAGTTGTCGCTTCGATTGTTGGAAACTATTCTCACACTTCTCTGACCAGACAAACTTCAGATTCTTTCGTGTCAATTCTATCATCGGTGCAGGGATCTTTGAGAACCCTTCCACAAATCGTCTGTAGTAACCTGCTAACCTGAGGAAACTTCGAACCTCCGAGGCATTCCTTGGCCTCAGCCAATCTCTCACTGCTTCAACCTTGGATGGATCCACCTTAATCCCATCTTCACCAACTATATATCCAAGGAATGTCACTTCTGGTAGCTAAACCTCACACTTCTTAAACTTGGCATACAACCGATGTTCTCTTAACCTCTGCAAGACCTGTCAAAGATGTTGCTCATGCTCTGCCTCTGAACTGGAGTACACTAAAATGTCGTCGATGAAGACAATGACGAAATGATCCAAGAAGTCCTTGAACACCCTGTTCATTAGGTCCATGAAGGTTGATGGAGCATTGGTCAAACCAAATGACATGACCAGAAACTCCTAGTGCCCATACCTCGTTCGGAAGGCTGTCTTCGGTATATCCTTGTCCTTGATCCTCTACTAGTGATACCGTCTTACCCTGCCGCTGATCAAAAAAGTCATCAATCCTTGGTAGGGGGTACTTATTCTTAATGATCAACTTGTTCAATTCTCTATAGTCTATGCACATCCTCAGAGTCCCGACCTTCTTCTTCACAAAAAAAAATCTGGAGCGCCCCATGGTGAATAACTAGGCCTGATGAACCCCAAATCTAGAAGCTCTTGTAATTATATCTTCAATTCCTTCAATTCTGCTGGTGCCATCTTATATGGTGCTTTCGACATTGGCTCTGTCCCCAGTGCTAACTCAATAACAAACTGAATCTCCCTATGTGGCGGCAACCCTGGTAGATCCCCAGGAAATACATCCAAGAACTCACGAACCAATCTAGTCTCTCTTGACCCTGTTGGAGAAACTCTAGTAGTATCCACCACACTAGCCAGGAAACCTATACATCCTCCCTGTAACAGGTCCCTAGCTCTCAACGCTGATATCATGGGTATGCGAGATCCACATATCGTACCCACAAACACAAAGGGATCCTCTCCCTTAGGCTCAAATGTCACCATCTTCTTACTGCAATCAATGGTAACCCCATATCTGACTCGCCAATCCATCCCTAGAATCATGTCAAAGTCCTCCATTTCTAGCTCAATCAAATCTACTAAAAGTTCCCTACCATCAACCATCACTGGCAGCACTCTAATCAACCTCCTAGAAACTACCAGTTCCCTTGTAGGCAATATAGTCCCAAACCCCGCAGTACGGTACTCGCTAGGTCTACACAATCTATCAATCACCTTACTATAAACAAATGAATGTGTAGCACCAGAGTCAATCAATACAATAAAAGGAGAGCCAACGCTAGAAAGCTGGCCTATCACCACCGAGGGACTAGCCTCGGCCTCCGCTTGTGTTAAGGTGAACACTCGGGCTGGATAAAAGCTATTCACCTTCCATGCATCCCCTTTCTACATGGTTGCGCAATCCTTCTTGAGGTGCTCCACTACCACGCACACAAAACAGGCCTAGGCCTGACATTCGCCCTGATGGTGTCTTCTGCACCTCATGCACTCTGGGTAACTCCTCCATGTGTCACTGCCTCCTTGCGGCCACCCTGAATACCCCGACCCCTCCTATCAGGATCAGGAGTGGTCGAAGTGCCAGGGATCTTCCTCTTCAGATCACTAGGGCCTCCTCCCCTACCATACCCTGGATGTGGAAGCACCGCCCTGCGGACCTCCCGTCTTGCAGCACTCTCCTTCCAAATCTTGTTTTCCGCCTCTTCAGCAGTAAGAGCCTTCTCAATAGCCTGAGCGTAAGTTGTCCCCCAGGTACTGTTGTAATTCTTACATCTCGGGCTATCATATCATTAAACCCTCTGATAAATCTGTCCTGCCTAGCTGCATCTGTAGGCATGAGATCTGGTGCAAAATTCGCAAGTCTATCAAACTTCAGGGCATACTCTGTAATGGTCGTATGGCCCTGTATTAATCCCACAAATTCATTCACCTTTGCTGCCCTGACTGCAACATTGTAATATTTCAGACTGAACAAGTCCTTGAATCCATCCCAACCAAAAGTAGTAAAGTCTTTGGTCTATGATGCCACTTCCCACCAGATGTGGGCATCCTCTCTTACAATATAGGTGGCACAGGCTACCCTGTCATGACCCTTTACCCTCGTGAAATCCAGGATAGCAGTAATTATACTCATCCACTGTTCGGCCTTCAATGGATCAGCTCCTCCCTTAAAAGTTGGAGGGTGTTGTCTCCTGAACCTCTCAAACAATGACTCCCACCTATTCCCAACTTGCAATGGCTGAACAACTGGTGCCACTGCAGGTGGCACAATGGATGCAGCACTCCCTGACGGAGCCTGCTATCTTAGAAGACAGATTTGTTCATCTTGGCTCTGAAGCCGGGCTTGCATCTCTGCCATAATCTGCTGCCAGTTCTCAGGGACTAGCGGAGGGTTCTAGCCCTGGTCATCATCTTTAGTCTCAGACCTTGTGCCGACTAGTCGCGTAGATCGCCTTGGACACATAGCTACCCAAGTTAATCTGCAATCAATGACTCAGCGATCAAACTATGATGATAGGGTATTAATCTTTCCATAATCCATCATTGGGAAACAACCAATCAAGACATAACAGTTCATCAAAATGTTCATACACATGCACCAGCAATGCTAATAAGCATGCCTCAACATCATCATACAACAGTCAATATATAAATATTTATCCATATATTCACCCATATATAAGCAATATGCAGATAGTCATTCAGATATTCATTTACATTCATGGCAGTGCTAAAAAGCACGCCTCTATATTGTCACACATCAGTCAAGGGCCAGGCCCTATCAGTATCACATGCACCTGAGTCGAGCTTGTCTTTAGCAGCGAATGTACATGTCCAGCCAGTCTTTAGGAACCCTTAAACCTAGGACACTCTGATACCAAGTTGTAACGCCCTGGGTAGCCAAGACAGTTACATTGTGTGTATATAAAGGTCCAAGACTTGCTAATTAAGTCATTTAGTTGAAAATGTATCACTAAAACCATTGTTGAACTAGGGTTAAAAGATTTTGGTCATAGAAGATACATTTCATTTAAATAAACATTTCATAAATGGGATCCCAAAAGAAATAGAGTTTAAAGGACAGTTTACAAAATATCAGTGTTATATGTAACTACAAGCCACTCTAAGGGAAAAATAGACATTTAAGGTTCTTTTGTCCCTGCCCATCCCTCGATCGTGGTGGCCGAGCAATTGACTATGTACATTCCGCCTCTAAAGCTCTCCAAATCAGGGTTGATCCAGCTTACCCTTGCCTTTACATGTACCACGTAGCACCCATGAGCCAAGGCCCAGTAAGAAAACCTTAACAACATAGCATGATCGATATCAATAATCAAATATTTCGTTAAGCATAACCATATATTCAGCAGTCCATAGCATCCACATAATCAGTTAAAATAATCAGTAAATCCACAATCTAATATCAAAATATTCAACATATCATATTTATCAAATTAATATCAATAACTATGTAATACAATAACACTGATATTTTGTAAACTGTCCTTGAATTCCACCAAAAGCCCAAAACCATCTCAAAGCCCAAAAGTACCCTTAAGAGCCACGGCCATATACCCCCCATGTCGCAACCCGCCCTTCCTTTTGGCTCCCATCTGTCCTAGAGGGTCGTGGCACACAAAGAATAGAGTCGCGGCCCGACCCCTTCGAACCCAGAAAAATCCCCATTTTCAACCACCAAACCTCAACCAAATTAACCTAAAATCATCCCAATGACATAATTTAACTATCACAAACACCCTAACATGTTCCAGCAGCAAAACCCAACAAGAAGCTAGCTTAAATCCTCATCCAAAACTTCAATTCAATCTTTAACATCAAAAACCCAAGAACATTTAAACTCATCCATGAACTACAGAATTAAATGGCTAAAATCATAATTCAAAGCTTACCTTAATTGAAGATTGAATCCACCAAATTTCTACTGAGTTACTCCCCAAAATTCCAGCTCAAATCCTTGAGTTTCTAGCCCAAAGTTTCCCTTACGGACCCCAAGAACTTAAAAGTATTTCTTCACACAGAAAGAGCTCAACATGAGGCAGCGCAGGTGGTTAGAATTAGTAAAGGATTATGAATGCAAAATCCTATGACTATGGAATTAAGATTGTAATGCCCCAATATCCCTAATGTGGTTTAATGGCTGGATTAGTAGGTCGGGAGGGCCATAACTGTTTAATGATGCCATTAAATGATTATATGCATGTTTATGTGTATTATATTATAATATGATGTTATATGCATGCATGTGGGTCCACATTTGATTATTAGGGTGTTTTGGTAATTTGGCCCATTGAGGGCATATTTGTATATTTGGGTGCGTATTGTGATTAGTGAATGAGATTCCATTATTATGGAGATATATTCGAGCAATTCGGCATGAGACGGTATTATATTATGTATTAGCGGTTTTGTCATAACGGGGTCAATTATCGAGTAATAAGAATGCTTATTTGATGATAAATTGGGAGATATTGAGATCATGAGGAAATTCTAGAAGTTTTGACTATAATGTCCCCGGGGGCATTTTTGGGACCCCGAGCACTAGATTTTATTTGAGGTTACTTAAGCTTGAAGTAGCTTGTCAGATAGAACGTACGTTAGAAAACCTCTCGTTCTTTCCCGTAAGTTCATTTTTACCGTTCGAAGCATTTTTGAAGATATCTTGAGTTCTAGGAGTCGGAATCAAGCGACGATCGAGGCATAGCGATCCTAGGAAGATTAGAAGCTTCTTGACTGAAGGATTTCATGAGAAACAATCCAATCAAATGTAATCTAAGTTTAAAGTTTCGAGTTTTTAGAGTTTCTAAGCTTAGAATTGGATTTTGTGAATCATTGAGTATTTAGTACGTTTGAGCCTCGGGTTTTGATGGTTTTGAATCATTGGGAAGCTTGGGAACTTTGATTTGATGATTTGGAAGTATTTAGGTATAATTTTGGAGGCTTTGGAGTGATGAAAAACGTGTTTGGGGATGGCTCTGGGTTGGGGGTCGCGGCCCTGTTCTTGGGCGCCGCGGCCCTAGCTCAAAGAAGCAGGTGGAGCAATTTTTCCCTTGCTGAGCGTCGTGGCCCTTGGTGTTGGGTGTCGCGGCCCTTGCTCCTGGAGTGGCTGGGGGCCGCGACCCAAGGTGTTAGGGCTGTAGCCCTTGAGCAGGGTTCAGTGGGGATTAATGTCCCGGAGGCTAGAACTTGGTTTGGGAACCCTTGATTAACATTTTATTGATGGTGTCCCATATTTGGTTATGACTAGGTGACCGCTAAAGGACTATAAGTCATGTCGTTCTCAAGGGTCATTCTTTTATTCATTATCGCTCAAATGAGAGGTAAGAAAACTGCACCCCATATGTGACATGCATGGTTATCCTTGAGGCAAGTTGATTGTGTAAATGTGGACATGAATTGATAAGTGAATGCTTAGCAAATATTGCTCACTTGTGCATGGTACTGGCTAATTAGTCTGATTTGGCAAAGGTGTCAGTATCAACTATGAAGCTGGGACTTATTAGTCAAGTTTGGCAGTGGTACTGGGCACTGGTCACACAGTGCTAACTTATAAGTCTAGGCGACCTTTGCGTTTTCAACACAAGCCAATAAAGATTTGATCTAATCAACTTCTACATTAAATGACTCAGAAGAGCGTTAATGCTTGACCGACCTCAAGTTCAATGAAAACTAAAAGTGCTTGTGTGACTTACCCATCAGTCACTCATCTGTTAAGTTAGAGACTTACCCATCAGTCTCTCATCTATTTCAGCTAGTGACTTACCCAGCAGTCACTCAATTGTTTAAGCTAGTGACTTACTCAGCAGTCACTCATCTTTTTAAGCCAGTGACTTACCCAGCAGTCACTCATCTGTTTAAGCTAGTGACTTACCCAGCAGTCACTCATCTGTTTAAATTAGTGACTTGCTTGTCAGTCACTCATTATGGTTTCCCAGAACCTCAAGTGATATTCACTCATCTGTTTAGGAGCTATAAGCTCTGTGTGATTATAATGATAATCAGTTGATAATGTTTATATGCAATACTGTGTTTTCTTGCTGCGCCTTGGCTCATGGGTGCTATGTGGTGTAGGTAAAGGGAAAGAAAAGCTCACCCAGCCTTGAGTGGAGAGCTTAGGTGGTGATGTGTATATATGCAGCCGCTTGTCCACCACGACCAAGGAGTTCTCAGAGGAACTAGGGGGTTTACCTATTTTTGCTGCTTAGGTCGGCGGGTTTGTAAATTTGAAGCCGTAATGACCATTTTGAGTTGTAAATGACTTGTAAATGATTTTATGGGCCCATGAACCATTTTATGTATTTAATAAAATATATCCTTTCCTTTTTATTGATTTTTTCTACCTTAGCCTATTAATAACACTTAGATGCACGTTTTTAACCAAAGGACTCAGGTAGCGGGTCAAATTTCTGGTTCACCATTCACCGTAACTGTTCTGGGGTATCCAGGGCATTATAACTTTGTATCAAAGCATGCCAAGGTTAAGGTTCCTGTAGACTGGCTGGGCATGTACACACATCACTGAAGTCAAGCTCGACTCGTGGGTTGGTAACTATTTATGTGGTTATATGTATAACTGCTTAAATATAGTATATATGCTTTACCGGTATGCATGAGACACCATGTTAAACATGTGCCCTGAAATATTATATCCTCAGCAAATGTGTGTTAATTAGTACTGAGATTGCTGGAACATACTTATTAGTATGGTTGATTGCAAATTATTATGTGATACATGCTGAGTGCTAAATGCTATAAACATGTATCTGTCTGTACAACTGTATCACTGTGGAATATGATGATTGTCTGCTTGTTCTTGGATCTGAAGGCGGCAAGAGGTTTTGTTATTACTACTTGACTGGCCTTATTGATCAATGTTTCTGCAAGGTATCAGAAATAAGAATGAATCCAGGGCAGACAAATACTTCAGCTGGCCAGAGTGATCAGGGCCAAAATAATAATAATAGTCAGGGTCAAGAAAATGACCAGTCACAGATTCCACAGCTAGCTCCTGGAAACTGGCAACAATTGTTTAATGATTTGCAGGCAACAGTGTTGAAATAGGGGGAAGAGCTTTGTCTCCTAAGACAACAGCAAGCGCCTGCAGTGGCTAGTGTACCAAAGGCACCTCTTGTGTCGGTGCCAGCGGCAGAACAGCTGCCTAAGGTTGGAAGTAAATGGGAGCCTCTTTATGAAAGGTTCAAGAAGCAGCAACCTCCTGTATTTGAGGGCAGTGCAGATCCTGCCAAGGCAGAGCAATGGATGAGTATGATTACCACTATCCTTGACTTCATGAGGGTATCTGGTAATGAGAGGGTTGCTTGTGCCACTTATATGTTTCGGGAGGATGCCCGAATTTGGTGGGAAGTGATTACCCAGACCAAGAATGTAAATGCCCTGAGTTGGGAAGAGTTTCAGGCTCTATTTAATGAAAAATATTATAATGATGCTATTAGGATGGCGAAGGCTGAGGAGTTCATCAGGCTACTTCAGGGAAGTTTGTCAGTCACTGAGTATACCTTAAAGTTTGACCGTTTGGAAAATTTTTTCCATGGAACTGGTGCCCACTAACGAGACCAGAAGAGAGAGATTCTTGCAGGGGCTACAGTCTAGATTAGCCCGTTATGTACATATCACCATTGTGGCTGATGCATAGGTGGTTAAGAAGGAACTCACAGCTGAGAGTGTAGAGAACAAGATCTGGTGTGACAATGCAGCCAGAAAAGATCTCAGGAGGACAGATCCTCCATTTGTGGGTTCTGGTAGGGGTGTAGGCCCCAGTGAGCAGAAGAGTAAGGTTCCTGACACCTTCCCAATTCCAGGTTTTGATAGGCGGCCCCGTGGTATTACAATGGATCGTCCAGGGGGTAGTGAAGCCTGGAAGACTCGTCTTGATTGCCTTAGAGGCAAGAAGCGTCATTTGGGAGAGTGTAGGGCAAAGGCCTGCTACTTGTGTGGAGCAGTAGGTCATTTTAGGAAGGATTGCCCTCAGGTAAGAAAAGAAGAACCCAGGAAAGCGGACAGCTCGGCCCCAGCTCGAGTGTTCGCATTGACACAAGTAGAAGCTAAGGCTTCTCCCTCGGTTGTTACAGGTCAGCTTCTTAGTACTGGAACCCCTTATAATGTATTTATTGATTCTGGTGCTACACACTCTTTTGTTGCTAGTAGTATTATTGATAGATTGTGTAGACCTTGTGATTTTTATTCTGTGGAGTTTGGAAGTCTGTTACCCACTGGAGAGCTAGTGGTATCGAGGAGATGGGTCAGATCTTTGCCAGTGACAGTGGAGGGTAGAGAGTTGTCAGTGGATTTAATAGAGTTGGTTATGACTGACTTCGATATGATATTCGGTATGGATTGGTTGATAATGTATGGGGCAACCATTGATTGCAGAAGGAAGATGGTCACCTTTGAGCCTAAAGGTGAGGATCATTTTGTGGTTGTTGGTGTTGTGCATAGACCTCGCATACCATTGATTTCTGTATTGAGGGCTAGGGATCTATTGAAAGGAGGTTGCATTGGATTCTTAGCCAGTGTGGTTGATACCACTCAGGTCGTGCCAGTGAGATCAGAAGATACCAGGTTAGTTTGTGAATTTCTGGATGTGTTTCCAGAAGATTTACCAGGGTTGCCACCGCACAGAGAAATTAAGTTTGTTATAGAACTGGCACCAGGGATGGAGCCAGTGTCTAGAGCACCTTACAGAATGGCCCCAGCTGAGTTGAAAGAATTAAAGGTACAGTTGCAAGAACTGTTGGATTTGGATTTTATCAGACCTAGCTTCTCACCTTTGGGTGTGTAAAGAAGAAGGATGGTTCTTTGAGGATGTGTATTGATTACAGAGACCTGAATAAGCTGACAATTAAGAATAAGTATCCTTTTCTAAGGATAGATGATCTGTTTGATCAGTTGCAAGGTAAGAAGGTATTCTCAAAGATTGACCTTCATTCTGGTTGTCATCAGTTGAGGGTAAAGGAAGGAGATATACCAAAGACTGCTTTTCGTACCAGGTATGGGAATTATGAGTTTCTAGTCATGTCTTTTGGATTGACTAATGCCCCTGCTACTTTTATGGACCTGATGAACGGAGTGTTCAAGGATTATCTGGACCAGATTGTGATCGTCTTCATTGATGATATTCTAGTATACTCTCAGTCTGAATAAGAGCACAAGCAGCATCTGAGGTTGGTTCTATAGAGACTGAGGGAACACATATTGTTTGCAAAGTTCAAGACATGTGAGTTCTGGTTATCTCAGGTATCCTTTCTTGGGCACATTGTCAGTAAGGAAGGGATTAAAGTAGATCCATCAAAGATTGAGGCGGTCAAAGATTGGCCAAGGCCAAAGAATGCTTCTGAGGTTAGAATTTTCATTGGATTGGCAGGTTATTATAGGTGTTTTGTTGAAGGGTTCTCAAAGATTGCTACTACATTGACTGAACTGACACACAAGAGTAAGAGATTTGGGTTGTCAGATAAATGTGAGAACAGCTTCTAGGAACTGAAGCAGAGATTGATTACAGCTCCGATTCTGAGTCTTCCGACAGATCAGGAGAAGTTTGTGATTTATTGTGATGCTTCTCATCAGGGTTTGGGTTGCGTTCTGATGCAGTCAGAGAAGGTAATTGCTTATGCTTCTCATCAGTTGATGGAGTATGAAAAGAGATATCCCACTCATGATTTGGAGTTGGCAGCTATGGTCTTTGCTTTAAAGATATGGAGGCATTATCTATATGGAGAGAAGTGTGAGATTTATACAGACCACAAGAGCCTGAAATAATTCTTCACTCAGAAAGATTTAAATATGAGACAAAGGCGTTGGCTGGAGTTAGTAAAAGATTATGATTGCGAGATTCTGTATCATTTAGGAAAAGCCAACGTGGTAGCTGATGCTTTAAGCCGGAAGGGTTCGAGACAGATTCATGGTATGAGGCTGATATCCAGAGAGTTAGCAGATGATATGACCAGAGCTGGTATAGAGTTGCTGGTGGGCCAGTTGGCTAATATTACGCTACAGTCTACGCTGTTGGAGAGAATCAAGGAGGATCAGTTGAGTGATCCACAGCTGATCAAGATAAGAGAGGATGTTCTGGCTGGAGCATCCAGAGATTATACAGTGTCTGAGTTAGGCTTGTTGAGATACAAGGAACGGATATGTGTTCCATTAGACACTGCTTTGAGGTGAGAGATTCTGGATGAATCTCATACTACACCTTACTCTTTGCATCCAGGCACCACGAAGATGTATCAGGATGTGATAAATTTTAAATTTTCAAATTAACGTAAAACCAAGTTGATTGTTGATAAATGAAATTTAAATTAACTATTGTTAATTGTTGATAAATTTCATTTAAATTGACTTATTTTTTGTAAAAATTTAATTAATTTGAATTTTTTTGATAAATTCTAGATAATTAATTGTGGTATTTTTGCAAATGAAATAAATTGTGGTATTTTTGCATAAATTCATAGAATTGCTCATATAGTAACATGATTAGGCCCATCCAATTATAACATGTCTGTTTGCACTATATGTGGTATTTTTGCAATTGGGCTTAGATGCATATGGTGGCCCATATGTTTGCTAGATATATGGTATTTTTGCAAAATAAAATATTCATAAAATGATAGGTTTTATTTGGGCCCATTAGAAAATGTAAAGTTTAAATTCCTCTCTTGTGAGTGATTCCACTTGTGAAGGCCCATTTGCTTTGCATGACTATATTGGACTTATTCAATTAATAACAATTAATAAAACGAAGGTTTAAATTCTTGTCTTTTGGACCTTGTATGGAAGATAGGGGGCCTTTGTAGTGGGAACGACATACTGGACCCAGCCCTCCTCCATACAAGCCCAATTGTTAAGGCCCATTTACCTGAGTTGGACTTAATTGTATAGGTTAATTATATTACTTAAACCTAAATATTGATTAGCAACAAATTAATTCTAAATTAATTGAATTTGTTTAAATGTGACACTTTAGAATTAATAAGAAATTATAGGACTTTGGTTTTAAAAATTTTAATCTGTTTAATTTTTTTTTGGAAAACCATAGTCATTAATTTTTTAAAAATAAATAATAAAAATACTATTTTTAATTTAATAATGAGCTTATTTTAAGATTTTTATTCGATCTCCACCGTTGGTTTAACATAGTTAATAGGTTAATGGGGCCTCGAGGCGCTTTGATTCGTCCCCCTACGGAAGGTGTTCATTAGTTATTTTGACAAGGTTAGATTTCGAAAGACAGATAATTATAGGTCAAATTCTACTAGACTCACCCCTACGGTGACTACTAGAACTAAATCTATGATTATTGAAACCGTGGGTCTAGCTCATAAAATAAGAGATTTTGTTTTCTTATTTTGATCGAATAGTAGGTTGTTAATAATGGTGTCCATTATTAAATGAGTTTACAACTCTATTTAACTAGTGGTATTTTTGACTCTCGCCAACCGGGACAAGGATATCATAGATTAGTTAAAAACCTAAAGAAATAGATATATGATTGTTTTTGGTATTTTTTCTCATATCTTACATATTTTTGGTATATGTTGTGCTATTTCTGGAAATTTGTGTGAATAGAAGTTTTATTGCGCAAATGTGATTGATTTCTATTTTATTGATAATTTGTAGTTTTAAGTTAAGTAGTGTCTGTGTATACTCCCATCCTTTCTCAAATTTCGATGGAGAAACTCATTGAAGAAAACTTCCTTAATTGGAAGCAGAATATCAACATAGAGTTGATTGGTGACAACTCCAAGTTCGTCATGACTGAGGAATCCCCGGAAGTTCCAGCTGAAGGAGCTACCAAGTCTTTGAGGGACAAGTATGAGCATTGGCAGGCGGCTAACAACAAGGCGCGGTACTACATGTTGACTAGCATGGTCGACACTCTCAAGACAAATATGGAGAATGTCGAGACAGCCTACGAAATCATGGATCAGCTCCAAGACATGTTTGGTGCCAAGTCAGCGCAGACTCGTTTTGAGGCCACCAAGAAATATGCCAATGCTCGAATGGCACCTTCTCAACATGTTCGTGATCACCTGATCAAGATGACAAACTACTTTCAGGAAGCTGAACTGCACGGAGCCATAATAGATGAGGAAACTCAAGTTAGCTTAATCCTCAACAGTCTTTCTCCAGCTTTCCTTCCATTAACCACCAACTATGTGTTGAATAAACTCAACTATGGTCTGACGCAGCTCATGAATGAGCTTCAGACTTTTGAGTCTATTATGGATGGACCTAGTAAGGGAGGAGAAAAGAAGACAACTACTACTACTGCTGCTGATCCAGCTAAGGCTGAAGCTAACCAAGCTTCATCTTCGAAAGCTAGAAACAAGAGGAAAGGTGGACAAATAAACAACCCCAAGCCTACAAAGGTTGCAAAGACGAGTGCACAACCACGTGCACAGACGCCTATGGGCAAGAACATGAAAAACAAGAAAGGTAAAGATAAATGTTTTCACTGCCAAAGGAAGGGGCTAAAAACAAAGGAAACGGGATTGCCCCAAGTTTCTAGCAGCTAAAAACAAAGCTTCTTGAATCGTGGGAGGAACTGAACAAAGGCAGCTTAAAGCTTAGAGTTGGGAACGGAGCGTTCGTTGCGATCCAAGCTAGAGGAAGAGCTTGTCTGAAGTTCGGAAATAAATTTTTAATTTTAAAAGATGTATTTTTTATTCCGGATTTTAGTATAAATTTAATTTCAGTTTCCATGTTGCAATTAGAACGATTTGTTATGACTTTCACAAGTTTTAATATATCTATTTCTTTCAATGGATCACAATTGTGTATTGCATGTTTGGAAAACGGGCTTTATATTCTGCGACCTAACGAACCCCTCGCTCTTAACAATGATTTATTCAAAGTAGCTAAACCTAGGACCAATAAACGTCAAAAGACTGATAACAATAATATGACGTATTTATGGCACTTGAGACTAGGTGTCATTGGCTATGATAGGATTCAAAGACTTACAAAGGACGAACCTTTAAGGGAACTCACCTTAGGTGAATTACCTGTCTGTGAATCTTGTCTAGAAGGAAAATTGACCAAGCGTCCATTCTCTGCAAAGGGTGATAGGGCCAAAAAACCACTTGGTCTTGTGCATTCAGATGTTTGTGGACCTTTGAATATACAAGCCAAGGGTGGTTTTGAGTATTTCATCACTTTCATTGATGATTACTCTAGATACTCATGTCTTTACCTAATGCATAGGAAATCATAAACATTTTCAAAGTTTAAGGAATTCCTAGCAATGGCTCAGAACCAATTAGGTAAGAGGTTAGAGATCTTGTGATCTGATAGGGGTGGAGAATATTTGGATATGCAGTTCCAAGATCATTTAACTGAACTTGGGATTTTATCACAACTTACTGCCCCAGGTACTCCGCAACAAAATGGTGTAGCGGAACGCCGAAACAGAACTTTATTGGAAATGGTTAGATGCATGCTTAGTTACTCAACTCTACCAACTTCATTCTGGGGACATGCAATTGAAACCGCAAATGACATTCTCAATGTCGTGCTGTCAAAATCAATCCCCAAAACACCTTTAGAACGCTGGAATGGTCGTGAACCTAGTTTACGCCATTATAGAATCTGGGGGTGTCCCACTCACGTCCTGAGGAAAAAGGAGGGAAAGCTAGAACCGCGAACTGAAGTTTGCATGTTTGTTGGCTATCCTAAAGGTACTCGGGGTGGACTTTTCTATAGTCATTTAGAAAAGAAAGTGTTTACTTCTACAAATGCTACTTTTCTGGAAAATGACTATGTCCAGAATTTTAAACCTCGCAGCAAAGTAGTTTTAGAGGAGATGGTTAAAGAATTTACTCCAACCAATGTTCCATCGTCATCAACGCGTGTTGATGATGAAATTCCCACTCTTCATGTACAACCGACGCAAGTCGATTTAAATGAAGAAAGTACCACTGTTCCTGAGCAAACAGTCATGAAGCCTCGTCGTAGTGGGAGGGTTTCTAGGAACCCAATTCGCTATGGTTTGGATGGTGAAACCAATATGGTTGTTGGTGACACTAGTGATGATGATCCATTGTCTTTCAAACAGGCAATGGCTAGCCCTGAAAAGGAACTATGGCTCAAAGCCATGAAACAGGAAATAGAGTCTATGTACTCAAATTCCATCTGGGATCTTGTGGAAGCACCTAGTGACTTTAGGGCCATTGGGTGCAAGTGGATCTACAAGAAGAAACGAGGTGTTGATGGAAATATTGAGACTTATAAAGCTCGATTAGTGGCAAAGGTTTATACCCAAAGAGAAGGCGTGGACTATGACGAAACTTTTAGTCCGGTAGCCATGCTCAAATCCATTCGCATCCTCCTATCCATAGCAGCCGCTCTCGACTATGAGATTTGGCAAATGGACGTCAAGACAGCTTTTCTTAATGGAAAGCTTGAAGAGGTCATTTATATGGATCAGCCAGAAGGATTTAAAGTATCTGGACAAGAAGGAAAAGTTTGTAATTTAAATAGGTTCATCTATGGACTTAAGCAAGCTTTTCGTTCCTGGAATCTTAGGTTTGATGAAATAATCAAAACCTATGGCTTTGAACAAAATATTGATGAGCCCTGTGTTTACCAAATGAAGGCAAATCAAATAGTGGTATTCCTGGTTCTTTATGTAGATGATATCTTACTCATTGGAAACAATGTTAAGAAATGATCAAATGTGAAGAATTGGCTGAGCACTCAATTCCAGATGAAGGATTTGGGTGAAGCAAGTTATGTTCTAGGTATCCAGATCATCAGGGATAGAAAGAACAAACTTTTAGCTCTATCTTAAGAAACTTACATTGATAAAGTGCTTGAACGTTTCTCAATGACAAATTCCAAGAAAGGGCGTCTACCGTCCCGCCATTGAATTCATCTTTCAAAGAAGCAGTCTCCCCAGACTCCTGAAGAGGAAGATGCAATGAGAGAAGTTCCTTACGCATCTGCAGTTGGAAGTCTGATGTATGCCATGTTGTGTACTAGACCAGATATCTGCTATGCAGTGGGAGTAGTGAGCAGGTATCAGTCAAACCCAGAACCGGAACATTGGATGGCAGTTAAGCATATCCTGAAGTATTTGAGATGGACTAGGGATTATATGTTAGTCTACAAGGGTGGTGTTCTGAACCCTGTAGGCTACACCGATTTAGATTTTCAGACTGATGTTGATGACAAAAAGTCTACTTTTGGAATGGTGTTTACTCTTGGGGGTGGAGCTGTGATTTGGGAAAGCATATAGCAGTCTGCAATCTCAGATTCCACCGTGGAGGCGGAGTACATAGCCGCGTCAGAAGCAGCTAAGGAAATAGTATGGCTAAAGAAGTTCTATTCGGATCTTGGAGTTATTCCAGAAAGGGATAAACCACTTGTGTTGTTTTGTGACAATACAGGAGCGATACCCAACTCGAAAGAACCTCGAAGTCACAAGAGGAGTAAGCATATAGAAAGGAAGTATCACATTATTCGAGAATATGTGGCCAGGGGAGATGTGAAGGTTATGAAGATTGCAACTGAAGACAATCTTACGGATCCGTTTACAAAGACACTACCAGAAGCTACATTTGATAAGCATATCAAGGAAATGGGATTAGTAGAATTAAGGCATTAGTTTCAATTAGTGCAAGTGGGAGTTTGTTAGGGTTTTATGCCCTAATTAAAACCCAAATTCTTTGTAATCTCATTTTATTATCCATAAAAGAATAGAAATCATTTTTTGACTTGGTTAATCACTTTGCTCACATGTTTTATTTTCATGATTATTTGTTTAATATAAACTTCTATTAAATCCCGAGCATATAGCTAATCTTATTTATAGTGACGTAATCACAGTGGAATATAAATATGATTATATGTTCAAAAATAAGTTAGTCCTAAGATTAGTCAGTCCACCGGATTTACACTGACTTGCCAATCTACGATATGATCTACTTACACATTACAGTGTTATGTTCTTTCCAGAACATTAGCAAAGTAGATAAGATCGGATGTATTTGTTACATCGGACAGGACCGATATTGACAGTTGATAAGATAAGTAAACATACCATTATTATCTATTCTATTCATATCATATAGTTGACCATAGGTGAATTCAATCTCAATTCTGAGTGGTTAGTATTCTAACTGAATGTATTATTTGAGTTCTTTGACTTGTTCATTACCAGCGTACCCTACGGACTAGCCCATACATACATCTTGGGAACTTGGTATTATAATTGACTGGGAGTGTTAATCATAGGTATGAACTTCTATAGCTTCTGATGAAGAAGTGAAACGATGGTTTCCTTTTAGTTTGGTTCAAGGTGTTAAATGATAGAGATCTCATTTCAGTAATTAAATTAGTTTACTGAAATATCATTTACAAGGAACTAAGTGTTTTAAGGATAAAATACAATGAGGGGTAAAACAGTATTTTAGTCCTATCTCATTGTAGACCGTCTATAGAGGATTGAGTGACAATTATGGTTGTATCAATGGATAATTAATAGCATACCTATATTTGTTATAGAGCGTTCTATGAATTCAAGAGTGCAATTCCAAGTCTATAGTGGAATCACGAGGAATTAATAAGTTAGTAAATTTATTTGTTAGATTTATGATAACTTATTGGAGCTTGATTTCATAGGCCCATGGTCCCCATTTTACCTTGGATAAAATCATCTAGATAGTCTTAATTAATTGATTTAATTATCAATTAGAATTATCAAAGTTGACCAGGTCAATTTTGGATAGTTTCACAGAGTTGTGTAATTTTGAGAAGAAAAGAGAAATTATGGCAAATTTATTAATTAAGATAAATTGGTATCTAAATTAATAAATAAATTTAAATCAAGGTTCAAATTATAAATAATTAATTTGATAAAGGATTTAAATAATTATTTAATTAATTAAGTCAATAGAAAATAATACAGGCATTGATTTTAAGTCCAATGGGCTTATAATCAAATGGGAAATTTCACGAGCCTATAGCCCATGATAATTTTGACCTAGGGCTTCAAAATGGCTGTTATTTTATTGATTTTTTAATTAAATTATATGGCCTAATTGAGTCTATAAAAGGAGTGCTTAGAGAGAAGATTTAAAAGACGACAAATAACTCACAAGTCCGATTTTCTAATAGTTTTAGATTCTCTCTAAACACAAGTCCTTTTCTAAACCTCTTTCTTATTTTCTCTTCTTCTCTCTATATCTATCTCATGTGTTGAGAATTTCCCACACTAGTCTAGGTGGTTCTAAGGATACATTGGAAGATCGTGAAGAAAATAGAAGATCGGTTCAGTTTCTTGATAATACTCTGCGACAGAGAGGATACAAGAGTTAGAGAAACTGAATGAAGGACTCTTAATTCCGCTGTGTATACTGTAAGTATTATATTATTTGTTTCTCTTTGAATTCAATTTTAGAAACATGTTTTAGGCTATCTCATATTAATTTGTTTAATATTAGATATACATGAAAATAAATAAAGATCCTGTATAAGCTAATCCAACATGAGCATCACAGGCCGGCAGGGTTATTGCAGCCTCTGGACATCCCAGAGTGAAAGTGGGAAGACATCACGTTGGACTTCGTCGGGGGCTTACCCAGGACTGTTGGTCAGCATGATTCTATTTGGGTGATAGTGGATCGCTACACCAAGTTAGCTAACTTCTTGCTAGTGAGGACTACTTATATAGTTGACCAGTATACAGATCTCTATGTGAGAGAGATCGTGCACCTCCATGGAGCACCTAGGTCAATCGTGTCGGATCGGGACCCTACTTTTACTTCCAAGAATTGGGGAAGTTTGCAGAAGGCCATGGGGACACAGTTGAAGTTCAGTACTGCTTATCATCCTCAGACAGATGGGCAATCTGAGAGGACGATCCAGATATTGGAAGACATGTTGTGGGCAAGTGTGCTGGACTTTGGTGGATCTTGGAGTAAGTATCTACCTTTGATAGAGTTCTCCTACAACAACAGTTATCAGTCTACCATTGGAGTCGCACCTTATGAGATGATGTATGGTAGGAAGTGCAGATCTCCCATTCATTGGGATGAGACAGGTGAAAGGAGATACTTGGGTCCTGAGGCATTTCAAAGGACCAGTGAGGCCATTGAGAAGATTAGAGCTCGGATGCTCGCTTCTCAGAGTAGACAGAAGAGCTATGCAGATCCCAAGCATAGGAACATGGAGTTCCAAGTGGGGGACTATGTCTTCCTTAGAGTCTCGCCATGGAAAAGGGTGAGAAGGTTTGGGAAGAAGGGCAAGCTGAGCCCTAGATTTGTAGGTCCATTTGAGATCCTAGAGAGGATTGGTCAGGTGGCCTACAGATTTGCCTTGCCTCCGGCGTTGTCAGCCATGCATAATGTGTACCATGTATCAGCTCTTCGGAGGTATGTATCTAATGTGAGTCATATTTTGAGCTATGAAGATCTGGAGCTTGAGCAACATCTCTCCTTTGAAGAGCAGCCAGTTCAGATACTTTACAGAAATGATAAGGTCCTCAAGAATAAGACGATACCTTTGGTTAAGGTATTGTGGAGGAACAACAAGGTCGAGGAAGAGACTTGGGGGCTGGAGTCAGATATGCAGGATCAGTATCCCGAACTATTCAGGTAAATTTCGAGGACGAAATTTCTGTAAGGAGGGGATAGTTGTAATTCCCTGAAATCCCTAATGCGGTTTAATGGCTGGATTAGTAGGCCGAGAGGGCCATAACTATTTCATTATGCCATTAAATGATTATATGCATGTTTATGTGAATTATATTATAATATGATGTTATATGCATGCATGTGGGTCCACATTTGATTATTAGGGTGTTTTGGTAATTTGGCCCATTGAGGGCATATTTGTATATTTGGGTGCGTATTGTGATTTGTGAATGAGATTCCATTATTATGGTGATATATTCGATCTATTCAGCATGAGACGGTCTTATATTATGGATTAGCGGTTTTGTCATAACAGGGTCAATTGTAAGGTTATAAGAATATTTATTTGATGATAAATTGACAGTTATTGAGATTAGGAAGAAATTCTGGAAGTTTTGACTATAATGTCCCTGGGGGTGTTTTTGGGACCCCGAGCACTAGGTTTTATTTGAGGTTACTTAAGCTTGAAGTAGCTTGTCAGATAGAACGTAAGTTAGAAAACCTCTCGTTCTTTCCCATTAGTTCATTTTTACCGTTCGAAGCATTTTTGAAGATATCTCAAGTTCTAGGAGTCGAAATGAAGCGAGGATCGAGACATAGCGATCCTAGGAAGATTAGAATCTTCTTGACCGAAGGATTTTATGAGAAACAATCCAATCAAAGGTAATCTAAGTTTAAAGTTTTGAGTTTTTAGAGTTTCTAAGCTTAGAATTGGATTTTATGAATCGTTGAGTTTTTGGTTCATTTGAGCCTCTGGTTTTGATGATTTTGAATCATTGGGAAGCTTGGGCACTTTGATTTGATGATTTGGAAGTGTTTAGGTATGATTTTGGAGGCTTTGGAGTGATGAAAAACGTGTTTGGGGATGACTCTGGGTTGGAGGCCGCGACCCTGTTCTTGGGCACCGCAGCCCTAGCTCGATGAAGCAGGTGGAGCAATTTTGCTCTTCCTGGGCGCTACAAACCTTGGTGTTGGGCGTCACGGCCCTTGCTCCTGGAGTGGTTGGGGGCCACAGCCCAAGGTGTTAGGGCCGCAGCCCTTGAGCAGGGTTGAGCCCGTTTGAGTGTTTTGGCCCCGAGAACATGGTTTTAGGCCTCCTAATCGTTCCTACTACTCGGATTAGTGGGGATTGATGTCCCAGAGACTAGATCTTTGTTTGGAAACCCTTGATTATCATTTTATTGATGGTGTCCCATATTTGGTTATGACTAGGTGACCGCTAAAGGACTATAAGTCAGATTGTTCTCAAGGGTTGTTCTTTTATTCATTCTCCCTCGAATCAAAGGTAAGAAAACTGCACCCCATATTTGACATGCATGGTTATCCTTGAGGCAAGTTGATTGTGTAAATGTGGACATGAATTGATTATTGAATGCTTAGCAAATCTTGCTTACTTGTGCATGGTACTGGCTAATTAGTCAGATTTGGCAAAGGTGTCAGTATCAACTATGAAGCTGGGACTTATTAGTCAAGTTCGGTAGTGGTACTAGGCACTGGTCACACAGTGCTGACTTATAAGTCAGGGCGGCCTTAGCGTTTTCAACACAAGCCAATAAATATTAGATCTAATCGACATCTGCATTAAATGACTCAGAAGAGCGTTAATGCCAGACCGACCTCATGTTCGATGAAAACTAAATGCGATTGTGTGACTTACCCATCAGTCACTCTTCTGTTAAGTTAGAGACTTACCCATCAGTCTCTCATCTATTTAAGCTAGAGACTTAACCAGCAGTCACTCAACTGTTTAAGCTAGTGACTTACCCAGCAGTCACTCATCTGTTTAAGCCAGTGACTTACCCAGCAGTCACTCATCTGTTTAAGCTAGTGACTTACCCAGCAGTCACTCATCTGTTTAAATTAGTGACTTGCTTGTCAGTCACTCATTATGGTTTCCCAGAACCTCAAGTGATATTCACTCATCTGTTTAGGAGCTATAAGCTCTGTGTGATTATAATGATAATCAATTGATAATGTTTATATGCAATATTGTGTTTTCTTGCTGGGCCTGGGCACATGGGTACTATGTGGTGCAGGTAAAGGGAAAGAAAGGCTCACCCAGCCTTGAGTGGAGAGCTTAGGTGGTGATGTGTACATATGCGGCCGCTTGACCACCACGGCCAAGGAGTTCTCAGAGGAACTAGGGGGTTTACCCTATTTTTGTCGCTTAGGTTGGCGGGTTTGTAAATTTGAAGCCGTAATGACCATTTTGAGTTGTAAATGACTTGTAAATGATTTTATGGGCCCATGAAAAGTTTTATGTATTTAATAAAATTTATCCTTTCCTTTTTATTGATTTTTTCTACCTTAGCCTATTAATAACACTTAGATGCACGTTTTTAACCAAAGGACTTAGGTAGCGGGTCAAATTTCCCGTTCACCATTCACCGTAACTGATCTGGGGTAACCAGGGCGTTACAAAGATAAAGATTTTAGAAATTTAGAATTAAGCTGGAAGAGTTATTGAAATTTAGCAGCATTATCCAGAATAGAAAAGTCGTTTCAGCATGAGCTGATTATTGCTGGAATATAACTAGTCAGGCGTCAACTGGATAATTTGTCCATCCAGTCATGTTTAGTAGAAGATATATGGATATGATAAGCTTGATGACACATTAGTATCACATATAGCTACAGTCAGAAAAGGCAAGACCATAGATTTCACTATATTAGGATAGGAGTTTTTGAGATATAAGGGTCGGGTATGCATGTCGAATGATCGTGGAATTAAGATGAAGATTTTAGAAGAGGCACACACTACCCCATACTCAGTTCACCTGGAGTCGACCAAGATGACTCACGATCTTAAGGCACTATATTGGTGGCCGAGATTGAAGAAAGTTGTAGCAGAGTATGTGTCCAAATGCATAGTATACCAACAAGCGAAAGCGGAACATCAGCGACCTGCAGGCTCATTGCAACTGCTTAGTATTCCATAATGGAAGTGGGAAGACATAGCCATGGACTTCGTGACAGGATTACAATGAACAAATAAGCAACATAACTTGGCTTGGGTTGTGGTAGATAGGGTCACCAACTCAGCTCACTTGCTACCTGTCAAGACTACATCAATGTTGACCAGTACACAGACATCTATGTTCGAGAAATAGTACGAGTGCATGGAATTCCTAAGACCATAGTAATAGATAGAGGATCGGTGTTTACATCGAGATTTTGGGGAAGCTTCCAGCAAGCCATGGGTACCAAGCTATGTCTTAGTACGTCATTTCATCCTATGACCGACGGTCAATCTGAGCGTACCATACAGATTTTAGAAGATATGTTGCATGCTTGTGTACTAGACTTTGGAGGATCGTGGAGTAAGAATTTTCCACTTATAGAATTCTCCTACAATAATAGCCACCAGGAACAATCGATATGGCACCCTATGAGTTACTTTATGGAAGGAAGTTCTGATCATCATTACATTGGGATGAGGTAGGAGAAAGACAACTTCTTCGACCCAAATTTGTTAGAGAGGCTCCAGACGCAATGGAGCTGATTAGAGAACATATGCTCGCTGCTCAGAGCTGACAGAAAAGTTACGCGGATGGCAAGTGGCGAGATGTGGAATTTAAAGTTGGAGATCAAGTCTTCTTAAAGATATCTCCTATGAAGGGAATTAAGCCGTTTGGGAGGAGAGGAAAACTTAGTCCCCGGTTTATAGGTCTTTTTGAGATATTGGACAAGGTGGGAATGGTAGCATATAGATTAGCCCTACCGACAGCTCTAGCAGATAGCCACAATGTGTTTCACATCTTAATGTTGTGTAGATATGTGTCAAGCCCATCTCACATCCTCAAGTATGATACGATAGCACTCCAGAAAGACCTGAGTTACGAGGAACGACCGTTTAGAATCCTAGAGAAGGGGATGAAGGAATTACGGTCTAAGAGTATTCCAATAGTCAAGGTCCTATGGAGTAATAGTTCAGAATGGGAGAAAATGTGGGAGTTGGAGGAAGACATCCTAGCACGGTATCCAGAATTGTTTGGTAAGTAAATTTCGAGGATGAACTTCTTTTAAGTAGGGGAGAATCGTAGCGTCTCAAAATTTTACTTAGCTAGATAGTAGTAGCTAGTAGTATCTTGTAGTATTTTAGTTTTCGTGATTATTGGTCCAAGCTAGGATTTAGTTGTAAACTCATGGAAACAATTAAAGATTTTATAAGTTTAACCTATAGTTTAGAAATATTAATTATAACACAAGGTTTGATTAATATGGCTGGTCCTAGAAATATTATTTGTTATAACCTAAGGTTTAGATAGAACTAATAAGAATGTGACACTTGTCACAAGCATGTTTATTAAGGATTTAAGTATTTTGGATGAATAATTTAATAAAAGATAGATCTAGAAGCTCTAAAACCTTCCAGCAACTGTTAGGATCACGTTTTACTTAGTCAAAGTTGTTTAAAAAATCAAAATATGCTGAAAGTGTGCAAAAACATGTTTAAAATATCAGCGTATGCCGATATATTGCAGTTATACGACTGATACATCGCCTACGAATGATACGGAAAATGCGTCGACTTCGCACGAACGAAACCACGAATGCTCGGGCCATAGGTATAGGCGATATATCGCCTAGGGCATAGGTATAGGCGATATATTGGCCATTGGGTTGATTTTTTAAAACTTGGTAAAACCGAGCTAGAAAAAACCCTCAACCACTTGGACTTCCTCTTGAACGTTTTTGACCGAGTTCTTGGCATCTGTTTAAACGAAAATTCAAATTTATTCAATTAATATTCATTTGAAAAGGGGTTAGTGTCACTCCTTGAACTCTATAAATAGGACCTAGTACTCAGCCATTTCATTCATCATTCAAGCATTCTTTAGAGCCTCCAAGCTGCTAAGTTATTCTAAGAGAGAAAACACTAGGGTTTTGGGTTAAAAAACTTTTTCAATCTAAGCTTTTCTAAACACTTGGGAAGTAAGATAGATTGTTATTTCAGTATCGAGGTGTAGATCAAAGTTCTAGTCCATTCAAGGTATTCTTATCCTCAGGTTCAATCCATCATAATTCTTTTATTTTCTTTCATTTTCTTTTAGACCCTAACTCATTATTATGACTTTTGGTTAGGTGTTTAAGTTTCTTGGAACTAAGGTTTTTCAGTAAGTTTCTTTCTTGATGGTTTAGATCTCTTTTTCATCTCCATTTCTTTAGAAACTCATGACTTTTAATGTTGATTTTAGGAGTTTTCCAATCTCGTTCTTGTCTCCAATATCCCAGTTTTTGGTAAGGAAAATAGGTTAGATTATATGTGTTATGATATGTTTATATGCTATGATATGTTATGTGCTATGTATATATGTATAAATATGTTTTGTAGTCACTTGGGACTTATAGTTGCTTAGATAGAAAATCCAAAGATTTTTATCATTATCATGGAGTAGATTTATGATTTACCCTACCTCGATTAGTAGATTGAGGACCTAGATGGGTTGTCATATACTATTTTGTGATCTAGCCTACCTCGATTAATAGACTGAGGACCTAGATTTTTTTATCACATGCTACGGTAATGAGTTAATGGCCATTAATATTTTAGTCCTATATGATATATGTTTTATGATATAGTCTTATGATTTATGATGTATATTTTTAGTAGATTTTTCCTTGTTGGGCATTAGGCTCATTCCTTTTATATTAGATGGTGTAAGAAAATGAGCTTGGAAGGCGGGATGGATTCATGGCGGCTTTGGCATGTGTATTGGGGATGGACTGAATGGATGGACTGCTAGAAGATCGAGGATGAAGTTATTTTAAGTGTTTAATTTATGTATTTATTTTCCGCATATAGTTTTGGACAATTAATTAAAGGTTATGTTTTCTTTATGTCTTTTGTATTAAACAATGGGATCCCGTACCATATTTTGGATTTTTAATGAAGTTCTATTACTTTATGTATGTATTCCAAAATAGTAGCTATGTCTTAGTAGTTTTTAATGGTCTGAGGTTTAGAATTAGTCAGGGAATTACACCGGCTCAGTCGCCACGATCGAGATATTTTGAGGAACATGAGTTATTAGCTTAAATTTGCTGCTTGGGTCGGCTAAATCTGTAATTTTTTATAAACTTGTATTTTGTTTTGAAACTTTTGGGATCCCTTGTAACCACTTAACCCTTTTTAATGAAAAGTTCAACTTTTGACCAAAAATTTTAATACCTAAATGGTCGTTTAACCCTAATTAAATTTTGAAGTCCAAATGACTCGCTTAATGAGTTAAAAACTATTTTTAACACACGACGTAATGACCTTGATGATTTAGGGCGTTTCGACTTGGTATCATAGCTGCATGGTTTATTAGTTCCTGAAGATTGGTTGGGCATGTACACTCACTAATAAAGATAAGCTTAACTTAGGGTTTGGTAATTAATGATATTATTATGTGCTTAATTGTTTAAATGAAATATATTGGCCTTGTCTGCATGCTTGGTTAGGGAGCATGAGCTATATTGATAGATTATGGCCCTTGACTAGAAGATGAATAGGTGAATGCATGCTTGTTAATGTGATTGATGCTTGTGGAATGTCAAGTAGATGTTTGCAAATGTTGCTTATTTGCTTGGTTGTGAACCGTGGGGCTCGGTTGTGAACTGTGGGGCAGATATACTTGGAGATTTATGCGTCCAAGGCAATCAAACAGGTTAGTCGGCGCTGGAATCTGGGCTAGAGATGATAACTAGGGTAAGGACCCTCTGCCAGCTCCTGAGAACTGGTAGTAGATGTTTGCTGAAATGCAAGCCAGACTGCAAAGATAGGAGGAGGAGATTAGGCTTTTGAGACAACAGCATGTTCCATCAAGGAACGCTACACCAGTTCAGCCACCTACAAGGTACAAGTTCTGGGACAGCCAGAAGTATTGAATAGATGGGAGCCTCTTTATGAGCAGTTTAGGAAATAACACCCTCTGACCTTTGAGAAAGGGGCAGACCCACTGCGAGCTGAGCAGTGGATGAGTACGACAACCTCCATCCTAGACTTTATGAGGGTGGTAGGTAATGAGAAGGTGGCCTATGCCATGTACATGTTTCAGGAAGATTCTCGTATCTGGTGGGAGGTTGTATCTCAGACCTAGAACATCGCTACACTGAGTTGGGATGATTTTGAGGATTTGTTCAACAAGAAATATTACAATGATGCAATTCGAACTACGAAGGAAGATGAGTTTACCAGATTGGTTCAGGACAACATGAATGTGACTGAGTATGCCCTGAAGTTTTACCTTAGTCACAAGATACCACAGGATGTTAGGATCACCTCAGTGCCTGGAGTTACTACATATGCTCGAGTAGTTGAGATGGCCCTTACTGCTGAGGGCGTAAAGGATAAGGTTTGGTGTGATAACGCCGTGAGACTTGATTCCAGGAGAATGGTACCTCCATTTACTGGATCTGGTAGGGGTGGAGGCCCTAGTGACCAGAAAAGGAAGACCCCTGATACTTCTACTACTCCTGGTCCTGGTAGGAGGGGTCGAGGTACTCAGGGTGGTTGCCAGGGCCGCAATGAGGCCAGGAGGATTTATCCAGTTTGCACTAGGTACAGAAGATGCCATGTGGGAGAATGTCGTGCTAAGGCATGCTTCCTTTGTAGAGTAGTGGGACATTTTTAGAGGGATTTCCCATAACTAAAGAGAGTGGAACAGAAGAAAGGTTATAGTTTGATGCCTGCTCGAGTTTTCACACCGACCCAAACAGAGGATGAGGCTAGTCCCTTGGTAGTGACAGGTCATATTTCTAGCGCTAGCTCTAATTACACTATACTTATTGATTATGGTGCTACCCCTTCATTTGTTTCTAGTAAAGTGGTTGATAGACTGTGTACGCCTTGTGATTTCTATGTTGTGGGGTTTGGACCTTATTGCCTACAGGGGAACTAGTTGTTTCTAAGAGATGGATTAGATACTTACCAGTAGAAGTGGATAGTAGAGAGTTGTCAGTAGACCTGATTCAGCTAGTTATGGAGGACTTTGATATTATTGTGGGCATGGATTGGTTAGCCAAGTATGGGGTAACCATAGATTATAAAAGGAGGATGGTGAGCTTTGAGCACAAGGGAGAGGACTCGTTTGTGTTTGTGGGTGCAATGAATGGACCTGGTATTCCGATGATCTCAGCACTGAAGGCTAGGGACCTATTTCAAGGAGGTTGCATAGAGTTCCTAGCGAGCATAGTAGATACCACCAGGGATGTGCCAGTTGGGCCGGTAGAGACCAGATTGGTCTATGAGTTTTTGGATGTATTCCCAAAGGACCTACTAGGGTTATCGACACAGCGAAATATTGAGTTTCATATAGAGTTGGTAGTGGGAAAAGACCAGTATCCAAAGCACCATACATAATGGCTCAGGCAGAGCTGAAGTTACAATTACAAGAGTTACTGGATTTGAGATTCATTAGACCGAGCTTCTCACTGTGGGGTGCACCAGTGTTGTTTTTTTAAGAAGAAAGATGGGACATTGAGGATGTGTATAGATTACAGGGAATTGAACAAGTTGACTATCAAGAACAAGTACCTGCTACCAAGGATTGATGACCTATTTCACCAGTTGCAGGGTAGGACAGTATTCTCAAAGATCAATCTTCGATCTGATTATCACCAGCTGAGGATAAAAGATGAGGATATTATGAATATGGCCTTTCGCACAAGATATGTACAATATGAGTTTTTGGTCATTTCGTTTGGATTGACCAATGCCCCGGCAACTTTTATGGATTTGATGAACTAGGTGTTCAAGGACTACCTCGACAAATTTGTGATTGACTTCATCGACGATGTCCTAGACTATTCTCAAATAGAGGCAGACCACGAGCAACATCTTCGATTTGTACTTCAAAGGTTGAGGGAGCATAGGTTGTATTCTTAGTACAAGATGTGTGAGTTCTAGTTACCTCAGGTGACCTTTCTCGGTCACATTGTTAGCAGAGATGGAATTAAAGTTGGTCCGGTTAAGATTGAGGCAATGAGAGATTTGCCAAGGCCTAGAAGTGCGAGATCAAGAGTTTCCTTAGATTGGTAGGATACTACCGATACATTGTAGAAGGGTTCTCAAGGATTGCTACACCACTGACAGAGTTGACATGCAAGAACCAGAAGTTTGTATGGTTAGACAGACGTGAGAACAACTTCCAGGAGTTGAAGCGACGATTGATTACAACTCTAGTACTGAGTCTTCCATCATATCAGGAGAATTTTGTGTTTAATGATGCTTCAAGGCAGGGGTTAGGCTGTGTTCTCATGCAGGCAGGGAAGGTGATTGCTTATGCATCACGGCAGTTGAAAGAATATGAATAGTGATACCCTACGCATGATTTGGAGTTAGCAGCAAGGGTCTTTGCATTGAAGATATGGTTTCACTACATGTATGGGGAGAAGTGTGGGATATACACTGACCACAAGAGCTTAAAGTATTTCATACCCAAAAGGATCTAAACATGAGACAGAGGCATTGGCTGGATTTGGTGAAATATTACAATTGTGAGATTCTTTACCTCCCAGGGAAAGCCAACATGGTGGCAGATGCCTTGAGTTGGAGAAGCTAGGGATAGTTATTCAGTGTGCTGCAGATCTCAAAGGAGTTGGCAGAAGAAATGACTAGAGCAGGGATTTAGTTGGTGGTGGGTCAATTAGCCAACATCACCTTGCAATCCACTCTTATGAAGAGGATAAAGGAGGGTCAGTTGAGTGATCCTCAGTTGATGAGGCACAGAGGGGACGTCCTAGCTGCAGTGGCTAAGGACCAAACTGTTTCAGAGATTGGTTTGCTAAGATACAAGGAGCGGATTTGTATTATGATGGACCCTGCTATAAAACGAGAGATTCTAGATGAATCTCACACGACACCGTATTCTCTACATTCGGGCACGAAGAAGATGTACCATTATCTTAAAACCTTATATTTGTGGCCTGGGATGAAGAAAGATATAACTGAATATGTGGCTAGGTGCCTAACATGTCAGCAAGTCAAGGCCGAGCACCAAAGACCAGTAAGGTTACTACTATTGGTATTAAAAGAGTGAATTAGAGAAACACAGCGGGGAATGGGCCCTTTTTAATAATTATTAATATCATCCAAGATCATATGCATATATATATATATATATTAAATCACATACAATCATATTAAAGATTACCTCTTATAGCCTATCAAGTGTCTCGAATAGTTTGTATAAAATCAACTCCTACCCAAATTCTGACGACTCACCTTGATCTACCAAACCAATCCTCAAACACACTAGGACGTGTGTAGGCACGTAGGATTCAAAAGATTGATTTATGACTCTCTAGATGTACTCAACACATGAAATATAGAAAGGTTTTATAGAGAGAAGAGGAATTAAATAGTTTTCAGGTTTAGGAAAACTATCGCTTCTGTTTCTGAAAGAGAGTTTGTTTCTAACAATTATCTCTTTTTTTAGGTTATAAAGATAATTAACTTATTTAATTAATCTTTATTTTATTAAAGTAAAGCTAATCAGTTATAACCTTCTGTAGTCTATTAACTTATTTAATCAGTTATAACCTTTTTTTAGGTTATAAAGATAATTAATCTTTATTTTATTAAAATAAAGCTAATCAGTTATAACCTTCTTTAGTCTATTAACTTCTTTAATCAGTTATAACCTTTTTTTAGGTTATAAAGATAATTAAGTTATATAATTAATCTTTATTTTATTAAAATAAAGCTAATCAGTTTCCTTGTGGTTTTGTCTTTAGTTTATAAACATAATTAACTAATTTAATTAATCTTTATTTTAATTAAAATAAAACTGATTTGTTATAATCTATTTAATTGAAATCATACTTAGAAAAAGAATAATTAAATAGATAAATTATTTGAAATTCAAAATTCAAATCGCAGGGATAGGAAATATCTTTGTGTGGTGCCACTCACTGTGTAGTACAGTGAGTGCGTGAGCCACATTAGGGTTTTCCCGAATTTTCTCATTTGTTTATTTAATTAATATTTAAGACAATATATTTATCGCAAAATAAATATCAATTAATTTAAAATTAGCTTTATCTTAAAATATCAGTTTTAAATAAATAAATATCTTATTCTAAATAAGATAATTATGAATCTCTCTTTATATATTAATCCAAACAACATTAATATTTATTTTAACCTATAGTTTTTCAAAATATAAAATATAGTTAAATAATTAATTAATTTATAATTAATCAATTGCAAAAACTATCACATAATTTCTTTCATTGCCCTAGAAAATTATTTCCTTTGTAATTTAGTCATTCTCTCTACAAATCTTTCCTTTGAAATCCTTACCCCTGACAGTGTAGGACATAGGTGATCTGGAGACTACGGACCTATAATATGAAGCTTCAATAAAACAGATCATTAATCAAACTCTTTAATTCAATAATCTTATTTATGAACTCCATGATTACTCCACTATAAAAATGGAATTGTACTCTATGTACTTATAGAATTATATTTACAGAGTTTTCTCTTGTAGTCCATTGATATAATCAACAAATATAGTTTTGTCCTCCATTTATTTGTTCGCTAATTAGAGAGTTGGTCAAGATTACCGTTTTACCCTTCTAATTACCTCTTGATCCTTAAGTACCATTAATTCACTAGCGAATAATTAATCTATAATCAAATTATAGATTTGAGCTCAATAACTATACACTTCTAGAATGAACACTTAAGGGAACCAATATTCGATTTGATAGGAAAGTATGGATTCCATTATCGTAATTCATGTTCCCAGCCATTCATGATATTGAATCTCCAAAACAAAATTCATTAGCCTCATTATACTAAGAAACCGTAAAGAGGTAATAAAAAGATCTAATAAACACAAACAGGAGTTCATGAATACTCAGGATTTAAACTTATCTACAAATGATCATCTATTATGATAAGAATCAAATATTTATGTCAAACGGTATGTTTATAAAGATAATTACTTCTTATCGGTCCAGTCATATATAATCTCTATTATGTACAACACCTTTACTAAGATGTTTATCCACATCAGTAAGTCAAATCTATATCACTTGCATCCCGATGCTTATCAAATTGCACTACTAACCATTCATTAAAGTATCTTTACTTTAATATGTTACTGAAAATTTTATTCATTATTTATGATCTTATTTATTTCATACTAATACAAGATCATATTCTTATTAATGAATAAGGAAATTTATTGATATATCATATAATTAATTAAAAAAATAATTATAATATTCAAATATAATAAAATTGTTCTTTTTTTTTTAATTTCAATAAAATGTCTTTACATGCTTTTAGGCATTAATCCTAACAACTATAGCCTTTGGGTATTCTTGAATGGAATGGGAGGACGTCACTATGGACTTCGTACTTGGGTTACCCAGGACAGTGGGTCAGCATGATGTGTGGGTGAATGTGGAATGGTATACCAAAGCATCCCACTTTTTGCCAGTAAGGATGAACTATACAGTGGATTAGTATGCTAATCTTTATGTGAAAGATAAAGTACACCTCCATGGGGCTTCTAGGTCTATTGTGTCAGAACGGGACCCCATCTTCACTTCCAAGTTTTGGGGAAGTCTGCAGAAGGCTATGAGGACCCAATTGAAATTCAGTATAGCTTACCATCCTCAAATAGATGGCCAGTCTGAGGTGACAATTTAGATACTGGAAGACATGCTTTGGGCATGCATTTTATAATTTGAAGGGTCATGGAGTAAGTATTTTCCTTTAATAGAATTTCCCTACAACAATAGCTATCAGTCTGCCATTGGAGTGGCTGCTTATGAGATGTTGTGCGGTAGGAAGTGTAGATCGCCCATTCACTAGGAAGAGATGGGTGAAAGGAAATACTTGGGTCCTAAAGCAGTTCAGATGATCAATGAGACCATAGAAAATATTAGAGCTTGGATGCTCACATCACAGAGTAGACAAAAAATTTACTCATATCCGAATCGTAGAGACATGGAGTTCTAAGTGGGAGACTATGTCTTCCTTAGAGTTTCACCACTGAAAGTGGGTGAAAATATTATGGAAGAAGGGCAAGTTGAGCCCTAGATTTGTAGGACCTTTTGAGATCCTTGAGAGGATTGGTCAGGTAGCCTAAAGGTTAGCTTTACCTCCAGTAGTGTCAAGGGTTCACAATGTGTTTCATATATCGATGCTCTAGAGGTATGTGTCAGATGCAACTCATGTATTGAGTTATGAGGATCTGGAGCTACAGACAAACTTGTCTTATGAGGAGTGTCCACTACAAATCTTAAATAGAAAGGATAAAGTCTTAAGGAATAAGACTATACCCTTGGTTAAAGTGTTATGGAGGAACAACAAGGTCGATGAGGCAACCTAGAAATTAGAATTAGACATGCGAGATCAGTATCCCGAGCTATTCAGGTAAATTTTGAGGATGAAATTTTTATATGGAGGGGATAGTTGTAACGTCTCAAACTCGTTAATAAGGCTTAGTGCCTTGATTAGTGTGCCAAGAGAGCATAATTGGATGTCTATGTGTTAGTATGATTTAATCATAATTATATATATGGTTTTTATGAGTTATATTATGATATGACTACTCATGCATGTTTAAGTGTATTACATGTGCTTATAGACCCGTTTCTGTTAAAAATGACATTTTCGTAATTTTGACTCGCTGAGGGTATATTTGTAAATATATGTGCTTTGTGAGTGGGACCACATTATTATGTGGATATATTTGAGATGTGTGGCACAAGGCGATCCTAGTGAGTAATTTGGCAGAAAAGTCACATCAGGTACTAATACCCGGCTCGAGGTGACCCTAGGGGTATTTTAGTAATATGGTGAATTACCAGGCGTATTGGGGTATGAGTTATAATTGGAGGGAAATATTAGTGTTTGGAAGATTAGTGGGATTAATTGGGAATTATAAATGGAATTTGAGATTTAACGGAAGAGTGGTGTCAAATGACCATTTTTCCCTTGGGGGCATTAAAGGGAAAGCTTTTGGGCAGGGGCATTTTAATCTTTTCATGTCATGGATAGACTTAGTCACTTGGAATCCCTTAGAGGGTAAAGGAAACACAACTCTCAGTTCACTCTTTCTTTCTCTCTTTCGTTCTCTCTCATTCCTTGGCTTGGTTGGAAGTTTTGATTTCTTTTGAGAGATTTGCTTGGGAATTGAAGAAGATTAAAGATGTGAATTTGGTTAGGTGCAGCCTAATGGTCGAATTACACAACTGACGTAAGATTTTCTTGCTCTGTTTTTCTATGATTTTTGGTTGCTTAAGATTTTCTTGAGTTTTTAGGCTTATGATTAGGTTATGAATTGGAGTAGAGTTTTGGCTTAATTTTTTTTGTATTTATGTTGCCTTAAGTGTATTAATGAGGTTTTGGGACTCAATTTTGGGCTTCATTGTTATTTGGGGTGAATTTTGTGGGATTTGGCTAGAAGAGAATGTTGGAAATTCTGGGTTTGTGGGGTTGCCTCGCGGCGCTGTTCTTAGTGCGCCACGGCCCGAATGAACTCAAAGGCTAGGGCGGTTCTCTGAACCACCTTAGGGAACCCTCTGACTTGAGGCGCGTTGTGGCCTTTCAGGGGTGCGTCGCGGCGCTATTTGGGAATGTTAAAAATTATGTTTTGAATTGCGGGGACTCAAAGCTAAGGGTTCTGGAACCACCCAATTTAGTAGAATTCGAGGTCCCGGAGGCTAGGAACCAATCTTGAATATTTTTATTGGTTTATTTCTTGATGGATATCCATTATTATGTTGTGACTAGGGGTACCGCATGGCTCAGGAGGAAAGGATCGTGCTCGTCATCGCCTTACCCTATCGCAGAGGACTTGAGGTAAGAAAATTGTCTCTTGCACCAAGTGTAGGGCATGCGCCCCAATTATAGGGCGAGAATGACCGTTTCATGAAACCGTTTATAGTTAGATGTCTATTGTGTTTGAATTTATGCTGATATACCTATTTGTAGTGATTTCTTTTTCAGGAGGTTGTTAACGACATTACATGTGTAATATATGTCATAGTGGTAGGGCCACAATGCGGATGCGATATTCGCCATAGTGGCGGGGCCATTGTAAAGACGTAACATCCATTGACGCGCCATGAGTCTTATATTGTTTGGAAAATATGTGTGAACCAGTTGTGGTTATAGAGTATGCAATACGTGTGAATGTTTATCTGATTATCTGTATGATTGTTTGGGGTTTTCTTGCTAAGCCTTGGCTCACAGGTGCTTCGTGGTGTAGGTAAGCGAAAAGGAAAGCTGGACCATCCATGAGTTTGGTGGCGTGTACATACTCAGCCAGCTCGGTCGCAACGGTGAAGTTATTTGAGGAAGAGGGGTTATTAGTTGAAATTTGCCGCTCAGGTCGACTAAATCTTTAATTTTTGATAAACTTGTATTTTATTTAGAATCTTTTGGGATCTCTTGTAATTAATGAAGAGTTCAACTTTTGACCAAAACTTTTAATACCTACACAGTCGTTTAACCCTAATTACACTTTTAAGTCCAAATGACTCGCTTAACAAGTTAAGCATTATTATTAACACACCACGTAACGTTCTTGACTGTTCAGGGTGTTACACGCATGAACAGTGCCAGTACTCGAGTCTATGGAGAACTTCATGCATAAATTTCGGATAAGGTGGATTCTCCAAAGTCCACCAGGGCTAGGCGCCCCAAGATGGCGTTATAGGCGTAGGAGCAATCCACCACCACAAAAGTACAATACTTGAAGGCATGCCGAGGCACTTATCCAAATGTCATTGGTAGCTTGATCTTCCCCATGGGTATTAAACCTTTGCCCGAGATGTCGTATAGAATCAAAGTGTACGGGGACAGATCGCTTGTCATTCGCCCATTTTTCTTGAAGGCTAGTTTGAACAGAATGTTCACCTAGCGCACAAACCTCGTCATCATGATTGAGGGTCCACGCGTACCTGTTATGTGAGCTCCTCAATGTACCCACTAGGTGGGGTCCTCCTGAGATGGTCCCTACTCGTTCGTTCACGAGAGGAGGTACATGGGTTATCGGTTGTGGGGCAGCTGATGACTATACTGGATTTAGGGGTTGTGCCCCCAATTAGTTCGGGGGTGGAACCCCCTGTGGAACTTTTGCGGGTTGGGATTCACCTCTAGAGTAATGGCGAAGATGCCCAGTTTGATGAGATTTCCAATCTCATCACAAATTTTTCGGCATTCATTGTTGTTGTGACGAATGTCATTGCGGTACTTGTAGAATTTACCGACATCTCTCTTCTACCTTTCCCTTTGAATGGGTTGTGGCTTCCGGTAGTGCGCCTGCAGCACCAAAGCCCTCTTACTCATGGTTGGTCCACTTCTCCATTGCCTTTACCTGCACCATAGAGCATCCGTGAGCGAAGGCCTAACAAGAAATGTAACATCCTAAATTTCCTAATGTGGCTTAGTGCCTGGATTAAGGGGCTGAGAGGCAATAATTATGTTATTTTGTGAATTATATTATAATATAATTATGCTTGCATGTTAGAAATATTAAATATGTGTATGTAGGCCCGTTCCTTATAAGAAGGGTATTTTAGTCATTTGACCCGTTCAGGGTATAAATGCAAATATGTGTTTGTGTGATTGAGATCACATTATTATGTGGATATATCTTGGTTACTCAGCGTGAGGCGATCCTAATGAGCAAGTTAGCGGAAAAGTCACAACAGGGTTTAATACCTGGCTCGGGGTGAGCTTTTGGGGGTATTTTAGTAATATAGTACGTTACCGGGATTTAGTGGGTAATGGGAAATTATTTGGTAATCATGTGAGAATATTGGAAGTAACGAGAATTGTAGGACGTAAATTTTGGATAGCGGGGTATGGGACAAAGGACAAAATTTTTCCTTTAGAGCATATAATGAATAGGCTAAGGGCAAAGGGACAATTTGGTCATTTCAATCCAAAATTAGGACTTGGTTGGCTGGGAACCCCTTAGATGACTTAGGAAACTTAAGGAAAGAAGAATCTCAATAGCTCAGTCCTTCTCTATCACGTTCTATTCTCTACCTCTTGGAGCTTTGGTGGGCTAAGTCAAATTGAAAGAGAATTGGCTTGGAAGGGAGGCTTGAAACCAGGGAATTGTTGGGAGCAGATTAAACTTGAGTCCTAAAGTTGAGGTACGGCTTTTGAATTGAAGTTCTTATGTCAGTTCTGTTGATTTATTGAGAGCTGTGGTGTTTTTCATGCTTGATAGTTGGGTGGATGAGTTTTAAGATTATTGATGAGTTTTAATCTTGTAATTAGTTGGGTTTTGTTGCTGGAAATGGTTGTGTTAATTATGGGAATTGAGTTGGAAGATTTGGGGTATAATTAGGTTGTTTCTAGTTGGGTTCGGCTAAAGAAAAACCCAGGAATTCTGGGTTTGAGGGGCTGGGCCACGGATCTGTTCTTGGTGAGCCGCGGCCCCTTAAGGAAAATTGGAGCCAGATTGGCTCAGAGGCAAGGGGCGGGCCGCAACGCCACAAGGGAAGGGCCGCGGTGTGTGTTTGGTGGCAGGGTTGGCGGAGCCTCTAATTAGAGGCGGGCCGCAGCATGGGTCCATGGGGTCGCGGCCCTTAAGGGGAACTTTAGTCCTTGTGAGATTTTTAGTTCCAGAACTTAACCTTTTGGGTTCGGGATCGATTCTACTTCCTTGTTGAGTGGAATTCGATGTCCCATTGGCTAGGACTTGGTCTGGAAGCTTTTACTCTACTGTTGTTGATAGAATTCCTTATTATGGTTATGACTAGGTCTATGCTAAGGGCCTGAATCAGGGATCAGACTCAAGGGGCGTCGCTAATAGCTTGCATTTAGACGGAAGGTAAGAAAACTGCACCTAGCATGTAAATGTGTGATTAGGATTTAGTCCAATGGTCAAATATAGACATGATTAAGACCTTGGCCCTGTTAATAACCATGCTTATAATTATGTTTGTAAATATCTGGTTAAGTACACTGAAATCCGCGTGATTATGATTATGCCTTTGATTGTTGTTTGATTGTATTATAATGCATTGTATCTGTAGGTACATATGTTAAATGAAATATGTGATTGTCTATTGTGACTAGAAAGCTCGGTTTATGAATCAGAGGATTACTAGGATGTTAATTGGGGATCAACTTATTAGTCGAGGGCATATTAGACTTTGAGAGACTCGTCTTATAAGTCGAGGGTCGTAAAGCTTTGACTTATAAGTAGGGAACATATGAGGCTTGACTCACAAGTCAAGGACTGGTAGAAATCTGTTTATACGCTGAGATTGACATTATGCAAGTGGAGTGCAGGCCACCATGGATGGGCCACCCTGGGAGTGCAACATGCACTTGTCTGGCTCGGATGCCAACATTTTGAAAGGAAGTGTGACTAACACTTGTGCTACTCTATGGTTTCTAGTTTGTATAATAAGTGCACCAGATTCAGTTACTACTGTTTGGCAGATATACCACTCTATGAATTGTTTATTATGTTTTCTTGCTGAGTCTTTTGGCTCACGGGTGCTTTTTGGTGCAGGTAAAGGTAAAGAGAAGCTCAACCAGCCATGAGTCGGAGGGCAATAGCAGTGACATGTACATATGCAGTTCGCTCGACCACCACGACCAAGATGCTCAAGGAAACTAGAGTTAAACCCAACTTTTGCCGCCTAGGTCGGCTTATGATGTAACTTGAATGTTGTAACTAGCTTTTAAACTGATGTTTTTGGGATCCCATGTAAAGAACATGCTTTTGATCTAATGGAAATGTTTATGACTTAACTAAAAGTTTTTAATACCAAAACCTTTAGTGGCTTAAGCACATGTTTAGTCCAAATGACTTGTTTAGCAAGTCCAGCACTGATTTTAGACACACTTAGTAACGGACCCTAAGTAGCAGGGTGTTACAATTCGGTATCGGAGCTGCCAAGGTTTAAGGGTTCCTTATGTTGGACTGGGCATGTACATTCACTGCTAAAGACAAGCTCGAATCAGGGTTGGGTAACTATTAATATAGTTATGTGTACATTTGCTTAAATGAATTATATATACTTTACCTGCTAGTATAAATAAGAAGCATGAGTTATTATGATAGGGCCTGGCCCTTGACTGTTGTATGTAGGTTGGGAACGTGTTCATTAGCATGATAGACATTTGTAAATGTTGTAGGATTTCTTATTAGCATCATTATTATTGATGAATGTCAGAAACGCTTATTAGCACTACTGTATTTGTGCATTTAATAAGAGGATGCTTATCAGCACCGTTACGTGTTAAAGAAAAATTCTTATTAGCATTGTTAAATGGTTATGCATGCTGGAAAATGCTTATTAGCATTCTGGTTACACTCAAGTGTTGGAGATGTTTAATAACATTAGGATATGTCTATGCATGTTAAGAATGTGCTTATCAGCATCTTGATTAAGTAATGTTATGAATTCCTTTGCTTATAAGCATGATTGTTATGAGTGAATTGTTGGGGTGCTTATTAGCACTGTCAATGCATGTGGACGCTTATTCGATCGGTTTTGAACCGTGGGTTGATGTGAGATATTGTTATTTCTGTTTGATAAGTCAAGTCATTGATTGCAGATAGACTTGGAAGTATGCTTCCAGGGCAATCTAATGAACCAGCTGGCGCTGGGAATCAGGCTGAAAGTAACAATCAGGGTCAGAACCCTCCGCCAACCCCTAAGAACTGGCAACAGATGCTTGCAGACCTACAAGCTAGACTACAAAGACAGGATGAAGAAATTCGCCAGTTTAGGCAACAGCAGGTTCTGGCTAGGAACGCTGCATCAGGGGTCCCATCTGCTGTTCCAGTACCGGTTGTACCACAACAGATAGAATTAAAGAACCGTTGGGAGTTAGTATATGAGCGGTTCAAGAAGCAACATCCTCCGGTTCTCGAGGTCGGCGCAGATCCAATTAAGGCAGAACAGTGGATGGCCATGATTACATCCATTTTGGATTTCATGAGAGTTGTAGGTAATGAGAGAGTGGCCTGTGCCACGTACATGTTCCGAGAGGATGCCCGAATCTGGTGGGAGGTGGTGTCCCAGACTAGAATGCAACAACAATGAGTTGGGAGGAGTTCAGAACCCTTTTTAATGAGAAGTATTACAATAAGGCCGTAAAAGCTGGAAAGGCCAAGGAATTCAGTAAACTCTTACAAGGGAATATGTCAGTGACCGAATATGCCCCGAAATTCGACAGATTAGCCAAGTTCGCTCTAGACTTGGTGACCACTGATGGGCAAGGAAGGAAAGATTCCTTCAGGGGCTACAGCCTATGATAGCCCGGGATGTCAGAATTACCACCGTACTTGGAGTGACGACATATGCTCAGGTAGTGGAGAGGCCCTTACTGCAGAGGGAGCTAAGAATAAGATCTGGCGCTAGAACACAGCCAAGAGGGATATTAGGAGGACGGGAGCTTCGTTCTCAGGATCAAGTAGGGGCGAAGACCCCAGCGACCAGAAAAGGAGACTTTGGATATTAGTTCAGCTCCTAGACTTGATAGGAGGCCACATGGTGCAAAGATTGGCCCCAGGGAAGCAATGTGAACTGGAAGACATATCCAGAATGTTCCAGATGCAGGAGACGTCATTTGGGTGAGCGTCGGGCGAGGGCCTGCTTTGTATGTGGGATTGTGGGGAATCTCAAGAAAGACTGCCAAATATTGAAGAAAGAAGAACCTAAGAAGACAGACAGCTCGACTCCAGCTCGAGTATTTGCATTGACACAAGCAGAGGCTGAGGCTAGGCCCTTAGTGGTCACAGGTCAGCTTTCTAGTGCTGGCATATCTTATTCTATGCTGATTGATTCTGGTGCTACAAAATCTTATGTTTCCTATAGGATTATTGATAGACTATGTAGGCCCTGTGAGTTTTATGCTGTGGGATTTGGGACGTTACTACCCACTGGGGAATTGGTGGTTTCCAGGATATAGGTTAGGTCTTTGCTAGTGGTGGTGGATGGTAGGGAGTTGTCAGTTGATTTGATAGAGTTAGCTATGTCCGACTTTGGTATGATTCTGGGAATGGACTGGTTAACTAAATATGGGGCAACCATTGATTGTAAGAAGAAAATGGTAACCTTTGAACTTGAGGGTGAAGAACCTTTCGTATTCGTTGGCACTATGCATGGACCCCGAGTACCTATGATTTAAGCATTAAGGGCTAGAGACCTACTACAAGGAGGTTGCATAGGATTCCTAGCCAATGTGGTGGATACCACCCAGGTCGTGCCAGTGGGGCCATTAGAGACTAGGTTGGTCTGTGAGTTCCTGGATGTGTTCCCAAAATATTTACTAGGATTGCTGCCACACAGGGAGATCGAGTTTGTTATTGAGCTGGAAACAGGGACAAAGCCAGTGTCTAGGGCCCCAACAAAGCTGAGGGAACTTAAGGTACAGTTACAGGAGTTGTTGGATCTAGGTTTTATTAGACCCAGTTTCTTGCCATGGGGTGCGCCAGTATTATTTATGAACAAGAAGGACGGTTCTCTAAGGATGTGCATAGACTATAGAGAACTGAATAAGCTGATTATGAAGAACATGTGTCCTCTACCAAGGACAAATGACTTATTTGACCAACTGCAAGGTAAAATGGTGTTTTCGAAGATAGATCTTCGATCAGGTTATCACCAGTTAAGAATTAAGGATGAAGACATACCTAAGACAGCCTTCCATACCAGATATGGGCATTATGAGTTCCTCGTTATGTCATTTGGTTTTACTAACACCCCGGCAACTTTTATGAACTTAATGAACAGGGTGTTCAAGTACTATCTGGACCGGTTCATGATCGTCTTCATCGATGATATCTTGGTTTATTCACAGTCAGAGGAAGAGCATGAGCAGCACCTCAGGTTGATCTTGCAGAGACTGAGAGAGCATAAGTTATTTGTGAAGTTTAAGAAGTGTGAATTTTGGTTACCACCGTTGACATTCTTGGGTCATATCGTTAGTATAGATAGGATCAAGGTAGACCCAGCTAAGATTGAAGCTGTTAGGAATTGGTCGAGACCAAGGAGTGCCTCCGAGATTAGAAGCTTCCTTGGATTGGCAGGTTATTATCGAAAGTTTGTGGAAGGATTCTCAAGGATATCGTCCCCACTGACAGAGTTAACACGTAAGAATTAGAAGTTTATATGGTCAGATAGACCTGAAAACAGTTTCCAGGAATTAAAGCGACGTTTGATTACCGCTCCAGTCTTGAGTGTTCTAATAGATCAAGAGAATTTTATGGTTTATTGCGATGCTTCGAGACAGGGGTTAAGTTGTGTCCTTTTGCAGGCGGAGAAGGTAATTTCCTATGCATCACATCAGTTGAAGGATTATGAGCAGAGATATCCAACCCATGAGCTGAAGTTGGCAGCGGTGGTTTTTGCATTGAAGGTATGGAGGCATTACCTTTATGGAGAGAAATGTGAGATATATACAGACCACAAGAGCCTCAATTACTTCATTACACTGAAGGATTTGAATATGAGATAGAGGCGTTGGTTGGAACTGGTGAAATATTACGACTGTGATATCCTTTATCATCCAGGGAAAGCCAACGTGGTGGTTGATGCCCTAAGTCGGAGAGGACTAGGGCACTTGTATAGTGTGAGGCAAATTTCCAAGGAATTAGCAGAGGATATGACTAGAGCAGGGATTGAGTTAGTAGTGGGCCAGTTAGCCAACATTACCCTGTAGTCTACTCTCATAGAAAGGATAAAGGAGAGTCAATTACAAGAGTCGTAGTTGGTGAAAATCAGAGAGGATGTTCTAGTTGGAGTAGCTAGGGACTACACTATATTAGATACAGGCTTGCTAAGGTATAAAGGTCAAATTTGTGTTCCGATGGATGTTTCCATTAGACGAGAGATTCTGGATGAATCTTAAACCACTACGTATTCCTTGCATCCCGGCACCACGAAGATGTACCAGGATCTAAGAACTTTGTATTGGTGGTCTGGGATGAAGGGTGATGTAACTGAGTACGTAGCCAAGTGTCTGACGTGTCAGCATATCAAAGCTGAAATTCAGAGACCTGTAGGATTATTACAACCCTTAGACATTCCAGAGTGGAAGTGGGAAGATATCACAATGGACTTTCTGGTGGGATTACCCAAGACAATGGGTCAGCATGATTCGGTATGGGTGATTGTAGACAGATATACTAAATCAGCTCACTTCTACCAGTGAGGATGACTTATACAGTTTACCAGTATGCAGATCTCTATGTAAAAGAGATAGTACGTCTTCATGGAGCTTCGAGGTTGATCGTGTCAGATCGAAACCCCATTTTTACTTCCAAGTTCTGGGGAAGTTTGTAGAAGGCAATGGGCACACAACTGAAGTTTAGTACAGTGTATTATCCTCAGCCTGATGGTCAGTCTGAGAGGACTATTTAGATACTGGAGGACATGCTGAGAGCATGTGTACTGGATTTTGAGTGGTCTTGGAGTAAATATTTACCCCTGATAGAGTTTCCTACAACAACAGCTATCAGGCTACCATAGGAGTTGCTCCTTATGAGATGCTTTATGGTAGGAAGTGCAGATAACCTATTCACTGGGATGAGTTGGGTGAGCGCAGATACTTGGGTCCTGAGGCAGTTCAGAGGACCAATGAAGCTATTGAAAAGATCAGAGCTCGAATGCTCGCATCGTAGAGTAGACCGAGAATTATGTGAATCTGAAGCGTAAGAACGTGGAGTTTCAAGTGGTAGACTATGTCTTCCTTAGAGTCTCGCCACTCAAGAGGGTGAGAAGATTTGGCAAGAAGGGCAAGTTGAGCCCTAGGTTCGTAGGACCATTTGAGATTCTGGAAAGGATCGATCAGGTAGCCTATAGGTTAACATTACCACAGACGTTTTCGGTCGTGCACAACATGTTCAATATTTCAATGCTGCGGAAGTATGTGTCTGATGAGACTCGCGTGTTGAGTTACGAAGAACTAGAGTTGCAGACAGATTTATCCTTTGAGGAGCAGCCAATCCAAATATTGGACAAGAAGGACAGGGTCCTGAGGAATAAAGTTATACCTTTAGTAAAGGTATTGTGGATGAACAGCAAGGTCAAGGAGGTGACCTGGGAGTCGGAATCAACCATGCATGTAATGCCCCAAATTTCCTAATAAGGTTTAGAACCTTGGTTAGGAGGCCGGGAGGGCCATAATTGATTTATTATAGTATTTAATGATTATATGCATATTTACGTGAATTATATTATTATATGATGGTGAATGCATTCATATGGGAGAATTTATTATTGTGAGGGTACTTTGGTAATTTGGCCACTGTGGGCGTAATTGTATATTTTGGGTGCATGACTGTGATTAATTAATATAGCCACACTATAAGGTGGATTGGTTCGAGCTTATCGACATGAGACGATCATGGGGTGTAAGTGTTCGGTCTAGTCATAACGGGTTTAAGTTCAGGGCTCGGGGTGAGTCTCGGGGTAATGTCAATGGTTAGAGCATTACCGGGAATTAAAGGGTAATGAGATATGATTTATTGATGTTTGAGAATATTGAGAATAGCGGGAATTGGAGAGCGTTAATTATGATTAACGGCATAGGTTGTAAAGGACGATTTTACCCTTGGGAGTGCTTAGAAGCCTTTAAATGACCTAGGGGCATTTAGGTCATTTGGCTTGGATATACATGAGGTTTAGTAGGCTGTAGAAGGCAAAATAAAAAACAGAGCCATCCTCATCCTCTCTTCCTCTCTCTCCCGTACAAACTCTCCTCCATCTCTCTTCCAAGTTTTGAGAGCCACCTTGGGGTTTTGAGCTAGGAAATCAAAGGTGGCAGCTAGGGGATTTGTTTCAACCATTGAAGGGGATTCAAAACCGTGTTAGAGGTGAGTTTTAGGCATTAAATTCAGGTGATACTCTATTTTCTTCTTTGGTTTTTCAGCTTTGATTTCTTGTTGGATGTTTGGATTTAAAGGGGTTTTGATGGGTGATAAGATTGGGTTTTGATGAGGGGAGGTTATGGGTGATGTCTAGAGGTTTGAATGAGTGTTTGGAAGAGGTTTTGGGCTAATTTGAGGGACTAGTTCTAAGGGAAAACGCAGGGGAAAATTCTGAGTTCGCGTGATGGTTTTTGCCTGGTCTGGGCTGAGCGCCGCGGCGCAGCTGTGGTGCGCCGCGGCCCTTGGCGTATGGCAGGGGGGAGCCTTTCTGTTTGAAGGCGCGCCGCAGCGCAGTAGGGAAGGGCCGCGGCCCTTAAGGCCATTTTGACCAAAAACATGTTTTTAAGCTTGGGGATTCAAGCCATAGGCCTCGGGGTTGTACCTAGTACCCGGTTAAGTGGGGATTGATGTCTCGGAGGCTAGATATTGATTTGGGAACTTATGTTGATCATTTTTATTGATGGTACCTTATATTTGGTTATGACTAGGTGACCACTAAAGGACTAAAAGTTGATCGGTCTCAAGGGTCGTTCTTTTAATCGTTCTAGCTCGACTTTGAGGTAAGAAAACTGCACCCTGTGTAAACGTGACATGCATTGCTATTATGATGCATGTTTTTTGATTACTGAGTATGACATGCATGTTGGTTGACTATTAAACGTGACATGCATGGCTGTTACTGGTGCATGATGGATTGTTGGATGTATTGCATATGATGCATAGGAAACATGTGATTAGGACATGCTTTGTATACAGGGTGTGATATCGTTCAGAGCTTGAGCCTCTGTGTTAATGGATAGTCCTAATTGTACTAATATCTGTTAAGTAAGCATGCTGAATACCTTGTTTATGGATATTGGACATGTGATATATGTTTGGTGGCATGGCTTACCTGTGTATGGCGCTGACTTATTAGTCAGAATCGACAATAGTGTCAGATCTGTCTGTGAAGCTGTGACTTATTAGTTAAGTTCACCACGGGTTGAGCACTGGCCGTGTTTTACCGACCCAAGGGTCAAAGGTGGCAGTGCGTTGTGAACGCCAGGCCAAATAAAGATTAGATCTAATCGAGGTTGGCGTTGAATGACTCTTATGGGGTATTAATGCTGGACCGACCGGAAGGTCAATGAGAACTATATGCAGTTGCCTGGTCTATGACCAGATGTTAGTGGCCAAGGTATATGACCCCGGTGACTGTTTGTCACACGGCCAAGGGACGCTGTCCATGGCACGACTCTAGAGTCGGGAGGAAGGTTATGTTGGTGACCATTCACCATGCACCTGTCCTAATCAAACTTATGAAAGGATCACTTATCAGTTAAGCCCTGGTGACCCTATCGTCACATGGCTAGAAGGAGCGATGCTCATTATTGTGACTTTTGGCTATTGTCACCTATTTTCTTGGACTAATAGTCCTGAATGGTTATTATGATCGTTGTTGATATTATATCATGCTTTATTGTGTTTTCTTGCTGGGCCTTTGGCTCACGGGTGCTACGTGGTGCAGGTAAAGGCAAGAGGAAGCTGGACCATCCTTGAGTTGTAGAGCTTAGGTGATGACGTGTACATATGCAGCTGCTCGTCTGCCACGGCCGAGGTTTAAAGTGGAACTAGGGTGGAACCCTGTTTTGCCGCCTAGAACGGCCTATTGTAAATATTTTCTGTAATAAACTCAGAAATTATATTTTCGGGATCCCAATGTATATATTAAACGTTCTAGTGAGACGTTACATCTTAACCAAAGTTTTTAATCCCTAAACCGCTAATCATACCTAGATCACGATTTTGCCCAAATGACTCGATTAGCGGGTTTAGCACTGTTTACAAGGCACACCGTAACGGTCCCTGGAGTTTGGGGCGTTACAATGCAGGACCAGTATCCCGAGCTGTTTAAGTAAAATTTCTAGGAAAAAATTCCTATAAGGAGGGGATAGTTGTAACATCCCAAATTTCCTAATGAGGCTTAGTGCCTGGATTAGGGGGCCGTGAGGCAATAATTGTGTTATTATGTGAATTATATTATAATATAATTATTCTTGCATGTTAGAAATATTAAATATGTGTTTGTGGGCCCGTTTCTTATAAGAAGGGTATTTTAGTAATTTGACACGTTCAAAGTATAAATACAAATATGTGTTTGTGTGATTGAGATCACATTATTATGTGGATATATCTTGGTTACTAGGCGTGGCGCGATCCTGATGAGCAAGTTAGCAGAAAAGTCACAACGGGGTTTAATACTCGACTCGGGGTGAGCTTGGGGGTATTTTAGTAATATAGTACATTACCGGGATTTAGTGGGTAATGGGAAATTATTTGGTAATCATGTGAGAATATTGGAAGTAACGGGAATTATAGGACGTAAATTGTGGATAGCGGGGTATGAGACAGAGGACAAAATTTACCCTTGAGAGCATATATGATGAATAGGCTAAGGGCAAAGGGACAATTTGGTCATTTCCATCAAAATTTAGGACTTGGTTGGCTGGGAACCCCTTAGATGGCTTAGGAAACATAAGGAAAGAAGAATCTCAACAGCTCACTCCTTCTCTATCACGTTCTATTCTCTACCTCTTGGAGCTTTGGTGGGCTGAGTCAAATTGAAAGAAAATTGGCTTGGAAGGGAGGCTTGAAACCAGGGAATTATTGGGAGCAGATTAAACTTGAGTCCTACAGTTGAGGTAAGGGTTTTGAATTGAAGTTCTTATGTTAGTTCTGTTGATTTATTGAGAGCTATGGTTTTTGGCATGCTTGATGGTTGGGAGGATGAGTTTTAATCTTGTAGTTATTTGTGTTTTGTTGCTGGAAAGGGTTGTGTTAATTATGGGAATTGAGTTGGAAGATTTGGGTTATAATTAAGTTGTTTCTGGTTGGGTTCGGCGAAAGAAAAACCCAGAAATTCTGGGTTCGAGGAGCTGGGATGCGGCTCTGTTCTTCGTTTGTCGCGACCCTATAAGGAAAATGAGAGCCAGGTTGGCTCAGAGGCAAGGGACGGGTCGCGGTGCCGCAGGGGAAGGGTTGTGGCGCGTGTCTGGAAGCAGGGGATGCCAAGCCTCTGATTAGAGGCGAGCCGCGGCATTGGTCCATGGGGTCGCGACGTTGCAGGGGAAGGGTCGTGGCACATGTCTAGAGGTAGGGGAGGCCGAGCCTCTGATTAGAGGCGAGCCGCGGCATAGGTCCATGGGGTCACCACCCTTAAAGGGAATTTTGGCTCTGGTGAGATTTTTAGGTCGGGAACTTAACCTTTTGGGCTCAAGATCGATTCTAATTCCTTGTTGAGTGGAATTCGACATCTCGGAGGCTAGGACTTAGTCTTGAAGCTTTTATTCTCCTGTTGTTGATGGAATTCCTTATTATGGTTGTGACTAGGTCTACGCTAAGGGCTCGAATCAGGGATTGTACTCAAGGGATGTCGCTAATAGCTTGCATTTGGACGGAAGGTAAGAAAACTACACCTAGCATGTAAATGTATGATTAAGATTTAGTCCAATGGTCAAATATAGACATGATTAAGTCCTTGGCCCTGTTAATGAGCATGATTATAATTATGTTTGTGAATATCTGGTTAAGTACGCTGAAATGCACATGATTATGATTATGCCTATGATTGTTGTTTGAGTGTATTATAATGCATTGTATCAGTAGGTACATATGTTAAATGAAATATGTGATTGTTTGATGTGACTAGAAAGCTCAATTTATGAACCAGAGGATTACTAGGATGTTAATTGGGGATCGACTTATTAGTCGAGGGCATATTGGACTTTGAGAGACTCGTCTTATAATTCGAGGGTCGTAAAGCTTTGACTTATAAGTCAGGGGCATATAAGGCTTGAGTCATAAGTCAAGGACTAGTAGGACTCAGTTTATAAGCTTAGATTGGCATTATGCACGTGGAGTGCAGGCCACCATGGATGGGCCACCCCGGGAGTGCAACACGCACTGGTAACGACCCAAATTTACTAATAAGGCTTAAGGGCCTTGATTAGTGTGCCGGGAGGGAAAAACTGTATTATATGTGATTTAATGATTAAAAGCATGTTATATGATTATTTGAATATCTGTGATGCATGACTATGTGTATTAGTATGCATGTAGGCCCTAATTAGGTTAGAAGGGCATATTCGTAATTTTATCCCGTTGAGGGCATAAATGTAAATAATTGTAATAAATTGTTGAGACCACATTATTGTGTGGATATATTTGTAATCTGTGACTCGAGGCGGTCTTAGTGAGTGGTTTAGCGAAAAAGTTACGGTAGGGATTTATACCCGGCTCGGGGCAAGGCTGGGAGTATTTCGGGGAATTTAGAGAATATATTGGGGTCTATTTTGATATTGAGGAATATAATTGGTGATTATTTGGTTTCGGGAAGTAAGCTGTAAATATTAGTGACACTCGAGGAATTAGCGGGAATTGGGAACAAATGACTAGAATGGCCTTGGAAGGATTAAGAGCTTAAATTTAATGGGAGGCTATCATGGTCATTTGGCTTATAAGGGATAAGAGTTAAGTGTTGTTTTGGCTTTATGTCTTAGTGGATTGTGTAGAAAGTGTTGGAAGTCTAAAGGAAAGAAAGAAAAGAAAGAAGAGAAGGAAAAGGAAAAGGAAAGAAGGGAAAAGTAGGGAAATTTTCATGAACGGTTTGGGTCTTCTTCATCAATTTCTTCTTGAAATTTGGGGCTAAAATCCAGAGGAGCTTTAAGCTAAGACTGTGTACTTGGGATCTTGATCAGGTTGGGGAAATTAGCTGAGGTTGTTCATCATTTGAGGTAAGATTTTGAGGTTAATATTCAGTTCTTGGTATTGGTGTTGAATTGGTTTTCTAACCATATTTCTGTGGGAATTCTAGGGAATTAAACCTAAGGGTTTGAGGAGGTGAAGGCTAATCAAGTGTGGAAGAAAACCTAGGCTGAGCTCATCCATCAAAGGTAAGAAACTCTAGCTTCAGGCTTTGTGATTTCTGTGGTTTTGCTGAGATTTTAAGCTCTAGGTTCAGCCATGGTGAATTTTGTGTTTTGGGGTGCATGTGATTGGATTGTTTGTGGTTAGGTTGTTTGGGATGAGTTGAGGATGTTGAGAGGCTTGTTTTGAAGTTTGGTTGGGGTTTGGTTGAGTTTTAGAAAGGCTTGGCTTGAGGAAATTCGAAGGAGGAAAAACTGTGATGGGCTGTGCTGAGACTAACATTGTAGCGCTAGTCATTGGGCGCTACAGTGCAAGGCCCTGAAGTTCCAGAGCCTTTTGGATCTACTTGTAGCACTATAGCGCTCTCCTTAGGCCCCTGTAGCGCTACCCTGTTCCAAGAAAGGGGTTTTTGCCCAGGGGCTCGGGGTTTGATTCCACCACCCCGTTTGGTGGAATTAGGGCTTCCCAAGGGCTCGAGATTGTTCCCGAGGCTAGGTTTTGGATTTGAGGTTTGGTGATGAATCTGATCTATGGCTGTGACTGGGTGTACGCTAGGGCTCAAACGGGATCGTGCTCGAGGATCAAATTGAACAAAGCTAGCAAAATCTAAAGGTAAGAAAACTGCACATGGTTATGTGTTTGTGATGGGACTAAGAGTTCCCTATATTTGTATGATGTCATAGATGGTATTATGCCATGGGACATGTGATAAACGGCCTAAGGGTGCCGTAAATAATACTTGCGCACAGGGCGCGAATCGGCCACTAGTAGCTGAGGACAGCTTAATATTCACTAAGCTCGGTTTAAGCGGGCCGGAGTCAGTGGGATAAGTAGAGGGTGCGGCCTAAGGGCGTTAACCCTGGTTATCATATGTGAATTGATTATTGATATGAAGTGATGTTCTTGGTATGTTGAATACTTGAATAACATGAATATTTGGACTGTTGAGTACATGCTTGTACTGTATGAGTTATCTGGTTGTTTGCTTAATGATTATGCTCTGTTATGGTGTTTTCTTGCTGGGCCTTGGCTCACGGGTGCTACATGGTGCAGGTAAAGGCAAGGGAAAGTTGGACCAATCCTGAGATGGAGAGCTTCGAGGGCGAATGTACATAGTCATTTGATCGGCCGCCACGGCTGAGGAGTAATACAGGACGAGAAAGCTTAATTGTCTGTTTTGCCTTAGAGTGGCTAATAGTTGTATTTCAATCCTAAAATTTTGTAGACTGTCTTTTAACTTTACTACTTTTAGGATCCCATGTAAAGAATATGTTTGTTTGTAAGAAATGAAGCTTTTGAGACCAAAATTATTTATCCCTAGTTCAACTATAGTTTCAGTAACACGTTTCGAGTTAAATGACTTGATTAGCAAGTCTTGCACCTTTATAAACATACAATGTAACGGTCTTGGCTATCCAGGGCATTACACACTTGTCTGGCTCGGATGCCAACAAATTGAAAAGAAGTGTGACACGCACTTGTGCTACTCTATGGTTGCAAGTTTGTATAATAAGTACACCAGATTCAGTTACTAATGTTTGGCATATATAACACTCTATGAATTGTTTATTATGTTTTCTTGCTGAGTCTTTTGGCTCACGGGTGCTTTTTGGTGCAGGTAAAGGTAAAGAGAAGCTCAACCAGCCATGAGTCGGAGGGCAATAGCAGTGACATGTACATATCCAGTCCGCTCGACCACCACGGCCAAGATGCTCGAGGAAACTAGAGTTAAACCTAACTTTTGTCGCCTAGGTCGGCTTATGATGTAACTTGAATGTTGTAGCCAACTTTTAAACAGATGTTTTTGGGATCCCGTGTAATGAACATCTTTGGATCTAATGGAAATGTTTATGACTTAACCAAAAGTTTTTAATACCTAAACCTTTAGTGGCTTAATCATACATTTAGTCCAAATGACTTGTTTAGCAAGTCCAGCACTGATTTTAAACACACTTGGTAACGGACCCTAAGTAGCAGGGTGTTACAAGAAACCTCAATGAGGTATAATAATAATCACATTTAATATAAACAACAATTAGCATGTTTCATACATTATACATACATTTATTCCAATCATATAAACCATTTTCACATTTCATAGATATAAACATGATCATTTCAAACACATGAACTATTTACACGGTCATGTCGAGCTCCTTGCCAAGAGAGGCGCATCTCTCGACACCAAACATACAGTCCACGTTAGCGAGTGTGTACATCACTCCCATGGTGGCCCTGTCATCATGGCTTACATTTCACATGATTATTGTCAAATACGGACCATTTCGATCAATCATAGACAATTCAACATAAATAAGCATATCAAACATCATTATGCATAAAGAGGAACTCAGCCCTACAAATTCAGATATACTGTCACAATCGCATTCCAGCATAACTAGGAAGACACTCTACTCTATGTGCATATGCTAGTTTTCTTACCTGGATTCCAGCAATAAGCTTATGTTGACCCAAGTGTGATTCCCTTCAAGCATCCTTAGATAGCCCTAAGTCACAATCAATAAAATGTAGGTTTAGTTTTCTCATATACCAAAACCTACCGTAACTCTTCCATAAACCTCACTAGCTCTAAATACACTTTAAACATTCCATTATGTCCTAGGAACCTTAGCCTATGATCCCCTAAGATTACCCATTCAAACCCATTGAAAACAAGCCCAAAACTAGACTGCCAACACAGGTCGGTCGATCAGCTGACTAAAACCCAAAGCTTGCCTAAACCACAGGCTGGTTGATCAGTTGCCCCAGGATGGTCGACTGATTCAAGTCAGAGAGCTTTTCTCTGCATTTTTTCAGAAATCCACACTTTTCAAATCTAAGCCCAAACTTGTTTCCAGTCAATTCTATCTACAACTTTTACCCATAACAAGTACAAAACTCAGTATACCTCTAATAACATCAACCTAACATCAAATTTCATCTCACAAAATCAAGAATTCAATAATTAGAGCTAAAATCTCCAATTTTCCCTCAATTCCAAAACTGATCAATTTCATGGTTTTCAATTCAGATTCAAAGCCTAAGACAATTCATAAACATGTTTCTAATCCCAGTATACCAATCTAAACATCCTAGAATCATCAACTTTCAAAATTCAATAAAATCTCCAAATTCCTCAAGAACAATTGAAGAACAAGATGGAAAAGTTCATACCTCCTTCTATGGTTTGATTCCCTACAATGGTGATGAAGTTGGCAGCTTCCAATCCTTCTTGAATCTTGAAATTCCTTAATAGCTTAGGAAAATAATGGAAGAATTAGGTGTTAGCTTTTTAGAACTTGGTAAGTGTGTTTATGGTGATGAAGGAAATAAAAGGGAGGAGAAGACTAAACCGTGAAATGGATAAGATAAGTGGATATGGTCATCTTTTACTATCTTTTCCATCAAATGACCAAATACCCTTCCCACTAATTCCCTTCTTTACTAATTCCAAGGATAATATGGTAATCTCACCGATATCTCTAATTACCACATTCATCTCCAATTACTCCAATAATATTCACCAAGTATAAAATTCAACCAACTAACTTTATCTCAATAATATACTCAAACTTGACCAAAGATGGATATTTCCCATTGTGACATTCTGTTATTATCGCTTGAAGGAATCCACTATTGCCGAATTTCAATATATTCCCACATAATAATGTTTTCACCGTGGACATAGCATATATAAATCACATATATACCCTTAGCAGGTTAAATTACAAATATGCATGCTCTCACTATGGACGGATCTTAAACACATTTAATTCACATATTCAAATATATTCAATTATAAAATAACATAATTCATCAATTAATTCCACTCATGCACTTCAGGCATGCCATTAGGGTACTTAACCTCATTAGGAGTTTCAGATGTTACGGTTGTCCCGTTGTAAGGAGTGATGTCTGTTATATTGAAGCCTTGGGGTAATGGGACTTCAAAAATGTGTGGGGCACATGGTTCTCCATCTTCGCCCTTGGAGTCTGAATCATGGCCTTGGTTCTTGGCCGTCTTCAACATTATTTTCTTTAAATTCTCCAACTCTGCGTAGAGAGGATTGTTGTTGGCATTATGTGCCGAGTATGGTCTCTGTTCTGACATTGCTTCATTCCTCTGAGCATTGATCTTGTCTCAGATATCAGGTTGGGAGTATCTCTCATGGAGGTCCTCAGGCCCGACCCTGTTCTTGCAAGCAATAAGATTATCTCGCAAGTCAAGTTGCGCGCGCCCATGGCAACCATCCTCAGGGAATCCCACTTCAGTTTCCCCATCAGATTCAACATAGTCGTTGTCAACCAAGATGCTAATTTGCTGTCCTTGATTTATGGGGATTTCCCTACAATTGGATCCCAGGCCTAGGTTTCCCTAAGGCTGCTGGGGCATAAAGGGTTCTCCTCCCTTGAGCCTGACACGATCCGTTGTGACACGCCTGGGCGGTAAGCCCTGGGCTCGATTGGCACCACGGGCCTTTCTAGAATTAACGCCCTAAAAGAATGTAAAGACATTTTATTAATTTAAATAAAAGTATAATTTTATTATATTTTAATGTTAAAATTAATGTTTGAATTAATTATATAATAATATGAAGAAAATTATTTATTCAATCATGAGAATACGATCTTGTATTAGTAAGAGAAATAAGATCATATATAATGAATAAAATAGTCAGTAACATATTAAAGTAAGGAATCTTTAATGAATGGTTACTGGTGCAGTTTACTAAGCATATGAGATGTGAGTGATCTAGATTCAGATTATTGGTGTTGATAGACATCTTAGTAGAGGTAATGTGTATAATAGAGATTATTTATGACAGGACCGATGAGAATTAATTATCTTTATAAACTTGATGTTTGACATAAAAATTTAATTCTTATGATAAGAGATGATCATTTGTAGATCAGTCTAAATTCTGAGTATTCATGAGCTCCTGTTTAAGTTTATTGGATCTTTTGATTCACTCGTTAATGTTTCTTAGTTGTTGACAGTGAAATCTCGTCAACGAAATTAGGTCGGAAAACTTAAAGGTAAATGCGGCGAAGTTTAGATAAGAACTTAGAATTAACTTATGAAAGGATAAACACAGATGAAAAATGGAGTGAAAAATGTATATTGCTTAATAGCCTCTGCATACAATGAATTTTCCAACCCCCTTCTCTGTGGAAGTGGGGTTCATTTTATAGTAGGCTCTAATGGCCCTGGTTAGATGGTGGTCCAGGGGACCAGATGGTACACGAGTACACTAACAGGAGAGTGGTTCCAGGGGTAGTGGTGTTGACTCTGGTACAAGGTCAGAGATCATGGGAGCACCTCACCTTCTGTACCTGGTCATGCCTCCACTACCTACCTGGCACGGGAGTCAGAGGAGTGGCTGGTGAGGACGACAGATGGTACTTTGTTTGTACCTCCACTACTTATCTGACGTGGGTACTATGTCCGTACTCTAACTCCTTTCAGTTCGTCAGTGGACTCCGTAGCTCATGAGATCAATGCCATGTGACCCTCATTTGCAAGGCATAGATGCGAGGCGGTAATGACCCATGCACTGGCCGTGCCTTGCAAGGCTCCTAGTGGCGAGGGGCCTAGCTATACTTTTCTCCTTGCGGCATGGATCTAGACTAGTGACGTGATGGTGCAACGGCCTCCCGAGAAGATGGTGGCCCACGGGCCTCGCGGGGGCACGTGCGCATGAGCGCCTTGCTGGGGGTGCGCGCTTGACGGCCTTGCTGGGGGTGCGCGCGCATGAGGGCCTCGTTGGGGGCGTGTCCCTGATGGCCTCGCTGGGGGCGTGTGCCTGATGGCCTCACTGGGGGCGTTTGCCTGATGGCCTCGCTAGGAGGCGTGCGCCTAATGGCCTTACTGGGGGCGTGTGCCTGATGGCCTCGCTAGGAGGTGTGCGTGCCTGATGGCCTCGCTGGGGGCGTGTGCCTGATGGCCTCATTGGGGGCGTGTGCTTGATGGCCTCGCTGGGGGCGTGTGCCTGATGGCCTCACTGGGGGCGGGTGCCTGATGGCCTCGCTAGGAGGCGTGCGTGCCTGATGGCCTCACTGGGGGCGTGTGCCTGATGGCCCGAGGACCCAATGAGAGTGTAGGCGTCTGGGGGTCTAAGTGCGTTCTTTGGGTCTTTTATAAGCATGGAATATTGAGCATCCATAGGTGTATGTCCCGGGCGTCTTTGGCAGCATTCACGCGTATGAGTGCATCTTGACCCATGAGCATGTCAGCCTTGCGCGGGCATGTCGGACCTCATTATGTGAGGGCCTTGTGCACCTATCCTCTTGCAGTATTTATTGTGGCCCCTTAGCTTAGCAGGGCCAAACCTTGTGGCTCATAATGTGTTGTTTCTCATGAGATGATCTCCTGTATTCAACAAGGCTTACAGGCTCGAGCCCAATAGCATGAATAAGCGACCCTTATCCCTATGTTCCAACCAGGGACTAAAGAGTTTCTTTTTGGTGGATTTTTGGCATCCACACTTGCCCTCCAGTCTATAGGGAGGCCTTTAGGCGTTCTTGTAGACTCTTCTCTTTCTTTTGATTTCTACTCTGTGTATATATATATATATATTTTTATGCTCGAGGTCCTTTGGAACCCACGCGAAAGGGGGTTCGATGGGTCTCTCTTTGGTGCTCCTTGGTTGCACCTATAAGGATATATTGACCCCTTGGGTTCTAGTTATCCTTTTATATATTTTCGCGCGCGCTTATTATATCTTGCGAGAAGCGTCCTTCTCGTCGTTAGGCATAGTACTATTTTTGCAAGCGTCTTCTTTGAGACCCTTTTTGCAAGCGTCTTCTTTGAGACCCTTTTCGGAAGCGTCTACTTCTAGACCCTTTTTGATAGCGTCTTCTTTGGAGAGCCTTTTTGGAGGCGTCTACTTTGGAGACCCTTTCTGGAGGTCTCTACTTCGGAGACCCTTTTTTGGAGGCATCTACTTTGGAGACCCCTTTTAGAGGTGTCTACTTCGGAGACCCTTTTTGGAGGCGTCTACTTTGGAGACCCTTTCTGGAGGTGTCTACTTCGGAGACCCTTTTTTGTAGGAATCTACTTTCGAGACCCCTTTTGGAGGTGTCTACTTCGGAGACCCTTTTTTGGAGGCGTCTACTTTGGAGACCCTTTCTGGAGGTGTCTACTTCGGAGACCCTTTTTTGGAGGCATCTACTTTGGAGACCCCTTTTGGAGGTGTCTACTTCGGAGACCCTTTTTGGAGGCGTCTACTTTGGAGACCCTTTTTGCAGGCGTCTACTTTGGAGACCCTTTTTGCAGGCGTCGACTTTGGAGGCCCTTTTTGCAGACGCGTACTTTGGAGACCCTTTTTGCAGGCGTCTACTTTGGAGGCCCTTTTTGCAGGCGTCTACTTTGGAGGCCCTTTTTGCAGGCGTCTACTTTGGAGGCCCTTTTTGCAGGCGTCTACTTTGGAGACCCTTTTTGTAGGCGTCTACTTTGGAGACCCTTTTTGCAGGCGTCTACTTTGGAGGCCCTTATTGCAGGCGCCTACTTTGGAGACCTTTTTTGCAGGCGTCTACTTTGGAGAACCTTTTTGCAACTTTTGAGTTGATCTCCCCTCGGGTCGGGACTTTCATGGCTAGATGGTCTTCGTTCAATCTCGAGCTTGGTCAGTGACCCCTCTAGCACGATGCCCCATTCTATATGGAATCTTCATACGTATTGGTAGTAGGGCAACTGAAGGAAGGTTCGCTTTCTTCCACGTAGAAGTTCTTATGGCCCTCTTCCACACGTATGTACTTCTGTGCTCTCTCGAAGAAGTCGTCCAAATTCGAAACTTCTCTTTTGAGCATGCTCCCCCACAACTTGTTTCCTGGACGAACTCTGGCTGTAATAGCCATCTTGTGCTCCGCTTTGGTTAAACCTTTCACCTTTGTTTCTTCTATACTGAACCTATGGATGTAGTCCTTCAGACTTTCATTCTCGCCTTGTTTTATGTTAGCGAGGCTGGTGGTTGGCATGACGTAATCACAGGCTGCATGGTGTTGCTGAAGAAGTTCATCAGAGAATTGTTGCCATGTCTCAATTGTCCCTGGCCTCAACCTCTTGAACCACTTGTACGCCACTCCTTTAAGTGTAACGACGGAGCAATGACACTTTTCCCTGTTGTTGACCCCTCTTAACCTCATCGAGTTATTGAAGGTGTCTAAATGATATTTTGGGTCAGTAGTACCCTCGTACGAAGTCATGCGAGGCTCTCTGAAGCCAGTGGGCATCCACTCAGCCTGAATCTCCCTTGTGAAGGGTGAATCACGGTCAAATTCTTCGTCATTCATGTGCCCCCCAAGTGTAGTGGTGATCTTGCCTCGAGGGCTTCGTATTTTGGTGTCTAGTCCCCTCCACTTTTTGCATAAGGAGTTTTGCAGGTTCTCGGGCTGATCCCTTGCCTTGGTTGTGTCCCTCGGGGGAACCGCAGGGGGTATGTCTCTTACTTCTGACCTCTCTCCATGGGGCTCTTTTCTTAGGCCAGGGGGTGCTTCTTTTGAGGGGACTTTGGCCTCGTTCTTACGACCATCACCTTCCCTCCGCCTTTGCTTCTGGGGACATTTTGTTGGCCTAGGTCCCCCCTGATACCTTGTCTGGGGGGTTTTACTGGCGGAAAGTTGGGTTCCCCCATCATCTACGGGGACAGTGCTTTCCCATTTTTCATGGTCCTTCCCTTTACGTGCAGGAGGGGGTGTGGTTGACTTTCCTCGCAATAGGTCATTTGAAACCCCTTGCATGTTCTCTATCTGGGTTTCCAGCTTTCGAGTCTTTTTGTGTAACTCTTGAATCTCATCCTTGTAGAGGCGAGTCCTTGAGCTTGAACTTACCGAGCGTACCCCGGGACTCTTGCTTGGCCCGTGCGTTGATGGACCTGGGTCTTGGTGGCCTGAGCGTGGTGCTACCGGAGGCCGGTGAAGTGAATGCACTGGCGGCTCCAAATGACCTCCGTCGGGCCGGATGGTCAGAGATGAGGCTTCGTTATCCTCCCTTGGGAGAAGAGACTCCTCCGGTCTGCCTCCATGTTTAGGTGGAGGGGTGTCTTTCTGGGTAGCCCTCCGGTCTACTTCATCCCGGAGAACCTCATCATCTTCTATTTGCCATAGGCGTTTTGAACGTCTTAGCATCTTTCTTTGCTGGGAATGATGGAAGAACACTGGTTTGATGCTTGTTCTTCCCACAGACGGCGCCAAACTGTTGACGGTGAAATCTTGTCAACGAAATTAGGTCGGAAAACTTAAAGGTAAATGCGGCGAAGTTTAAATAAGAACTTAGAATTAACTTATGAAAGGATAAACACAGATGAACAATGGAGTGAAAAATGTATATTGCTTAATAGCCTCTGCATACAATGAATTTTCCAACCCCATTATCTGTGGAAGTGGGGTTCATTTTATAGTAGGCTCTAATGGCCCTGGGTACATGGTGGTCCAGGGGACCAGATGGTACACGAGTACACTAACAGGAGAGTGGTTCCAGGGGTAGTGGTGTCGGCTCTGGTACAAGTTCAGAGATCATGGGAGTACCTCACCTTCTGTACCTAGTCATGCCTCCACTACCTGCCTGGTACGGGAGTCAGAGGAGTGGCTGGTGAGGACGACAGATGGTACTTTGTTCGTACCTCCACTACTTATCTGACGTGGGTACTATGTCCGTACTCTAACTCCTTTCAGTTCGTCAGTGGACTCCGTAGCTCATGAGATCAATGCCATGTGACCCTCATTTGCAAGGCATAGATGCGAGGCGGTAATGACCCATGCACTGGCCATGCCTTGCAAGGCTCCTAGTGGCGAGGGGCCTAGCTATACTTTTCTCCATGCGGCATGGATCTAGACTAGTGACGCGATGGTGCAACGGCCTCCCGAGAAGATGGTGGCCCACGGGCCTTGCGGGGGCGCGTGCGCATGAGCGCCTTGCTGGGGGTGCGCGCTTGACGGCTTTTCTGGGGGCGCGCGCGCATGAGGGCCTCGCTGGGGGCGTCTCCCTGATGGCCTCGCTGGGGGCGTGTGCCTGATGGCCTCGCTAGGAGGCTTGTGTGCCTGATGGCCTCGCTGGGGGCGTGTGCCTGATGGCCTCCCTAGGAGGCTTCTGTGCTTGATGGCCTCGCTGGGGGCGTGTGCCTGATGGCCTCGCTAGGGGCGTGTGCCTGATGGCGTCGCTAGGAGGCGTGCGCCTGATGGCCTTACTGGGGGTGTGTGCCTGATGGCCTCTCTAGGAGGGGTGCATGCCTGATGGCCTCGCTGGGGGCGTGTGCCTGATGGCCTCATTGGGGGCATGTGCCTGATGGCCTCGCTGGGGGCGTGTGCCTGATGGCCTTGCTGGGGGCGTGTGCCTGATGGCCTCACTGGGGGCGGGTGCCTGATGGCCTCGCTAGGAGGCGTGCGTGCCTGATGGCCTCACTGGGGGCGTGTGCCTGATGGCCCGAGGACCCAATGAGAGTGTAGGCGTATGGGGGTCTAAGTGCGTTCTTTGGGTCTTTTATAAGCGTGGAATATTGAGCATCCATAGGTGTATGTCCCGGGCGTCTTTGGCAGCATTCACGCGTATGAGTGCATCTTGACCCATGAGCATGTCAGCCTTGCGCGGGCACGTCGGACCTCACTATGTGAGGGCCTTGTGCACCTATCCTCTTGCAGTATTCATTGTGGCCCCTTAGCTTAGCAGGGCCAAACCTTGTGGCTCATAATGTGTTGTTTCTCATGAGATGATCTCCTGTATTCAACAAGGCCTGCAGGCTCGAGCCCAATAGCATGAATAAGCGACCCTTATCCCTATGTTCCAACCAGGGACTAAAGAGTTTCTTTTTGGTGGATTTTTGGCATCCACATTAGTATAATGAGGCTAATGACTTTTGTTTTGGAGATTCAATATCATGAATGGCGAGGAACATGATTTACAATAATTGAATCCATACTTTCCTAATACATCGAATATTAGTTCAGTTAAGGGTTACTTCTAGAACTGAATAGTTATTGAGATCAAATCTATAATATCATTATAGATTAATTATTTGCAAGTGAATTAATGCTACTTAAGGATCAAAAGGTAATAAGAAGTGTAAAATAATAATATTGACCAGCTCTAATTAACAAACCAATAAATGGAGGATAGAACTATATTTATTGATTATATCAATGGACTACAAGAGAAAACTCTGTAAATATAATTCTATAAATACTTAGAGTGCAGTTCCTTATTTATAGTGGAGTAATCATGGAATTAATAAATAAGATTATTAGATTAAAGAATTTAATTAATAATCTGATTTATTGAAGTATCATATTATAGGTCCATGGTCTCCAAATCACCTCTGTCCTACATTGTCAAGGGTAAGGATGTCTAAAGAAAGATTTGTAGAGAGAATGACTTAATTGCAAATGAATTAATTTTCCAGGACCAGGAAATAATTATGTGATAATTATGGACAATTGATTAATTGTGAATTAATAAATCATTTAACTATATAGTTTTTATTTTGAAAAACTATAGGTTAAAATAAATATTAATCATATTTGGATTAATATGAAGATAGATTAATAATTCTCTTATGTATAATAAGATAGTTATTTATTTAAAATTGATATTTTAAGATAGAGTTAATTTTGAATTAACTGATATTTTTTTTGGGATAAATATATTTTCTTGAATATTAATTAAATAAAAAAATGATAAAATTAGGGGAAATCCCAATGTGGCGCCACAGGCAAGGATCTCCTATCCCTGGGATTTGAATTTTGAATTTCAATTAATTTGTTTATTTATTTTTCTTTTTTAAATATGATTTAAATTAAATAATTAAATAAGGTTATAAATGATCAGTTTTATTTTAAATAAAATAATGCTTAATTAAATTAGTTTTATAAACCTAAAGAGAAGTGATACTTTTAAAAAAAATGGTTTTCATAGACTGTCAGATTCTCTCTCTGAAAAAGAAAGCGATAGTTTTTCTAAACCTTAAAAACTATTCAATACATCTTCTCTCAATCAAATATTTCTGGATCTCATGTGTTTAGTGCACTTAGAAAGTCCTAAATCAACCTTTTGAATCATACGTGCCCACACACATCCTTTTGTATTTGAGGATTGGTCTAGAAGATCAAGGTATGAGCTTTCAGAATCTTGATTGGAAGATAGTTGATTTATACAAAAAGATTCGTGGATACTTGATAGGCTTCAAGAGGTAATCTCGAATCTATTTGTATGTGATTAAATATATTTATATAGGTATAATATTGGCTGGTATTAATAATTTTTTTTAAAACTCAATTCTTTGTTGCGTATCTCTAATTTACACTTTAATACGAATAGGTCTGGGGGTCTTCAAGGACTCCGTGAAACTCTTCGAGGTCTCTACCCTCATTGGAAGGTCATGTAGCTTGGAAGCCCGTCTTGACCTCTTCCACTTGGGCTGAGTTCTAACTCTTTCTTAAATAGGAGGGTTGGCTGTGCTAGAGGTACACGAGCTGGTTGCACATGTGGCACGCCAGCTGGCTACGTAGGTGGAATTTCAGCCTGGGAGTCTACCTGGAGCCCTTGGGCTACCAAGGTGTTCCTCATGGTGTTTACCACCTCTTGCAGAGCGGCGATATTGTGATTTTGAGCCTCCAACTCTCGTTTTTGGGAGGCAACTTTTTGTTTCAAAATGTAAAGAACCAACTAATCTAAAGACCTCGGACCTTTAAAACTTCTAAGACATAACTATTATTTTTGGATATATACATAAAATAATCAAACTTTATTATTAATACATAGAAAATCCATAAATAAGGGACCCCATTTTTCATACATAAAATAATAAAGGAAACAATATTTTTAATTAAAATTCATATATTTCAAAGTACTAAGTGTGGAAACTTTAAAGACATAATTCAAAAGATCCAAAAATAACAACATCATCCTCGATCGATCCCATTACTTCATTCTTTTAGTTCCGAGCTCGATACACAAGCCAAAGCCACCTGGATTTGTCGTGCCTTCCATGTTCATTTTCCTGCACATTCTAAAAAAAAGGAATGGGCCTAATGCTCAGTAAGGAAAAACTGCTAAAACATAAAACATAAAATAGACTTCAATATTAATGGTCATTAACTCATTATCGTAGTAATGGATAAAAATTGCTATAGTCCTCTTATTTTAACTATTATTTTAGAGGTAGTTTTAGACACAACTATAGTCTACAATAAAAATAAAAATCTCGGGATTTGCTATCTAAGCAACCATATTTCCCAAGTGACTAAAGACATTGATAAACATACAAACACATAGCACATAAAATCTAACTTATTTTCCTTACCAAAATCGAGATATTGGAGACAAGTGTGGGATTGAAAACTCCTAAAACCAAACATTAAAAACCATAAGTTTCCTAGAGAAAAGAATAAGAAGAATAGAAATAGACTAGAACTGAGGATTAAGAGTACTTTAGATAGCTAGAGCTTCGATCTATACCACAAACACTGTCACACTATAACTTACTTCCCAATTGTTTAGAAAAGCTTAGATTTGAAAGCTTTAACCCCAAAACCCTAGTGTTTCTCTCTCAAATGAAAACGGCAGCTTGGATGCTTCGAGAAGTGCTTGAAAAATGATGCAAATGACTGAGTGAAGGGTCCTATTTATAGGGTTCAAGAAGTGAAACTAAATCCCATTAAAATGAATGAATAAATGAATAAAAATGGCAATTTTCGCTCAACAAATTCTCAGAACTCGGTCAAAATCGTTTAGGAACAAGTCCAACTTGTTGAGGACTAATTCTAGCTTTGGATTCCACGGAGTTTCAAACTTGACACAGGCAGTCGATATATCGCCCACTATAGGGGATATATCGCCTGTCCTGATTTTTCAAGGCCCCGTGGTTTCGATCATGCAAAGTCGATGTATTTTTCTATATCAGCAAAGGCGATATATCGCCCCCTATAGATGCGATATATCGGCTTACGCTTACATACTAAACCACGTTTTTGCATCTTTTAAGCACACTTAAAGGTGTTTAAACCATCTTGACTTATTAATACGAGATCCTAACATCCGAGGAAAGGTTCTAGACTTCCTAGGCTTATCCTTTCCTTTATATTTGTACTTGATTATTTTTATTCATCTAAAATCCTTAATATACATGTGGCAAAAGTCACATTCTTAATTATTCTATTTAAATCTTAGGCTATGATAAATAAATTTCTAAGACCAACTACAATATATAAACCTTAGGATAAAATTAATATTTCTAAACTATAGGCTAAACTTATAAAATTCATAACTAGCTCTACAAGTTTCCAAATAATTCTCATCTTGGACCAATATTACGAAAATTAAAATACTACAGTATCAAATTCTATTATCTAACTAAGTAAAATTCTGAGGCACTACAATTCTCCCCTACTTAAAAGAATTTCCTCCTCAAAATTTACTTACAATACAATTTTTGATACTGTGCTTACATGTTTTTCTCCAATTGCCATGTTGTCTCCTGTTTTGTGCTATTACTCTATAAGACCTTGACTATCGGAATATTCTTCGTTCGTAATTCCTTCACCCTCTTTTCCAGAATGTGAAACGATCGTTCCTCATAACTTAAGTCTTTCTGGAGTGCTAACGTATCGTACCTGAGCATGTGGGATGGGTCCAACACATATCTACGCATCATCGAGATGTGAAACACATTGTGGTTGTCTGCTAGAGTTGGCGGTAGGGATAATCTATACGCTACTGGTCCCACTTTTTCAAATATTTCAAAAGGACCTATGTATCAGGAACTAAGTTTGCCTTTCTTTCTAAACTGCTTTACTCCTTTCATTAAAGATATCCTTAAGAAAACTTGATCTTCGACCTTGAATTCCACATCTCATCACTTAGCATCCGCATAACTCTTTTGTCGACTCTGAGCAGCGAGCATACGCTTTCTAATTAGCTCTTCTAAGTCTTGAGCCTCTCTAATAGCCTCGGGTCCAAGTAGTTGTCTTTCTCCTACCTCGTCCCAATGTAACAGCGATTGACATATCCTTCTGTAAAGTAGTTCATAGGGTGCCATACCAACTGTTACCTGGTAGTTGTTATTGTAGGAGAATTCTATAAGTGGCAAATACTTACTCCTTGATCCTCCAAAGTCCCGTACACAAGCACGCAACATATCTTCTAAAATCTATATGGCACGCTCAAACTATCTATCAATCTGAGGATGAAATGTTGTACTAAGACTTATCTTGGTAACCATGGCTTGCTATAAGCTTCCCCAAAATCTCAATGTGAACACCGAACCTCTGTCATATACTATGGTCTTAGAGATTCCATGCAGTCGTACAACTTCTTGAACATAGATGGTTGTGTACTAGTCTGCAGTGTACGTAGTCTTAACAGGCAGGAAGTGAGCTGACTTTGTGAGTCTATCCACCACGACCCAAGCCAAGTCATGCTGCCTGCTTGTCTGTGGTAGTCCTATCACGAAGTCCATGGCTATGTTTTCCCACTTCCATTATGGAATACCAAGCGGTTGTAACAAGCTTGCGGGTCATTGATGTTCTGCCTTTACTTGTTGGCATGTTAGGCAATTGGACTGTAACAACCAAAAATTTGTTAATAAGGCTTGGGGCCTTGATTAGTGTGTCTGGAGGGCAATAAGTGAATTATTGTTTTAATATGTGAATTTATGCAAATATGTGATAGAGATGCATGTTTAGTCGAATTAAATATGCATGTGGGCCCCGTTTGGATATTAGGGGCATGTTTGTGATTCTAGCCCATTGAGGGTATAAATGTGATATGTTTGTGATATATCTGTGTAGCACGATCCGAGACAATTCTAGGGAGCCGTTGGTCAGAAAGTCACAACGGGGTTGAGAATCCGGGTATGAGATATCTTATTGGGTTTTCGAGTTTTGAAAATAAATATTTGGAGATATATTTGAGGTTAGAATGTCTAGGAGGGAATATTGGGGAAATTTACCATTTTGCCCTCGGGGACGTTTTGGTACCCCGAGCCTTCAGGTAACCAGATAGACTTAAATTAAATAAAACAAAAAAATAGGAAACTCACAGACTTCTCTAAACCGACTCTATCTCTTCCTTCACCTCTCTTTGGAAGACTTTCTCTCAATTTGAAGATTAGGGAATACTCTTGGTGAATCAAGCTAAAGACTAAGAAGTGGAGCTGGGATTTTGGGGAGATTAAAGCTTAGAACCTAGAGGATTAGCTCAGAACCTAATTAAGCAAAGGTAAGTTTCTTAATATGTTTAGTTATGTTGATTTTCAGCTGAATTCTGTTGATATTGGGTGTTAGGAATTAGACATGCATAGTTTGGATTCTAGGATTGGTTTTGATTGCTTGATGGGTGTAGGAGTTGGTTCTTGAGTTTGTTGGTATGCTTAGGTTGCATGAGTATGAATTTTGGGTTTAAGTGTTGGGTTGAGGTGATTTTGAAGGTGTTGGCTCGCAAGAAATGCAGGGAAAAAATGGTTTTTCTGGGTTTGGGGGCAAGGGTCGCGGCCCTAGGAGGGGCATGCCGCGACCCATGTGCACGTGAGGCCTGGGGAGGTCATGTTGCTCCAAGCATGTCGCAGCTCGTGTGTGTTTCCAGGGAGGTGTTAGCCTCTGTTTTGAAGCTAGCCGCAGCCCTTGAGGGGTTGGGTCGCGGCCCTAGCCCAAGGTGCAGGGTGACTTGTGGGTTTTGACTTGGGAACCTAATTGCTAAGGCTCGGGATGGATTTTATCACCCGGATTGATAGAATTCAAGGTTCGGAGATTAGAATTATGGCTCGAAGCTACTTAATGGTCAAGAACTTGATCGATGAAATTGTTAATGCGTTGTGATTAGGTTTTCGGCGAGGCTCGGACTAGGGAACTGTGCTCGGGACATTGGTGCTTAGAAAGCTCAGGACATAGGTAAGGAAACTACTATTCCATAGAGCTTGTGTTGCACAGCTCAGCCCTATATGATTGTGTTGTGGGGCATGGCCCTTTGACTGAATTTATGTGTGTTATAATATTTTTTTAGTATATTATGTGTATATGTTAATCATGGAACGACGATGGCTGGGAACGGCGAAGGGGTAGGGTGCAGCGTTTAGCACGCGGAGTGTGAGTTACCAGGCTGAGACCCCAAGGGATACCTGGGATATTCATACGGTTTAGACCGTGAACCCAGGGCCTGATAAAGCGCCTAGGATGGCATGGTCGTTCTTGTATGACCTGGGGTTGGCTTGATTTTATATTAAATGTTTGATATGCATTTATCATCTGCTTGTAATGGTTTTCTTGCTGGGCTTCAGCTCACGGTTGCTCTATGGTGCAGGTAAAGGCAAAGGGAGAGTCAATCAACCTTGACTATGGCGAGTGGGACGAGCGGCGCGTACATATCTGGTCAGCCTGGCTGCCTTGGCCAGGGGTGTTTTTGGGAGATGTTTGTACAAAACCTGAATTTTGTCATTTGGTCGACTCTAACTAAATTTTGTTGTAAATATTTCTAAACAATGGTTTTGGGATCCGAAACGTTATATGTCTTGTAATTTCCAATGAAAGGTTTATTTTCAAGTTTATGACTCTGATTATGATTTAATTACACTTTCATCTTAAAACCTCGATTAGCGAGATAATTGCACTTTTAAACTCACTTAGTAACGCCTCTAAAGCAGTAGGGCGTTACATGGACACATACTCTTCTACGTCTTTCTTCATTCCCGGGCACCAACATAGTGCCTTAAGATCGTGAGTCATCTTGGTGGACCCTGGGTTAACTGAGTATGGGGTAGTGTGTGCCTCTTCCAATATATCCATCTTAATTTCATGGTCATTCGACACGCATACCCGACCCTTATATTTCAAGAACCCATGTCCTGATATAGAGAACTCTGTAGTCTTGTTTTCTTTGACTACAACTATACGCGGTAGTAGCATGTCATCATGCCCTTGCTCGATCCGTATATCCTATAGTAAACTTGACTAGATGGACAAGTTAGCCAGTTGACCCATGATTATTTCTATCCTGACATTAATCAGCTCTTCCTGTAGCGGCTTCTCAATTCTGGGTAATGCTATCAAACTTCCACAATTCTTCTGACTTAATGCGTCTACAACGACATTTGCCTTTCCTGGGTGGTATAGGATTTCGCAGTCATAGTCCTTTACTAGATCCAACCACCTACGTTGCCTCATGTTGAGCTTCTTTTGTGTGAAGAAATATTTTAACCTTTTGTGATCCGTATAAATCTCAAATTGTTCTCCATATAGATAGTGGCACCAGATTTTCAATGTGAAACCACCGCAACCAACTCCATATCGTGTGTTGGATAGCGTTGCTCATATTCCTTCAGTTGTCTTGAGGCATAGGCTATCACCTTGTCATTTTGCATCAGCGTGCAGCCCAACCCTTGCTTGGATGCATCACAGAATACTACAAACTTGTTGTGGGGTGTTGATAGGTAAAGCATTGGTACTGAACACAATGTGTCTTTGAGAAATTGGAAGCTTTCCTGACATTTATCCGTCCAATTGAACTTCTGTTGTTTCCAGCTCAAGTTGGTAAGCAGAGTGGCTTTCTTAGAAAAGACATCCGCAAACCTCTGGTAACAGCCTGCTAGCCCAAGAAAACTTCTAACCTCCGACACATTCTTAGGTCTTGGCCAATCCTACACAGCCTCTACCTTAGTTGGGTCAACTGTGACTCCGTCCTTGGATACTATGTTCTCGAGGAATGCCATTTATGATAGCTGTTATACCCAAAAATTGGAGATCAAGGACGTGGCAATAAATGTGACAAATGGCAGTGCATGGTCAGTAAAAGACACGTTAATAGTCAATAAATACATTGACTCCTCAGAGTTGTGAGAAAGTAACCCGGTAGACTAACGAAGAATTTGGACTGCTTGAAAGATGTCATAGCCAAGCCAAGTGCACCTTGATCCTAGGAGGCTAAAGAGGATGCATTCTAGGAGAGCTAAGGAGAAAGTGGTCCTAGGAGACCCCAAGGAGGATGTGGTCCTAGGAGACCCCAAGAGAGTGATCCTAGGAGAACCCAAGGATGAAGTCCGAGGAGAACTCAAGAAAGTGGTCCTAGGAGACCCCAAGGAGGATGTGGTCCTAGGAGACCCCAAGGGTGTGTTTGAGGTAAGCCTCCCAAGGTTTCCTAAGTGTTGGCTCGAATGTGTCCAAGGTAAGTAGCTAAGGAGGAGGAGTCCCATGCAAGTCAAGAATGGAGACTTAGATTTTGACAAGGAGAGCCTACACATGTCCGATCGGACATGGTTGGAGGAGCCAAGGAAGTGCCTCGGACTTGTCCGAGGAGAGATGCCAATAAAGATGGCTCGGACCACCTTGGTCTGAGGAGAAGGCAAGAAGAGTATGCCTCGGACTACCTTGGTCCGAGGTAAAGGCAACAAGGTCCGATCGGACCTTGGTTAGAGGAGGAAGGCTCGGACCTTCCCGAGGTGAAAGACCAAGGGAGTAGGCATGCACCACCTTTGTCCGAGGAAAGCCAAGCATACATCATTTTGGGCCAAGGAAAGCTTGAAGGAGTAATCAACCTGCATGTGAGACTACGTCAAAATCCCCGGAACGACTCTAGCAAGAATTGGTCTAGGCACCCGGGAATCTCTCATTTCTCACTCAAATTGAGGAATCAGTTGTATTTTAAACATTTATTGTAATATAAATATAAGATGAATAATAAAATATCCCTATCCTAAGGGGATATCAGTTGAGGATCCCAGGCCTATAAATAGAGAGCTTATGGGATGAGAGAGGGGTTCTTCTGCTTCTTATTTCTAGAGAGAGAAAATTGGGTCTGTGTATTCTAGAGAGAGAAAGTGCTGATATTTGAGAGAACTCTTGTATTTTCACAATCTGTACTGAAGAAACTCAGTTGGCTCAGTCCATCTGATCTTGAGTATAGATCTATAAATCACAACTCTAAGTGGATTAGGCTATTACCGACAATCGGAGCTGAACCACTATAAAAATCTCTTGTGTGTTCTTTATTTTCTTTATTATACCGTCTGTGTTGTTTACATTCTCTTGAAGGCTTGTCGTTATTGACGTTCTCACGTCGTTGGCTAAAAAGACAGTCAACAATAGCCAAAATTCATATTTCTTGAACGTGGCATAAAGTTGGTGCCCCTTCAATCAAAACATGGTCAGCCTCAAGTGTTCCTCATGTTTGACTTTGTCCTTGGAGTACCCCAATATATCGTCAATGAATACCACGACAAATTTGTCTAAGTAATCCTAGAAGACCCAGTTCATTAAGCCCATTAATGTGGTTGGAGCATTTGTAAGACCAAAAGACATAACTAGGAACTCGTAATTTCTGTATCGAGTCCTAAAAGTCATCTTTCATATATCTTCTTCCTTTACCTTGAGCTAGTGATAACCAGACCGTAGATCAATTTTTGAAAATATTTCCGCACCTCGAGTTGATCAAATGAGTAATCGATCTGGGGTAGTGGGTACTTCTTCTTAATTGTCACCTAGTTCAGCTCACGGTAATTGACACACATCTGTATGCTTCCATTCTTCTTCTTAAAAAATAGAATCGGTGCCCCCAATGGCGAATGGCTTGGTCTGATAAATCCCTAGTATAAGAGCTCTTATAACTGTGTTTTTAACTCCTTGAGTTTGATAGATGTGATCTGATATGTTTCCTTTGAGACACGCTCAGTTCCTTGCACTAGTTCGATTGTAAAGTCAATTTCCCAATTAGGGTGTAACCCTGGTAAGTCATCAGGAAATATCTCTAGAAATTCCTTTATAATGCAGATGTCTCCAACCTTTAATGGTGTTTCCCATGCAAAATCTGTGACTCTTGCGAAGAATGGGTGACATCCTTTCTCTATCAACATCTGGGTCGTGAGAGATGAGACAAGTGGTGTCCGTAGTCCTGAAACCTTACCCATAAAACATAGTTTCTGACCCTCGGGGGTTTCAAACGTCACTTGCTTGCATCGACAATCGAAGGTTGGGCCATGTCTTTCTAGCCAGTCCATGCCAAGTATTATGTCAAAATCCTTGATCTTTAGCTCCATCAGGTCTCCTTCTAGCTTCGTGTCCTCGACTTTGATCGGTACCCTTTGTACTATCCATGATGATAGAACAATTTTGCCCGAAGGTAGTTCCGTAACAAGCCTATTTCTAAATCTTTCACAAGGTTTGTCTAGTTTCTCTATCATCCCTCACGAGATATACGAGTGTATTGCTCCCGAATCAAACAATACTAAACATATATTATCGAGGATAGGAAGCTGACCTGTGACCACCTTGTTACCGGTTTCGGCTTCTCCCTGGGTCAAAGAGAAGACTTTGTCTGGAATCATCTTGTTATCTTTCTGCTCTTCTACTTTGAGTTGAGGAGATTATCTTTTCAGATGACCTTCTTGGCCACACTTGTAGCAACCCTTGTTGTTTGCACGACACTCCCAGTATGTCTCTTCTGGCAGTTGGAGCACTGAGGGTATTCCACAAAACCCGGCTTGTTATTGGTGTTTTTAGTTCGTGCTCTTTTGTCAACGTCAGTGTGCTTATTATCGAGATAGTTCCTTTTTTGTCCATTATTGTCATGCTGGTTTTGTGGTTTCGACCATTCTTGATTTGATTCTGCTGCTTAGGGTCTAACTTGCTCGCCTCCTCCTTGCTAACATTTTCCTGGAGCATTTCCACCTCGATAGCCATTTCTAGGACATTGGCGTAAGAAGTGGTTTCGGGGTTTGCCAGCTTAAACCCTAGAGTGATCTTTGGTCTGAACCCTCTGGAAAACTTGGTTACCCACAAGTAGTCGTTTGAGTCTAACTTTGGTGCAAACTATGCTAGTCGATCAAACTATCGAGCGTACTCGACTACCAACAAATTTCCCTATTTCAGGCTCACAAATTATTCCACCCTAGTAGTGATGACTGACAAATTAAAATACTTCTTGTCAAATAGCTCCACAAATCTGGCTGAGGTCATGGTGGTGATATCTTGAGACTGCTGCACCAAATTCCACCAGATTATGGCATCCTTTTTCAGTAGAGAAGAAATGAAGGATATGCGATCTGCATTGTTGAGTTTCTTTTGCGTCAGAATCGGCTCTACATTCCTAAGCCACTCCTCAGCTTCAAAGCGGTCAATTGTCCCTTCAAAATTTGGAGCGATATAATTTTGGAAATGTTCGTAGACTAGCTCCATGTACTGAGCTAGATAGGGTGCAACATTTTCCCTCAGCATCCCCCCTACGGATATCCTCCATTCTCCTCTGGCTAGGGTGCTTAAGTCGCTGGCTGAGGCTGCAACTGAGGTTGTTGTTGTTGTCGTTGTAGTTCTTCTACTTGTACTCATAACTGGATAACTTCAACGTTGTTGTCAACCAGAGGTGGTGCGTTCCTATTAGTAGCAGCAGGTCTTCCCCTTCTTCAGACTGGAGGGGTCTCGAGTGTCTCATTAGTGGTGATGGGGGCATTACCGTTAGTGCGTGCAGACCTTCAAAGCAACATCTTTGGCAGAGTTCTAGCAGTCGAGAGAAACACGTTAGAACTTACCCTAATAGTTTCTAAGGTAAACACTTCGTCTAAGGAAAAATAACTCGGACCTATCAGTTATGATTTCTTATGAAAATTTATTTAAGTCATCTTTATAAATTAGGGTGTGTTTTTATACATAGACTATTAGGCCATCTTTATTATTTCCTAAGTCAGTTTCTAACCACCATATATGACTTAATTCTCAGGCTCAAAACTTGTCGATGATCCTAAGTTAACCATATTGAGGGAGGGCTGGGATAAGTAAAATCGTTCCCACTACTATGGTCCCATAAACTCTCATTACAGAACCCGGTCCATTGATTTGTATCCACCCTCACTGAACTCAGCCATTATTGAATTAATAAAAAAAATATAATTTCATACATACAATTAAAAAATAATAATAACTTCATTCATTTGGAAAAATGTTCACTTATTACAAAAATAATTCAAAATAAATAAAGAAATAATACTAATAATAACTAAGGTAAAAGATTTCTAAAAATCAGGATCTTCTAGATCTGATCTTTCATCTAAAATATCATCTGTTATTTCCTCTTAATCATCATTATCATAAGCCTTTAATTACTACAGGAAATATTTATTAGGATATTATTCTTTTGTTCATTTGTGAATCGAATCTCAAACCTATACGTAAACCTAAGTATAAGAAAATAATATCTAATGGCTACTGGTAAGTTATCCATATTATCTAGAGCTTCCCATATTTTCTTTAAATTTTTAAACTAAAAAAGCATATCAATGAAAATCTTAATTACTAGGACGTACTGTGTAACACCCTGGATAACCAAGACCGTTACACTATGTGTTTAAAATAAGGCTTAACCTGCTAAGCAAGTCGTTTGAACTTAAATGTGTAATTAAAAACTATGTCAAGGTCATGTAATAAAATATTTGGTCAACAAAATGATTACTAAACCAGGTAGTAGAAATTGTCCTGGACGCTTAAGTTTGGATCCCTGAGCCTCCCTTAGCTGTAAGACAAACCAAGGCTAAAACTGTCTAGGCGGGCCGCGACCTGGCCCTGAGGGTCGCGGGGCGCCTCAAGTCAAAGGCGCAACCTCTGCATCTGGAGGGAGGCAGGCCGCGACTTGCTCCCCATAGGTTCACGGTGCACCTATGAATCAGCAAACCCTCCCAAGGCTTCTGGGGCACGCGGGTTGCGGTGCCCATGAATTGGGTCATGGCGCGCCCCCGGAACCCAGAATACCCTGGGTTTTCCAGCATTTTTTCCCAGCCATATCCTAAAAATTCAACCTCAAGTATACTCCCAAACCAAAACCAAATCCAGAAACGAGTCTAGGACTCTTAACCACATAGCTTAGGCATAGAAACACTCAAAATCCTACTAGACTACCATCCCAACTTAACAATCAATCATCTTTCAAAAACATAAATTCAAAACCTCAAAATACTTAAGAAAAACTAAGGATTTCAGTAACCATACTTACTTGAATCTTACCTCAGTGGGAATTCTGAGCTTAATCTAGATGTCCCACACCCTTAGCTTGTTCTCCCAAGTTTCTAGCTTCGAACTCAAGCCTCAACATCAGAATTTTCCAAAGTTGCTTAAGTCTTTGAGAAAGAGAAGAGGGAATCATGAGAGAGAATGTTTACAGCTTTAGAGAGTTCCTTCCTTTGTTTTTTCCTCAGTTTCTAGTTTTTCTCAAACCTCCCAGCTGCGAGTCCACCCTTAACCTCAAGAGAACAAAATACCCCTTAATTAACACAGCCTCTCTCTTTTGCCCACAAGGGCAATATGGTCATTGACCCCAATTCCAGCGAACTCCTCGATTTGTCCTATAAATTCCAAATTAATCCCGACATACCCATTTAATCACCAAATACTTACCCATTACTCAATAAATCCCAAATATATATTAATTTCCCAAAATACCCATAGCCTCACTCAGAGTCAGGTATTAATCCCCGCTGTGACTATTCCGCCAATCCACTCACTAGGATCGCCTCGAGCCATATACTGCAAATATATCTACATAATAATGTGGTCTCAATCATTTAACACATATAATCACATTTATGCCTGCTACTGGCCAATATTACAAACATGCCCTTATAAACAATAACGAGCCCACATGCATATTTAATACTCATAAACCTGCATATAATCATACTCATATTATCATATATTTCATGCATGCCACATAGTCACACATTTAATCAGTTAATCACACATATATCCAATTATGCTCTTTTGACACGCTAATCACGACACTAAACCCTATTATCATTTTTGGGACATTACATATTGATCCAAGACTCTCATCATAATTTGCCTAGTATTTTGAAGACAAGCTATCTCCTTGTGAAATCTGGCAAATCTTTGAGTGATTCATTCTAGCACATTTATTGTATCCTTTGGCACTCTAATCCTTTTTAATGCCTTAATAGCACAGATATCTTGGTAAGTCATGGCTCCATTCATTTCTATTAAAAACATATTTACTAAAACGTTAGTTTTAACATAAGCATAATATTCATAACATAAATACTTACATTGGCAGTTAGATCCAAAGCTCTTGCATGTGTATCAAGGAGAACTTTATGCATATGAAACGTGGTTCTGGTATCTACTATAAAGAGCCGAGTAATTTAAAGACCTCGGACCTTTAAAACTACTAAGACATAAGTACTATTTTTGGATATATACATAAAATAGTCAAACTTTATTATCAATACATAGAAAATCCAAAAATAAGGGATCCCATTGTTTATACATAAAGTAATAAAGGAAACAAAATCTTTAATTAAAATTCAAATATTTTAAAGTACTAAGTGTGGAAACTTTAAAGACATAATTCAAAAGACTAAAAAATAACGTCATCCTCGATTGATCCCATCGGTTCATTCTTTTAGTTCTTCACACGATACACAAGCCAAAATCGCCTGGATCCGTCCCGCCTTCCATGTTCATTTTCCTGCACCTTCTAAATAACAAGGAATGAGCCTAATGCCCAGTAAGGAAAAACTACTAAAACATAAAACATAAAATATACTTCAATGTTAATGGTCATTAACTCATTATTGTAGTATGTGATAAAAACAGCTATAGTCCTCTTATTTTAACTATTATTTTAGAGGTAGGTTTAGACACAACTATAGTCTATGATAACAATAAAAATCTTGGGATTTTCTATCTAAGCAAACATATTTCCCAAGTGACTAAAGACATTAAAAAAAACAAACAAACAAATAGCACATAAAATCTAACTTATTTTCCTTACCAAAATCGAGATACTGGAGACAAGTGCGGGAATGGAAACTCCTAAAACCAAACATTAAAAACCATTAGTTTACTAGAGAAAAGAATAAGAAGAATAGAAATAGACTAGATCTAAAGAGTAAGAGTACCTTAGATAGCTAGAGCTTCGATCTATACCATAAAAACTGAAATCACACTATACCTCACTTTCCAAGTGTTTAGAAAAGCTTAAATTTGAAAGCTTTAACCCCAAAACCTAGAACGAAAATGGCAGGTTAGAGGCTCTGAGCAGTGCTTGAAAAATGATGCAAATGACTATGTGAAGGGTCTTATTTATAGGGTTCAAGGAGTGAAACTAATTGCCATTAAAATGAATAAATAATTTAATAAAAATGGCACTTTCTGCTCAACAAATGCCCAGTACTCGGTCAAAATCATTTAGAAACAAGTTCAAGCTGTTGAGGAGTGATTCTAGCTTCGGATTCCACAAAGTATCAAATTTGACACAAGCAGCCAAGAAATTGCCCACTATAGGTGATATATCGCCTGTCCTAATTTTTCGAGGCCCCGTGGTTTCGATGATGCAAAGTTGACGTGTTTTTCCGTATCAGCATAGGCGATATATCGCCCCCTATAGCTTCGATATATCGGCTTACACTTACATACTAAACCACATTTTTGCACGTTTTAAGCACACTCAAAGCTATTTAAACCACTTTGACTGATTAATACAAGATCCTAACATCTGAGGGAAGTTTCTAGACTTCCTAGGCTTATCCTTTCCTTTATATTTATCCTTGATTACTTTTATTCATCTAAAATCCTCAATATGCATGTGACAAAAGTCACATTATTAATTATTCTATTTAAATCTTAGGCTATGATAAATAATATTTCTAAGACCAACTAAAATAATTTAACCTTAGGATAAAATTAATATTTCTAAACTATTGGCTAAACTTATAAAATTCATAACTAGCTCCACAAGTTTCAAAATAATTCCCAACTTGGACCAATATCACGAAAATTAAAATACTACAACATAAGATTCTATTGTCTAACAAAGTAAAATTTCGAGGCACAACACAACACTGCCACTTCTGGTGGCTCATCGGTGTAGAGTGTTATGGAGTAGTCAGAGACTCTATAGTCTCCTTCGTAGCCATCATAACCTTCGTTGGCGACCACCTCCGAAACGGTTGCTCGGGGTGGGCGATTTGGTCATCCTCCCACAGTTGTAGGGAGGTTATCTTCAAGAAGGGTGTGGCGGGTGTTCACCATTGCTTCAACTCTTTGCTTTCTTCAAGCCCTCAATGAAAGCACCCAAATATTGACTAACTTTTTTGCTAACAACTAATTAAAACAAAGCTTAAAGAAATGAAGATTAGACACAAAGAATTTAAATGGTTCAGATTGTGAATCAACCTTAGTCCACGAGTCAATTGTATAAGGAAGAAGAACTTGCAAAGCTCAAGTTCCTTAGGGGTTTCAGGCAGTGTATGGGTTCACTCTGAAACTAAAAATTGGGATCTTTTACAATGTGTGCCCTAGCCCTATTTATAAGCAGGTGGGGAAATTAAGCTCATTATTTGGAGTCTATTACAATTATTCTCCCTTAATGGGGATTTATTACATAAGAAATGAACATTCATGTAGTATATGAGCAAGTGGGCTCCAATGTATCTTGGTGGGCCCTTCTTGGGGAATGTCAGCCCACTATTTTGTTGGGGAAAACGTCTCTAGCACCGTCAGAGTGGTAGCTGCATGTTTTCCCATGTCAGGCCACGTTGTGGTGTATCCATTTTTCTGCTTGTATGAAATTAACACTACGATCCACGTGACCGTGGGTGTCAGAATGTTGTCTGTGGTCCAGGATCACTGTGCTTGACACCTGGCTACCCTTCTCTTGGGTTAGAGGCAAGTTGATGAGTGCACATTTGTACACTCATTTGTGATCATTAATATTATGAATTATTGTGCTCTTCTTAAGATTTTTGTATAAATTTGATGTGTTCTCTATAGTGTGCAGTGTTGAGCTTAAAATGATGATTTTATAGTGAATTTGGAGTACATTATACATAATTGAGTAAAGTGCTGAAACTGGGAAGCAACTGGGTCAAGAACCATGCAGAATCAAGAAATGTTATTCCATGCGTAATAGCGCCATGTATGAAGCGCAATAGCGCCATTCATGGACAAAAAAATATTTTCAACGTAAACGACGAGACTTCGGGAAAATAAGTCAGGCGCAATTGCACTGCTTGCTAGGCGCCATAGCGCCATCTGTCTGCCGATTTTAATTAACCTATTTTTAAAACGTGATTTTTACAGGCCTATAAATACAATCTTATAGCTTCGATTTTGGAGGGCTAGACAGATATAGACAACGTTTTAGGTCAGAGAAACACATTGAAGAGGAAGAGAGAACGAGATTCCAAGGGATCATCGATCATTATTAGAGTTCTTTCTTCTTTTACTCTCTTATTTAGTGACTCAATTATGAATATGATTATTGCTATTATGTTTTTTATTATGAACTAAACACTCTTTTCTAGAGTTTTGATGGAACTATTTCAGATTTGGAATTAAAGTTTTAGTTTATTCCCATATTTATTCTTGTGAGTTTGTTTGTGCAATTTTGTTATTAAAACATTGCTATAACAACATTGTGCACTTGCAGTAAGAAATTTTGTATCAAGTTTTTGGCACCGTTTCTAAGGATTGAAAGTTTTGAATAATTGCTAATATTATTACTATAAGTCTTTGTTTTAAATTAGATTTATTTGTGTTACTAATTTTGTTTTTGCTATGTGATTCAGGTTATGCGAAGAAACCGAAGTGCTACACCTATCACACCGCTTAATCTTGAAATTGAAAAGACCCTAAGGTAGATAAAGGCAAAGAAAAGGATCGACTACACCATGAACAATAACAACAATAATGGAGGTCCTTCTGACCCTTCGCCTGCTCCACTAGTTGCTCCACCACGGGCTGTTCGTGACTATTGTATGCCTGTGGTGAATGAGAATTTGACTGGTATTGCTAATCCAGTCATTGCTGGTAATAATTTGAGTTGAAGCCACCATTAATTAATATGGAGCCACCAACTACTGAAGATCCCAATATTCACCTTGCCATATTTCTTGAGGTATGTGTTATGGTGAAGATGAATGGTGTTACTAATGATGCCATTAGATTATGTCTCTTCCCTTTCTCTTTGAGGGATAGAGCAAGAAGTTAGTTGCAATCTCTACAGCTAGGTTCTATTACTACTTGGGATGACATGGCTAAAAAGTTCTTGGTGAAGTTCTTCCATCCGTCAAAGTCTGCACAGTTGAGGAGTGAAATTGGGCAGTTTAGACTGTTTGAATATGAGCCTTTCTATAAGGCATGGGAGTGATACAAAGCTTTAATACGTCACTGCCCACGACAAGGCTATAAGAATTAGATGCAAGTCCAAATATTTTATAATGGGTTGAATGGTCCAACTGGGACTATTATTGATGCTGCTGCTGGGGTGCATTATTGGCTAAGTCTGCAACTGAAGACATTAATTTGATGGAGGAGATAGCTACTAATAGCTATCAATGGCCTAATGAGAGGAACATTCCAAAGAAAGTGGCTAGTGTGTTTGAGTTAGATCCCATGAAATCTATGGCAGCGTAGATTGCTGCTTTAACCAATCAAGTGGATGCTTTAACAACTCAAAATAATCCATCAGTTATTGAAAATGTAGCAGTGCATCTGTTTCACAAGGAGGGGACATGAGTATAGAACAGGCACAATACCTGGTCAATAGATCATACAATAACAACTACCGGGGTAATCCAATGCCTAATTATTATCATTCGGGTTTAAGAAACCATGAGAATTTCTCCTATGCCAACAATAAAAATGTCTTGCAACCGCCACCTGGGTTTAATGCTCAACAACCAACTAAGAAGAAATAATTAAAAGATATTTTGGGGACTCTTATGATAGAATCCAACAAGAGGTTTAATAAGACTGAAGCAAGTTTTGAAAACATAGAAACCCATATTTCTAACATGGGTGCTTCGATGAAAAATATTGAGGTACAAGTAGGACAATTGGCAAATGCAGTAAGTGTTAATTAGAAGGGGATTTTTCCTAGTGATATCGTGGTAAATCCAAAGGAATCATGCCAAGAAATTTTTTTGAGAGGCAGTAAGGTTATTCATGGGGCTAAAACCAAGGGTGAAGACAAGTGGTCAATAAAGCAAGATGAGCCAATGGTGATAGAGGTAGACAAGGAAGAACAAGCCATAAAGTAGAGCATTAATGATAAGTCTGATAAAGAGAAAGTTAGTCTTCAAATGTATCAACCTCCTATAGCATATCCTCAGAGATTTCAAAAGAAGAAACTGGATAAGTAGTTGGCAAAGTTCTTAGGGATTTTTAAAAAGATTCACATAAACATTCCCTTTGCAGATGCTCTTGCACAGATGCAAAATTATGTAAAATTTATGAAAGAAGTCATGTCAAATAGAAGAATATTAGAATACTTTGAAACTGTGAAGCTAACAAAAGAATGCAACGCCATCTTACAGAAAAAATGTCCTAAGAAGGTGAAAGATCAAGTAAGTTTTACTATACCTTGCACTATTGGGGGGTCATCTTTTGATAAAGCATTATGTGATCTTGGTGCCGATATTAATTTAATGCGTCTTTTAGTTTTTAAGAAGTTGGGGGTAGGAGAGGTGAAGCCTACAACCATTACTCTTGATTTAGCATATTGATGAATAACTTATCCTCGTGGAGTGATTGAAGATGTATTGGTTAAGGCTGACAAAATTATTATACCCGCTGATTTTGTGGTATTGGACAAGGAGGAGGACCATGAAATTACCATTATTCCTGTTCGTCCATTCTTGGCTACTGGAAGGTCTCTTATTGATGTGCAAGGGGGTCATCTAACATTGAGGGTTAATAAGTCAATTCAACATTTATCAAGCATTGAAGCATCCTGATAGCACAAGCACTTGTCACCATGGTGATTCTATTGAGATAGTAATGGAAGAGACGATGAAGAAGGAATTATGTTCATATCCTCTACAACATTGTCTGAAGTCTAGTGTTACTCAATCTAATTTAGAAAAGGTGAATGGATAAGTTGTGGATGGTGAAGTTGTTGATTGTGTGATGGTTTTTAGTGTTATTCCTAGTACTAGTGGAATGAATGTGAAAGAAACTCTACGTCAATTTGAAAATGGTGAAGTGGAAAAAGAAGTAGTGGGTAAGAAAGATTTGAAACCGCTCCCTTATCATTTACGCTATGAATTTCTAGGAGAGAATTCACAAATCTAGTTATGATCTCATCAAAACTTTCGAAAGGTGAAACAGACAAATTACTAAGAGTTTTGAGATATCATAAATTTTCCTTGGGATGGAAGATTTCAAATTTAAAGGGAATAAGCCCAACTTTTTGCATGCACAAGATTCAGTTCGAGGAGAATTACAAGCCATCCATTGAGCATCAAAGAAGATTAAATCCAGCCATGAAGGAAGTAGTACGAGCTTAAGTACTTAAGCTTTTAAAGGCTATAATTATTTATGCTATTTCAGATAGTAGTTGGGTTAGTTTTGTGCAAGTTGTACCAAAGAAAGGAGGAATGACAGTGGTGAAGAATGAGGCCAATAAGTTGATTCCAACAAGAATAGTGACTGGGTGGAGAGTGTGTATTGACTATAGAAAGTTGAACGAGGCCACTAGAGAAGACCATTTTCTGCTTCTATTTATTGATCATATGCTTGACTGGTTAGCTGGGTATTCACACTATTGTTTCTTAGATGGTTATTCAAGTTATAATCAAATAGCCATCACTCCGGAAGATTGAGAAAATACCACATTCACCTGCCCATACGGTACGTTTGCCTATCGAAGAATGTCATTCGGCTTATGTAATGCTCCAGCTATGTTTCAATGATGCATGATGGCTATATTTTCTGATATGGTTGAGGAGATTATGGAAGTATTTATGGATGAATTTTTTGTGTTTGGGTCATCTTTTGATCATTTTCTACATAATTTTTCTTTGGTACTTTGTCGTTGTGAAGAGAAGAATCTTGTGCTGAATTGGAAGAAGTGTCACTTCATGGTTCAGGAAGGAATTGTTTTGGGGCACCATGTGTCAAAGGAGGGCCTTGAAGTGGATCTAGCAAAGATAGCAATTATTAAGAAGTTACCTCCACCAACAAATGTCAAAGCTATTAGAAGTTTCCTTGGACATGTTGGTTTCTATAGAAGGTTTATTAAAGATTTTTCAAAGATAAGTAACCCATTGTGTAACCTTCTTGAAAAAGACACACCGTTTATTTTTTATGAGGAATGTAGACAAGCTTTTGAGGCTATAAAGGAGAAGTTGGTGACCACACCAATTATGGCTGTGCTGGAATGGAGTCAACCTTATGAGATTATGTGTGACGCTAGTGATTATGTTGTGGGGACTGTTTTGGGTCAAAGAAGAGAGAAGATATTTTGAGTTATTTATTACGCGAGCAAGGCCTTGAATGATGTTCAATGAAACTACTCAACTACTATGAAAGAGATGTTGGCAGTGGTATTTTCTTGTGATAAATTTAGGCCCTATTTGTTGTGCTCTAAAGTTCTCATTCATACAGGTCATGCAGCGCTTCGTTACCTTTTTGTAAAGAAAGATGACAAACCGAGGTTGGTTCGTTGGGTGTTGTTGCTCCAAGAATTCGATGTCGAGATTATTGATAAGAGGGGAAGTGAGAACTTGGTGGTTGATCACTTATCTAGATTGAAGAATGGAGTAGAGGAAGAAAACAATCCCATTAAGCAAATATTTCTAGATGAGTAGTTATTGGTAGTTTCAGCAACAATTCCTTGGTTAGCTGATATTGTCAACTAAATAGTTTGTGGTATACTTCCTCCATATTACAATTCTCATCAAAGAAAAAAAATTAATTCATGATTCCAGGTTTTATTTATTTGATGATCCATATTTGTTGAAGAGGAGTTTTGATAGTGTGATCTGACATTGTGTACCAATAAAAGAAACTCATTCCATAATTGAACATTGTCACTCGTCTCCTTATGGTGGCCATTTTGGCTCGTCTCATATAGAAGCAAAGGTATTACAATCTGGTTTTTATTAGCCTTCTATATTTAACGATTGTTATACTTTCATAAAGACTTGTGATAGATGTCAATGGTTTGGGAATATTTCAAGACGTAACGAGTTACCCATGAATGTTATATTAAAGATTGAATTATTTTATGTATGAGGTATAGACTTCATGGGACAACTCCCACCATCTTTTGGGAACATGTATATTATGCTCATTGTGGATTATGTTTCGAAGTGGGTAGAAGCAATTGCTTCCGCAACAAATGATGCTAAAATGGTTATGAAGCTTCTGCATAAAAACATTTTTGTCGCATTGGTACTCCAAGGGCCATTCTTAGCGATGAAGGGTCTCACTTTTGCAACAAGGTCCTAGATGCTTTCTTGAGAAAATATGGAGTGAGACATAAAGTGATATTGTCTTATCATCCATAGTCTAATGGAAAAACTGAGGTATCAAACCATGAGGTTAAGTTAATCTTGGAGAAGACAGTCAATACCAATAGAAAAGATTGGTCTCAAAAGCTTGATGATTCCTTGTGGCCTTATCAGACTACCTTTAAGACTCCTCTTGGTATGTCACCATATAGACTTGTATATGGTAAAGCATGTCACTAACTGGTGGAATTAGAACATAAGGCGTATTGGGCTATAAAGAAGTTGAATTTTGATTTCCATGAAACTGGTGAGAAACATCTTTTGCAACTTAATGAGATGGAGGAATTTCGTAATAATGCTTATGATAGTGCTCGAATTTACAAGGAATGAACAAAGAAGTACCATGATCAACAAATTTTGAAGAGAGATTTTGATCCAGGTCAACAGGTGTTACTTTATAATTCCCGTCTAAAGTTGTTTCCTGGTAAACTTAAGTCTCGTTGGTCTAGTCCATTCACTGTCACAAAAGTTCTACCTTATGGAGCAGTGGAGTTGAAAAATGATGATGATTCTACATTTCAAGTCAATGGCCAAAGATTGAAAATTTTGGTCATCTTAATTGAAATGTGGAGACCATCTACATTAAGATTGTCGCTGAAGCAACAACAATGTCTAGCTTAAGACAATAACAAAGCGCTTTATGGGAGGCATGTTGGGAAAACTTATACTGGATCTTAGTTATTTTCATGTAAATCATATCTTAAACAAATTAATATAAGAAAACCTAGAACATGTTTCTATAATTGAATTAAACAGAGATAATAATAAAAACACTTACATTATGTGCAACAGAATGAATAAGTCCTTCCTTCAGTTTCTCTAAACCTTGTATCCTTTTGGTCGCAAGGTATCACCAAGAAACTGAACCGATCTTCAAATTTCTTCACAGCCTTCCAAAGTATCCTTGAAATCACCTAGACTATAGTGGGCAATTCTCAACACATCAGATAGATAAAAAGAGAAGAAGAAAAGAGAATATTGAGGCTTAGAAATGGACTTTTTTTTGTAGAGAGTCTAAAACCCTAGAACATCAAAAATAGATCTTCTAATCATCTGTTCATCTCTAAATCTTCTGATTTCAACTCTAGCTTAGCATTCCTTTTATAGGCTCAAATAGGTCACTTATTTTAATTAAAAAATCAATAAAATAATAGGTCACATAACCCATTAGGTGGACATTCTCATGGGATTTATGCCCATGAAATTTCTCATTTAATTATAAGTCTGTTGGACTTAAAATCAAGGCTCATATTATTTTCTATCAATTAATTAATAAAATAATTATTTAAATCCTTTATCAAATTAATTATATATAATTTTCACATTGATTTAAACCTATTTATTAATTTAAACATCAATTTGTCTTAATTAATAAATCTTCTCTAAAATCTATTTTCTTCTCTAAATTGCATAACTCTGTGAAACTATCCAAAATTGACATGGTCAACTTTGATAATTCTAATTGATATTAAATCATTACTTGAGACTCTCTAAATGATTTAATCCAAGGTACAGTGGGGACCATGGGCCTATGAAATCAAGCTCCAATAAGTTATCATAAATTCAACAAATAAATTTACTAACTTATTAATTCCTCGTGACTCCACTAAAGACTCAGAATTGCACTCTTAAATTCATAGAATGCTCTATAACCAATATAGATACGTTATTAGTTATCCATTGTTACAACCATAATTATCACTCAATCCTCTATAGACAGTCTACAATGAGATGGGACTAAAATAATGTTTTACCCCTCGTCGTAATCTATCATTAAAACACTTATTTTCTTGTAAATGATATTTCAGTAAACTAATATTAATTACTAAAATGAGATCTCTATCATTTAGCACCTCGAACTAAACTAAAAGGAAACCATCGTTTTACTTCTTCATCAGAATCTATATATGCTCATATTTATGATTAACACTCCCACTCAATTATACTACCGAGTTCCCAAGATGTAAGTATAGGCTAGTCAGTAGGGTAAGCTGGTAACGAACAAGTCAGAGAACTCAAATAATACAATCAGTTAGAATACTAACCACTCAAAATTGAGATTGAATTGACCTATGGTCAACTATATGATATGACTAGAATAGATAATAACGGTATGTTTACTTATCTTATCTACTGTCAATATCAGTCCAGTCCGATGTAACAAATACATCTGATCTTATCTACATTGCTAATGTTCTGGAAAGAACATAACACTACAATGTGTAAGTAGATTATATCGTAGATTGGATGGTCATTGTAAATCCTATGCACTGACTAATCTTAGGACTAACTTATGTTTGAACATATATTCATATTTATATTCCACTGTGATTACGTTAATATAAATATGATAAGTTATATGCTCGATATTTAGTAGAAGTTTATATTAAACAAATAATCATGAAAATAAAAGAAGTGGGCAAAGTGATTGACTAAGTCAAAAAATGATTTTTATTCTTTTATTGATAGTAAAATGAGATTAAAAGGAAATTGGGTTTTAGTTAGGGCATAAAACCCAAACAAACTCCCACTTGCACTAATGGAAACTAATGCCTTAATTCTACTAATCTAATTTCCTTGATATGATTATAAAATGTAGCTTATGGTAGTGTCTTTGTAAACGGATCTGTAATATTGTCTTCAAATGCAATCTTCATAACCTTCACATCTCCCCTGGCCACATATTCTCGAATTATGTGATACTTCCTTTCTATATGCTTACTCCTCTTGTGACTTAGAGGTTCTTTCGAGTTGGCTATCGCTCTTGTGTTGTCACAAAATAACACAAGTGGTTTATCCATATCTGGAATAACACCAAGATCTAAATAAAACTTCTTTAGCTAGACTATTTCCTTAGCTACTTTAGACGCAACTATGTACTCACCCTCCATGGTGGAATATGAGATCGCAGATTGCTTTACGCTTCTTCATATCACACCTCCGCCCAAGAGTAAACACCATTCCAGAAGTAGACTTCCTATCATCGACATCAGTCTAAAAGTCTAAATCGGTGTAGTCTATAGGGTTTAGAGCACCACCCTTGTAAACTAACTTATAATCCCTAGTTTTCCATAAATACTTCAAAATATGCTTAACTGCTATTCAATGTTCTGGTTCTGGATTTGACTGATACATGTTCACTACTCTAACTGGATAGCATATATCTAGTCTAGTACACAACATTGCATACATCAGACTTCCAGTTGTAGATGCGTAAGGAACTTTTCTCATTGCATCTTCCTCTTCAGGAGTCTGGGGAGACTGCTTCTTTGAAAGAAGAATTCCATGGCAAGATGTTAGATATCCTTTCTTGGCATTTGTCATTGAGAAATGCTCAATCACCTTTTCAACGCAAGTTGCTTGAGATAGAGCTAAGGGTTTGTTCTTTCTATCTCTAATGATATGGATACCTAGAATATAACTTGCTTCACCCAAATCCTTCATCTGAAATTGAGTGCTCAACCAATTCTTCACATCTAATAATTTCTTAACATTGTTTCCAATGAGTAAGATATCATCTACATAAAGCACCGGGAATACCACAATTTGAATTTCCTTCAGTTAGTAAACACAAGGCTCATCAATATTTTGTTCAAAGTCATAGGTTTTGATTATTTCATCAAACCTAAGGTTCCAGAAATGAGAAGCTTGCTTAAGTCCATGAATGGACCTATTCAACTTGCAAACTTTTCCTTCTTGTCCAGCTACTTTAATTCCTTTTGGCTGATCCATATAAATGACTTCATCAAGCATCCCATTAAGAAAATTTTTCTTGATGTCCATTTTCTAGATCTCATAGTCGAGAGTGGTTGCTATTAATAGAAGGATGCAAATGGATTTGAGCATGGCTACCAGACTAAAAATTTCCTCATAGTCCATGCCATCTCTTTGGGTATAACCATTTGCCACTAATCGAGCTTTATAAGTTTCAATCTTTCCATCAACACCTCGTTTCACATTGTAGATCCACTTGCACCCAATGGCCCTAAAGCCACTAGGTGCTTCCACAAGATCCCATACAAAATTTGAGTACATGGACTCCTTGTCTTGTTTCATGGCTTTGAGCCATAGTCCCATTTCAGGGCTAGCCATTTCCTGTTTGAAAGAAAATGGATCATCGTCACCAGTGTCACCAACAGCCATATTGGTTTTACAATCCAAACCATATTGAACTGGGTTCTTAGAAACCCTCCCACTACGACAAGGCTTTGTGACTGTTTCCTTAGGAACAATGGTACTTTCTTCATTTAAATTGACTTGCGTCGGTTGGACATGAAGAGTGAGAATTTCATCATCAACTTGTATTGATGACAATGGAGCATTGGTTGGAGTCTGTAATGTTCCAAATTCCCTAGTGTGGCTTAATGCTTGGATTAGGGGGCCAAGATGCCATAATTGATTTATTATGAAATGACATGATTAAGTGCATGATTATGTGAAATATATGATGATAATTGCATATCTGTATATTTATATGCATGTTGATGATTTATGGATGAGACCACATTATAATGTGGATATGTTCAAGTTATTCGGCATGAGACAATCCTAGAATGCAAGTTAGCGGTTTGGTCTTAAAGGGATTAATTTCCAGGCTCGGGGTAAGTCTGGGGGTAATTTGATGCTTAGTACATTACCAGGAATGAACGGGTAATGGGATATGATTTAATTATTATTTGAGAATATTGGGAACAACAGGAATTAGAAGACATTAATTATAATTAGCGGGATAAGTGAGAAATGACTGTTTGGCCCTTGGGTAGTTGTATAGGAATTAAATGGTCTTAGGGGCATTTTGGTCTTTTGACCATGGGATATACTTAAGGTTAGTGGCTGGTTGTAGAAGGAATTAGATAGCAAAAGTAGGTCTCTTTTCCTATCTCTCTCGATCATCATCTCTTCTTCTTCTTCGCTTGAATTTTGAAGCAAGATTGAGGGTTCAAGTTTGGGAATCAAAGCTTGAGGTTTTAGGCTAGTGATCAGCCATTGGAGGGGATTCAAACCTGTGTTTAAGGTAAGATTTCAGCCATAGTTCTCTGGTTTGCTCTATTTTTTAGTTAGTTCTTGAGCTTGAGAGTTTTGACCTTAGAAGTGGTTATTTGATGTGGTTTTGAGTGTTATAAATCTTAGGTTTTGTTGGATGAATGATGGATATGTTGTGGTAAGGCTTGGGTGTGATTATGGGATTTAATTGACGAATGTTTAGGCTAGTTTGAATTGAGAAAATGGGCAGGGGAGCTGGGTTTTCTGGGTCAAGTCGCGACCGAGTTCATACAAGTCGCGACTTAGACCCAAGCCAGAGCCTCCCATGGGCTCTGTTAAGCAGGCGCGCCGCAACCCACTAGGCCAAGTCGCGGCCCGCCCCTGGTACCCCATACAGATGCTCTCTGTCTTGGGGGTGCGCCGCAACTCACTAGGCCAAGTCGCAACTTGCCCCTTCTTTTTATGCTAGGGAGTAGTTTTTCAAGGGTTTAGGCTCGAGGTTTCATTTCCTAAGGCTCGGGATTGAATCTACTAACCATTTTAGTAGGATTCGAGGTCCCGGGAGCGAGGTTTTGGACCATGAACCTTTTATTATTTATTTATATTGATGGGATTTCATATTGGTTATGACTAGGTGACCGCTAAGGGACTTAAGGACCGATCGTTCTCAAAGGTTGTTCTTTTATTATTTTACACTCGAACCAGAGGTAAGAAAACTACACCATGTATGTGACATGCATGGTTATTGTTGAAGCATGTTAAGTGCTCTATATATGGACATTGATTGCATTATAAATGCATACCAGCTTTGCTTATCTGTGTATGGTACTGACTTATTAGTTAGAGAACGGCAATGGTTTTTAGTATTGATCCTGAAGTTGTGACTTATCAGTCAAGTTCAGCGGTGATATGAGCACTAGTCGTATGGTATTGGCTTAAGAGTCAAGAATGACATTAATGTGTTTAACTGTAATGCCCTGGTTACCCCAGAAAAGTTACGGTGAACGGTGAACCAGAAATTTGACTCATTGCCTGAGTCCTTTGGTTAAAAACGTGTTCTAAGTGTTATTAACAGGTTAAGGTGAAAACCATTAAAAAGGAAAGGATATGTTTTATTGATACATAAAATTGTTCATGGGCCCACGAGAACATTTACAAGTTATTTACAACTCAAAAAGGTCATTAAAGTTCCAACAATTCAAACCCCGCCGACCTAAGAGGCAAAAATAGGGTAACCCCCTAGTTCCTCTGAGAACTCCTTGGCCGTGGTGGTCAAGCGGCCGCATATGTACAAATTACCACCTAAGCTCTCCACTCAAGGCTGGGTGAGCTTTTCTTTTCCTTTACCTGCACCACATAGCACCCATGAGCCAAAGCCCAGCAAGAAAACATAGCATTGTATGTAAACATCATCAAATGATTATCATTATAATCACACTGAGCTCAAAGCTTTCAAACTGGTGAGTGAAAATCACTTGAGGTCCTGATAAACCATACTGAATGACTGACATACAGGTCACTAACTCAAATGGAAGAGTGGCTGCTAGGTAAGCCACTAGCCTTCAACAACTGAGAGACTGATGGGTAAGTCTCTACTTTATCAAGTGAGTGACCAATGGGTAAGCCACACAAGCGCTTGTAATATTCATCGAACTTGAGGTCGGTCCGGCATTAATGCTCTTTGAGTCATTCAATGCAAAAAGTCAATTAGATCTAATCTTTATTGGCTTGCGTTGAACACGCTAAGGCCGTCCTAAGTAATGAGTCAACCCTGTTATGACCAAACCGATAAATCATGTTTAAAGATCGTCTCATGCCGAAATACTCATACCAACCCACATTATAATGTGGTCTCACAATATACCATTAACGCGCAAACATATATTCAATTATACCCTCAACGGGCCAAATTACCAAAACACCCCTGTAAGAAAATGTGGACCCACATGCATGCATTTAACATCATATTATAATATAATTCTCATAAACATGCATAAACACATTTAATGGCATAATTAAACAGTTATGGCCCTCTCGGTCTACTAATCTAGCCATTAACCATAATAGGGAATCCGGGGAATTACATAAGCGGCAAAAATAGGGTAAACCCCCTAGTTCCTCTGGGAACGCCTTGGCCGTGGTGGACAAGCGGCTGCATATGTACACATCACCACCTAAGCTCTCCACTCAAGACTGGGTGAGCTTTTCTTTCCCTTTACCTGCACCACATAGCACCCATGAGCTAAGGCCCAGCAAGAAAACACAATAAAGCATGATATAATATTAACAATGATCATAATAATCATTCAGGACCATCAGTCCAAACAAATAGGTGACAGTCGTAAAAGTCACAAAAGTGGGTATAGCCCCCTATAGCCATGTGACGATAGGGTCACTCGGGCTTAACTGATAAGTGAATCTTTCATAAGTTTGAACAGGATAGGTGTATGGTGAATAGTCACCAACATAACCTTCCTCATGACCTTAGAGTCATAACCTTGGAACAGCGTTCCCTAGCCATGTGACAAACAGTCACCGGGGCCATATGCCCTGGCTCTGAATAACTAGTCTCAGACTAGCCAAGCGCTTATAAGTTCATCGACCTTAGTGTCGGTCCAGCGTTAATGCCTTAGAGAAATTCAACGCTAATATCTATTAGAGCTAATCTTCATTTGGCTCGGCGTTCATGACGCTACGCCATTTCTGACTCTTTAGGTCAGTGTCCCTGCCTAGTCAGTACATATACAAGTATTCAACATTCGCTAGTATTCAATAGACAATCCATGTCCACATATATCAATTAACATGCCTCAATAATAATCACACATGTCATATATACACAAGGTGCAGTTTTCTTACCTCAGGTTCGAGCGAGAAATATAATAAGGACGACCCCTGAGAACGATCGATCTTTTAGTTCCTTAGCGGTTACCTAATCAGAACCAATTATAACCTCCATTAATGAGAATCCATAATATTAGGGTCATAACCTAAGCACCACTCTCGGGACCTTGAAACATGCCCACACGGTGAGTAGATTCGATCCCGGGCCTTAAGGATTGAAACCCTAAGTCAAAAGCCCTTAAAAACACTCAAAATGGGACTTTGAAGGAACAGAGTAGCGCTACAGCGCTCAACCCCTAGCGCCCCAGCGCTACACTCAGAACCCCCAACACGCCCATCTGCCTCCTGAGTAGCATTGTTGCGCCCTAAGGTGGGCGCTATAGCTCTACCTCCAGCACTGAAATGTCCTGAAACGCCTTTCTTCATCTCCTTCGATTCCCACCTGATTACAAAGCTTCCACAACCCATTTTTGATGCCAAATGAACCCAAAAACTATCCTAACATACCCCAAACATCCCAACCATAGGAACCCTAGCCAAAACTCCTAACAATACCAAAGTCTCAACCTAGAAATCACAGCTGAAAAACAAAGCTAAAACAGAGCAAACTAAGGAATTCTATGGTTAGAAACTTACCCAAAGCTCAGCTTATGAAGCCCTTCAATGGAGGAACACACTCCCAAACTTCCAAGGCTTGCTTCCCAAGCTAGAATCCTCAAGATTGATTCAGAAATCACAAAGAAAACTGAGGAGAAGATGATACGGGAAAGCTCTCAAATGTGCTCTGTTTTTCTACCTCAACCTCAGCCAAAAATGGCTTATATCTATCCTAGGGGTGAAATGACCATTTTACCCCTAGGTCAATTTAAAGTTTCCAAAGGCTCCCAAGGGCATATCTGGTATTTCCCACCTATCTCGTTAATCATAATTAACGCTCTCTTTTCCCGCTATTCTCGATAATCTCAAACACCAATAACTCACATCCCGTTACCCTTTAATACCCGGTAACGCTCTAATCATTAAAAACACCCCGAGACTCGACTCGAGCCCCGATCTTAAACTTGTTGTGACTAGACTGCTAATCAACATTCCAAGATCATCTCATGCCGAATGGCTCGAACAAACCCACATTATAATGTGGTCTCAACATATATCACCAACATGCATACAAATATGCTATTATGCCCTCAACGGGCCAAGTTACCATCACACCCCTGTAATTATAAATGTGGACTCACATGCATACATTTAACATCATATTATAATATAATCCACATATACATGCATTTTATCAATTAATGGCATAATTAAACAAGTATGGCCCTCCCGGCCTAATATTCCCGCCATTAAACCATAACGGAGAATTCGGGGCATTACATTAACACAGGCCGAAATGATTACATCTAATCAACATAAGCATGAAGTGCTTGACCAACCCCAAGTTTGATGAAAACTAAAAGTGCTTGTCTAGTCTAAAGGCTAGTTATGTAGAGACCGGAGCAAAAGGCTCAGGTGACTGAACATCACATGGCTTAGGGTGCAAAGCCCTAGAAATAGACTTATTAGTCATCTATTAAGATTATTATTTAATAGTCATTTATCTGATTAGGGTTCGGAGCCCAAAGTGTGATTCACTGTTTGATTAGGGTTGCAAGCCCCAGAATGATTTCTAGAATCATTTATTGATAGTACATGCATGCAGTAATTAGTTTTCTTGCTAAGCCTTGGCTCATGGGTCCTATGTGGTGTAGGTAAAGGGAAAGAAAAGCTCACCCAGCCTTGAGTTGAGAGCTTAGGTAGAGATGTGTACATATACGGCCGCTTGACCACCACGGCCAAGGCATTTCTCAAAGGAACTAAGGGTTAACCCTATTTTTGCCGCTTAGGTCGGCGGGTCGTAATTTTTACACTATAATGACCATTTTGGATCTTAAATAACTTTGTAAACACTTTTATGGGCTCATGTACATTTTTATGTTTTAAATAAAATATATCCATTCCTTTTGATCGAGATTTTTCACCTTAGCCTATTAATAACACCTAGATGCACGTTTATAACCAAATGACTCGTTTAGCGAGTTAAGCACTGTTTAAAGTCCACAACGGTCTTGGAGTAACCATAGCCTTACAACTTGGTATTAGAGTGTGCCAAGGTTTAGGGTTCCTGTAGACTGGCTGGGCTTGTACACTCACCACTGAAGACAAGCTCGACTCATGGTTTGGTAACTATTTATGTGGTTATATGTTTAACTGCTTAAATAGAATATAAATGCTATACCTGACTACATGAAATACATTAATAAGGCTGGGCCTTGACTGTTGCATGATAAGCAAGAGCGTGCTTATTAGTACTGATATTGCTATAACATGCTTATTTGCATTGTTAATTGATAATGGTGCATTGCTAAATGCTAAATGATAAATGTTATATTCGTGAATCAACATGTTTATCTGTGTGATGGTGGAACATGGATGGATATCTTCTTGATCATGGACCGTGAGGTGGCAAGAGGTTTAGTTATTACTGCCTAACTGGCTACATTGACTATTGCGGCAAGGTTTAAGTTGATAATATTCTTCCAAGGCAGATAGATTCATCAACTAGCTAGACAGATCAGGGCCAGAATGACAAACAAGGTCACGAGAATGACCAGAGTCAGATTCCTCAGCCAGCTCCTGATAGTTGGCAGTAGTTGTTTGCTGATTTACAGGCCAGAGTTATGAGGTCGAAAGAAGAAATTCGCCTCCTGGGACAACAACAGGTTCCTATAGGGAATGTTATTCCAAAGGTACCACCTGTAACGGTGCCAACAGTAGAGCAGCTGTCAGAAGCTGGAAGCAAATGGGAACCTCTTTATGAAAGGTTCAGGAAACAGGAACCTCTAGTTTTTTAGGGTAGTGCAGATTCAGCTAAGGCTGAGCAATGGATGAGCATGGTTACCACCATCCTTGACTTTATAAGGATGTCTGGTAATGAGAGGGTGGCTTGTGCCACATACATGTTTCGGGAGGATACCCGAATTTGGTGGGAATTGATATCCCAAACTATAATTGTCAATGCCCTGAGTTGGGAAGAGTTTCAGACTCTGTTCAATGAGATTTACTATAATGATGCCATCACGGCTACAAAAGCTGAAGAGTTCAACAAAATAACTTCAGGGGAGTTTGTCAGTGACTGAATATGCTCTAAAGTTTTACAAATTGGCAAAGTTTTACATGGAGCTGGTTCCCCCTGATGGGACCAGGAGGGAGAGGTTTCTCCAGGGGCTACAGCCTAGAATAGCTTGTGATGTTTGTATCATCACTGTGGCTGGAGTTACTACTTATGCATAGGTGTTTGAGAAGGCACTCACAGCTGAGAGCGTAGATAACAAGATCTGGTGGGACAATTCAACCAAAAGAGAGTTTAGGAGGACAGGACCTCCATTTGTGGGTTCAGGTAGGGGTGGAGGCCCCAGTGATCAAAAGAGGAAGGCTACTGATACCTTCCCAGCTCCAGGTCCTGGCAGGCGACTGCGCGGTATTTCAATGGGCCACCAGGGTGGCAGTGAGGTCTGGAGGACTTATCCAGAGTGCCCTAGGTGCAAGAGATGCCATTTGGGGGAGTGTAGGGCAAAGGCTTGCTTCTGATGTGGGACAGTGGGACATTTCAAGATAGATTTCCCAAAAGAAAGGAAGGAAGAACCTAGAAAGGCAGACAGCTCAGCCCTAGCTCGAGTGTTTGCATTGACTCAGGCAGAAGCTGAGGCTTCACCCTGAGTAGTTATAGGTCATCTTTTTAGTGCTGTAACCCCTTATACTGTTTTGATTGATTCTGGTGCTACACATTCTTTTGTTGCTAGTAGAATTATTGATAGATTGTGTAGACCATGTGATTATTATGCTGTGGGGTTCAGGACCTTATTACCCACTGGGGAGTTAGTAGTATCCAGGAGATGGGTCAGATCACTGCCAGTGACTGTTGAGGGCAGAGAGTTGTCAGTTGATTTGATAGAGTTTGTTATGACTAAGTTTGATATGATTCTGGGTATGGATTGGTTAGTGAAGTATGGGGCAACCATAGATTGCAAAAGGAAGATGGTAACTGTTTACTGAGGTTTTCGGAAACGAATACGAACGGAATAATAAAAAGACGAGAGCTATAGAAATGCAGAAATGTAAATAAACAAACAGTGTTTATACGTGGTTCAGGCGTTAACGAGCCCTAGTCCACGAGTCGATGTTATTATACTTGTAGAGAATAACAGTCAAACAGCTGGTGTATAAGGAACTCACAACCTCACAGTGTTTCTCTCGGGTTCTCTTGGAGAAGATGAACCTAGAGCGATTTTAGTAGAGTTCTTGCTATGTGATTTTTTGGCCGTCCTCCCTATTGTAAAATGAGGGGGTCTTTATAGCTAAGGTTTTGGATTAGGGTTTTTCTCTACTCACATGAGTCTTAATTACACCAGCCATAAATAGGGGATACAATTTCCGTAGTCACCTGGCTACCAGGCTCTATGTGGGTATATTTACGTGAAAGTATGGGGAATGCACAAAGGCAGCCGTCTTTTCCAAGTTGTCAACGGAACAGTAGGCGAAATAGTACTTTTAGGCGTGCTGGGATGTGTGCGGCTTTGACCTGTCGGGCGTGTCAGGCAGAATTCTGTGTCAGGCGGATATCATTCCAACTATGCCTCCTCCATGACTCGACCGCCTGGTCTTGTTCCGTGCGAGGCATGGAACTGTTTCCGCAAAGACCACTTGAAGAGCTTCTCCTGGAAGGAGCTTCCTCGAAGGATACCCCTTCGGGAGTCCGGGAGAGTTGACGAGCTTCCGTGTCGCGTTTGCTTGAAAGAGTAATCCGGACACTAAACGGGAGAGGCGAAGCCTTTCTATCCATCCGCGAGCTCTGGTCACCTACCGTGAAAGACATTGATAATTCTGCTTCCCCGAGGATATCCATCTAAACGCTATCCGGAAATCTGGATAACATTTACCCCCATGGGTCACGGAGCTTTGAGAGATCCGGGAGCTTGTACAGTCCTCCAGGTATTCCGGTTTCTTAGATTAGGCGAGGGGCCACCTCCTGTGTTCCTGGAAGGGTTCCTTTTTCCCGCCTGAGTGTTAGTATGAAAAAGAAAGGAAATTTCTTCTGTTTGAACTCAAGTACTCAAGTGTGGCAAGGGCCACGCGTCATGCCGGGAATGGCTCTGCGACCAAGACGTGTGCGCGAGGCGACTGGTTGAGTATGCGTGCGTCAGGCATCTGAGTAATGATTTGACGGTTTTTAATGGTACACCGGGCCCGAGGTGGTATAATGATGGGAAATAAATACTTTATTCCCATCTGAGGAGTCATAAATAGGATCGTCGCTTCATCTCCAGCCGTTGGATCTGATGCACACGGAATGGGAAGATCGGGACCGTCTATTTGAGGAATTCGAAACGACTTCTTTCCTGCTATAAAAACGAGGGAACGGACCTTTCTTCCTCTTTACGCTTTCAAATTCTCTATCTTTCGGATTTTCAGATTCCCAAACCTTCGAACTCTCAGGCTTCCAAGCTTCCATTCCTTCGAACTTGCCACTTCTTTTGGTAAGGAATCTAGAAACTTTTCTTTTGACTTGGCAGTGGGTTTATTCGCCGAAGTTCAGGGTTTGAACCGTCGTTCGTCTTTGCAGCTTTTACTTCTCGCGATCGTGCTATGCAGTGATCCGGTTACTCCTTCAACCTTCAACTACCCGAATACCAGTAAGTATTTCTACTTTGCTCTTTCCTCCCAAACCTAAGGTTGTTGGTAGCTGTTAGAGTTGAGTTTCCTGCCAGTATCGCCTATGTGCATGCGTGAATAGGGCTTTGATAGGCATGCGATTGATGTGAGTCGATAAGTAATCTCTTTGCATGCTTTGACGATTTGCGTTTGGAAAGTCGTTCCTTGTCTTGCTTGCGCTGTTCTGGTTTGCTGTTTTAGGGCATAAGCATGAACGCCTTTAGGGTGTCTTTCTCTGGAAAAACACTCCTCTCGGCGGGCTTAGGCTCGGAGTCTGAGTTTGGTTCCTTGCTGCCCTTCGGGTGGCATGGTGCCAACCCCTCGGCAAGCTCGGTGGGAGCCTCTCCAAGCAGTTTTCGGGGAGGGTCTCCCCGACACCTTTGATACCACTAGGGTATGACAAGGGTGCTGACTGCTTAGAGTGTTTTCTTCTTTGTTTCTTTTGTTCAGTGACGAACATCTCAAAGGAACAACTCATCGCTGTGGTAGAGGTTGATTCTGCCCAGGAGAAGGGTTCTCCTGTCGCCGGCGCAAAGAGGAAAGGAAAGACAAAAGTGGTTGCGGCTAGCCCACCGTCTACCAATAGTTCAATCTGGGAGATGGACCAGAAGCCGAATCTGTTCAGGAACTACGGCATGCTGGAGCTGTACTCCTCAGAGGCAGGTTTGAAGAACATCCCAGGCCTGATGTGGCACCGTCTGTCGGTGCTTGGCGAGTCGGCTAGTCAGAGCCACGAGGGTTTTGGTGCCTGGAGTTGGGCACACATAGTGTGTGGGGCGCACTTGCCCCTAAGAAGTTACTTTGCCAATTTCTGTGTGAAGGCGGGGATTGCCCCCTTCCAGTTGATTCCCCCCAGCTACAAGCTCCTAGCGGGGTGGTTCATCTTTTGCAAGTCCCGGAACCTGGAGGCTCCTACCCCAGAGGAGGTGCTGTGCTTCTACGGGTTGAAGTCTCAGCGCATGAGAGGTCATCCAGACAAGGTGGGATTTTACAGGCTGGAGAGGCACCCGGACGTGATGTGCCCCACCTATCATACCGCGAGAGTTCCAGACCTCAGGGAGTACTGGTTCCTGACGACTGGCTTCCCACTAAAGAGGGTACCAGCCCTATCTTTGGACTTCAAAGTCCCTGGTAAGTGCTCCTTCCTCTCCTTTTCAACTTTGTTTCTTTACGTTTGATTTGCCTTTCGGGAGGGTCTCCAATGCTTGTATTTGGATTTTGCAGAAGTCGTTCCGCGGACACCTCGCTGTGCGGAGATGATAAGGAGGTCAAAGTTCTACGAAGGGCTCTCGGAGGAAGAGTTGAAAGTGGAGGGACTTGTGACCTCCGAATCTTTGAGGGAGTATGGGCTACTCGCCTCTTTCCAAAACATTGAGCCAGTGAGTGGCAGGGGGCAAAGTCAGGTGTCAGCTGACATCCGGGAGCAGATTGCCCTGGAGCTGTCCAAGGTGATCAGCCAAGCAGCCCGGGACAAGAATACTTTATCCCCTAGTTGAGCGGAGAGGTTCCCCGACCCCCAGCCGGAGGAAGAGGAGATCGAGGCTCGCCACGCCGCAGCTTACCCCAATGAAGGGACTCCGGGGGCTTGTACCTCCGGGAGAGGTAAGACTAGTTTTCGATTGATCCACACCCCCAGCCTGTCTGAGGTTTCCCAGACCTCTCAGATGGGGTTCGATCCCCGCTTCCTTAGGCTAGATCCACGTAGGATACCCTTTGACAGATATTGCGATAGGGTAGATGAGCTCCTCGGGTGTCTGAGTGACGGTAATCTTCCAGAAGGTGTCATCATGGTTGACCCTTCTTCCCTCAGCATGTCATTCCCGGACTTCAAGGAGTACGGGAGCTTCCTGGAGCAGGAAGCGGTGTTTTGTTTCGCTCGGGGAAGGCCATCCACGTTTCTCGTGCATGGTCGTCCCTTTCAAACTTTTCTTTTTCTTGTTCCTTGTTCCCTGCTGGCGGACTTGCTTGTGCTTTTATGTTGTTGATTGTCTTGTCTTCTGCTTATCTTCTTTCACATTGCTTGCTGGTTCGTTAACCTTGCTTCGTACGTTTCTTGCAGAATTTCCCGAAGCCAAGATGTTGGGGAGAGTTACCTTACTCATCAAGAAAGCCGCCACCAGCCAAGATCCGTCCAAGGGGAAAGGACGAAAAGCCGGAGCCGGTAGGGGAGGTAAAACTGCCACATCCAAGAAGACAGGTGGCGAGGCGCATGTGTCTTCGGCGGTGGAGAGATATCCTGCCAAGGGGCCTTCCGAGTCCATGGCGAACTCGAGTAGTAGCAGCGACGGGGAAGGGCTTGTGTTCCCCGTGAAGACGACTGGGGTGAGCAATCGTCCCGGAGGGGATGCTGAGGGCGCCGAGAAGAAACGCCTTAGACACTCTTCTCCCGGTCGAAGGCAACAACAACAACAACGACAGCAACCACAACTACAACAATAGCAGCAACAAGAACAACAGAGACAATCACCAATGCCACAGCGGCAGCAACAACAACAGCCAAACCAGCCGCAACGACAAAGGCAATTACTTCCGCTGCCGCAGCAGCAAAAGCAACAACAACAACAAAGGCAGTCACCTCCGCCACCGCAGCAGCAAAAACAACAGCAACAACGACAGACCGGGGCCTTAATACCCCGTCTGCCTCCTCCTCCAGCCCAAAGGGAGTCCACCCTTTCGGGGTCTCCTTCTTCTCAGCAAACAATCCTTCCTCTGCCTGGCCTGAAGTTCCACTTCCCGCAGAAACCAACCTGTTTCCCCGCTGCCCTCCTGGAGGGTGTAAGACGGGCTGATAATTTTTTGAAGAGGCGGTTGGAGGCTGAGAAGGCTGTTACTCAGGGAAGGGCAGACAACTTGTCTGCCGTGAAGAGAGCTGAGCTGGCCGAGGGGGTGAGGTCTCTTCACCCGGCTGGAGCGGTTTTGGATGGCCCAGCCTTGGAGAAGAGGCTGGTGCCTAGGCTCGGACGTGCATTGGCGCCGTTCAGAGCGGAGATGATGGAGGACATGGTCCTGAGCTTGTGCGAGCTCAATTCTAAGAAATGGGCCATCAGTAGCAGTAAGGATCCGCTGTTGCTGACACATGCCGTGAAGCAACAATTGTCTGGGGTAAGCCGTCAGTTATGTTTTGGGATCATCTGTCTTAACACATTTGGTTCTGCTTAACTCATTCTGTTGTCTTTCCTTGCAGGCCTCTCTGATCGCGGAACGCTCGTTCCGGGAGGTGAGTGCAGTTCTGGTTCAGCTGGAGGAGAGCCAGGTGGCTCGCCAGGCCTTGGAGGCGGAGAAGCAGAAACTGACCCAACAGGTCGAGAGCACAAGGGGGGAGGCTTCGGAGAAGATTGACCAGGCCCGGCGCACGGCTAAGGAAGAGGCGGACAAGAAATATCTTGCCAAATACCGAGAGTACCGGGCCAGCGCAGAGACTGAGTTCAAACAGCGGTCGGATGACTTGAAGGCCGAAAACTCCAAGCTCCGGGAAGAGCTATCCCAAGCCAGGGTGGAGAAGGATACCTTGGAAGCTCGCTTGCAATCGAAAAATGATCTCCTCCTTAAGCGGAAAGAGGAATATGCCACTCTTTAGAACAAGCTGCACGGGGAGGAGCAACTTCATAAGAGGAGTAGGGATCTCGTGTCTATGCTGGAGTTGGGGCTCGCCGAGAAGGATAAAGAGATCGGAGCCTTGCAATTCACCGCCAGGGGGCATGTGACCGAGAAGCAATCCGTGCTGAACCAAAATAAGGTGCAGCGTAAGGAGATTGATTCTCTTAAGGGAGAGCGGGATGCATCCAAGGCCGAGGTGGAAGAACTGAAAGCTCAATTAGCTGTCGCGGAGGCAAAGTTGGCAACCTCCGAGGCGGAGCGCTTGAAGGAGAAGGAGGATGCCGAGGTGGTACAGAACAGGACGATTAATATATCGCACGTGGTCCTCATGCATCAACTCTGGAAAATGAACCCGGAGGTACTAGGCTATCTGGGAGAGGATGCCGACGCCATGAGGGAGAAGCTACAAGTATGGGATCAAGGCCCAGAGGTGTACGTCCAAACTTACAACATTGACGAACCTGCTGGAGCCCTTGAGGCAGGAGATCCCGGAGAGGCGGGAACCTCTGAACCTGCCCGCGATGACGTTCCGCCTTCCAATGAGCCGACTCTGCCAGCCCCAGTTGAAACCGCTGACCTCGAGGCCTTGGACGCGGATACTGCTACCACCCCCAATGCTTGAAGGGGCCTTATCTTTAATTATTTTTCATTTGTGTTTTTCTTTGGGGCGAAGCTCCTTGTACTCTTTTCTCATTGCAGACATATTTGCCATAATTATAGCATTCTCCTTTCTTTTCTGCCGAGTTCTTTATTTAACTTTGCGTTTAGGGTAGACTTTTATATGGTAGAAACTGCTGTAGGGGCGCATGAGGTTTTGGTTCCAACGGCCAGAACCTATGCACTTCCAACTTGAAGCTCTAACGGCTGATGTCTTTTCCCACGTAGTTTCTAGGTTACGAAGGTTTCCTGGTTCCAACGGCCAGACTCCTTTCACCGTATCTTAGCTTTCCTAAGGCAAATAGCCAATCCCGGGACTTGTAGTTATACTGTTCGCTGGGATTGCTAAGGTGATCCGTTCCATGGCTCGGAACGGGAGTTCTTTTGGTGAGAGTCGCTAGACTTAAGGTTAGATCTTTGCGAAGCAAAACTAACTGTCGTTGCGAACCTCATGGTGGTTGACTTCAGGGACCTGGCATGGAGCCCTGCGTGGCAAGGCTCGTTGCGGTCGGGGAAATTGCCACGCCCACCATGTGCGATCCCGGAGCAGGGGCTTTGCGAAGCAAGGCCTGCTGTGAGTGGGGGATCGACCATATCTGCTCCTGGAGCTGAAACTTGCAGTGGTCGAGGAGCTCGCCATGCATTATTTTGTGAGATCCGGAGCTGAAGCCTGCGAAGCAAGGCTTACAACGGTCGCGGATCTTGCCATCTTTCGCCTTGCGGGACCCGGAGCTGGAGCTTGCGAAGCAAAGCTCTGCAGCGATCGCGGAGTATTCTGCAAAGGACTTGTCAGGGAGTTGGGGGTGTTTCGGCGTAGCTCTCTGAATGTGCCCCAACCCCCAGTCCTGTTCATCGCTAGGCTACAGGAGATAATTTTCATGATGCATAATGGCAGGCATTTCAATAACAATTTTCACAAAAACACATAATGCGCACATGACACGTAATGCAAGTATGTTTATGGCAAAAACACATAATGCGCACATGACACGTAATGCAAGTATGTTTATGGCAATAACAAATTAACCTAAGCTTAACAATTTAAAAAATTCTAGCACACGAGTGGTGTTCTGCGTATGTTTTGTTCAAGGGGCGTATGGCTATGCCTTAGCCATGTATACCCCCCCAAGTGAGCGTGGGGTCCGGACGTCTCCGGACCGCGTGGTCACTTGTTAAAACGCAGCATTGAACACAGGGATAAAAAATGCAGTAAAAGCGGAGTGAATCCCTCCGTGTTTCATTAGATTAGCCTATTAGGCATGTGTTTTACAGTAGGGAGGATTATCTCCAATTTTTACATTTTGCTACGTCCACCAAGGACTTTCGACTAGATAGTCCGGGGCCTACTGATAGTAACGGCAAAGGTGCTCCGCGTTCCAGGCGCGTGGGACTTTAGATCCGTCGAGTCTCTTTAAGTGATACGTCCCATGGCCCACTTTTTCTTGTACTTCGTAGGGGCCTTCCCAGTTGGGTCCGAGGACTCCCACTCCCGGATCCTGCGTAGCAGGAAATACTCTTCGTAGGACAAGGTCCCCAACTTCGAATGTACGGCTCTTGACTCTTGTGTTAAAGTGTCGGGCTATCTTGCCTTGGTACATTTTGAGTTGGACCTATGACTGCTCCCGGAGCTCATCGATCATGTCCAGGGACTCCTGGAGAAAGGCGTGGTTCCGGGTAGGATCGTAGGTGTCCTGCCTGTGAGAGGGGATCATAGTTTCTACTGGGATGACGGCCTCGCACCCGAAGGTCATGGAATAAGGTGTGTGCCCCGTCGAAGTCCTCTCTGTCGTGCGATAGGCCCAAAGTACTCGCGGAAGTTCTTCCGGCCAGTGAGCCTTGCAGGCTTGGAGTTTTTTCTTCAACGTGGTCTTTAAGATTTTGTTTACTGCTTCCACTTGCCCATTAGCTTGAGGTTTGGCGACTGCGGAAAAGCTTTTGATGATTCCATGCGAAGCACAGAAGTTTGTGAAATGTTCACTATCAAATTGCTTCCCGTTGTCGGACACAATTTTTCGTGGAAGCCGAAAACGACACACTATATTCCTGATGACAAAGTCCAGTGCTTTTTTAGATGTGACCGTGTTCATAGGTTCAGCTTCAGCCCATTTGGTGAAGTAGTCTACCGCGACTATGGCATACTTCACTCCACCCTTTCTAGTTGGAAGGGAACCTACTAGGTCAATGCCCCAAACGGCGAATGGCCAGGAGCTGGTCATTAAGGTAATTTCTGTAGGTGGCGCTCGCGGAACCTTGGCGTACCTCTGGCACTGCTCACATTTTCTGACATAATCCACGCAATCCTTTTTCATGGTGGGCCAGAAGTATCCTTGACGAAGGATCTTTTTGGAGAGGCTCGGCCCGGAGGTATGGTCGCCACAGAAGCCTCCGTGAATCTCGTGGTGATGGTGCTGATTTCGGTTCCGGCAACACACCTAAGGAAAGGTATGGACAACCCCCTTCGGTAAAGCTTTCCATCCATAACCACGTATCGGGGAGCTTGATATTGGAGCTTTCTTGCGTCAGCCTTATCAGTGGGGAGCTCTCCGGTGGTGAGAAATCTGAGGATGGGTCCTATCCAGGAGTGGGAATGGTCGATGATGGCGTTTATCCTTCGTGTCTCAGTACTGGGGGCTTCTAAGTGCCCGATGGGGACTAGGCCATACTGTTCAATCTCCGGGTCTGTTGCAAGCTTGGCCAGCGTGTCTGCGAGTGAATTCTAATCCCAGGGGACCTGGCGAATTTGGTAGCCTTTGAAATGCTGCAGGAGGCCGGGGGAGAGAGACACGTAGGCAGCCATTTTTTCGCCCTTCGTCTGGTATTCTCCGGATATTTGGTTTACCACAAGTAAGGAGTCACTGTATACTTCTATTTTTTGGGCTCCGACTTCTCTGGCCAGTTGTAATCCGGCTAGCATGGCTTCGTGTTCTGCCTCGTTGTTGGATGCTGGGAACGCGAAACGGATGGCGCTCTGGAGCTGATGCCCTTGGGGAGAGATTAGGATAACCCCTACTCCAGCTCCTTTTTCATTAGAGCCTCCGTCTACATAGACCTTCCATGTGGGAAGTTCCGGGATAGGATCTTCCGGGAGGTCGTTCATTCCTGAGCATTCCACAATAAAGTCCGCGAGAGCTTGTCCTTTTACGGAAACACGTGGCTGGTAGTGGATGTCAAACTGGCTCAGTTCCATGGCCCATTTACGCAATCTGCCAGAAGATTCGGGCTTCTGCAAGACTTGTCGGAGAGGGTGGTTGGTGAGTACTCTGATGGTGTGTGCCTGGAAATAGGGCCTTAGCTTCCGCGAAGCGATTAGCAAGCAGAGGGAGAGTTTCTCGATCATTGAATATCTGGACTCGGCGTCCAGTAACCTCTTGCTTACGTAATACACAGGGAGCTGGATACGGCCGTCTTCCCGGACGAGTGCGGCACTAACGGCGTGTTTTGTCACAGCTAAGTACAAGAACAACGCCTCCCCTTCGACAGGTTTGGACAGAATGGGAGCTCGGGTTAGATGTTCCTTGAGGTGTTGGAAGGCTGCTTCGCATTCGGGGGTCCACTCGAACTTCTTGTTTCCTCGCAACACATTGAAGAAGGGGATACACTTGTCAGTGGCCTTGGATACGAAGCGGCTGAGAGCAGCTATCCTTCCGGTAACGCTCTGGACGTCCTTATGCTTTCGGGGAGAAGGCATATCTATGAATGCTTTAATTTTCTCAGGGTTGGCCTCCACTCCGCGGGAGTTGACAATGAAACCGAGGAACTTCCCAGACGAGACCCCGAAAGTACATTTCTTCGGATTCAGTTTCATTCCGTACTTTCGGATCACGGCGAAAGCTTCCTCAAGGTCATCACTGTGGTCCCCGGAGGTCTTGGATTTTACCAACATGTCGTCCACGTACACCTCCATGTTCCTCCCCAGTTGGTCCTTGAACATCCTGTTTACTAAATGCTGGTACGTCGCCCCAGCATTCTTCAAACCGAAAGGCATGACCACGTAACAGTAGACACCCTTGTCCGTGAGGAAGCTGGTGTGTTCCTGGTCCGCGACATGCATCTTGATCTGGTTGTATCCGGAGTACGCATCCATGAAGGATAAGAGTTCATACCCGGAAGTAGCGTCTACCATCTGATCGATTCGCGGAAGAGGGAAACAATCTTTCGTGCAGGCTTTGTTTAGGTCCGTGAAGTCAATGCACATTCTCCAGGACCCATCGGGTTTCGGGACCAGAACTGGGTTGGCCAACCACACGGGATAGTGTGACTCCTGGAGAAAACTTATGGACATCAGCTTGTCCACTTCAGCTTTGACGGCTTCGGCCCTCACTGGGTCTAACGGCCTCCTCTTTTGGCGAACTGGAGTTGCAGATGGGTCTATGTTGAGTGTGTGGCACGCAACATTAGGATTAATCCCCGTCATATCAGCGTGGCACCATGCCAGGATATCCTGATTATTCTTCACAGTGGCCACGATCTTATCTCGAATGGCCGACGGCAGGTTTTTCCCCACCTGAATGACTTTGGTGGGATCTCCCGGGTTGAGGATCACCTCTTCGACTTCCTCCATCGGTTCTATCGCTTTCTCGATCCCCACTCTTGGGTCGAAGTATGCCTCTTGAGCACCCCCAGTTTCTGGTAATTCTTCCGCCAAAGGAACGGCAGCAACCGTCTCCCGGACCGTGTAGACGGATCGGACGGAGACGTTATAACAGCTTCGTGCACTTCGTTGGTCTCCTCGAAGGGTGCCGATACGCCCATCGTCGCATGGAAACTTCAAGCATAAGTGGCGTATCGAGGTTATGGCCCCACAATCTATTAGGACCGGTCGGCCTAGGATGGCATTATACGCCGCGGGGCAGTCGACCACCACGAATGTGCTGTGCTTGAAGGCACAAGCGTCGTTTTCTCCTCTGAGGGTGACTGGAAGTTGAATTTTGCCTAATGGCATGAGTGAATCCCCATTGAACCCTTGAAGCTGGATGGGGCATGGGGTCAGGTCTGTCTCGGTTAATCCGATCGCGTGGAAGGCCGCTTTGAAGAGGATGTTTACGGAGCTTCCGTTATCGACCAAAATCTGTGAGACCTTCTTATTGGCAATCTGGGCTTCCACCACGAGGGGATCGTTGTGGGGGAAGTGCACATGTCGTGCGTCGTCCTCCGTGAAGGTGATGGGAAGGTCCATCATTCGGGGACGTTGAGCAGGTGATTGAACCAAGGCGCACATCTCCCCGGTGTGTTCTAACTCCCTCAAGTACCTTTTCTGGGAGTTGCGGGTGCTTCCGGCAAGGTGCGGTCCTCCGGAAATGGTGGCTACGTGTCCGTCAACGGGTGGCGGAGCAAGGCCGGGCGGATATGGGTTGCCAGGTCCTGGAGCCAACAAGGCAATGGGTGCCGGAGCGGTTGGAGCAGGAAGCGCTGGGAACTGAGACCCGGGAGCTTGGGGGTGACCGGCTCCAGGAGCGCTAGCGGTCCCCCTCTGTCCCGGGGAAAATGCAGCTCCGTGAACTACTCCCTGTCCGGGATAGATTATGGTTATCCTCACCCACTGACCGAGGTGTCCCGCTCTTGCCAGGGACTCGATCTCATCCTTCAGCTGAAGGCACTCGTTCGTGGTGTGCCCCACGTCTCCGTGGAACTCACACCTCTTACTGGAGTCTCGCGGACGCCTTCCTCCGTGAGACACTTTCGGGGGCTTCCTGTAGTTGACCATATTACAGGTTGCCCGATAGACATTCTCTCGCGAGTCTATCAAACTGGTATACTCCGTGAACTTGGGCTCATAGTCCTTCCGGGGTTTCTTTGAATGGTCTCCCCGGTTGGAGTTTCTTCCACTTCGTTTACTCCGCGATTGGCTCAAATTTCGTTCTGGGCCTTCCGCTTGCGGCTGCGGCAGGCCAGGAGCGATACTACATCCGGTTTGTACAGCTCCGTACCCAGAGAAATGGGTTTGACTCGGCGTCTGAGCAGACGCGGAAGGCCCATACACACTTGGAGTGAATTGGGCTCCTGGAAGCGTGAGGGCTGGTGCGGGAGCTTGCGAAGCAAAGCTCGGCGCAGTCACGGAAGGCGTCGGAGCTGGGGGAACTCCAAAGGCCTGCTGGTAGGCATCCTCAAGGTTGATGATTCCCTGAGCTTTTGACATAAATTCGGACAGCGTTTCTGCCCGTCTCCTTTGCATTTCCCCCCATAGCAGGGAGCCGACAGTAAGGCCCGATTGAAGGGCGATCAGCTTCATGTCATCGCTGACCTTGGTCTTTGCAGGAGCTTCCATCATTCTCTGAATGAAAGCTTTGAGGTTCTCATGGGGTAGCTGCTTGATGTTGGTTAAGGAACCAACCTCCATGTCGTGGTCTCGGGCAGCAATGAACTGCCTTCTGAATGCGGACTGTAGCTCCTTCCAACTGTGGATGGATCCGGGAGCTAATCTTTTCCACCAATCCTCCGCGGACTTGGTAAGGGTGAGTGAGAAGCACATGCATTTGGCGTCCTCACTGACGCGCGCCACTTGCATCATTTTGTTGTATTTAGCTAGATGGGTGCGCGGGTCTGTCCTCCCCTCATATAATTCTATGTGAGGCATTTTGAAGTTATCCGGGAGGGACGTTTCCGCGATCCTCCGAATACATGGTTCCGGGTCTTCCTCCTCACAGTCCGACAGGGCCCCACTTTGCTTCCGGACCAGCTTGGTCAAGGCAGCGATCTGTTCCTCGAGCCTCTTTGTATCACTCTCTGGGAGGTCACGTCCCCAGAGCTTGTCATTAAGATGATTTCGGAGGTCCTGTCCTCGAGGCCGGGCCTTTTCTCCTTTGGCCGTTTCATACTTGGCCTCCAACCTTCTTCTTAGGTCCACCGTGGACCAGCTATCTTCGGAGTGCGTGTCCGCTGCCCGACCGTCCTGGTTGACGGAATCACTGGGGCGGTTGCTCCTTCCCCTAGGCCTGCGTGCCTTAGCACCGGGCCCTTTAGGCACAGAGTGCCCCCTTGGGGCTGAAGGACGTCTGGGCTTAGGAGCGCCAGAGACCTTCTGCGCGCGGGGGGGGGGGGGGGGGGGGGCAGTCAGCCTGGTGATTCACGCCTTTAGGAGGTGCAGAGGCGTCAGTGCGCACAGGCTCCCCAACTTTTTCTTTGCCCTTGTTAGGGGCGGCTTTGGATGGTTCAACAGCGGCAGGATCCGGCATGGGGGCATCAGCACCACCTAGAATAAAGGCATCCTCGTCCGAGTCGCCTAGATCTCCGAACTTGCTTTGGAGGCGCTCCATCATGCGTTGCATTTTTTCGGAGACGCGCTCCTGCTCAGCAAGCTTGGCCTTAGTGACCACCAGTTCTTCGGCTACTTGGACCAGTTCTCAGTCCTTCTCATAGTAGCAGCCGTCTTTGTAGTAACCGTCTTGGACATACTCTTCTTCGTCTTCTAAGTATGTCGTATCTTCAGTACTGACCCAATCCTGGCAGGATGTCGGGTCTTCACCTTGGTAGTCCAAGGGTTCGTTTTGTACCGCATCTTCCATCATAGTATCGGGGTTGACCCTAGCATTTTTGTCAACCGCGGATTTTCTCGTAGTCACCATCTTTTTAGCACGGAGTGAACACAAAAAACGTACACAGAAAAAGAGCTGACTAACAACTTCCTACAGCTCTCAATGAAAGCACCAAAATGTTTACCGAGGTTTTCGGAAATGAATACGAACGGAATAATAAAACGACGAGAGCTATAGAAATGCAGAAATGTAAATAAACAAACAGTGTTTTTACGTGGTTCAGGCGTTAACGAGCCCTAGTCCACGAGTCGATGTTATTATACTTGTAGAGAATAACAGTCAAACAGCTGGTGTATAAGGAACTCACAACCTCACAGTGTTTCTCTCGGGTTCTCTTGGAGAAGATGAAGCTAGAGCGATTTTAGTAGAGTTCTTGCTATGTGATTTTTTGGCCGTCCTCCCTATTGTAAAATGAGGGGGTCTTTATAGCTAGGGTTTTGGATTAGGGTTTTTCTCTACTCACATGAGTCTTAATTACACCAACCATAAATAGGGGATACAATTTCCGTAGTCACCTGGCTACCAGGCTCTATGTGGGTATATTTACGTGAAAGTATGGGGAATGCACAAAGGCAGCCGTCTTTTCCAAGTTGTCAGGGGAATAGTAGGCGAAATAGTACTTTTAGGCGTGCTGGGATGTGTGCGGCTTTGACCTGTCGGGCGTGTCAGGCGGGATTCTGTGTCAGGCGGATATCATTCCAACTATGCCTCCTCCATGACTCGACCACCTGGTCTTGTTCCGTGCGAGGCACGGAACTGTTTCCGTAAAGACCACTTGAAGAGCTTCTCCTGGAAGGAGCTTCCCTGAAGGATACCCCTTCGGGAGTCCGGGAGAGTTGACGAGCTTCCGTGTCGCGTTTGCTTGAAAGAGTAATCCGGACACTAAACGGGAGAGGCGAAGCCTTTCTGTCCATCCGCGAGCTCTGGTCACCTACCGTGAAAGACATTGATAATTCTGCTTCCCCGAGGATATCCATCTAAACGCTATCCGGAAATCTGGATAACAGTAACCTTTGAGCCTAAAGGTGAGGATCCTTTTGTATTTTTTGGCACTGTGCATGGACCTCGTATACCTATGATATCCTTTTTGAGGGCTAGAGATCTATTGCAAGGAGGTTGCATAGGATTCTTAGCCAGTGTGGTTGATACTACTAAGGGCATGCGAGTGGGACCAGAGGAGACCAGATTTGTGTGTGAGTTTCTGGATGTGTTTCAAGAAGATTTACCAGGGTTGCAACTACACAAAGAGATTGAATTTGTGATAGAATTGGCACTAGGGATAGAACCAGTTTCTAGAGGACCTTACAGAATGGCCCAACATAAGTAAAAGAACTGAAAGTACAGCTGTAGGAGCTGTTAGACATAGGTTTTATCAGACCTAGTTTCTCACCTTTGGGTGCACCTGTTCTGTTTGTGAAGAAGAAATATGGTTCTCTGACGATGTGTATTGATTACAGAGAACTGAATAAGTTAACAATCAAGAACAAGTATCATCTGCTAAGGATAGATGATCTGTTTGATCAGTTGCAAGGTAAAAGGGTATTCTCAAAGATAGACCTTCAATCTAGTTATCATCAGCTGAGGGTTGATGGACCCAAAATGGGTATGTTTTAAATATTTATATCACAAGTGCATGAATTGTTCATATAGAATAGTGATCGCATAAGCAAGGATGTCGAACCCAAAGGAGTTGTCTAAAATCAAAAAGAAAACTATTTTAAACCAAAATTAATAAATTCTAACCTAGCTCCAAAGATTGATGAGATTTAATGTCATGAACATAAAATAAAAGATGTAAAGTAAAGCTATTTAAGAGGATAAAAATAAACCAATTATGATTTGAAAATAAGTTGTAAAAGAAATATTATTAAGATACTAGAATCCACAACATGTAAGTTTAATAATACTTACTAGTTTATTTATTCCCAAGTTTTAGTGATAGTTAAAATAAGTCAAACTATCACTTTTCAAATAGATTTATAATTTTAAGCACAAATTACTTCTAAAAAAATAGGATTTTTCTTCACTTTTTAAAACAATATAATTTCAAAGTATTTAATGTGAATCAACCTAATGAAACAACAAAAAACCAAATAACATTATTTATAAGACAAAACATAATATTTTTTTTCTAAGCATTCGATGTGTACAATTTAATCACATCTTACACAACGAATATTATGCTTTGCAAAATTAAGAACAAAGCAATATTATCTAACAATCCAAAATATAAGATATTAAAGATGAAAGACATATATGAAGAAGAAAAATCCATAAACTTTGTTGCATTACAAGGGAAATCAACATACAACATAAATATTATCTAGTTACAAGTTCCTTCATCATGATCTTAATAATCTTATGAAAAAGATTAGAAGCACATAACTAGAATAACAATTACAAAATAAATAAAATACATACTTGAAAATGCTCTTGAAAAGACTAGAATGGAAGAGAGAAAATAGTAGAAAAGATGATGGTTACCCAAAAATTAAGCCCCCCAAAATGGTATTGAAATTACATATTTATAGTCAAAATGAGGTTATTAAAATTAATCGAATTGATTAGATTAATTAAATTAATAATAATATGGCATATAGGGGTAAATTTTAGGTGTAATGATGATTTTGGGGTAAAATTTGTAGAAAAGTTGGGTAAGAAATTGGCCTTTTTGGACAAAGGGACAAGGGGACAATTGATGGGCTCAAGGAAGAGGCGGCTGGGTTGGTTGGCTATGAGGTGATGCTGGACCTGGCTGGGTGGCTGGCAGGCAGCCCGTGAATGGAGGAAGAAGGCCCGAAATGGGCTGAGAGGGAAACGAGCTGCAGAAGGAAGGGAGGTACTCGGGCCTGGAGAAGGGTGGAAGACTCGCGTGGGCCTGGTCTGGTGGAGGAGTTGGTAGGCGAGCTAGCTTCGAGTTGGGCCTGGGTGCAGGTAGGTGGCATGGGCCTGGCATCTAGGCAGAGAGGGAAACGGGCTGGACCTTGGGAAAATCCCAAATTCCTTTGCTTTTCTCTCAAATTTATCACTTTCCTTTACTTTTCTTTTCTTTTCTTTATTTTTGAAAGCCCTAAAAAAATACAACATATTCTCTACAAAATAAAAATAAATTAATTCACAATCAAATATTTTCAATTATAAATAAATCATATTGATTCTTTGAAAATACTTAATTAAAACTTAATTTAATTTAACATTAAAGATCAACAAAAATGCATTTTTTCACTTCTAACTAAACAAAATAATTCAAATAATTAAACTACAACAAAATAACTATATAAACACACAAAAATATATGAAATCAAAATAAACCTCATAAATTTAAAACTACTTAAAAACTTAATAAATCAATTAAAAACTCAAGAACTAAGCAACAATTAGCATATAAAATATAGTAAAATAACTCTATTTTGTAGAGTTATCACACCCCTAAACTTAAAGTTTTGCTAGTCCTCAAGCAAAAGAAAATTTAAAACACACAATTTTTTATTGGTGATATAAAAATGATTTTCTCAAAAATTTCACAATGAAAATAATTCTAAAAACTTATTATGAATAAAAATTTAGCTTATGTAATTAATTAACTTGTCAATTTCGCTTTAAAAAAAGGTTTTCATTGAAATTATTTCCCACATAAACTTATAGGAAATAAAAGTATTCTAGTTATGAAAAATGTAATTTTTGTTACAAGCAAAATTGACCCAATAATTAAAGACAAAGCTTAAAAATTATTCATATTTTTAAGAGAATTAAACTGAAACTCAATCAAGATTTTTATCATTGAAAATGAAAAATATCACCAAAAATTTATATATATATATATATATATATATTGAAGACAAAACAATACAAAACACAATAAAACAATATTTTTATTATTTTTTTTAAAACAAACTTAACACAATTCTACCCTCATATTCAACATAAAGAATGGTAAACAACAATTAAACTCACTACCCCCAAACTTAATTTAATCATTGTCCTCAATGTTTCAAAATATAAATTAAAATTAAAATTGACAAGAGGTTAGAGTTTAGAATGATCTACCTCATCGTGGTGCAACGTCAATAGAGCAAGAAACACTTAACAAAAAGTATAACACATAAAAGTAAACACAAAAACAAGCACACATAAAAAAAATTAAACATATAAACACAAGTTACCAAGAGTAATTTCAAGCAATCAAATAACTTGGTAAATAGGATCCTCAAGGAGGATTTCATCAACTTCATTTGTTTTTAATTCTAAGCATGATAAATCTAAATTTTATTCTGAGGTGAAAAGTTTTATTTGGGATGATCCTTACTTGTTTAAATACTTCCCTGATCAAATAATTAGAAGATGCATTCCAAATTGTGACCAATCTAAAATTATATATTTTTGTCATGATCATGCATGTGGAGGACATTTTAGTGGTAAGAAAAAAGTTTCTAAAGTTTTACAATGTGGTTTTTATTGGCCTACTATCTTTCATGATACATATGTGTATTGTAAAATTTGTGAACGTTGCCAAAAGTTAGGAAGTTTAACTAGACGAAACATGATGCCTTTGAATTCTATTCTTATAATTGACATATTTGATGTTTGGGGCATTGATTTTATGGGACCATTTCCTAAATCTTTTTGTAATCTTTGTATTCTTGTTGGAGTTGATTATGTGTCTAAATGGGTTGAAGCTATTGCATGCCACACTAATGACCACAAAGTTGTGCTTCGATTTTTGAAAGAAAATATATTTTCCCGTTTTGGTTCACCACATGCTATCATTAGTGATAACAGTACACACTTTTGTAACAAACCATTTGAACATTTGATGAAACAATATGGCATTACACATAAAGTCTCAACACCATATCACCCACAAACTAGTGGTCAAGTCGAAGTGTCTAATAGGGAAGTTAAGCACATTTTAGAAAAAACTGTGATTCCAACTAGGAAAGATTGGTCCTTAAGACTCACTAATGCATTATGGGTGTATCGTACCACGTACAAAACGCCCATTGGCATGACACCCTACAGACTTGTGTATGGGAAGGCGTGCCACTTACCTGTTGAGTTAGAACATAGAACCCTTTGGGCAATTAAGCAGTTAAACTTTTCTTTAGACAAGGCAGGTGAGAAAAGAAAACTTCAATTGAATGAGCTACATAAAATTAGGAATGATGCATATAACTATTAAAAAAAATATATAAGGATCGTATGAAATTTTACCATGACAAAAATATTTTCAGAAAAGATTTTTCTCCAGGTCAAAAAGTCCTTTTATACAACTCTCGTTTGCATTTATTCCCGGGAAAATTACGCTCTAGGTGGATTGGTCCTTATATTGTTTGAGTTGTTTTTCCACATGGAGCTATCAAAATTGAAAATCCTAACAATGGTGATATTTTTAAAGTTAATGGACAAAAAAAATTAACCATAAAATGACATTTTTCCCAATTAAGCACAAGGTTTTTCTCTTTGAAACGAATCAAAACAAGTGAAAGATGGTGCAAGCAGTCATCAAAGGAAGAACCAAACACTATAAAATCATCCATAAAAACTTCAAGAAATCTTTCAACCATGTTAGAAAAAATTGAAATCATACACCTTTGAAAAGTCGCAGGTGCATTGCATAATCCAAAAGGCATATGACGATAGGCAAAAGTCCCGAAAGGGCATGTAAATGTAGTCTTTTCTTGATCTTCTGGGGCAATGGGGATTTGGTTATATCCCGAATACCCATCAAGAAAGCAATAATATGCATGTCCAGCTAAACGTTCAAGCATTTGATCAACAAAGGGTAATGGAAAATTGTCTTTTCTAGTAACATTATTCAGCTTTTTATAGTCTATGCACACTCTCCACCCCGCTTGTACTCTAGTAAGGATTAATTCATTTTTCTCATTTTCAACAACTGTGATCCCAGACTTCTTAGGAACAACTTTAACTGGACTAACCCATTGACTATCAGAGATAGGGTAAATGATACCTACGTCTAATAATTTTATGACCTCTTCTCTAACTACTTCTTTCATATTTGGATTTAGCCTTCTTTGACATTCCCGAGAGGTTTTAGCATTCTCTTCTATATGGATTCTATGCATACATATGGATGGGATAATTCCTTTAATGTCTCCGATGGTCCAACCTATGGCTTCTTTATGTTTTCTAAGGATATCTAACAATTTATCTTCTTGTTATTTATCTAAGGGATATGCTATGATAACAGGTAAGGTTTCATACTCTCCTAGAAAAGCATATTTCAAATTTTCTGGCAAAGGATTAAGGTTTAACTTTGGAGACTCAGAAATTGATTGAACATGATCTAAGGGTGAAAAAGGTTCAACTTTGGTTTCATTTAAGGGTATAAACTCTAGCTGTAATGACCCGACTAATTCTAAAACTTTGGACCATTAAAACTACTATACATAGACACTATTCTTAAGAAAATATACATACGAAACATTCATAACTTTATTAAAAACTATAAAGTCAATGTTGAAATACATAAGTTTGGGGTATGGGATCCCATTGCTTGAAAAATAAAACATAACTTTAACTTAATTAAATTGCTTACAAAACCAAGTGCGGAAAATACATAGAAACATAATAAAATGACTGAAAATAACGTCGTCCTCGAATCGTTCACGTAGTCCATCGAATCCATTCTTCCTCAATACACAACCTCAAGCTGCCAAGAATCCTTCTGCTGCCGTAACTATTTTCCTGCATACATAAGAAAATAAAGGAATGAACCTAATTCGCAGGAAGGAAAATCTACTAACATATATATATATCATAAAACGTAAACGTAAGACTATAACAATAACATATACTATAAAACGTATATCACTATTCTAACCCATGTACATGGTAAACATTGGGTTTACTAGCTAATATAAGCCTCAAAATACAATGAGGTTTGCTAGCTAAGTAACTATAAGCCCCAAGAAACATAAAAGTATTGGGGTTTGCTATTTAAGCAACTATAAGCCCCAAAAACATATATATCATAACATATAATAACATATCATAACATAACAAAATCATATCATATAAGCATAAAATAACTATCCTATTTTCCTTACCAATACCGGGATATGAGAGCAAGGACGGGATTTGGAACACTCCTAAAACCAATAATAAGAAGGTGAGTATTTCTAAAAGAAAGAGATGATAAAGAAATGAACTAAACCATCAAGAAGAAGCTTACCGAAACGAAACCTTAAGTTCAAGGAACTTAAATACCTAACCAAGAATGGAAACAATGAGTTAGGATTTTGAGTAAAGAAAACTAAAAGAAACTAAAGAAACATACAAAAATGAACTGAAGATTAGGAATATCTTTGGATGTACTAGAACCGAACTACACCTTGATATAGAAAAACACACTATTATCTTACTTCCCAAGTGTTTATAAAGCTTATAACCCAACCCAAGTGTTTATCACTCTATAGTAAACCTAGCAGCTTGAAGGCTCTGAACACAGCTTGAAGAATGAGAGAAATGGCTGGGTACTAGGTCCTATTTATAGAGTTCAAGGAGTCAAAAGATCTTCTTTTAGCTTGAATAAAAATAATGAATATTACTTGAAAAATATTTGAATATTCGTTCAGCAGAGGCTTAAGACTCGGTCAAAACGTTCAGAGACTTGTCAAGAGGTTAAGTGTTGAATTGAGCTCAGTTTAAAAAACATTTGAAAATATAACCCTAGAACCGATATATCGCCTGGGCTTATATCCTGAGGGCTTGTCGATGCGTTTGTGCGAAGTTCACGTGTTTTTCGTATTCCCCGTGTGGCGATATATCGTCTCCTAGGCTGCGATATATCAGCATATGTGAATATATTAAACACATAATTGCACAATATCAACTTAATTTGAAATGATTGAAGAGGTTTGACTGAGTAATACGAGATTCCAGCAGGTTCTGGAAGAGTCTAGAGCTTCTAGAGACTTCTACTTTTGAATTATCTTCTTAAAAATGCTTAAATCCCAAAAAAAACAAGGTTGTGACAAATTTCATGCTCTTAATGGTCTTGGAAGATTCTAGAGCTTTCTTGAACGTTCTTTCTATTTAAACTATAGTTAAATCCTTAAATAAACCTGCACACAACAAGTGTCATGTTCTTATTAATTCTATCTAAACCTTATAGTATAATAAATGACATCATTATAATCAACTATATTAATCAAACCTTATGTCATAATTAATATTCTTAAACTATAGGTTAAACTTATAAAATCTATAAGTGTTGCTGGGAGTGTTCAACTAAGTCTCGGCTTGAACTAAAATGCACAGTATTAAACATACTATAACTACTACTAGCTATTATTACTACTACTACTACTACTACCATCCAACTAGCTAAGTAAAGTTTTGGGACTCTACACTAGCAAAGAATTCACATCATCATTAGAATCATCAACATGCAAGTTTATACCAAAGTATTTTTCACAAAAGCCAAGTAAGTCATTTCCATCATCTTCACAAATATTATCTATCATGTTAACTTCATGCACTTCCTCACACTCAATAGATTTTGCAACATTAAAAACAATCAATTCAACAATCATATTTCCAAAAGATAATTTCAAAATACCATTACGACAATTAATGATTTTATTAGAAGTAGCTAAGAATGGTCTACCTAAAATTATAGGAATTTGAGCATGCACATTTTCCACAGGTTAAGTATCAAGAACAATGAAGTCAACAGGAAAGTAAAATTTATCAACTTTGATTAAAACATCCTCTATAATGCCTCTAGGAATTTTCACGGAACAATTGGCTAATTGAAGAGCTATAGAAGTAGGTTTTAGTTCACCAAGAGCAAGTTGCTTATAAACAGAATAAGGCAATAAATTCACACTAGCACCCGAATCATGTAAAGCCTTGTTAATAAAATGATCACCTATAATGAATGAAATTGTGGGACACCCAGGATCTTTATATTTAATAGGAACATTAGTGTTTCTTTTAACAGTACAAAGATCCTTTAAAAATTTATAGTAGGCAGGAATTTGTTTAATGGCATCTAAGAAAGGGATATTGATACTAAGTTGTTTAAAAACTTCTAAGATGTCATTATATTGGCCGCCTTTTTTAATTGGAATTAATCTTTGTGCGAATGGGGCTTTTGGAATGAAAGGATGGATTGGAGTTTCCTTGTTTGAAGAGTCATTGGCATTAGCACTAGTAGGCTGACTCTTTTCTTTTTCTTTTTCAACCTCGGGTACGTAATCAGGTTTGACAATGTTCTTTCCGGACCTAAGAGTTGAAATTGATTTGACTTCGCCATTATGACTACACTTTCCTATCTCATATTGACCTTTTTTATTAGGGATAGGTTGACTAGGGAATGTTCCTTTTTCTCTATCAGCTAAAGCAGTAGCGAGTTGTCCTACTTGTGTCTCAAGTTTTGTAATTGATTGAGACTAATTTTGTAGGATTTGTTGAATGGATTGCATAAATTGTTGTAAAGTATCTTCTAAGGAAGGTTTCCTTTGTTGAGGATATGGTTGATTTTGTGGGGCATGATTTTGGTTTTGTGTGTTGTATTGGTGCCCTTGATTCATTTGAGGTTGGTTTTGTCTCGAAGAAAAGTTTGGATGGTTTCTCCAATTTGGATTATAAGTGGATGAAAATGGGCTATCATTTGGTTTTCCATAAGCATGAAGACATTGGCCTCCTCAGAAAAGGCTTCTTGGTAGGAAGGACATGATTGGGCATTATGGCAAGGACTTGAATATATAGAACAAACATCTTTTATTGGTTGTATTTGAGAATTTATAGTTTGGCTTATGGCTAAAGCTTCTACTTTTCTCGCTAATTTGTCTAAGGATGTTCTCAAGTCTAATTCATCTTTTACTTCATACCTTCCTCCTCTTTTTGGTGAATTAGTTGACCTAGACCTAGGATCAAAATAATTCCATTGTTGTGAATTGACAGATAAATCTTCAAGGGCATCCCAAACCTCTTGTCCTTGAAATTTTAAAAAAATTCCTGTATGCATAGATTGAATCATTTGACGACTAGAGGAAGTCAAACCATCAAAAAAATATTTTAAAAGTCTCCATTTTTCAAAACTATGATGAGGACATTTTAATAATAAATATTTAAATCTTTCCCAACATTCATAAAACTCTTCATCATCTTTTTGAAAAAACTCGGAGATTTCTCTCCTTAGACTATCAGTTTTAGAGATAGGAAAAAATTAGAGCAAGAATTTATTATAAAGTTGATCCCATGTAGTTATAGACCCTGTGGGAAGGGAATTTAACCAAGCTTTTGATTGTTCTTTTAATGAAAAAGGGAACAAAATTAGTTTGACCGACTAATAAGAAAAATTTTGAAATTTAAATGTTGAGCAAATTTCTACGAAATCTTTGACATGCATGTAAGGATCCTCTCTATCCAACCCATAAAAAGATGGTAACAAATGAATTATTGATGGTTTAAACTAAAAATGGGTAGCAGAAGTGGTAGGAAGAACAATACATGAAGGAGCATTATATGAAATAGGTGCAAAATACTCAAGCAATGTTTTTTCAGGCACAACATTTTCATCAACATGATTTACAGTAATATAAGAAATTGGTTCCATGATGCTCAAATTTTTACTAACACTTTCAATTTCAAACAAAGATAAATGTCTTTTTACTAATCAATTTTTAGAGTTACGTTCCCAATGATGCATACAATTTTCACAAACAAGGCAACAAAGATGATCTCAAACAAACAATTTTCTGATGTGGAAGACCGCAACCACAGAGCATACTTAGAATTTTTAGAGATTTCACAACAATATAATTTTTATGGTTTACTTGTCCCCAGGCCTACTTGATTCCACTTACTCGCACACAACTAACAACTCCCTGAGGTTAATTAGTAGAGGCAGATTGGGAATTTTGTTCAAATTTCCTTTAAGCAAAAAGTGCTTATGGTGAAAGGACAAGATTTAGGTTTTTCTTTTCAAGTATTTTTTCACAATTACACAATAATATGATAAAAGACAAAGAAAAATAAGGTAAAATTAAATAAGACTATCAAAAATTAGGCAAGAGTAGTGAGGCATAGCATGCCATCAACCATAATAAAAATAAGGTAAAAGTTAGGAGGCACAAGTTCCATCAACTAAAATATAAGATAAAAGACTAGGAGGCAAAATTGTCATCAACTAGCTAGGAGGCGAAATTGCCATCAACTAGTAAATTGCAAAAAAAAAAAAAATAACAACAAGATAAATAAATAAAATTACAACAAAGGATAGGAGGCACAAGTGTCGTCAACTATAAAAACTAAAAAGATAGATTGATAGGAGGCACAAGTGTCGTCAACTAAAAAAAATAATAAATATAAATATATAAGTAAGTTTTTTTTTATGGGTGGTAGAACCGTCCCAAATTTTCTTTTTATATTTTTTTTTAGTTCTTATAGTTTTAAATATATATATATATATATTAAGGTGAAAAAATTATATATATTTGCTTAGTATCTTGCAACTCCCTGGTAACAGCGCCAAAAACTTGATGGACCCAAAATTGGTATGTTTTAAATATTTATATCACAAGCGCATGAATTGTTCATATAGAATAGTGATCGTGTAAGCAAGGATGTCGAACCCAAAGGAGTTGTCTAAAATCAAAAAGAAAACTATTTTAAACCAAAATTAATAAAGTCTAACCTAGCTCCAAAGATTGATGAGATTTAATGTCATGAACATAAAATAAAAGATTTAAAGTAAAGCTATTTAAGAGGATAAAAATAAACCAATTATGATTTGATAATAAGTTGTAAAAGAAAGATTTTTAAGATACTAGAATCCACAAAATGTAAGTTTAATAATACTTATTAGTATATTGATTCCCAAGTTTTAGTGATAGTTAAAATAAGTCAAACTATCACTTTCCAAATAGATTTATAATTTTAAGCACAAATTATTTCTAAAAAGATATGATTTTTCTTCACTTTTCAAAACAATATAAATTCAAAGTATTTAATGTGAATCAACCTAATGAAACAACAAAAAATCAAATAACATTATTTACAAGACAAAACATAATATTTTTGTTCTAAGCATTGGATGTGTACAATTAAATGACACATCTTACACAAAGAATATTATGTTTTGCAAAATGAAGAACAAAACAATATTATCTAACAATCCAAAATATAAGATATTAAAGATGAAAAACATATATGAAGGAGAAAATCCCATAAACTTTGTTACATTACAAGAAAAATCAACATACAACATAAATATTATCTAATTACAAGGTGCTTCATCATGATCTTAATAATCTTATGAAAAAGATTAGAAGCACATAACAAGAATAAAAATTACAAAATAAATAAAATGCATACTTGAAAATGCTCTTGAAAAACACTAAAATGGAAGAGAGAATGGTAGAAAAGATGATGGTTACCCAAAAATTAAGCCCCCCAAAATGGTATTGAAATTACATATTTATAGCCAAAATGAGATTATTAAAATAATCAATTAAAATAAATTTAATTGATTAGATTAATTAAATTAATAATAATATGGCATATAGGGGTAAATTTTAGGTGTAATGATGATTTTGGGGTAAAATTTGTAGAAAAGTTGGGTAAGAAATTGGCATTTTTGGACAAGGGGACAATTGACGGGCTCAAGGAAGAGACAGCTGGGTTGGTTGGCTGTGAGGTGATGCTGGGCCTGGCTGGGTGGCTAGCAGGCGGCCCGTGAATGGAGGAAGAAAGCCTGAAATGGGCTGAGAGGGAAACGGGCTGTAGAAGGAAGGGAGTCACTCGGGCCTGGAGAAGGGTGGAAGGCCCGCGTGGGCCTGGTCTAGTGGAGGAGCTGGCAGGCGAGCTAGCTTCGAGTTGGGCCTGGGTGCAGGCAGGTGGCATGGGCCTGGGTGCAGGCAGGTGGCGTGGGCCTGGGTGCAGGTAGGTGGTGTGGGCCTGGCGTCTAGGTTGAGAGGGAAACGGGCGCGACCTTGGGAAAATGCCAAATTCCTTTGCCTTTCTCTCAAAATTATCACTTTCCTTTACTTTTCTTTTCTTTTCTTTTCTTTATTTTTCAAAGGCCTAACAAAAAATACAACATATTCCCTACAAAATAAAAATAAATTAAATCACAGTCAAATATTTTCTATTGTAAATAAATCATATTAATTATTTGAAAATACTTATTTAAAAATTAATTTAATTTAACATTAAAGATCAACAAAAGTGCATATTTTAATTCTAACTAAACTCAATAATTCAAATAATTAAACTACAACAAAGTAACTATATAAACACAGAAAAATATATGAAATCAAAATAAACCCCATAAATTCAAAATTACTTAAAAACATAATAAATCAATTAAAAACTCAAGAAATAAGCAACAATTAGCATATAAAATATGGTAAAATTACTCTATTTTGTAGAGTTATCAAGGGTCAAAGAGGGAGATATACCGAAGACTGCTTTTCGCACTAGATATGGGCATTATGAGTTCTTAGTCATGTCCTTTGGATTGACTAATGCCTAGGTGCTTTTATGGATTTGATGAACAGAGTGTTCAAGGATTATTTGGACCAGTTTGTGATCATCTTCATTGATGACATTCCAGTTTATTCTCAGTCAGAGTCAGAGCATGAGCAGCATCTGAGTTTTGTTCTACAGAGACTGAGGGAACCCAAATTGTTTGCAAAATTCAAGAAATGTGAGTTCTATTTATCTCAGGTAACTTTCCTTGGGCACATTGTCAATAATGAGGGGATTAAAGTATATCCATCTAAGATTAAGGTGGTCAGAGATTGGCCAAGGCCAAAGAATGCTTCAGAAGTTAACAGTTTCCTTGGATTGGCAGGTTATTACAGACGTTTCATGGAAGGGTTCTCAAAGATTGCTACTTCATTGACTGAGCTGACACGCAAGAATCAGAAGTTTGTATGGTCAGATAGGTGTGAGAACAACTTCCAGGAACTGAAGTAGAGATTGATTACAGCTCAAATTCTGAGAATTTTGTGAATTTTGTGATATACTGTGATGCCTCACATCTGGGTTTGGGTTGTATTTTGATGCAGTCAGGAAAGGTGATTGCTTATGCCTCACGTCAGTTGAAGGAGTATGAACAACGATATCCCACTCATGATTTGGAGTTGACGGTTGTGGTCTTTGCATTAAAGGTATGGAGGCATTACCTTTATGGGGAGAAGTGTGAGATTTACACTGGCCACATGAGCCTGAAGTACTTCTTCACACAAAAAGACCTGAACATGAGACAAAGGTGTTGGCTGGAGTTAGTAAAAGATTATGATTATGAGATTTTGTATCATCCAGGAAAGGCCAACATGGTAGCAGATGCTTTAAGCCGAAAGGGTCTCAGACAGATTTTCAATGCGAGGATGATATCCAGAGAATTAGCAGAGGATATGACCAGAGCTGGTATATAGTTATTGGTGGGCCAGTTGGCCAACATTACACTACAGTCTATGTTGTTTGAGAGAATCAAGGAAGGTCAGTTGGGTGATCCACAGCTGATCAAGATTAGAGAGGATTTTTTGGCTGGAGTGTCCAGAGATTATTCAGTGTCAAACATGGGTTTGTTGAGATACAAAGGTTGGATATGTGTTCCGTTAAACACTGCTTTGAGGCGAGAGATTCTGGATGAATCTCATACTACTCCTTACTCTTTGCATCCAGGAAGCATGAAGATGTATCAGGATGTAAGATAGATGTATTGGTGGCCTGGGATGAAGAAGGACATTGTAGAGTATGTGGCCAAGTGCTTGACATGTCAACAGGTCAAGGTTGAGCACCAAAGGCCAGCAGGGCTATTGCAACCTCTAGATATCCCAGAGTGGAAATGGGAAGGCATCATGATGGATTTTATGGTGGGGTTACCCAGGACATTAGGTCAACATGATTCAATATGGGTTATAGTGGATCGATATACCAAGTCATCTCACTTTCTACCAGTGAGGACTACTTTTACAGTTGACCAGTATGAAGATCTCTACGTAAGAGATAATGTGCACCTCCATGGAGCACCGAGGTCGATCATGTCAGAGCAGGACCCCACTTTCACTTCCAAGTTTTGGGGAAGTTTACAGAAAGCCATGGGAACACAATTGAAGTTCAGTACTTGTTATCATCCTCAGACAGATGGACAATTTGAGAGGACAATTAAGGTATTAGAATACATGTTCCGAGCATGTGTGCTGGACTTTGGTGGGTCCTAGAGTAAGTACCTACCTTTGATAGAGTTTTCCTACAACAACAACTATCAGTCTACCATTGGGGTGGCTCTTTATGAGATGTTGTATTGTAGGAAATCCAGATCTCCCATTCATTGGGATGAGATAGGAGAAAGGAGATACTTCAATCCTAAGGCAGTTCAGAGGACCAATGAGGCCACTGAGAAGATTACAACTCGAATGCTTGCTTCTCAAAGCAGACAGAAAAGTTATGCAGATCCCAAACGCAGGAACGTGGAGTTCCTGGTAGGAGACTATGTCTTCCTTACAATCTCGTCATGTAAAGGGGTTAGAAGATTTGGGAAGAAGGGCAAGCTGAGCCCTAGATTTGTAGGTCCATTTGAGATCTTCGAGAGGATTGGTTAGGTGGCCTACAGGTTGGCCTTACCACCAGCACTATCAGCCATGCATAATGTATTTCATGTTTCAGTTCTTCGGAGGTATGTATCAGATGTGACTCATGTTTTGAGTTACAAGGATCTGGAGCATGAGGCAGATCTCTCCTATGAGGAACAACCAATCCATTTATTAGACAGAAAGGACAAGGTCCTGAGGAATAAAACTATACCTTTGTTTAAGGTATTATGGAGGAACAATAAGGTCGAGGAAGCGACCTGGGAGCTGGAGTCAGATATACAAAGTCAGTATCCCGAGCTGTTCAGGTAAATTTCGAGGACGAAATTTCTGTAAGGAGGGGATAGTTGTAATTTCTCAAATTCCCTAATGTGGCTTAATGCTTGAATTAGGGGGCCAGGAGGTCCATAATTGATTTAGTATGCAATTACGTGATTAAGTGCATGATTATGTGAAATATATGATGATAATTACATATTTGTATATTTATATGCATGTTGGTAATTTATGGATGAGACCACATTATAATGTGGATATGTTCGAGTTATTCGGCATAAGACAATCCTAGAACGCAAGTTAGCGGTTTGGTCTTAAAGGGATTAATTTCCAGGCTCGAGGTAAGTCTGGGGGTAATTTGATGCTTAGTACATTACCGGGAATGAACGGGTAATGGGATATTATTTAATTATTATTTGAGAATATTGGGAACAACAGGAATTAGAGGACATTAATTATAATTAGCGGGATAAGTGAGAAATGATCGTTTTGCCCTTGGGTAGTTGTATAGGAATTAAATGGTCTTAGGGGCATTTTGGTCTTTTGACCATGGGATATACTTAAGGATAGGGGCAGGTTGTAGAAGGAATTAGATAGCAAAAACAAGGCTCTTTTCCTATCTCTCTCGATCATATTTTCTTCTTCTTCTTGGCATGAATTTTTGTAATAACCCACTACTCTAGACTTTTGGACCATTAACGAAACTATACATACAAATACTTAATAAAACTTACATTTGCGAAAATACCATAAATTTATTAGAAACTTGTAGAAATAAAAGTTACTCTCATAAAATAAGTAGGATATGGGATCCCATTGTCTTTAAAAACAAAACATGATTTAAAATGAAAGGAATTACATAAGAAGTGCGGAAAATACATGTAAAGATCATAAAAATAAGACTACATCCTCGAAAATCGAACTCTCGACTCCTTGAATCCATTCACCACCGATACACAATCCCAAGCATCCACGAACCTTACCGCCTCTAAAGTTATTTTCCTGCACATAAGACAAAAAGGAATGAGCCTAATGCCCAGCAAGGAAAATCTAACACATACTTCATATACATAAATTTCGCACGAAACATAAAGACATAACATAACACTTATTACATACACATACTATAATGGCCATTATTACTTGGGGTCTCATAGACTAAACAAGTCATATGCCCATGAGATTAGCGGGGTCCTACTAGCTAAGTAGGTCATATGCCCATAATCTATTCAGGGTCTTGTTAGTCATATGGGTCATATGCCCAAGCCTACAATCATACACATTCATAACATATTATATAACATATTTCATAACATAAAACATAAGATAACATAAGCATAAAACATATAGATTCTATCCTATTTTACTTACCAAAGTTACCGGGATATGTGGACAGCGTTGGGACTTTTGGAACACTCCTAAAACCATATAAAACAGGGTGAGTAGATTGAAGAAAAAGTAATGAGAAGGATGGAAGGAATGGAATGACTAAACCTTTGAGAAACATACCTACTAAAAACTTATGAGCAAGTTCTTAGATTTCCTAACCAAAATAAGAATAAGGTTAGAAGACTGAGTAGAAGACTATGAGAAGGAAAAATAACATAAAACCAATGAACTAGAGAGTGTGGAACTACCTTGAGGACTTGTAGACCAATCTAAACCTCGAACCGAAATACTATGAAACCTTACTTCCCAAAGTGTTTGATAAGCTTATGGTGATTAAGCTTATGATTCCCCAACCCAGGTGTTTACACTCTCACACTCACTTAGCACTTGCAGCCTCTGAACTTAGAGCAAAAGAAGAATAATGGCTGAGCACTAGGTCCTATTTATAGAGTTTAGGAATGAAAAGATCTAAATTTTTCTTGAATAAAAATAATAGCTTTTTAGATGAAAATAATTTGAATAATCGTTCAGCAGAGGCTGAAGACTCGTTCAAAAAGATGCTGGACTTATCAAGAGGTTGAATGGCTGAAAGGAAAAAGAATTCAAAAACTTTTGAAATATGATGAAGGAGGCGATATATCGCCCCCTGTAGGTGATATATCGCCTGGGCCAGTATGCCCGAGGCTGTCGTGCATCGTCTCGTGTTTTCCGTATCTACGTGCTGCGATATATCGCCCCCTATAGCTGCGATATATCGGCACACGCTGATTAATTAAACACGAAATTACACATTTTTAGCTAAGTTTGAATGGAGTAAACAGCCTTGACTAAGCCCTCAACGTATTCAAAGCTGCTGACTGACCTTATAGCATTCAAACTTTACTCCTTATTAAATTTAATCCTCAAAATACTTAATCCTTAATCACCCATTCATAACATGTGCTTAAAATCCTATTGGTCCTTATCTAAACCTTATAGTATAATAAATATTATCCTTAATATCAGTCATATAATCAAACCTTAGGTTAACATTAATATTCTTAAACTATAGGTTAAACTTAGAAAATCTACAAGTACTACTATGAGTGTCCAAATAATTCCCGGTCTGAACCAAAAATCCACAGTTACAAAGATAATACTATAAATGCTATAATACTACTATCTAACTAGCTAAGTAAAGTTCTTGGACTCTACAATTTTGAAGCAAGATTGAGGGTTCAAGATTGGGAATCAAAGCTTGAGGTTTTAGGCTAGTGATCAGCCATTGGAGGGGATTCAAACCTGTGTTTAAGGTAAGATTTCAGCCATAGTTTTCTGGTTTTCTCTGTTTTTGAGTTAGTTCTTGAGCTTGAGAGTTTTGATCTTTGAAGTGGTTATTTGATGTGGTTTTGAGTGTTATAAAGCTTAGGTTTTGTTGGTTGAATGATCGATATGTTATGGTAACGCTTGGATGTGATTATGGGATTTAATTAATGAAGGTTTAGACTAGTTTGAATTGAGAAAATGGGTACGGGAGCTGGGTTCGCTGGGTCAAGTCACGACCAAGTTCATGCAATTCGCGACTTGGACCCAAGCCAAAGCCTCCCCTGGGCTCTATTAAGCAGGCACGCCGCGACCCACTAGGCCAAGTCGTGGCCTGCCCATGGTACCCCAGATAGATGCTCTCTGTCTTGGGGGTGTGCCACGACTCTCTAGGCCAAGTCGCAGCCCGCCCCTTCCTTTTGGGTGAGGGAGGAGTTTTTCAAGGGTTTAGGCTCAGGGTTTCATTTCCTAAGGCTCGTGATCGAATCTAATAACCGTTTTAGTAGGATTTGAGGTCTCGGGAGCAAGGTTTTAGACCATGAACCTTTTATTATTTATTTTTATTGATGGGATTTCACATTGGTTATGAATAGGTGACTGCTAAGGGACTTAAGGACCGATCATGCTCAAAGGTTGTTCTTTTATTATTTCACGATCAAACCAGAGGTAAGAAAACTGCACCATGTATGTGACATGCATGGTTATTGATGAATCATGTTGAGTTCTCTATATATGGACATTGATTGCATTGTAAATGCATAGCCGCTTTGCTTACCTGTGTATGGCACTGACTTATTAGTTAGAGAATGGAAATGGTGTTTAGTATTGATCCTGAAGTTGTGACTTATCAATCAAGTTCAGTGGTGATATGAGCACTGGTCATATGGTATTGGCTTAAGAGTCAAGAATGACATTAACGTGTTTAACAAAGGCCGAAATGATTAGATCTAATCAACATAAGCATGAAATGCTTGACCAACCCCAAGTTCGATGAAAACTAAAAGCGCTTGTCTAGTCTAAAGGCTAGTTACGTAGAGCTAGGGCCAAAAGGCTCAGGTGACTGAACGTCACATGGCTTAGGGTACAGAGCCCTAGAGATAGAATTATTAGTCATCTATCCAGAGATAGACTTATTAGTCATATATTCAGAGCATGATTTAATAGTCACTTATCTGATTAGGGTTCAGAGCCCAAAGTGTGACTCACTATCTGATTAGGGCTACAAGCCCCAGAATGATTACCAAAATCATTTATTGATATTACATACATTCATTAATAAGTTTTCTTGCTGAGCCTTAGCTCACGGGTGCTATGAGGTGCAGGTAAAGGGAAAGAAAAGCTCACCCAGCCTTGAGTGGAGAGCTTAGGTAGCGATGTGTACATATGTGGCTACTTGACCACCACGGCCAAGGCGTTTCTCAGAGGAACTAGGGGTTAACCCTATTTTTGCTGCTTAGTTGGGCGGGTTATAATTTTTACACTGTAATGACCATTTTGGATTGTAAATAACTTTGTAAACACTTTTATGGGCCCATGTACAGTTTTTTATTTTAAATAAAATATATCCATTCCTTTTGATCGAGATTTTTCACCTTAGCCTATTAATAACACTTAGATGCATGTTTATAACCAAATGACTCATTTAGCGATTTAAGCACTGTTTAAAGTCCACACTAATGGTCTTGGAGTAACCAGGGCATTACAGAGTCAATTCTTCAACCATCTCATCCAAAACTACTTTTTTGCGCATTTGAAGCTTCAAACATAGCCATTTTCCAGAAAAGTAGCATTTGTAGAAGTAAACACTTTCTTTTTGGAATGATTGTAGAAAAGTCCACCTCGAGTGTCTTTAGGATATCCAACAAGCATGTAAACTTTGGTTCACGGCTCTAGCTTTCCTTATTTTTTCCTCAGGACGTGGGCGGGACACCCCTAGATTCTATAATGACATAAGCTAGGTTCATGTCAATTCAGCATTCTAAAGGTGTTTTGGGGATTGATTTGGACAGTAAAACATTTAGAATGTCATTTGTAGTTTTAATTGCATGTCCCCAGAAAGAATTTGGCAGAGTTGAGCAACTAAGCATGCATCTAACCATTTCTAATAAAGTTTTGTTCCAGCGTTCCGCTACACCATTTTGTTGCGGAGTACCCGAGGCGGTAAGTTGTGATAAAATCCCAAGTTCAGTTAAATGATCTTGGAATTGCATATCCAAATATTCTCCACCGCTATCAGATCACAAGGTCTTTAATGCTCTACCTAATTGATTATGAGCCATAGCTAGGAATTCCTTAAACTTTGAAAATATTTATGATTTCATATGCATTAGGTAAAGACATGAGTATCTAGAGTAATCGTCAATGAAAGTGATGAAATACTCAAAATCACCCTTTTCTTGTACTTTAAAAGGTCCACAAACATCTATATGAACAAGTCCAAGTGGTTCTTTGGCCCTATCACCCTTTGCAGAGAATGGACGCTTAGTCATTTTGCCTTCTAGACAAGATTCACAGACAGGTAACTCACCTAAGGTGAGTTCCCTCAAAGGCACGTCCTTTGTAAGTCTTTGAATTCTATCATAGCCGATGTGACCTAGTTTCATGTTCCATAAATACGTTATAATATCGTTATCTGTCTTTTGATGTTTATTGATCCTAGGTTTAGCTACTTTGAATAAATCATTATTAAGCGTGAGAGGTTCATTAGGTCGCAGAATATAAAGCCCATTTTCCATACATGCAATACAAAATTGCGATCCATTGAAAGAAATAGATATATTAGAACTTGTGAAAGTCATAACAAATCCTTCTAATTGCAACATGGAAACTGAAATTAAATTTCTACTAAAATCCAGAATAAAAAATACACCTTTCAAAATTAAATATTTATTTCCAAACTTCAAGAGAGCTCTTCCTCTAGCTTAGACCGCAATGAACGCTCTGTTCCCAGCTCTAAGCTTTAAGCCGCCTTCATCCACTTCCTCCCACGATACAAACATGGTGAGTAGATCCAGAATCAATAATCCAAACAGGTTTATCATTCTCAATAAAACTTCTATTCACTCTAATATCCAGAAATAGCACAACATATACCATAAATATGTAAGATATGGAAAAAATACCAAAATAATCATATCTCTATTTCTGTAAGTTTTTAACTATTCTATGATATTGTTATCCCGGTTGGCGAGAGTAAAAAAAATAGAATTAGTTAAATAAAGTTGCAAACTCATTTAATAATGGACAGCATTATTAACAACTACTATTCAATCAAAATAAGAAAACAAAATTTCTTATTTTATGAGATAGACCCACGGTTTCGATAATCATAGATTTAGTCCTAGTAGTCACTATAGGGGTGAGTCTAGTAGAATTTGACCTATAATTATCTTTCTTTCGAAACCTAACCTTGTCAAAATAAATAATGAACATCTTCCGTAGGAGGACGAATTAAAGCGTCTCGATGCCCCATTAATCTATTGACCTTGTTAAACTAACGATGGAGATCGAATATAATTCTTAAAATAAGCTTATTATAAAATTAAAATTAGTGTTTTATTATTAATTTTTGAAAATTAATGACAATGGTTCTCCAAAAAATTGTAAAATTAAAATTTTAAAACTAAAGTCCTATAATTTTCTATAAATTCTAAAGTATTACGTTGAAATAAATTCAATTAAATTATAATTAATTTGTTGCTATTCAATATTAGGTTTAACTATTATAATGAACCTATACAATTAAGTCCAACTCAGGCAAAGGAGCCTTAACAATTGGGCTTGTGTGAAGGAGGGTTGGGTCCAATATATCGTTCCCACTACTAAGACCCTCATACTTCCATACAAGGTCCAAAAGATAGGAATTTAAACATTCGTTTTATTAATTGATTAGGCAAACTATAGTCATGCAAAGCAAATGGGCCTTCACAAGTGAAATCACCCACAAGAGATAAATTTAAACTTTACATTTTATAATGAGCTCAAATAAAACCTATCATTTTATGAATGTTTTATTTAGAAAAATTCCATATATTAATCAAACATATGGGTCACTATATGCATTTAAGCCCAATTGCAAAAATATCACATATATTGCAAACAGACATGTTATAATTGGATGAGCCTAATCATGTTACTATATGAGAAAGTGTATGAATTTATTCAAAAATACCACAATTTATATCATTTACAAAAATACCACAATTAATTTTCTAGAATTTAACCAAAATTCGAATTAGTTAAAGTTTTGCAAAAATAAATAAGTCAATTTAAATTAAATTTATCAGCAATTAACAAATGTTAATTTAAATTTCATTTATCAAAAATTAACTTAGTTTAGGTCATTTTGAAAAATATTAATTTAATTTAAATAGGATTTATCAACAATTCACAAAATATTAATTAGTTTGCAAAACGTGATATTTTTAAAATTTTAACTAGTTTTAAATTTTTAAAACAAGTATCATTAGCTATTTTTCAAAAAATATCTTAAACAGTTAACAAATTCAAATATCCATAAAAATATCTAGTCAGCATTTTTTAAAAATTTTAAATAATTTAAATATTAAAATTCATAAAATAATCAAGTATTATTATTTTCAAAGTAAAAGATTCCAAAACATATACAGTATTTAAAAAAATATATTTAATATCTGATAACTTAATTATAATATTTTAATATATTAAAAAAATTTATATTAATTAGTTAAGCTATTTTTAAATTTGAACTTGAATCTTTGTAAAAAAACATCTAATTTTTAAATATCAAACAACAAAATATCGTATTATAAAAAAAGATATTTTTTAATGATAAAAAAAATCTGATATTTTGTATTAACCCATTAAAAATACATTCAAAATTTTAAATTTTAAGAAAAACAATTATCACAGGCCACAGACAGTGAATCTTGGTGGTCACGACAACGAGACGATTCTGGGCATTTTTCGCATTCTAGTCGCGGCCAGTGATACCTGATGGCTGCGGCCATAGCCCAAAAAATATTTTCAAAAGCAATTGTATCATTTTTCAACCCAAAAACATTTTCTAAATAATTTTTTTACACCATGTTGACGCGGTTTTTTCCCAACAGTGTATTAAGAAATAATAAGGTAGATTAGTGCTTAATAAACCGTAATGAAAAATAAACGAATTCTCTCAAGAACACAGATTTTTTACGTGGTTCAGTAGTTAAAATCCACCTAGTCCAAGAGTCTATATTATTGTTGTTTCTCTCTCTATTTTGGCAGAGTTTCGGTATTACAAAATCATTTCCTTTTCCTGTCCAATATTACCAGTATTTATAAGGGAATATCATGGACAGGTTTGGGTAACCACATGAGTCAATCACGCATTTACATAATGATTATACTTAATACAAATAATTCCCATATATATGGGGATACGATTGAAATACTGAATAAATATGTCATGCTATCTCGGATAATAAATATGACAGCCTGGTCATGAATAACCGTATCGGCAAATCCCAAATCTCTGGGGATCCCTCGGTATGTGATATTCTAGAATTACCACGAGCTGGGTATCTCCTCCAAGCTCATGCTTCGACAGCTACTTTAATATTCTAAGCTCGCACTTCATAGCCATTGCATCCTTAGCTTGGATTAAACCCAGGACATCTATCACCACGTATGACCCCATAAAACTCGAGCTGTCCACGTGGATAATAAGAAGATATCATTCCCTTGGTTATTTCTCTGTATATTTATTTACCAGCTGTACCCGAGCTGAGTGAATGAACTCGGGCTAAAATTAGGGTACAACATTTGCCCCCCAAGCTCCTGCTCATGTATGATGTCATCACTTTCTGACCTACACAGTAGGGGCTTTTAGACTTCTGTTACATAAAACAACGCTTGCCTACTAGTTGAGCACTGGACACATGGTGTACCGCAATTGGCGTCTATTCGGGTTTCGAGGACTATAATAATTGTCTTGTCACCTTTTTGTTGTTTTTTGATCTATTTAATCTTAACCCTTGGATCTTGAACTAACCCAATTGGATGGCCCAGATTAATTTACACAATTTACGTATAAGTAGGATGGCCAAACTTCAAACTGCACCACCTTTCATTTAGAAAATTTTCCTTTTCTACACTTCCAAGCCTCTCTGCTCTCCTAGAAATCCCAAAAACCGTTCATCGTGCCTAGATATTCAGAAGCTTTCCAGGAGCTTCCCGTTGCCAAGTCTACTCCTTCCAGTCTGTGAATCGTACTTTCCTGTAAGTATATCATCCTTTCGTTTTTAAAAGTTTTTTTTAATCCAGTGGAATTTCTGTTCTTCACCATGCTCATCCACAACATTCATTGTAGTTACTATTAGGCTATTTCTAAATGTTCTTAGGGATTAGGTTTTGACTTAGGTTCAACGGGTAAGTCCAAAAACGTTTTAGAATTAAGACGTTTATAAAACTGGGAAATTTCTGGGTAAATCTGGGTAACTCTAATGGTGAATTAATTTAAAGAATACCCATTTTGGGTAAAGGAAATGAAGGGTTTTTAGGTTTAGAACCAGATAGCTTAGAGGTTACGTTTTCTTGGGTGGTTTTGCACTAAACCAGCTCCCAAGGAAAGTAGTGTAACGACCCAAATTCGCTAATAAGGCTTAAGGGCCTTGATTAGCGTGCCTGGAGGGCATAATGGGAATTATGTGTGACTTTAATGAGTAAATGCATGATTATGATTTAAAGCATGTTATATGACTATTTGAATATTCGAGATGCATGACTATGTGTATTAGTATGCATGTAGGCCCTGATTAGGTTAGAAGGGCGTAATCGTAATTTTGGCCATTATGGGCATAACTGTATTGATATATGTGATAATTTCCGAGACCACATTATTATGTGGATATATCTGTGATCTGTGACTCGAGACGATCCTAGTGAGCAGAGTAGCGAAAAATTCATGGCGGGGATTTATTCCTGGCTCGAGGTGAGCCTAGGGGTATAAATGGGAATTTAGTGAGTATATTGGAGTCTATTTTGACATCGAGGAATATAATTGGAGATTAATTAGGTATTGGGAATTAAGCGGTAAATATTAGAGACACTCGAGGAGTTAACGGGAATTGGGGTGAAATGACTAAAATGCCCTTGAGTGGACTAAAGGACTTGGGATTAAAAGGGAGGGCATTAAGGTCATTTGGCTTTTTAAAGATGGGTATTACTAAGGCTTTATGTTAGTGGAAGTTGTAGAAAAGTATAGAAGTCTGAAAGAGAGAAAAGAAGGAAAAGAAAGAAAAGAGAAAGGGAGAAAACAGAGAGTTTCCTAAGGTCGGTTTATGCTTTCTTCATCAGTTTCTTGAGTATTTTTGGAGCAAAGTTCAGGGAGGAGCTAAGTTAGGCTGAGCATCAAGAATCTTAAGCTAGGCTTGGAGAATTGGCAGAGGTTTAGCAAGAACACCCTAACACTTGAGGTAAGGCTTTGTAGTTTCTTCAGTTTCTGGTTTTGGTTTTTGAACTATGGTGTATAAGCTGAGTTTGATGGGAACTTTAGGGAATTCAGGCCAAAGGTTGAGGAAGTGCAAGCTAAGGTGGTGTAGAGGTTGTATTGAAATCGAAATCCCATTGAAGGTATGAATTCTAAGCTTCTAACTCTGATGTTTTGACTGGTTCCTACTGAGTTTTAAGTTTAGGGTCAGCTATGGTGAATTTTGGGATCAGGGATGCATGTGCTTGATTTATGGGTATTTGGGGTGCTTGGGATGAGTGGAGTGTGTTAATAAGGTTTTTTTTGAGTTTGGTGAAGGTTTGGAGAAGTTTTGGTTGAGTTTGGTTTGAGGAAATCGTAGGAGGGAAAATCTAGAAGTTGCATGTCTGTGACTAGCGCTACAGCGCTAGCCTTTGTAGCACTGTAGTGCCCTCCCAAGAGTGCTGTAGCGCTGCCCTGTTCTCATAAAGGGATTTTAGGGTTGTTTGCAAGGGCTTTTTAACAAGGGTTTGGAGTTTGATTCCACCACCTTGTTTGGTGGAACTAGGACTTCCCGGGGGCTCGGGATTGGTCCCGAGGCTAGGTTTTGGACTTGAGGTTTGATGATGACTTTGGCCTATGGTTGTGTCTAGGTGAGCGCTAGGGCTCGAGAGGGATCGTGCTCAAGGAGTCAAGTGATCAAAGCTAGTGAATCGAAAGGTAAGAAAACTGTACTCGGTTATATGTTTATGATGGGACTAAGTGCTCCCGATATTTGTATTATCCCAATGATGGTATCATGCCATGGGACATGTGATAGCGGCCTAAGGGTGCCGTACACAATATTTGCGCACAGGGCGCGGCTTGGCCACTGGTAGCCGAGGACAGCTTTATATTCATTGAGCTCGGTTTAAGCGGGCCGGAGTCAGTGGGATAACAGAGGGAGCGGCCTAAGGGCGCTAGCCCTAGTTATCAATTGTGAACTGATATATGATATGAGTTGATATGTTTAGTATGTGGAATACTTGATTATACTGAATGCTTATATGGTTGAGAATATGTGATGCAATATGAGATATTGACTTGTCTGTTGTTTGCTTATGCACTGTTGTTGTGTTTTCTTGCTGGGCCTTGGATCACGGGTGCTACGTGGTGTAGGTAAAGGCAAAGGCAAGCTGGACCAATCCTGAGATAGAGAGCTGTGGGGTTAAATGTACATAGCCAACTGTTCAATCGCCATGGTCGAGGAGTGGATCAGGACAGGGATTGCCTAACTGTCTGTTTTGCCTTAATATGGCTTGATATTGTATTTAAACCTTATGTCTTTTGTAAATGTTCTTTAATCTTAATATTTTTGGGATCCCGTGTAAACAGGCAACGTTTCTTTATGAAAATGTGACTTTTGAGACCAAAACATTTTAACCCTAGTTCCTTTATAGTTTCAATAACACGTTTTTAATTAAACGACTTGATTAGCAATTCTAGCACTTTATAAACACACAGTGTAGCAGTCTTGGCTATCCAAGGGGTTACAACTTGGTATCAGAGCATCCTAGGTTTATGGGTCTTGAAGACTGGCTGGATATGTACATTTTCCCCAAGAGACAAGCTCAACTCAGGGTTTGGTTATTGTGTATACATGATTAAGTGTTTAAATGATTTGAGTGAGATATGATTGCTAATATCTGTTTGATGAATAGGGAGCATGAGATACTGATAGGGCCTGGCCTTTGACTATGGCATGATGCTATTGAGGTGTGCTTATTAGCACTACTGTGCATGTGAATGAATATCTGGATAAATTGCTATATTTTGATTGCTTGTGAATGATTGGAGTTCCAGTGATGGATCATGAAAGGATTATTACCCTGTCATCATAGTCTGATTGCCGAGTCGTTGATTGCAGATTGACTTGGATAGTTATGCGTCCAAGAAAATCCACGTGACTAGCTGGCAGGTCTGGGGCTAGAGATGATGATCAGGGCCCGACCCCTCCGCCAGTCCCTAAGAACTGGCAGCAGTTAATGGCATACATGCAGGCTCGGCTTCAAAGCCAAGATGAGCAAATCCGAATTCTGCGGCAGCAAGCTCCATTTGGGAGTGTTGCCCCTATTGTGCCACCTGCAGCGGTACCGGTAGTGCAGCCAGTCTAGGTTGGGAATAAGTGGGAGCCGTTGTATGAGCGGTCCAGGAAGCAGCAGCCCCTGATCTTTGAGGGAGGACCAGATCCACTGAAGGTTGAGCAGTGGATGACTATGATTACTACCATTCTTGATTTCATGAGGGTAGAAGGACATGACAGGGTGGCCTGTGCCACTTATATGCTGAGGGAGGATGCCCGAATCTGGTGGGAGGTGGCATCACAAACCAAAGATGTTACTGCGTTGACTTGGGTAAGGTTTAAAGACTTGTTCAGTCATAAGTATTATAATGTTGCCATCAGGGCAGCGAAGATAAATGAGTTTGTGGGGCTGGTTCAAGGCAGTATGACAATTACAAAATATGCCTTGAAGTTTGATAGACTTGCGAAGTTCGCACCGGATCTTGTGCCTACTGATGCAACTAGGCAGGATAGGTTTATCAGAGGGCTGAATGCTATGATAGCTCGAGATGTGAGAATTACCACAGTTCCTAGAGGGACAACTTATGCCCAGGGTTTGGAGAAGGCTCTTACCGCTGAGGAAGCAGAGAACAAGATATGGAGAGAGAGTGTTGTGAGGAGGGAGGGCCGCAAGGCAGTGCCTCCATATTCTGGTTCAGGTAGGGGCGGAGGCCCCAATGATTTGAAGAGGAAGACCCATGAGGCTTCGACCGTTCCCGGTCCTGATAGGAGAGGTCGGGGTACTCAGGGTGGCGGCCAGGGAGGCGGTGATACATGGAAGACTTATCCAGAGTGCACGAGATGCAAGAGATGCCATCCGGGCGAGTGTCAGGCTAAGGCCTGCTATGTGTACGAGGTGGTGGGACACCTCAGGAAGGATTTCCCGACTGTGAAGAAGGGAGATACAGGGAAGGTGGACAGCTTGACTCCAGCTCGAGTGTTCACCCTGACGCAAGCAGAGGCCGAGGCTAGTCCCTCAGTAGTGACAGGTCAGCTTTCTAACGCTGGCACTCCTTTTACGGTTTTGATAGACTCTGGTGCTACGCATTCATTTGTATCTAATGGCTCCTCAAAAGAAGAATGCTTTGAGCTCGTCCTCTCAACAGAAGATTAAAGGGAAGCAGTCGCCCCAGAATCTCCCATCCCACACTTCAGCCTGGTGGTGGAGAAGGAGATCGTTGTCGTACCCAATGCATACTTTGAGGCTGAGCGTATCATTTCGAAGATCATGACTCAGGGGAGAGTAAAAAAGATTATGTTGAGCCACAACATAGAGGTCAGAACTGGAACTCTCCTCGTCCGACCTGCGTTCGAAGGGGAACGGAGCTGCTTCCCTCTCCAAGAAGACTTTGCGGCTTGGAGTTATGAACACCTGAAACTTGGGGCATTCCTCCCTCTAGACTAGTACTTCACAGATTTTTTAAATTTTGTGAACCTGGCTCCATTTCAGCTCCCCCCAAATTCATATAGACTTTTGGCGGTGCTGAAGTATTTGTTCTTGAAACACATGTGGGAGGTCCCCACTCCAGCAAACATTCTTTATTTCTTCTGTCTCAAGGCAAGCCCCAACCAGAGGGGATGCAGTGACGGATTCTACTACCTCACGCGATTCCCTAACTTGACCTCCGTCATCGAGCTTCCCAGTCATCCAAAAGACTACAAATACATGTTCTTTATGTCGAATGGATTCTGAAATTGCGAACACCGCTACTTCAACCGACCTCGTAAGTCTTCCATCCTCGTGAATTCATCTCGTGAATTTTTATTCCTTTTAAGATATATACATTTTTTATGTCTTAACTGAATTTGTCTCTCGTGCAGCCATATTTGCGATGATGGAAATGTAAGGATCCAACTATTCTAAACTTGGACCATTAAAAACTACTGTACTAATCTTAATAAAACATACATATGAAATAACCATGACTTTATTATAAACTGTAAAGCAAAAGTTAAATACATAAAAATATGGTTAGGGTATGGGATCCCATTGTTTTGAAAATAAAACATAACATAACCTAAACCTTAAAGAAATTTGTTACAAAATCAAGTGCGGAAAATACATGTAAAGCATAATTTTAAATGACTAGAAACAACTTCATCCTCAAATCGTTCGCGCAATCCACCGATTTCCATTCTCCCTCAATACACATTCCCAAGCTGCCAAGAACCTTCCCGCCGCCATACTATTTTCCTGCACATATAAAACATAAAGGAATGAGCCTAATGCCCAGCAAGGAAAATCTACTACAAGCATGAAACATAATCATACACATAAACTATGAACATATATTAAATACTATAACACATATCATAATTCTAACCCATGTACATGGTTACTATTGGGGTTTGCTAACTAAGCAACTATAAGCCTCAGACTACAATGAGGTTTGCTAGTTAAGCAACTATAAGCCCCAAAAACATAAAAGTGATAGGGTTTGCTATATAGCAACTATAAGCTCCAAAACATAAAAGTGATAGGGTTTGCTATATAACAACTATAAGCCCCACACATGCATATATCATAACACATAAAGTCATACTATAGCATAATCATAACACTTTTATAAACATAGCACATATAAGAACTATCATATTTTCCTTACCAAAATACCTGGATGATGAGAACAAGATCGGGATTTTGGAACACTCCTAAAAACTATTAATAGAGAGGTGAGTATTCTAAAAGAAAAAAGATGAAAAGAATGAACTAATCCATCGAGAAGATACTTACCAACAAGAAATCTCAAGTTCGAAGAACTTAGATGCCTAACCAAGAATAGAGAAGATGAGTTTGGAATTGAGTAGAGAAAAACTATAAGAACTTAATGAAACAATACAGAAAGGAACTATGAATAGGGATACCTTTGTAATCGCTATACCCGAACTACACCTCGAAACCAAAATACACTATAAACCTTACTTCCCAAGTGTTTGATAAGCTTATAGTGATAAAGCTTATAACCCCAACCCAATTGTTTAACACTCTAAAGTAAACCTATAAGCTTATAGGTTCTGAACTCAGCATGATGAATGAAGAAACGGCTGGGTACTAGGTCCTATTTATAGAGTTCAAGAATGAAAAGATCTTCATTTAGCTTGAATAAAATAATGTCTTTTTAATTGAAAAACATTTGAATAATCGTTCAGCAGAGGCTGAAGACTCGGTCAAAAAGATTCTAGACTTATTAAGAGGTTAAGGATTAAAATGAGCTCGGTTTCAAAATCATTCAAAATTTATGCCCTAGGGTCGATATATCGCCTGGGCTCATATGCCTGGGGCTCGTCGAGGTGGTCGTGCGAAGTTACGTGTTTTTCGTATCCCCGTGTGGCGATATATCGCCCCCTAGAGCTGCGATATATCGGCATACGCTGAAATATTATACACGTAATTACACTTTTTCAGCCTAATTTGAATTGAGTAAACAGCCTTGACTAAGTCCTTTAACGATTTCAAAGCTGTTGGCAAACTCTAGGATTTTTAAATATTACTCTTAATAAAATATTCCTCAAAAATAGTTAATTTTTCATTAAACATACACATGACAAGTGTCATTATCTTATTGGGTCTATCTAAACCTTATAGTATAATAATTATTATCTTCATTATCAGTCATATTAATCAAACCTTAGGTTATAATTAATATTCTTAAACTATAGGTTAAACTTATAAAATCTACAATTATTGCTACGAGTGTCCAACTAAGTCCCAACTTGGACCAAAATCCACAGTCAAAAACATACTATAACTACTACTTATTACTATTACTACTACCACTATCAAACTAGCTAAGTAAAGTTCTTGGACTCTACAATTATCCCCTACTAAAAAGAATTCCGTCCTCGAAATTTACTTACCAAATAATTCAGGATACCGGCCTTGCGTGTCTTCCTCCAACTCCCACGTTGCCTCCTGTTCAGAACTATTACTCCATAGGACTTTGACTATTGGAATACTCTTGAACCGTAATTGCTTCATCCCTCTATCTAGGATGCTAACCGGTCATTCCTCGTAACTCAAGTCTTTCTGGAGTGCTATCGTATCATACTTGAGGATGTGAGATGGGTCTGACACCTACTTGCGTAGCATTGGGATGTGGAACACGTTGTGACTATCTGCTAGGGCTGGCGGTAAGGCTAGTCTATACGCAATTGCTCCCACTTTGTCCAATATCTCAAAAGGACCTATAAATCGGGGACTAAGTTCGCCTTTCTTCCCAAACCGCTTCACACCTTTCATAGGAGATATCTTCAGGAAGACTCGATCTCCGATTTTGAACTCCACATTGGGTCGCTTGGTATCCGCATAGCTTTTCTGACGGCTTTGAGCAGCGAGCATACGCTGTCTAATTAGCGCTACTGCTTCTTGAGCTTTTCTAACAGCTTCAAGACCGAGAAGTTTCCTTTCTCCTACTTCATCCCAATGCAATGGTGATCGACACCTTCTTCCATAAAGAAACTCATAAGGTGCCTTGCCTATCATTTACTGGTAGCTTTTGTTGTATGAGAACTCTATCAGCGGCAAGTACTTATTCCATAATCCTCGTTGCTGTAAACTTCCCCAAAATCTCGATGTAAACACAGTTCCTCTATCCAACACAATTATCTTGGGGATTCCATGCAACCTTACTATTTCTTGGACATAGATGTCTGCATATTGGTCTGTTGTGTATGAAGTCTTAACAGGTAGGAAATGAGTGGACTTGGTTAGTCTATCTATTACTACTTAAGTCAAATCATGTTGTTTGTTCGTTCGTGGCAACCCTGTCACGAAATCCATGGCTATATCGTCCCACTTCCATTTTGGTACACTAAGCGGTTGCAATAAGCCTGCAAGCCGCTAATGTTCTGCTTTCACTTGCTGGCATACTAGACACTTAGACACAAATTCCGCTATGTCCTTCTTCATCCCTGGCCACCAATATATTGCCTTGATGTCATGCGTCATCTTGGTCGACTCTGGGTGAACTGAGTACGGGGTACTGTGCGCTTCTTCTAGAATCACCATCTTAATCCCTTGATTATCTGGCACGCATACCCGATCCTTATATCTCAATAATCCTTGACAAGATATTGAGAAGTCAGTGGCCTTGCCTTCTCTAACTGCATCCATATGTTACGCTAGGGTGTCGTCATGCCTTTGCCCAATCCGTATATCTTCTAGTAGATTTGACTAAATGGACAAATTAGCTAGCTTTCCGATAACTACCTCTATTCTGGCATTGATCAGCTCCTGTTGTAGCGGCTTTTCTATTTCGGCTAGTGCTGCTAAACTTCCATAACTCTTCCTACTTAGCGCATCGGTAACTACATTTTCCTTTCCCGGGTGGTATAGGATTTCGCAGTCGTAATCCTTTACTAACTCTAACCACCTGTGCTGCCTCATATTGAGCTCCTTCTGAGTGAAGAAGTATTTTAAATTTTTGTGGTCCGTATAAATCTCGCACCATACTCCTTAAAGATAATGGCGCCAGATTTTCAACGCAAAGACCACTGCTGCCAACTCCATATCGTGCGTTGGATAGCGTTGCTCGTACTCCTTCAGCTGCCTTGAGGCGTAGGCTATCACCTTGTCATTCTGCATCAGCACGCAACCCAACCCTTGCTTCAATGCATCACAGTAGACTACGAACTTATTGTTGGGTGTCGGTACATAGAGTACTGGTGCTGAGCACAGCTTGTCCTTAAGCAACTGGAAGCTTTCTTCACATCTATCATTCCTGTTGAATCTTTGCTGTTTCTGGGTCAGGTTGGTGAGCGGAGTGGCTATCTTAGAAAAGCCCTCTACAAACCTCCTATAATAACCTATAATAACCTGCTAATCCCAGAAAGCTTCTTACTTTGAATGCGTTCTTCGGTCTTGGCCAATCCTTCACGGCCTCTACCTTTGATGGGTCTACTGCAACTCCGTCCTTGGATATAATGTGCCCAAGGAACGCCACTTGCAAAAGCCAAAACTCGCATTTCTTGAACTTGGCGTAGAGTTGATGCTCCTTTAGTCATGACAAAATCAATCTCAAATGTTCCTCATGCTCTACTTCATCCTTGGAGTATATTAAGAATCGTCGATGAACACTACGACGAATTTATCTAAGTAGTCCTTGAAGACCCTATTCATCAAGTCCATAAACGCGGCTGGTGCGTTGGAAAGATTGAAAGACATAACTAAGAACTCGTAATGCCCATAATGAGTTCTAAAAGTTGTCTTAGGAATATCTTCTTGCTACACTTGCTAAAAGTCAAGTTTGGGGGAATTAAGCCAACAACAATACTAAGCCTCAAGCTATGACAAACAACTCACTTATATAATCTTCAAGGAACTCAACTTTTAATCCAGAATTTCAGTTGAAACATTTATTCCATTCAATTAAACAACAAAATTAACAGCTCTCAAAATCATGATTAACAAATAACATGTAATTGAATTCATTTATGCTCACTAAATTTCCACTTCAATCCAACAACCAAATAATATCCCATAAGCTTGCTACACTTGCTAATCTCCACTAATGTAGACAAAACATGCTCAGAAATCAATAGGTCTTTTGAAGTTTATAATTGAATGGCTTAGGCAAAGGTGGATGAGAAAGTCATTTAAGCTCAAAATGTACCATGAACACTAACCAACCAATTCAACCTTTAATACAAATCACAAGCCCAATCCCAAAGTTCCCAATATCTTATCATTTCGAGAGAAATTGCATAATCATTTTTTTTCTTTCATTTCTTTCATGTATAACATTACACTCCCCCAAACTTATTCCTTGATAATACAATTTGGAGTGTAATGTTTTCTCATCATTGTATATTTTTTCTTTCTTTTTTTTTCTTTTTTTTTCTACTTTTCTACTCTTTCTCTCAAAATATATTTTTTTCATTGTTGACACAACTTGTCATACATAACCTCCCATTACAAATCAACCACAATTACTCCAAATTATCATTCCTATACTCATGGTACATTCAAGGGAAAGGAAAAATAATAATTAGGTTCTCAGGTTATAAGGTTAAAGCAAATGTCAATCAATAAAAAAAAATCAATTTAGGCTCAAAAATGGGTAACTAAGGATTTAATACATCAAGGTTGGCTTGAAAGGCTCAAACAGTCCAGAAAAATTGCCTAAATCATTTTTCTCAGCATGCATGATCTAGGATTTCGCCTCAAAAAGCAAGCAAACAAGTTCTAGGATAAACCAATTTCAATCTTCCCTTCTTATTTTAAATTTAGCAAGCATAAACTTTATTCAATCACATAAAATTTATCAAAATCATGATTAAGCTCTCAATTATTTAAGTGTTTAAGAAAAATAGAACAAAATATTCAACCAAGCACACGGATTGTTTTTTTTTTACAGTTTTATTCCCATTCAATTTACACAGCTCATCATTCAATCATATTATCATTGGCTAATCATTTTTAACTTGATTCAACTGACACCCTAAACAACTTAAACAAAACACAACTTAGACATAATCAACACAAAACAAGATAACACAGACACAACAAATAGCAATAAATCTCTTCCCCCAAACTTAATCTAAACATTGTCCCCAATGTTTGTTTGTTTTCTTTTTCTTAAAAAAAATAAAATAAAAGTAAAGAAAAAGTGACTCACCATAAACATTCAAAATGGTGGAGGCGGCGGCGTTTGATAAGGAAAAAATTGAGATGGTAGTGGGAATGGAGCTACATCTTCATTGTTTCGGAGAGACCACAGATTTACCAACGCATTGAGCTGGTCCACGTGAGAGATTTGATACTCACTTTGTTGCGACAAATACTGCTGCATATGTTGATTTTGAGCAATCTGGTAATTGTTCTGTTGAACCAAATAGTGGAATTGATTCTGCATCATCTGCATATATGGATCAAAAGTACCAGCTTCGGGTTGAACAGGCGGCTGTACAACTGGTACCTCATGCATAGGCTCCTCAGGAAGAGTACCCTCTAAGTCTGCTTCATTATCATCATCTTCGACATCATTTATTCGTTGTCTTTTATCAGTGGCACGTGATCGGGGTGGTGGTGCTTTTAAGGAAGGTGGTTCATAATTAAGCACCCTATTTTTAGAAATTGCCGACATAGGCTTCCGAACTACGTCACTTCCAAACATAAAAACTCCATATGTACGGCATAAATCAGTGATTAACGAGCCATGTCCTAATCCTACCGTAGTGGTCAACATACTAATATCTTTCATACTTTTTCTAATAATGCGGCCTACATCAATAGTCACCCCAGTCATAATGGCGTACACCAATAACAACCTCTCCTTATTGATATACGACATGTGAGTAGTCGGCATTAGGCGTGCACTCACAAAATGCACCCAAGCCCAAGCCACATGATTCAATTGATAACGCCAAAGATATTTTGGAACACCACCAACAACAGTAAAACGAGCTCCTGGTATACTCAAAGTTTCAGCCACCTCTATCCAATTAATATCATCCCCATAAGCCCATTGATGATACTCATCATCCTCTTGGTCATACGTTGGCATGTTGTACAACACAGCAATAGTATCTATACCAACAGGAACTTGGACACCTCTCACAAATACTTTGTATTTCTCATCTCCACATAATTGGCATAAAATTCTAAAACCACCAAAAAAAATTTATGACTTACATCCTCCGCAGCAAAAATAGCCCAACCCCTTCGTTGAATTTCTCCACGAATATCTTCATAAATAGAAATTTCACAGGGTGTTTCAGTATACTCAAGACCTCTCTCACTTATCACCTTCCTCTTATATATCCTTTTGTACCGATCAAAAGCTGCCTTACTTACAAATTTCGTAGCATCATATTCTGGTTGTTGTTCAGGTTCCTCAGAGGAAGATGGCCTATTTATGTTCCTAGAGGATGATGCCCTAGAAGGATTTATTTTAGGCCCCATAATATTCCACTAAAAATTTTACAGCACCTCCCCTGTATTTCAATATTCCCCAAACTTCCCAATGGCTTTTCAAAGAATTCAAAAAAAATCACTACAATGCTTCACAATCCCCACAATAATCTCAAAACAATAATCCCTTCACAATGTCTTCAATATACTGAAATCACCCAAAAGAAATTCAAATATTTGGAGAAACACTTACTTGACTGTGATATACTCTTCTTGAACCCTTCAATTGCACCAAGTAATCATGAAATCACCATTTGAACTCCAATGGATAGAATTTGAAAAATAAGGGTTTGAAGATTTTTTTTTGGGAATTAGGGATTTCTATAACAGAATAAGAAATGGGAAGGAAAAAAATGTTTGGAGGAATATATATATATATAGATTCAAGGTGTAATAGGGAATTGGAGAGAAAATTTATGGGTTAAAAGAGAGAAAAGCTAGAGAGAAAATTTTTGGAATTTTTCAAAATGGAGAGAAGTGACAAAAATGGAAGAGGGGAAACCCTCCTAAAGCCTCGGACCCCACAAGCGCCGCGGCGCGCTCCTTCAAGTGTCGTGGCCCGTATAAAAAAAAATTCAGAGAACCCAATGAAGCGCCACGGCCCTTCCCACATGCGTCGCGGCGCTTGCTGCATGTCAAGCCGCCCTCTCTAGTTTTGTCAAGGGTCGCGGCCCTTGCTCCATCCGCCGGAGCCCCCTCTTCAGGCTTCAACATTGTCATCATTTTTATTTTTTCAATAGTTTTCACGATTTCTACGGTTCTATTACATTAAAAAATACTTAAAAATAAAAAGTAAAAGAAAATAATATGTCCAACCACAACTAAAAAAAAATTAAAAAAAAAAATTGTTCATAAACTTTAAAATTTAAATCAAATGAAAATTTTAAATAATGAGATGCCTCTCAACTGCGCTGTCGTTAACGTCATTTAGCTGGACGCTACTTTATCTTCAGATCAAATTGGTTCCAACCCGACCACGGACTTGCATTTTCCACCGGACCCTCCAAGTAATGCTTCAATCTCTGACCATTCAACTTAAAATGTCCCGTCTTTTCACTATGAACTTGCACTGCTCCATAAGGAAGTAATACAACTATCGTGTACGGTCCTGACCATCGCGACTTCAATTTACCAGGAAAAAGTTTAAGTCTGGAATTAAATAGCAAGACTTTATCCCCTGGTTGAAAATCCTTCCTCAATATTCGCTTATCATGAAAAGCCTTCAACTTCTCCTTATAGATCTTCGCATTCTCATAAGCTTCATTTTGGAATTCTTCAAGCTCATTTAACTCCATAAGCCTATTCTGCCCTGCCATGAAGAGATCAACATTTAACTTTTTCACAGCCCAATAAGCTCTATGCTCCAGTTCCACCGGTAGATGACAAGCCTTACCAAACACCAATCGATAGGGTCACATACCAATCAGAGTTTTGAATGCAGTGCGATACGCCCACAGTAAATCATCGAGCTTCTTTGACCAATCCTTCCTCGAAGTATTTACTGTCTTTTCCAAGATACCTTTTATTTCCTTATTCGACACTTCAGCTTGGCCATTAGCAATTGGGTGATAGAATAACGCCTTTTGATGGTGAACACCATAGCGAGCACAAAGAGCAGTGAACTACTTGTTGCAAAAATGGCTTCCCCGATCACTAATAATTGCTCTGGGGGTGCCGAATCGAGTAAAGATATTTTTATGAAGGAATTTAAGTACTTCCTTCCCATCACAAGTAGGTGTTGATGTGGCTTCTGCCCATTTAGAAACATAATCTACCGCAAGCATCGGCATTTGATCCCCCATACGTCATTAGCATGGGAAAGGTCCCATAAAGTCTATCCCCCATACATCAAATAACTCAACTTCCAAAATACCAGTCATCGGCATTTGATCTCTTCTTGATATATTCCCAGTTCGTTGACAATGATCACAACTTTTGACAAAATCATTAGCATCTTTAAATAATGTAGGCCAGTAAAACCCACTTTGCAAAACCTTCGCTGATGTTCTTGTTCCGCCAAAATGACCGCCGCAATGCAAACTATGACAGTGAGTTAAGATTGACAACATCTCCTCTTCGGGCACACATCTTCAAATAACTTGATCAGGGCAATGTTTATAGAGAATAGGCCCCTCCCAATAATAATGCTTCACCTCCGAATAAAATTTCTTTAATTGATGCCTTGTCATCTCAGGAGGTATAACTTTAGCAGCCAAATAATTAACATAGTCTGCAAACCATGGAACATCCTTGCAAACACTTACTTCGAACAGCTGCTCATCAGGAAAAGCATCATTAATCTGAACTTATTTATCAATAGAATCTTCATCAACCTCCAATAGAGACAAATGATCAGTCACCAAATTCCCAATACCTTTCTTATCCTTAATTTCCACATCAAATTCTTGTAATAAAAAAATCCACTGAATAAGACGAGGCTTGGAATCTTTCTTAGTCATAAGATACTTTATCGCCGAATGATCTGTGTAAACAACCACCTTATTCCCAATCAAGTATGGCCTAAATATATCAAAAGCAAACACTATGGCCAATAGCTCCTTTTCTGTAGTTGCGTACTTTATTTGAGCAACATTCAAGGTACGACTTGCATAATAAATCGTTCTGAATACCTTGTCAACTCTTTGTCCCAACACTGCCCCAATCGCAAAATCACTAGCGTCACACATCAGTTCAAATGGCAAATCCCATTGAGGTGCAACAACTATAGGTGCCGAGGTCAATTTCTCCTTAAGTATCTTAAAAGCTTGTTGACACTTCTCATCAAAATCAAACGTAACCCCATTCATTAACAAAGTGGACAGTGGCTTCGAAACTTTGGAAAAATCTTTGATAAACCTCCTATAAAATCCCGCATGACCTAAGAAACTCCGTACTCCTTTTACTGAAATTGGTGGTGGCAAATTCTCTATCGTTGAAATTTTTTCCCTATCCACTTCAATGCATTTCTTAGAAATCTTGTGCCCCAATACAATTCCTTCATTTACCATAAAGTGGCAATTTTCCCAATTAAGCACCAAATGCGACTCTTCACACCTCCTCAACACCAGCTCCAAATTAGCCAAACACGTGTCAAAAGAGGACCCATAAACCGAAAAATCATCCATAAAAATTTCAATCCCCTTCTCAACCATGTCAGAAAATATTGCCAGCATACACCGTTGAAACGTGGTTGGTGCATTACATAACTCGAAAGGCATCCTTCTAAAAGCAAAATTCCCATAAGGACATGTAAACGATGTCTTCTCTTGATCCTCCGGTGCAATTACAATCTGATGATAGCCTGAGTACCCATCTAGAAAACAATAGTAGTTATGCCCCACCAACCTATCCAACATTTTATCAATAAAAGGCAAAGGAAAATGATCTTTCCTAGTTGCCTTATTCAACTTTCGATAATCTATACATATCCTCTAACCCGTCACAGTCCTAGTTGGAATTAGTTCATTACTTTCATTCTTCACCATAGTCATACCCCCCTTTTTAGGTACTACTTGCACTGGACTCACCCAAACACTATCAGAGATAGGGTAAATCACTCCAGCATCCAACCATTTCAAAATCTCTTTCCTCACCACTTCTTTCATTGTTAGATTAAGTCTTCGTTGAGCATCAATAGTTGGTCTCACCTCATCTTCCATAAGAATTATATGCATAACTGTCGATGGGCTAATTCCTCTTATATCAGCCAGAGTCCACCCTATAGCAATTTTGTGAGCTCTTAACACCCTCAACAACTTCTCCTCCTCTACTTCTGAAAGAAATGATGAAACTATAACTGGAAAAGTCTCTTTTTCCCCAAGATAAGCATAACGGAGATGGTCCAGTAAAACTTTCAATTCTAAAATAGGTGGCTTCAGAATCAATGGTAATGGTCTTTCTAGTCCTTCACCCAATTCTTCAATCTTCTTATGCTTCCACGGCTCAGCTGATTTTATCGACTTCAAATAACTCATCACTTCTTCATTTTCCTCACCATCTACATCATCAACTGTAAGACTTAATTCAAGAGGATCCTCACTTATTTTTTTTCTTCCCACTACTTCTTCGACCACATCAACTGAGAAACAACTATCACCTGCTTTAGGATAAGTCATAGCCTTAAACACATTAAATACTACTTCTTCCCCTTGAACTCTCAGCTTTAACTCTCCTTTTTGCACATCTATCAATGCTTGCCCAGTTGCTAAGAATGGTCTCCCCAAAATAATAGGAACATTCTCATCCTCCTCCATATCAAGAACTATAAAATCAGCTGGAATTATAAACTTATCCACCTTTACCAATACGTCTTCTATAATACCACGTGGATGCTTCACAGATCTATCAGCCAGCTGCAATGTTACTGTGGTTGGCCTAACTTCCCCCAAACCAAGTCTACGGAATACTGACAAAGGCATTAAATTAATACTCGCCCCCAAATCACAAAGTGCATGCTTACATTCAAACTCCCCAATCGTGCATGGAATAGTAAAACTCCCAGGATCTCGTAACTTTTGAGGAAGCTTTCTTTGCAAAATCGCACTACATTCTTCTGTTAACGCCACTGTTTCGTAGTCACCCATCTTTCTCTTATTAGAGAGAATCTCCTTCGTAAACTTTACATAGTTATGCATCTGTTCTAATGCTTCTGCGAAAGGTATATTTATATGTAGCTTCTTGAACACCCCTAAAAACTTTGCAAACTGTTTATCTAAATTATGCTTACGAAGTCTTTGAGGATATGGAATTCTAACATGATGCTCAATATTCACAGGTGGGGTCTCCTCTTCTTTCTTAAGGTCTTCAGTAACCTTTTCATCTTTCAACTTCTTTTCTTCTTCTTCTGACTGATTCTTCTTTAGCCCTTCATACCTAGTTCCACTCCTCAAAGTAATAGCTTGGCATTGTTCTTTAGGATTAACTTCTGTAGTGCTAGGAAAATTTCCTTGAGCTCTATTAGTCATTAAAGTAGCCAATTGCCCTATTTGAGTCTCCAAACTTCTTATGGATGCCCTAGTTTCAGTCATGAATTGGTTAAGTAATTAGGTTGGGTTTCAGCTAGTTTCATTTGCATTTGGTGAGGTAGTTTATTTTGTGGTTGATAATAGCCAGGTGGAGGATTTTGGTGTGCATATTGTTGTGGATAAGGTGGCCTATTTTGGGTAAGTTAATATGGTGGGTGAGGTTGAAGATAAGGTTGGAGAGTGTTTTGGTTGTTAGACCAGGAAAAATTTGGATGGTTCTTCCAAGCTGGGGTATAGGTCATGGAATTGGGATTATTAGGTTGTCTTTGGTAATTTCCTATTGCTTGTACTTCTTCCATGGGCATGTTATTCATATCTATAGCAAGGCATTGGTTGGGTGGATGGTTTGTACCACACACTTCACAAAGGTTTTGAACTTACATAGTTTGAGATGGGAGTGTAGTCTTTTGTAATTGCTTTGTCAAGGCCGTTACTTGAGTTGTAAGCCTCGATATAGCATCCAATTCCATCATTCCAGCCACCTTCTTTGATTGTCCCCTTTCAGTTGGCCATTGATAATTATTCATTGCCATCTCCTCTAATAGCTCATATGCCTCATTAGCACTTTTACTCATAAAGGCACCTCCCGCTGCAGAATCTATAATTGTTCTAGTCGTTCAATTCAACCCATTATAAAAATTATTCACCAGCATCCACTTTTCTATTCCATGATGTGGAAACTTCCTTAACAACTCCTTAAAGCGCTCCCAAGTATCATACAGTGACTCTCCATCCAACTGATAAAAGTTATTAATCTCGCCCCTTAACTTTGCAGCCTTTCCTGGAGGAAAGAATTTGGCAAGGAATTTCTGAGCTAACTCCTCCCATGTAGTGATAGAATTCGCCTGTAAAGATATCAGCCAACTCTTCGCCCTATCCCTCAGTGAAAAGGGGAATAACCTCAGTCTTATAGCATCATCACTCACCCCATTCATCTTGAACGTTGCACATAACTCCATAAAATTAGCTATGTGTAAATTGGGGTCCTCCGTTGGCATACCTCCAAACTAAACAGTTGACTGAACCATCTGAAGGATTGCAGGCTTAATCTCAAAATTGTTGGCAGCAATTGTTGGAGGTCTGATGCATGAATGCACTCCTGTAACAGTAGGAAGTACATAATCTTTCAAAGTTCTTGGTCCTTGCTCCCTTGAAATTTCTGCAGCCCATTGATCATTATTAGCACCGTTTCCCAAATTGTCAGCCATGGTAAATTCGAATTTCCTTTTTATTTTCCGGTTCTGTCTGCGCATTCTTTCAATTTACCGATCTATTGGTATAATCTCCTTTTGTCTATTGCTTCACATATACCAAAAATTCCTGGAACACAATAAACCTTGATCCCAATAAATGTTAAAAAATAAATAATAAAACAAATCAAATTTGAACAAAAATTAACTTTATTGATATTAATAAAAAACAGTCCCCGGCAATGGCGCCAAAAACTTGATCTCTTTAAAATTAACACGCAAGTATACGTGGTCAAATCAAGTAATATACGATAAGTAAAGTGTCGATCCCATGAAGACTGATATTAATTACCAATAATTAACTTCTAATTCTAATTGATTTAAATAATAATTTCAGAATTATGAGTAAAATAATTATTACTAAAAATTAAGGAAACTATTAAGCACTAGAGAAATTCAGAGATAAAAATTTGATTTAATTCAATGAATGTAAAAGTTAGGTCTTTAGTTTCATCAACCATCCACTTATGATTTTTAACCAATTCTCAATATTTCTTAATTCTATTGTGATAGCAGATTACAATTATATATTATAGTCTTGCTAGGATCTATAATTCTCTACAACATATTATTTCCTACATCTCTATGGTAAATCAATATATTGCAGGCTTTAAACACATAATCCCTAAACTACACAATTCATAGAAGTACTTTCGTCTAATATAAAATTGTGATTATCTACCTATAGCATAATTAGCCTTCTCTTTTCAGAGCATAGGTTAAAATCATATAAACATGTAAATGGTGATCAAACATTCACAAGCATTAAGCATAAGATAAATAATCCACAACAGGAGAAAGAAATTCTAAAAATAGCATTAAGAAATCAAAAGCTTCAAGAAGAATCCACTAACACCCTAATAACAAGATTAGTTCAAAACAAATATAATGGAATCAATCAAATTAAATATAAACATAAACTCAAGAATAGAGAAATAAAGAAGAGATCAAGAAATCAAACTCTCAGATCTTCAATGTTCTCCCAAGTCTCTAATAATTTCTCCACATCAAAAATTCTTGAATATCCCTAATTAACTCTTAAAAACGTATTTAAATAAAAACCCTAAAATGTTTTTTCCAAGTAAATGACAATTTCGCCCTTCTGATAGCCACGAAAAAAATACATGCGTCGCAGCGTGCCTCTCTGAATTTGCGCAACAAGCTCTCTGACTTCAGCAAGCGCCGCGGCCCTTCTCCCATGCGCTGCGGCCCAGCTCTTCATGTAAGCGCCGTGGCCTTTCATATTGACCCCAAAAACTTATTCCAAAACTCCAAAATGAACAATTCTCTCTGAAAATGAATCCTCAACTGTCTTCTTGTCAACTTTTAGCCTAAATTTCCGAAATTGTGCTGATTTTTCATTCATTTCCCCAACTTCACGTTTCCTTATTCTATTTCCTGCATACATACCAAAACAAGCATAATACCGCATAACATTCCACCAAAATGACTCAAACTTACCCTAAACACATGTTAAAAACTATGCTAAAAACTGACTCATCACTTCTCCCCGCACCATGAGCTGATGGTACCCGGAACGTAAATCTGTCTTTGAAAATACGGTCACACCTCAGAGTTGATCAAACAAGTCGTCAATCCGGGGTAGCGGGTACTTATTCTTAATCGTTACTTTATCAGCTCGCGGTAGTCTATGCACATCCACATGCTTCCGTCCTTCTTCTTCACAAATAGAACCGGTGCTCCCCATGGCGAATGGTTTGGCCTAATAAAACCCAAGTCTAGTAGTTCTTATAGCTGCGTCTTTAACTCCTTCAGTTTTGTAGGTGCCATTTGGTATGGTGCCTTGGAGATAGGCTCGATGCTCGGTACTAATTCTATTGTGAAGTCAATTTCCCGAGTCGGCGGCAACCCTGGCAAGTCATCAGAAATACCTCTGGGAATTCTCTTACAATACGGACATCTTCAACCTTAAGTGGTGTTTCCTTTACCACATCTGTGATGCTGGCTAAGAATGCTTGACACCCTTTTTCTATCATTCTTTGGGCTTTGAGAGATGATATTAGCGGTGTACGTAGTCCGAAAACTTGTCCCATGAAGCATAATTTCTGGCCGTCAGGAGTTTTGAACATCACCTTCTTGCATTTGTAGTTGATGGTCGCGCCATGCTTTGCTAGCCAGTCCATGCCTAGTATCACGTCAAAGTCCTTGATCTCTAGTTCTATCAGGTCTCCTTCTAGTTCTACGTCCCCAATCTTGATCGATATGCCTCGTACTATCCGTGATGATAGAACTACTTTTCCTGAAGGCAACTCGGTTACAAACCTAGTTCTAAATCTTTCACAAGGTTTGTCTAGTTTTTGTATCATTCCTAACGAGATATACGAATGAGTGGCTCTCGAATCAAATAATACAGAATATTTATTATTGAGGATAGAAAATTGACCTATGACCACCTTATTGCTAGCATCAGCCTCTCCTTGGGTTAAGGCAAAAACCCTGGCAAGAACCATCTTATCCTCCTTTTTCCCTTCTGCCTTGAGCTGAGGACATTCTTTCTTTCGGTGTCCCTCTTAACCACAGTTGTAACATCCTTTGGTGTTTGCCCGGCATTCCCCAAGGTGTTTCCTTTGGCACTTAGCACATGGCGGGTACTCTACATAACCCGACCTACTTCCTCCATTATTTGTCTGTGCCCTTTTATCATTGTCGGACTGTTTGTTGTCAGGATGCCTTCTTTTTTAACTGTTGTTGTTGTTGTTGGAGTGATTGTGGTTGTTGTTCTGAATTTTCTGAGATTGACCCTGCTGTCTAGGCTCAGGCATACTGGCTTCTTCTTTACTAACGTTAGCCTGTAGCCTTTCTACTTCTATTGTCGTCCCTAGAATGTCGGCATAAGTAGTATTTCCTGGGTTTGGTAACTTAACCCCTAGCTCAATCTTTAGTCGAAGTCCTCTAATGAACTTAGACACCCTTAGACAGTCGGTTGGAACCATTTCCGGTGCGAACTTAGCCAAACGGTCGAACTGTCAAGCATACTCTGCCATTGATAAACTTCCTTGCTTTAGGCCAAAGAACTCCTCAACTCTTGAAGTGAGTATAGCCGAATTATAGTACTTTTTGTGGAACAGCTCCACAAATCGAGTCCAAGTCATGGTGGCAACATCATGCGTCTACTGGACTAAGTCCCACCATATCCTGGCATCTTTCTTAAGCAAGGACGAAACGCAGGATATGCGGTCCGTGTTGCTGAGGTTCATGTGCGTTAGAATTGGCTCCACGTTTCTTAGCCACTCTTCTGCCGTGAAGGGGTCTGTAGTCCCTTCAAAGTTTGGAACGTGCTGCTTATGGAACTGCTCGTAAACTGGCTCCATGTGTTGTACTGGATACAGCGCATAATTCGCCACTGGCCATCCCCCATATGGACCAACTTGTTGGGGTGCTGAGGCCATTTACTGTGGCTGAGGCTGTGGCAGAGGCAGAGCCTGTTGTCGCTGTTGCTGCAATAGTTCCTCGACTTGTTGTCGCAGTCTGGCGATCTTTGCCTTGTTTTTAGCTGGTGGCGTCGGCGCGATGCGGTTGGCAGTAGCACGCACTCCCCTTCTGCAAACTGGAGGGGCTTCATTTTTCACCGGAGCAGCGTTGGAGGCATTTTCGTTGGTGCAAGCAGATCTTCGAAGCGACATCGCAGTAGAGTTATAATAATTGAGAGAAACATGTCAGAACTTTACCCTACTAGGCTCTAAGGCAAAAACTTAATCTAAACAAACATAACTCGGACCTATTAATTATGACTTCTTATGAAAATTATATAAGTTTTCTTTATTATTTGCGTGGGTTTCTATACTTAGAAAAAATAAGCCATCTTTATTATTTTCTAAGTATGTTTTTAATCATCCTATATGACTTAATTCTTAGGCTCGAAACTTATCTTTGTTCCAAAGTTAACCATATTGAGGGAGGACTGGGATCAGTAAAATCGTTCCCAATACTATGGCCCCCTAACTCTCAATATAGAAACTTGGTTCATTGATTTGTATCCACCCTCACCGGACTTAGTCATTATTTATTTTATTTATTATTTATTATGATTGCAAAATAAAATCAAACTCATACATGATAACAAAATAACCATGATATTAATTTGGAAAATAAAGTTTTCACTATTTACAACCATAAAAGAAAACAAATAAATTAAAATAAACAATGAAACTAATTATTCTAAAAATTGGGATCTTCTATATCCGATCCTTCATCTAGCATATCATCATTTAACTCCTCATAGTCCTCATTATCATGTGCCTCAAAATTTCCTCGAGGAAGGTTCGTAAAAATTCTATGCTTTTGCTCATTTGTAAACTGAAATTCCATTTTTGAAGTGAACCTAATTAAGAGAAAATAATATCTCATTGCTACCGGCAATTCATCTTCATTATCCATTGTTTCCCATATGTCCTCTAAGGCTGCAATTACGGTATGATAATCTCTAAATAATCTAATTACTAAAACGTATTTGCTTCGTTGCTCTCATCATGATCTGCTTAGATTCTTGGAGGTGACCTATTTCTCTGTGGAACAAAACCAGCCTCCGAGTGATTCTTTCTAGCACTCCTACGGTGTTTCTCGGTTCTCTAATTCTCTTTAAAGCCTCAATGGCTCGGATATCCTCATAAGTTAATGCTTCGTTCATTCTTAACTAAAACATAAAGGCTAAAACTGTTAGCTATACATATAAACATAATAACTATAACTTAAACACTTACTTGGCGGTCAAATTCGGAGCTTTGAGTGTATGTATCGAGGAGGCTTCATGCGAATGGACCGTGGCTCTGATACCAACTGTAAGGACCCAACTATTCTAAACTTGGACAATTGAAAACTACTATACTAATCTTAAGAAAACATACATATGAAATAACCATGACTTTATTATAAACTGTAAAGCAAAAGTTAAATACATAAAAATACAGTTAGGGTATGGGATCCCATTGTTTTGAAAATAAAACATAACATAACTTAAACCATAAAGAAATTTGTTACAAAATCAAGTGCGGAAAATACATGTAAAGCATAATTTTAAGGGTAGGTAACCATTTGGTACCCTGTGTTTTTGCAAAGTATCATTTTGGTATCCTTTGTTTTCAATAATTCTCATATGGTACCCTGTATTTTAAAATCGTACATATTTGGTGCCCTAAACTCAAATTTAATTAATAAAATTTTACTAATTTAATCAAACTGCTCTCAATTATGTAAGTTCTAAATTTAAATTTAATTACTTAATTACATATAACTGATGACAGTTTAATCATATTGACAAAATTTTATTTATCAAATATGAGTCTAGGGTATCAAATATGTATAATTTTAAAATACACGGTACCATATGAGCATTATTGAAAACAGATGGTACCAAAATGATACTTTGCAAAAACATAGGGTACCAAATAAGTAAATTCCCTAATTTTAAATGACTAGAAACAACTTCATCCTCGAATCGTTCGCGCAGTCCACCGATTTCCATTCTCCCTCAATACATATTCCCAAGCTGCCAAGAACCTTCCCACCGCCATACTATTTTCCTGCACATATAAAACATAAAGGAATGAGCCTAATGCCCAGCAAGGAAAATCTACTACAAGCATGAAACATAATCATACACATAAACTATGAACATATATCAAATACTATAACACATATCATAATTCTAACCCATGTACATGGTGACTATTGGGGTTTGCTAACTGAGCAACTATAAGCCTCAGACTACAATGAGGTTTGCTAGTTAAGCATCTATAAGCCCCAAAAACATAAAAGTGATAGGGTTTGCTATATAGCAACTATAAGCCCCAAAACATAAAAGTGATAGGGTTTGCTATATAACAACTATAAGCCCCACACATACAAATATCATAACACATAAGGTTATACTATAGCATAATCATAACACTTTTCTAAACATAGCACATATAAGAACTATCATATTTTCCTTACCAAAATACCGGGATTATGAGAACAAGATCGGGATTTCGGAACACTCCTAAAAACCATTAATAGAGAGGTGAGTATTCTAAAAGAAAAAAGATGAAAAGAATGAACTAATCAATCGAGAAGATACTTACCAACAAGAAATCTCAAGTTCGAAGAACTTAGATGCCTAACCAATAATAGAGAAGATGAGTTTGGAATTGAGTAGAGAAAAACTATAAGAACTTAATGAAACAATACAGAAAGGAACTAAGAATAGGGATAGCTTTGAAATCGCTATACCCGAACTACGCCTCAAAACCGAAATACACTATAAACCTTACTTCCCAAGTGTTTGATAAGCTTATAATGATAAAGCTTATAACCCCAACCCAATTGTTTAACACTCTAAAGTAAACCTAACAGCTTGTAGGCTCTGAACTCAGCTTGATGAATGAAGAAATGGCTGGGTAGTAGGTCCTATTTATAGAGTTCAAGAATGAAAAGATCTTCATTTAGCTTGAATAAAATAATGGCTTTTTAATTGAAAAACATTTGAATAATCGTTCAGCAGAGGCTGAAGACTCGGTCAAAAAGATTCTGCACTTATCAAGAGGTTAAGGATTAAAATGAGCTCGGTTTCAAAATCATTCAAAATTTATGCCCTAGGGCCGATATATCACCTGGGCTGATATGCCCGAGGCTCGCGAGGTGGTCGTGCGAAGTTACGTGTTTTTCGTATCCCCGTGTGGCGATATATCGCCCCCTAGAGCTGCGATATATCGGCATACGCTGAAATATTATACACGTAATTACACTTTCTCAGCCTAATTTGAATTGAGTAAACAGCCTTGACTAAGTCCTTTAACGATTTCAAAGCTGCTAGCAGACTCTAGGATTTTCAAATATTACTCTTAATAAACTTTTCCTCAAAAATAGTTAATTTGTCATTAAACATACACATGAAAAGTGTCATTGTCTTATTGGGTCTATCTAAACATTATAGTATAATAATTATCATCTTCATAATCAGTCATATTAATCAAACCTTAGGTTATAATTAATATTCTTAAACTATAGGTTAAACTTATAAAATCTACAAGTATTGCTACGAGTGTCCAACTAAGTCCCGGGTTGGACCAAAATCCAAAATGAAAAACATACTTTAACTACTACTTATTACTATTACTACTGCCACTATCTAACTAGCTAAGTAAAGTTCTTGGACTCTATAGGAAAAGTCTGTGACCCTCGGGGGTCAGTATGAGAAGTTTTTTGGGCTTCCCCCAATGAGAAGGACTATCGCCAGGTTGTGAATGACGTCACGATGCTGGCCTGCCAGTTGATTGGCGAAGGTCAAACATTGGCCTTGAGGACCCGGGCTACCCTTCTGGCGATCCCTGAGCACCCATCCTCTCAAGAGGCCCTGCCGGCCATTGAGGACGAGGAAGATGAAGAGGACGAGATGCCTATAGTTCAAATAAGGCGGGCTCCTGAGACTGTCGGGGAACTCGATCTAGAACGAGTTGCGTCAGGGGCAGCAGTCGGCCCCTCCGGCCAAGGTAACCCATACCCATTTAGGGAATTAAATAAGGTTGTTGCCAATTTTAGGTTAGTTCATTTTAATCCAAATCTGCTCGTCCATTGTCATCCTTATGACCCGGATCAGAATACAACCCTGCTCTAGTGCGTAGACTACCTAGAGGTACGCCATGACAATAGTTAACCTAAGGGCACAGTCGTAGTTGATAACACCTTAAACTTTATATCCGCCATTTTTTTAGGAATATGGGACCAACCGTAGGACCTGGCCTTCCCTACTCCAGGGTGCATTTGCCCCTGGATTTAGAAAGTATGTAGAGGAATCCAACCCCAAGGAAGGACCTGAACCTAAACCCCTTAGGATCCCATAAATATTAACTATAGACTCCCCTTCTCTTCCATTAGTTTCAAGGCCGGAGGTCGTGCCTATCCCGGTCAAAACACCAGAGCTAGTGATAATACACTCCTCCCCCTGCCCGGAGGGTAGGATCATTGTTTTCTTTATCTTTATATATGTTTTTGACAACTTTATTTTGTGAACTAACTCCCTTTGTGCTTTTTAGGCGAAGAGATGGAACAACCCGGAGCTCCCGACCTTCGAACTGCTTTCCAAGCTAAGAAGGCTGGCTCGGGCCCTGTTGTGAAGAGACCTAAGATTATGAAGAAGGCCCCCCTGCAGTAGGAAACACCTCAAAATCCCCTGCCAAGGTGAAAGACACGAGCTCAGCTCGGGAACCAATTCTGGTGGCTTCTGTTGCCGCTAAGGTTCCCCCTCCTCCTCCTCCACCTTGATTCATGCCTCCTCAGGATCAAGTGATACAAACCGAGGCCCCAGCCCCCATTGTCCGAATACCAGTAGATCCTCAGGACCTGGAGAAGATCCCTGAAGCCTTTCGGGGTATTATTTATGAGACTATGAGCCATATTGTGGGGCACGCCTATAAGGCCAGCTCGAGGGAACTGAGGACCATCGACGAGCGCAGCTCGAAGAACGTTATGGAATCAACTATGGGGATGAACCTCACTGTAAGTTCTCTTTCCTTGCTTAGTGAAAACAAAATTGGCTGGGTGTATATCTCTGACTTGTTTTGTTATTTTGCAGTCTGCCCTGGCCCAGTATCGCAGCATAGCCCGTCCTAGGGCTGGAAATGATGAGCTTCGAGCCGAACTGAACGCGGCCCAAACTGCCCTGACCGCAGCTCAAGAAGGTGAGCAGGCCACCAAAGCTTCCTTGGTGACTACTTAGAAGAATGAGCACGATGTCAAGGTTGTTATCGCCTCTTCCAAAGAAAGTGAGCAGGCTGCAAAGACTGCACTGTCTGCCTCCCAAGCTCAAACTGCACAACTTTAGGCCGAGATTGCTGGGGTCAGAATAAAACTGCTCGAGGTCAAAGTCACCGCCAAAGAAGAAAAGGCGACGTCATCATCGGCCATGGAGGAGATGTTGTACCATTGCAGGGCCTTCAACCTGGATGGGAACTTCTCTTTCATGGAACCCGAGCTGTGGGATCCGTACCTTGCAAAATTCAAGACTAGCGATGCATCCAGAATGACAGTGGGAGATGACGAGGAGGTCACATCTTTGGGGCGAGCTGATGGAGCTCAATGATATCTCCTCTGCATTTGTTTTTCATTTGTAATTGTTTAACAGTTTTTTTTTGTATTAAATAATTTCCTTCGGGCTTAGCTCGGGATAATTTCCTTGTTTTATTTCAATATACATCTATCTTTTGATCCATTTATCTTTCCTTTACTAACTCTTATGCTTATGAATCGATTTTTAGATCTAGATAGATTTTATCGAACATGGTTATACCCAAGTTTTGTTTGATTATTTGCATAACACCTGTTAAGAATCAGGCCTCGAACCTAGTTAGATCCAGGATTTTTTAGTGATTTAAACTTAGTTTGGCTTAGGTTTATTGAAAACTCAAGCTTTAAAGAACCCTTGAATAATAAATTTTTCCAAATTTCTAAGTTTTTTTAACCTAGTTAAGGCCAGGGTTTTATATGGTTAAAACTTAGTTCACACTAGGTTTATTGAAAATTCAAACATTAAAAAGCCATTGAATAATCAATATTTCCAAGCTTCTAAATTTCAGACCTAGTTACGTCCAGGATTCGAAATGATTTCAAATTTAGTTCACGCTAGGTTTATTGAAAATTCAAACTTTAAAAATCCATTGAATAAGCAATATTTCCAAGATTCTAAATTTTGAACCTGGTTACATCTAGTATTTTAAATGATTTAAACTTAGTTCACACTAGGTTTACTGAAAAATTGATTTCTTAAAAAGCCATCAAATAATCAGTTTTTCCAAGCTCTATGTAATGCCCTGAATTCTCCGATGTGTTTAAAGGCGTGAATAGTAGGCCGGGAGGTCCATACTTGCTTAATTATGTTATTAATTTATAAAATGCATGTATATGTGGATTATATTATAATATTATGTGAAATGCATGCATGTGTGTCCATATTTGTTATTACAGGGGTGTGATGGTAATTTGGCCCGTTGAGGGTAAATTGTTTACTTGGATGCATGTTGGTGATATATATTGAGACCACATTATAATGTGGGTTTGTTCGAGCCATTCGGCATGAGACGATCATGGAATGTAAATTTTCGGTTTGGTCATAACAGGTTTAAGCTCGGGGCTCGGGGTGAGTCTCGGGGTGCTTTTAATGATTAGAATGTTACCGAGCATTAAAGGGTAATGGGATGTGAATTATTGGTGTTTGAGAGTATTGAGATTAGCGGCAATTGGGAAGCGTTAATTATGATTAACGGGATAAGTGGAAAGTACCAATTTTACCCTTGCAATGATTTTAAAAGCCTTGAATGACCTAGGGGCATTTAGGTCATTTGGCTTGGATATATGTGAAGCTTTAGATGGCTGTAGAAAACAGAACAAAAACAGGGCTTTACTTCTCCTTCCCGTACCTCCATTTCTCTCATTTCCTCCTTGAAGTTTTTGAGCTCAAAGTGAGGTTTCAAGCTAGGAAATCAAGGGGCTGAGTTTGTAGACTTGGTTCAGCCATTGAAGAGGGTTTGATTTCGAATTTGAGGTGAGTTTCAGCCACAACTTTCTGGTTTATCTCTGTTTTAGCTTTGAGTTTTCAGCTTGTAATTCTTTGGTGGATAGTTGGAATCAATGAGAGTTAGGTTGATGTTTTACTTAGGTTTTGATGAGGGTGAGTTATAGATGAAGTTTAGGGGTTAAATTGAGTGTTAGGTTGGTGTTTTGGATTGGTTTGAAGGGCTGGTTTCAAGGGAAAATGCAGGGGAAGTCGAGCTGGTGCGTGTTGGATTTTTGGCTGGAAAGGGTAATGAGCCGCGGCCCATGGTGTTTGACAGGGTAAGGCCGCCTCTATTTGGAGGCGCGCCGCGACGCAGCTGGGGAGGGTCGCGGCCCTTAGTGTTATTTTGGCTAGAAATGTGTTTTTAAGTTGGGGATTCAAGCCTTAGGCCTCGGGGTCGAACCTACTACCCTGTTGAGTAGTGTTTGATGTCTTGGAGGCTAGGTTTTTGTTTGGGAACCTTTTATGATTTATTTTATTGATGGAATCCCATAATTGGTTATGACCAGGTAACCGCTAAAGGACCAAAAGGTTGATCGTTCTCAAGGGTCGTTCTTTTATTCATTCTAGCTCGAACCATAGGTAAGAAAACTGCACCCCAAATGTGACATGCATGGTTATTCATGAGGCATTTTGGTTGTATAAATGTGGACATGAATTGATTAAGGAATACCTAGCATGTGTTGCTCACTTGTGCATGGTACTGACTCATTAGTCAGATTTGGCAAAGGTGCTAGTATCAACTGTGAAGCTGTGACTTATTAGTCAGGTTCGGTAGTGGTACTGGGCACTGGTCACGTTGCGCTGACTCATTAGTCAGAACGGCGTTAGCGTGTTAACGCGGGCCAACAAAGATTAGATCTAATCGACTATCTGCATTGAATGACTCAAAGAGCATTAATGCCAGACCGACCTCAAGGTCGATGAACATTATAAGCGCTTGAAGGCTAGTGGCTTAACTAGCAGCCACTCTTCCATTTGATCTAGTGACTCGCTTGTCGATCACTCAGTATGGTTTACCAGAACCTATTGAAGGCTAGTGGCTTACCTAGCAGCCACTCTTCCACTTGTCAAAATTAGTGACCTGCTTGTCAGTCACTCAGTATGGTTTATCAGGACCTCAAGTGATATTCACTCATTTGTTTGGAAGCTTTGTGCTCAGTGTGAATATAATGATAATCATATGATAATGTTTACACATAATGTTATGTTTTCTTGCTGGGAGAAATCCTTCTGATTGAACAAATCCTTAAACTCTTCCCAAGTCAACGCGGCAACATTTCTAGTCTGTGATGCCACCTCCCACCAGATTAGGGCATCCTCTCTTAGCATATAGGTGGCACAGTCCACCCTGTCACGACCTTCCACTCTCATAAAATCTAGAATGGTAGTGATCAAAGTCATCCACTGCTCAGCCTTTAGTGGATCAGGTCCACCCTCAAAGATCGGGGGTTGTTGCTTTCTGAACCGCTCATACAACGGTTCAACTTTGTTCCCAACATCAACTGGCTGTACCACAGGTACTATTGCCGGTGGCACAACAGGGACATCACTCCTAGATGGAGCCTGCTGTAGAATTCTGATCTGTTCATCTTGGCTCTGAAGCCTAGCTTGCATATCTGCCAATAACTGCTGCCAGTTCTCAGGGACTGGCAGAGGAGTTGGGCCCTGGTCATCCTCTCTAGCCCCAGACCTGCCGGCTTGTCGTGTGGATTTCCTTGAACGCATAACTATTCAAGTCAATCTGCAATCAACGACTCAAAAATTAGGCTAAGATGACAGGGTAATAATCTTTCCATAATCCAACACTGAATCTCCACTCATTCACAAGCAATCAAAGTATAGCAATTTATCCCAATATTCATTCACATGCACAGCAATGCTAATAAGCACGCCTCAATAGCATCATGCAATAGTCAAGGGCCAAGCCCCATCAGAATCTCATGCTCCCTATTCATCAGACAAATATCAACAATCATATCTCACTCAAATCACTTAAGCACATAATCATGCATACACAATTACCAAACCCTGAGTTGAGCTTGTCTCCTGCGGCGAATGTACATACCTAGCCAGTCTTCAGGACCCATAAACCTAGGACGCTCTGATACTAAGTTGTAACACCCTGGATAGCCAAGACCATTACACTGTGTGTTTATAAAGTGCCAGACTTACTAAGTAAGTCATTAGTACAAAATCGTGTTACTGAAACTGTAAAGGAACTAGGGTTAAAAGCGTTTTGGTCTCAAAAGTCACGTTTTCATTAAGAAACATTGTTTATGTACACGGGATCCCAAAAATAACAGTTTAAAGGCCATTTACAAAAGTTACAAGGTTTAAATACATTAACCAGCCATACTAAGGCAAAACGAGCAGTTAGGTAATCCTTGTCCTAACTCACTCCTCGACCATGGCGATCGAACAGCTGGCTAAGTACATTCCACCTCGGAGCTTTCCTCCTCAGGCTTGGTCCAGCTTACCCTTGCCTTTACCTGCACCACGTAGCACCCGTGAGCCAAGGCCCAGCAAGATAACACAACAACAACAGAGCATGAACAATTAACAAACAAATCAATAACTCATACTGCATTTCATAAAACTCAGATATATCATCAGTCAGTATAACCAAGTATTCCACATACTAAGCATTTCAATTCATATCATTCACAATTCACACATGATAACCAGGGCTAGCGCCCTCAGGCTGTTCCCTCTGTTATCCCGTTGTTCCTGGCTCCCAGTGGCCATTTCGCGCCCTGTGCGCTAAAATCACATACGGTACTCTTAGATCGTTTTCACATGTCCCATGGCATGATACCAACGTTGACACGATATAACTTTCGGGAGCACTTAGTCCCACCACAATCTCACAACCGGGTGCAGTTTTCTTACCTTTCAATTCACTGATTTCCGATGCCACGAAGCCACGAGCACGGTCCTCTACCCCGAGCCTCTACAACACAAACGAAACATCCTTTGTCACTAATCAATCCAAAGCTACCTCCCCGGAACCAATCCCATACTCTCTGAACCCCCAAATCCCTACAACAATGCACCGAAGACATTCCTCGAACCCCCGGAGCAAAGGCTCAAAATTGCAAATTCTAACATCCTGAAATTGGCCTAGCGCCGCGGTGCAGCCCTGTAGGGCCGCGGCGCCCAGCAAGTTTGAGTCGCGGCGCCCAGCAAGTCAGAGACCCCATCATGCCCAGAAACAGCCTTGCGCCGCGGCGCTCCTTCGCGAGCCCAGAATTCTGGGTTTTTTTCCCCTACGTTTTCCCCGAACCCAAATCACTCCAAATCATCCTAACTTCATACCCAAGCCCCAAAACTTATTTAAAACCCCACATAGACCAACCAACAACCTATAAACACTATAATCCAGCTCAACTACACAATCACCCACAGAATTCACACTTAAATTCAGACTCTAACACTTAAGCTAAAACTTGAGAAAAGTACAAACCAGTCCTCTAAATCCTTAAACCATAACAGCTATGAAATTGCAAACATACTTAATACCGTTACCTCGATCAGAAATTCGACTTGAGCTTCCTCCAATCCAAGCTTGAGCTAGATTCCACCTTAACAAACCAGCTGAATTCCATGCAAGACAAACCATGGCTATCTCTCAATTCTTTCAAAAACCAAATTCAGATCTTAACAAAACAGATACCAATTTCTTACCTCAGTATAAACCTTGATATATGCTTGATTCCACACCCTTAAGCCCTTCACTAGCCTCAAAGAACTCAGTTCAGCTCCTCTTCCACTTTGCCTTCTAGGTTCTTGATTCTCCCTTTCCTTCTTGATCTTTCTAGCCTTCCAAGTCTTAACTTCAGTTATACTTAGCATAAAAGAATCGTACATATCCTTTTCCCTCAGCCAAAGACATCTATACCACTGCCAAAAGACCTTTTTAGCCTCCCTCAAATATCCTTTTCTAACTAAACCTCAAGGGTACATTTGTCTTTTACCTACTTTACAGTTTTACCGCTTATCCAACAAAACCTGTTACTCTCCATGGTTACTAACAGTTACACAAGTTACCAAATCACCAGTTACCATTATCTAGCTTTCTAGGACCGTCTCGGCACGTGCGTCACATTGATACCACCACACCCACGTGGTACGATTCACATGTCATAATTATCACATAACATAATACACATAATCACATAACATGCTTAAAATCATATTCATGCATCTAAATCATTAAAATCACACATAATTCCCATTATGCCCTCCAGGCACACTAATCAAGGCCCTTAAGCCTAATTAGTGAATTTGGGTCGTTACAACTATCCCTTCCTAATGAGAATTTCGTCCTCGAAATTTACCTGAACATCTCGGGATACTGATCCCGCATCGCTGACTCAAGCTCCCAGGTCGCCTCCTCGACCTTACTATTCCTCCACAACACTTTAACCAGAGGAATTTTCTTATTCCGCAACACCTTATCCTTTCGGTCCAAGATCTGAACTGGTTGCTCTTTATAAACCAAATCTGCCTGCAACTCCAGATCTTCATGCCACAACACATGAGTCACATCTGAGACATACTTCCGAAGCATGAAGACATGGAACACGTCATGAACTCCAGACAACAATGGCGGCAAAGCTAACCTGTATGCCACCTGACCAATCCTTTCCAGGATCTCGAATGGTCCAATGAATCTAGGGCTCAGCTTGCCCTTCTTACCAAACCTCCTCACCCCTCGCAGAGGTGAAACTCGAAGAAAGACGTGGTCACCAACCTGAAACTCCACGTCTCTACGCTTAGGATCAGCGTAGCTCTTCTGCCTACTCTGAGACGCGAGCATTCTAGCCCGGATCTTCTCTAAGGCCTCACTTGTCTTCTGAACCATATCTGGCCCCAAGTATCTCCTCTCACCCATCTCATCCCAATGAATGGGTGATCTACACTTTCTCCCATATAGCATCTCATAGGGAGCCACTCCGATCGTTGACTGATAACTATTATTGTACGATAATTCAATCAACGGAAGGTACTTACTCCATGAACCCTCAAAATCAATCACACAAGCTCTGAGCATATCCTCCAACACCTGGATCTTCCTCTCAGACTGTCCATCAGTCTGAGGATGGAAGGCTGTACTGAATTTCAACTGCGTCCCCAGAGCTTTCTGCAAACCACCCCAAAACTTGGAAGTGAAAATAGGATCCTGGTCTGACACTATAGACTTAGGAACCCCATGGAGACGTACAATCTCCCTCACATACAGCTCTGCATACTGATCCACAGTATATGTCGACCTCACTGGAAGGAAATGGGCTGACTTGGTGTATCTATCCACTATCACCCATACTGAGTCATGAAGTCCCACTGTCCTGGGTAAACCTCCCACAAAGTCCATGGTAATGTCCTCCCATTTCCACTCAGGAATACCCAATGGCTGAAGCAACCCCGCCGGTCGTTGATGCTCAGCCTTCACCTGCTGACAGGTCAAACATCTGGCAACGTACTCTACCACACCCTTCTTCATCCCAGGCCACCAATACAAAGTCCGTAGATCCTGATACATCTTCGTGGTACCCGGATGAAGTGAGTACGGCGTCGTATGAGACTCATCTAATATCTCTCGTCTGATCCCCTCATCATCTGGAACACAAATCCGTCCCTGATACCGAAGTAAACCAACCTCTGAAATAGAATAGTCCTTAGCTAATCCCGCTAAGACATCCTCTCTAACCCTCTGTAACTGAGCATCTGCCAACTGCCCCTCTCTGATCCACTCTAGCAGGGTCGACTATAGGGTAATATTAGCCAACCGGCCCACCACCAACTCTACCCCTGCTCTAATCATCTCATCAACCAACTCCCTCGAGATCTGAACAGCACTATATAACTGACCTGGACCTCTGCGACTCAATGCATCAGCCACCACATTAGCTTTCCCTGGGTGGTAGAGAATATCACAATCATAATCCTTTACCAGCTCCAGCCAACGTCTCTGTCTCATATTCAGGTCCTTCTGTGTAAAGAAATACTTTAGGCTCTTATGGTCAGTGTACACTTTGCACTTCTCCCCATAAAGATAATGCCGCCAAATCTTCAAGGCAAAAACCACTGCTGCCAGTTCTAGGTCATGAGTAGGATACCGCTGCTCATACTCCTTCAGCTGTCGTGACGCATTAGCTATAAACTTCTCATTCTGCATCAGCACACAGCCTAAACCCAACCTCGATGCATCGCAATAAACAACAAACTTCCCTTCTCCTGCAGGAAGACTCAGCACTGGCGCTGTAATAAGTCGTCGCTTTAATTCTTGGAAACTGTCCTCACACTTGTCCGACCAGATAAACTTCAAATTCTTTCTTGTCAATTATGTCATGGGTGTTGCTATCTTCGAGAAGCCCTCCACAAACCGCCTGTAGTACCCTGGTAATCCCAGAAAACTCCGCACCTCCGAGGCGTTCCTTGGCCTCGGCCAATCCCTAACTGCCTCTATCTTAGACGGATCCACCTTAATCCCATCCGCACCTACAATGTGTCCAAGGAATGTCACTTTAGGTAACTAGAACTCGCACTTCCTAAACTTAACATACAACTGATGCTCCCTCAACCTCTGAAGAACCTGCCGAAGATGAAACTCGTGCTCTATCTCTAAACTAGAGTACACCAGGATGTCGTCGATGAAGACTATAACAAACTGATCTAGAAAATCATTGAACACCCTGTTCATTAAGTCCATAAAGGCTGCTGGGGCATTGGTCAAACCAAAAGACATGACCTAGAACTCATAATGCCCATACCGTGTTCGGAAGGCCGTCTTAGGTATGTCCTCATCCTTGATCCTCAACTGGTGATAACCAGATCGAAGATCAATCTTTGAGAACACCGTCTTACCTTGCAGCTGATCGAACAAGTCATCAATCCTTGGTAGGGGATACTTATTCTTAATAGTTAACTTGTTCAATTCTCGATAGTCGATACACATTCTCAAGGTCCCGTCCTTCTTCTTAACAAACAAAACTGGAGCACCCCATGGCGAGTAGCTGGGTCTGATGAACCCTATATCCAGAAGTTCCTGCAGTTGTATCTTTAACTCCTTCAGTTCCGCCGGTGCCATTCTATATGGTGCCCTCGACACTGACTCTGTCCCTGGTGCCAACTCAATAACAAACTCAATCTCTCTACGCGGCGGCAACCCAGGCAAATCCTCAGGAAACACATCCAAGAACTCACAAACCAATCTGGTCTCCTCCGGTCCAACTAGTGAAACTTTGGTGGTATCCACCACACTAGCCAAGAAGCCTATACATCCACCCTGTAACAAATCTCTGGCCCTCAATGTAGATATCCTGGGTACGCGGGGTCCATGCACCGCTCCCACAAAAACAAAGGGATCCTCGCCCTCTGGTTCAAAGGTTACCATTTTCTTCCTACAATCAATGGTAGCCCCATATCTAACCAGCCAATCCATACCTAGAATCATATCAAAGTCCCCCATTCTCAACTCAATCAAGTCCACTGACAACTCCCTACCATCAACTAACACGGGCAGTGCTCTAATCCACCTCCTAGATACTAGTAACTCTCCTGTAGGCAATATAGTCCCAAACCCTGAAGCACTATACTCACTAGGCCTACACAGTCTATCAATCACCCTATCAGATACAAATGAATGCGTAGCACCAGAATCAATCAAAACAGTAAAGGGAGTGCCAGCACTAGAAAGCTGACCTGTCACTACAGAGGGACTAGCCTCGGCCTCCGCCTGCGTCAAAGTGAACACTCGAGCTGGAGCCAAGCTGTCCACCTTTCCCGTCTCCCCCTTGTTCACCGTCGGGCAATCTTTTCTGAGGTGTCCCACCACCCCACACACATAACAGGCCTTGGCTCGACACTCACCCGGATGGCGTCTCCTGCACCTCGTGCACTCTGGATAAGTCCTCCACGAATCCCCGCCTCCCTGGCGGCCACCCTGAGTACCCCGACCTCCCCTATCAAACCTAGGAGCGACTGGAGCATCAGGAGTCTTTCTCTTCAAATCACTGGAGCCTCCGCCCCAACCAGAACCAGAGTATGGAGGCACCGCCCTGCGGCCCTCCCTTCTTGCTGCATTATCCCTCCATATCCTATTCTCCGCTTCCTCAGCGGTCAGAGCCCTCTCCACAGCCTGGGCATAGGTAGTCACTCCAGGAACTGTGGTAATTCTTACATCTCGGGCTATCATAACATTCAGCCCTCTAACAAATCTGTCCAGCCTGGCTGCATCGGTAGGCACAAGATCTGGTGTGAACTTCGCAAGCCTGTCAAATTTCAAGGCATATTCTGTAACTGTCATACTGCCCTGAACCAGCCCCACGAACTCATTCACCTTCGCTGCCCTGATGGCAACGTTATAATACTTCTGATTGAACAAATCCTTAAACTCTTCCCAAGTCAACGCGACAACATTTCTAGTCTGTGATGCCACCTCCCACCAGATTAGGGCATCCTCTCTCAGCATATAGGTGGCACAGTCCACCCTGTCATGACCTTCCACTCTCATAAAATCTAGAATGTTAGTGATCAAAGTCATCCACTGCTCAGCCTTTAGTGGATCAGGTCCACCCTCAAAGATCGGGGGTTGTTGCTTCCTGAACCGCTCATACAACGGTTCCACTTTGTTCCCAACATTAACTGGCTGTACCACAGGTACTATTGCCGGTGGCACAACAGGGGCAGCACTCCCAGATGGAGCCTGCTGCAGAATTCTGATCTGTTCATCTTGGCTCTGAAGCCTAGCTTGCATATCTGCCATTAACTGCTGCCAGTTCTCAGGGACTGGCGGAGGGGTTGGGCCCTGGTCATCCTCTCTAGCCCCAGACCTGCCGGCTTGTCATGTGGATTTCCTTGAACGCATAACTATTCAAGTCAATCTGCAATCAACGACTCGGAAATTAGGCTAAGATGAGAGGGTAATAATCTTTCCATAATCCATCACTGAATCTTCACTCATTCACAAGCAATCAAAGTATAGCAATTTATCCCAATATTCATTCACATGCACAGCAATGCTAATAAGCACGCCTCAATAGCATCATGCAATAGTCAAGGGCCAGGCCCCATCAGAATCTCATGCTCCCTATTCATCAGACAAATATCAACAATCATATCTCACTCAAATCACTTAAGCACGTAATCATGCATACACAATTACCAAACCCTGAGTTGAGCTTGTCTCCTGCGGCGAATGTACATACCCAGCCAGTCTTCAGGACCCATAAACCTAGGACGCTCTGATACCAAGTTGTAACGCCCTGGATAGCCAAGACCGTTACACTGTGTGTTTATAAAGTGCCAGACTTGCTAAGTAAGTCATTAGTACAAAATTGTGTTACTGAAACTGTAAAGGAACTAGGGTGAAAAGCGTTTTGGTCTCAAAAGTCAGGTTTTCATTAAGAAACATTGTTTATGTACACGGGATCCCAAAAATAACAGTTTAAAGGCCATTTACAAAAGTTACAAGGTTTAAATACATTAACCAGCCATACTAAGGCAAAACGAGCAGTTAGGTAATCCTTGTCGTGACTCACTCCTCGACCATGGCGATCGAACAGCTGGCTAAGTACATTCCACCTCGGAGCTCTCCTCCTCAGGCTTGGTCCAGCTTACCCTTGCCTTTACCTGCACCACGTAGCACCCGTGAGCCAAGGCCCAGCAAGATAACACAACAACAACATAGCATGAACAATTAACAAACAAATCAATAACTCATACTGCATTTTATAAAACTCAGATATATCATCAGTCAGTATAACCAAGTATTCCACATACTAAGCATTTCAATTCATATCATTCACAATTCAAAAATGATAACCAAGGCTAGCGCCCTCGGGCTGTTCCCTCTTTTATCCCGTTGTTCCTGGCTCCCAGTGGCCATTTCGCGCCCTGTGCGCTAAAATCACATACGGTACTCTTAGACCGTTTTCACATGTCCCATGGCATGATACCAACGTTGACACGATATAACTTTCGGGAGCACTTAGTCCCACCACAATCTCACAACCGGGTGCAGTTTTCTTACCTTTCAATTCACTGATTTCCGATGCCACGAAGCCACGAGCACGGTCCTCTACCCCGAGCCTCTCCAAAGTCCTAATCACAACACAAACGAAACATCCTTTGTCACTAATCAATCCAAAGCTACCTCCCCGGAACCAATCCCATACTCTCTGAACCCCCAAATCCCTACAACAATGCACCGAAGACATTCCTCGAACCCCCGGAGCAAAGGCTCAAAATTGCAAATTCTAACATCCTGAAATTGGCCTAGCGCCGCGGTGCAGCCCTGTAGGGCCGCGGCGCCCAGCAAGTTTGAGCCGCGGCGCCCAGCAAGTCAGAGACCCCATCATGCCCAGAAACAGCCTTGCGCCGCGGCGCTCCTTCGCGAGCCCAGAATTCTGGGTTTTTTTCCCCTACGTTTTCCCCGAACCCAAATCACTCCAAATCATCCTAACTTCATACCCAAGCCCCAAAAATTATTTAAAACCCCACATAGACCAACCAACAACCTATAAACACTATAATCCAGCTCAACTACACAATCACCCACAGAATTCACACTTAAATTCAGACTCTAACACTTAAGCTAAAACTTGAGAAAAGTACAAACCAGTCCTCTAAATCCTTAAACCATAACAGCTACGAAATTGCAAACATACTTAATACCGTTACCTCGATCAGAAATTCGACTTGAGCTTCCTCCAATCCAAGCTTGAGCTAGATTCCACCTTAACAAACCAGCTGAATTCCATGCAAGACAAACCATGGCTATCTCTCAATTCTTTCAAAAACCAAATTCAGATCTTAACAAAACAGAGACCAATTTCTTACCTCAGTATAAACCTTGATATATGCTTGATTCCACACCCTTAAGCCCTTCACTAGCCTCAAAGAACTCAGTTCAGCTCCTCTTCCACTTTGCCTTCTAGGTTCTTGATTCTCCCTTTCCTTCTTGATCTTTCTCGCCTTCCAAGTCTTAACTTCAGTTATACTTAGCATAAAAGAATCGTACATATCCTTTTCCCTCAGCCAAAGACATCTATACCACTGCCAAAAGACCTTTTTAGCCTCCCTCAAATATCCTTTTCTAACTAAACCTCAAGGGTACATTTTTCTATTACCTACTTTACAGTTTTACCACTTATCCAACAAAACCTGTTACTCTCTATGGTTACTAACAGTTACACAAGTTACCAAATCACCAGTTACCATTATCTAGCTTTCTAGGACCGTCTCGGCACGTGCGTCACATTGATACCACCACACCCACGTGGTACGATTCACATGTCATAATTATCACATAACGTAATACACATAATCACATAACATGCTTAAAATCATATCCATGCATCTAAATCATTAAAATCACACATAATTCCCATTATTCCCTCCAGGCACACTAATCAAGGCCCTTAAGCCTAATTAGTGAATTTGGGTCGTTACATTTTTGAGTTGTAAATAAATTGTAAATGTTCTTGTGGGCCCATGAACAGTTTTATGTATCAATAAAACATATCCTTTCCTTTTTATTGGTTTTCACCTTAACCTATTAATAACACCTAGAACACGTTTTTAACCAAAGGACTCAGGCAATGAGTCAAATTTTCGGTTCACCGTTCACCGTAACTGTTCTGGGGTAACAAGGGTGTTACACTCTAAGTTTGTTAATCTTATCGAGCATGCTTAATTTTTCCAACCTTGGGTTATGTGCCCCCAAGTAACCAGAATGTAGAAACTTTCTTGGTTGCTTTTAAAAACATTAGAACACGAACTAATACAATATAAAAAGGAAATTATTTAATAATCCATCTATTATTCAATCAAATGGCTTTTTATAAATAAGCCTTACATTGATGGTGGTACTACTGATAATATTTTTTCAAATGTATGGCGTTCCAGGTCCGTGGGACTACTTCCCCATTCAGCCAAGTTATCTTGAAAGTTCCTTCATGCAAATCCTCAACGACCTGATATGGTCCCTCACAATTTGGGCCTAAAACACCGTCCTTGGGATCCTTATTTTCTAGAAATACCCTTCAGAGAACCATATCACCCAATCCAAATCTACGCATCTTAACTTTAGAATTAAAATAGCAAGTGATTTTTTGTTGATAATGGGCGAGAAGTAAAAGCAACTCTTCTCGTTTTTCTTCAATCAGATCAAGAGATGTGTTAAGTAGTCCATCATTCTACTCTTGATGGAATGTCCTTTTCCTGTGAGTGGCTACCATGGCTTCGACTAGAAGCATGGACTTGCTTCCAAAAGTTAAGGAAAAAGGAGTATGCCCCATGGAGGTTCTGTGAGAACTTAGGTAGGCCCACAGTACTTGCGGGAGCAGTTCGGGCCACAGTCCTTTGGCTTCGTCTAACCTCTTCTCCGGGCTTGCCTTTAAGGTTTTGTTCACAGCCTCAACCTGCCCGTTGGCCTGCGAATATGCTATTGAGGAGAAACTCTTCATAATGCCATATTTTTCACAAAAATCAGTAAAGAGATCATTGTCGAATTGTGTCCCATTGTCTAACACGATCTTTTCAGGAAGCCCAAATCGACATATAATACTCTTCAGCACAAAGTCTAGGACTCTTTTTGAAGTGATGGTTGCAAGAGGTTCGACTTCTACCCACTTCGTGAAATAGTCGATTGCCACCACCGCGTAACGAACTCCTCCCTTTCCCATAGGTAGGGACCCTATTAGGTCGATTCCCCATACCACGAATGGCCATGGGGATGAGATCATCGTTAGCTCAACTGGAGCAGCTCGAGAAACTATGGCAAAACGCTGGCATTTGTCGCACTTCTGAACATACGAGATTGAGTCTTTTGTTAGAGTGGGCCTAAAATAGCCCTGCCTCAATATTTTCAGTGCTAGGTTTTGCCCCCAGCATGATCTCCACAAAATCATTTGTGCACTTCTTGCAAAATGGTTTTAGCTTCCTCGAGCAGAACACATCGTAGGAGAGGCAATGAATGACCACGTCGGTACAAGGTCCCATCCACTATCACATACCGGAGAGCTTGATAAGGTATTTTTCTCGCATCATTTCTATCGTCAGGTAGCCTTCCTGTTGTGAGGTATTCCATTATGGGAGTCATCCAGGTCAGTCTTGTGTCGATCATTTCAAATTCTATCATTTCTGTTACACTCGAATTATCCAAGAACTCCACTGGCACTACATTTAATGTCTCAGCTTCTTTTTTGGTGGCAAGTCGTGCCAAGGCGTCAGCATTTGAACTTTGCTCGCAAGGTACCTGTTCAACAAAATTGTACTAAAATTTAGAAAGTTCTCCCTTCACCTTAGCTAGGTAGGTCACCATCTTGGTACCTCGAGCTTGATATTCTCCCAATAGCTAATTGATCACGAGCTGAGAATCACTATAGCATTGGATGGCTTCATTGTTGGATACCTCAAATATGAATCTCAGAGCTATATGAAATCGATGCCCTTCTAGGGAGATTAAGATGATTCCAACTCCCGATCCGTTCTCGTTTGATGATCCATCCACGAAGATTTTCCATAACTCCTGCACCGGCTCCTTCAAGAGCTCCTCTTGAAATCCGAAGCATTCAGCCATAAAATCAGCAAGGGCCTGACTTTGATTAAGGTCTGTGGTATGTACAATATCTCAAACTGGCTACATTTGATAGCCCATTTTAACAGATGTCCCGACGTTTCAGGTTTTGGTAAAACCTACCTTAAAGGTTGGTCGATCATGACGTTGATTGAATGGGACTGGAAATATGGTCGGAGCTTTCGGAAAGCCAATATCAGACAAAATATCAGTGGATATCATGATTCAGCTCTGAGAAGTCTCTTGCTTATATAATATACTTGTTTTTTAGAATGGTCTTCTTCTCGAACTAATATGACACTGACTGAATTTTCTGTCACGGCCAAATAAACGAATAGAGGTTCTCCAGACATAGGCTTAGATAACACTGGGGGCTCGGCCAGGTGCATTTTTAGGTTAAGTAATGCCTGTTCGCATTCTTCAGTCCACTCAAATTTTTTATTTCCCCTGAGAAAGTTGTAGAATAGCAGGCACTTGTCAGTGGATTTCAAAATAAAACGATTCAAAGCTGCCACCTTTCCAGTCAGGCTTTGAACTTCTTTACGCGACCTGGGCAAGGGAATTTCTAACAACGATCTGATTTTCTCGGGATTCGCCTCTATTCCCCTCGTGTTGCCTATGATACCCAGAAATTCCAGATGTCACTCCGAACGTGTACTTCTGAGGATTCAGCTTCATGTCATACCTCCTTAAGATTCCAAAACATTCTTCTAGATTGGATACGTGATTATCGGCAGTCTTTGATTTGACAAGCATATCATCGACATACACTTCCATACTTCTCCTGATTTGATTAGGAACATTTTGTTGACTAAGCGTTGATATGTAGCTCCAGCATTTTTCAGCCCAGAGGGCATGACTTTATAACAATATACATTATTTGGGGTCATGAAGCTAGTATGTTCCTGGTCTGCAGGATTCATCGCAATATGGTTATATCCAGAATACGCATCCATGAAGGACATGAGCTCGTGACCTATCATGGCATCTACCAACTGATCAATCCTTGGTAGTGGAAAGCAATCCTTGGGACAAGCTTTGTTCAGGTCGGAGAAGTCGATGCAGGTCCTCCATTTCCCATTTGGCTTTGGGACCAGCACGGGATTGGCGACCCAGGTCGGGCATTTTGCTTCACAAATAAACCCGCACTTTAGTAGTCGAGCTACTTCTTCCTTAAGAGCCTCAGCTCGAACTGTTCCCAAGCGTCTCCATTTTTGGGATTTTGTAGGTCCTGTCCAAATTTAAAGTGTGCATGATTACACTCGGGCTTATTCCCGCCATATCTTCATGTGACCAGACGAAAACGTCCAGATTCTCTTGTAAGAAATTAATCATCTCCTTCTTCCTTTTATCATTAAGATTCTTCCCAATCTTTACGACTCTTGAAGCTTCATTGGGGTCAATGTTTACCTCCTCAAGCTCCTCTATAGCTTGGAGTTCTGACCTGTCTTCGCCTATCCGTGGATCAATGTCATCGCGTTGGGCATCGTTACTGTCCTCTTTTTGCTGAGGTTCTTCCTTCCCGTAAGTAACTTCTACTTCCTGAGACTCCTCACCTCCGTCATTTATGACCATAGCTTGCTACCCGGGTTGTGATTTTCCCTTCATAGAAATGCTATAGCATTCTCTGGCAGCGAGCTAATCACCTCTGACGGTGCATAGACCCACTGGTTTAGGTTTCGTTGTGTGGCCACCTAAGTTTTAATCTTTGTCGTCCGCTACACAACCGTCTTCCTCTTCACAACCGCCACCGTCTCGATCTCACACTGCTAGACCATCCTCATCACGAGCTACTGATGGCTCAAGCACCCAGTTTGGAGACTGAGCAGTAGTTTGCATCTTATGAAAGTGTTGACGGTAAAAACTCGTCAATGACTAAAGGTTAGAAAACTCATATTTTTATACTAATGATAACTTAGAATCAGATGGAAAGAACTTGAATCAACAGAAAAACCAGAGCTACAATGGAACAAAGATCATATATTTCTTAAACCTCTCCTCATACAATCAGTTTTCCCACCCCCTAACCTGATAGGTCGAAACCTATTTATAGGTGGGCTCTATTGGCCCCCTGATACAAGTAGGTCCCAAGGGACGTGTACGTATGCAGGTACAGGGTCAGGGTAGTGGCTCAGGACATAGTGGTGTCTGCCCTGACAATGCCCAAGTAGTGGTGTAGGACATCCTACTGTGGACTCTGGAATATTGTCGGGGGTGCTCAGGTTGTGCCTCCATTCTCCGTACAGGTTCGTACAGCCACTACTCGTCAGACGCTGATGACAGGGCCACGCCTCTGACCCCTTCATGATCGTACATCCTATATCAGTGCGCGTACCTGGTACCCTAGGATCACATGGCACCTCTCCTTAGTATTTCTAAGTGTTCCTCGTACGCATATTGAGGAGGCTCCAAACATGAGAAGTAGCAAGGCTGCGCCCTCGCCTAGCAAGGGTGGCCAACAGTGCGGATGCATGCGCCCATGGGTGCGGGACCCGTGAGAAGCGGCGGGGCTGCTCCCTCGCATAGCGAGGCTAGCCTAGGCTGATCACACGGTGGCTAGGTGCGATGCCTCCCGTAGACGCGGTGCGCGGGAGGCTTACCTTGACCCTCGCATAGCGAGGGTGATGCCTCGATATACCCATGTCCAGGCACTTGGGCGCGCGCGGGAGGCTTACCTTGACCCTCGCTTAGCGAGGGTGATGTCTCGGGGTACCCATGGTCGGGTACTAGGGCGCACGCGGGAGGCTTACCTTGACCCTCGCATAGCGAGGGTGATGCCTCAGGGTACCCATGTCTGGATACTTAGGTGTACACGGGAGGCTTGCACCGCGCGGTACAAGGCAGCCTCACATAGCGAGACATAGGGTAGCCTTGAATGGCGAGTCCCTCACATGACAGCCCTTGAAGACTTATGCTCGGATGCCTATGTCTATGTATCTTGACACTTTAGCTTATCACCCTGGTGTGGGCACATTGGACCTTGGAAAGCCTTCAAGAATGGACACCATTTCAAATATTTCTTAGGATATTACTTGACATTTACAAAAAGGAATCCATAGGTGATGATGTGACACATTGAGGAGTTATGTCATTCGGATCAGGATCAACGTGCACGATATTTTACTATGCACAAGTTTCAAGCATAATTTTATGAAACTTTTGCGCGTCATTCGGGATACAATGATTATCCCCATTTTTCTGAGGAGCTTAGGCGACCATACCAGCCTCCAGCTGTTCATGATGATGATCCACCTGCTACAAATGGCGGTGACACGGCTATGGACCCTTAGTCCTAGCTGCTCTAGTTTGTTTTCTCTCCTTTAATTTTATTGCACACTGGGGACATTTTTTATTTTAAGTTTGGGGGGAAGGCAAATTTTTTTTTTTTATTTTGGTTTTTATGGGTAGTTTATTTTTGTACTATTAATGTTGACCTTATGACCTATGGGCTTCGATGATAAACTGGTGCTAAACTTTTTGATATTATTCGGAATGTGTGGATAACTTGCGGATTGTGTGCTTAACCTATTATGCTTACTTTTGGTATTGTTGTATGAATATGTGTTGCTCTACTTGTTCTATACATATTATGATTTTGTGTGTATATGAAGACTTGGTTTGAATTGGTTGATATTGAGATAAACTAGAATTTGTGTAATTGATTTGTTGAGGTGAAATTATAAATCTTTGTTGTGTAGAGATGATTAAGGCAATTTTTGTTGAAGCGCTTAAGCCAAAAAGCTAACATTGATACATTATCCTTTGTTGTCTTATTTTGAGTTAATTTCTCCAACATTTGTTCTTTGCTAAATAAATGCATATTTATACTTGATTATGAACCTTGACCGTGATTCCTATTTTGCATCATGAGCATAGGTTGTTTTGTAATGAGTAAAAGTATGATGTAAGTAGGACGAGAAATGTTATGAAAGTATCATTTTGGAAAAGGAATTTATATGTATAATAAGTTATGATCGACTTGTTTTATGTTGCAAAATTTTCTTGTTATGAAAAAAAAAAGATACAAAGAAAGAAAAATTCATGATGAAAAGGAAAAGAAAAATAGCAAGAGATTAAATCTTATAGGATTGTAACTTCACTTGTGCTAAAGAAAAGCATTGAATTGAAGTGTTAAAAAGGATTTTGAAAGGGAGTTGTGTATTATTGAGTTTAGTTGTTTTGTGAGTTTATGGTGTGAAATTAGCCTAAATGACTTTCTCATCCACCATTTACCTAAGCCTAATGATATATGCCTATAAATTCATTTTGATCTATATGATTTTGATTTACATTAGTGGAGAGGAATTGGTTATGCAAGCTTATGGTTATCTTGATTGTTTTGTGGTATGGGAAGTATTTATGCACATGAACCATATGTTATATAGAATTTGTAGAATTGACATATACACACTTTAATGGTAAGACAATATTGGAAGTTTGAGTTTGATACGTTGAAATTCTAATCCTTTGTTTTGAAGTGCATGTTGGATAATTGTAAAAGAGTTCGGTATGTTGAGATAAATTGCCCTTGGTCTATGATTTTTTATTTGGTCATTCCAATAATTTAAGTTTTATAGCTTTTAGTTTTATGTTTTATTTTGTCATTGCTTGAGGATACACAATAGTTCAAGTTTGAGGGTGTGATGAGTGCACATTTGTACACTCATTCGTGATCATTAATAATATGAATTATTGTGTTTTTCTTAATATTTTTGTATAAATTTGATGTTTTTTTTGTAGTGTGCAATGTTGAGCTTAAAATGATGATTTTATAATGAATTTGGAGTACATTGTACATAATTGAGTAAAGTGCCGAAAACAAGATGCAACTAGGTCAAGAACCACGCAAAATCAAGAAATGTTATTTCAGGCGCAATAGCGCCGCGTATGAAGCACAATAGCGCCGATCGTAGACAAAAAAATATTTTGCGTGCAAATAATGAGACTTTGGGAAAATAAGTTAGGAGCAATTGCGCCGCTTGCTAGGTGCCATAGCACCATACGTCTACCGATTTTAATAAATCTATTTTTAAAACGTGATTTTTACGAGCATATAAATAAAATCTTATAGCTTCTATTTTTGAGGGCTAGACACATATAGACGACGTTTTAGGTCAGAGAAAGAGGGCTATTTTAAGCAACGAGTTGAAGATTTTTGTTGTTCGCCGATATTTCGGGTGACGATGCAACTGTTCGCAATTTGAATTCAAATATGGGCATAGTTGATATTTAGATAAATATTTATGTAGAAATATCTTGTTATTGTATTTTAAATTAAAAAAAGACGTGATTCCTTCCCGATTTTGTGCAGTAGATATTTGAGAGAATTCCTACTATAAATAAGAGTCGTTATATTTTAGGACGCTTTTCATTACTTTGTACACCAAAATTCTACATAAAATCTCTGGGTTCATCTTTAGATTTTTTTTCCAATTATCTTTTGTGATGGAGGTGATTATGTATATTGTCCTATAGATATTTCAGGAAATTATTCAAGGTTTATAGCTCTTCATATAAAGCCAATGGTTAACTTTGTATCTTTAATCATTACAATTTAAAAGTTAAATGATATTACCCTCGATGTTTTTCACAAAAAATAAACAAATAAAAACAAAACAACTCTTATAAATGTTAGAAAATTCCTTGGGATCAATGAATTTGTCCAAAAACAAGTTGGTTTATATGGAGAGAAAATAAAATAAGGCTAAGCAAAAGAATAAGAAATTTAACAGAAGATGTAAAAACAATGACAAATATTCAGCGGTTCCTTTCTATCCCTCTATTTCCCATTGTGTCTATTACAACATTTGAAATATTAAGGCATTATTAGCCTCTAACATAGTTACTGATTTTTACAAGGAAATCAAATTTAGTCTACAGATAGTATAGCAACTAAATAGTAGACATGTAATGTGTATTTGTGATGCTGCTGCTTCTGTAAATGGGGGCTTGAACAAAGATATTACCCTTTATGTAAATTATGGGTCTGCATGCCCAGCAATATCATCATCATCATCACTTGGATCACTTTCTTCATCAGTAGTGTGCTCCTCATCACTCTCCTCTTCAGGTGTCATGTTGGTGATATGCTCCTTTTTCGCATATCGCTCGCAGTACTCTGTATTCACAAACAAATCGTAGATGAACATATGAAATTATGCTGGGATGAAAATATCATTAGAGAGAGAGAGGGTAGAACTAACTTACTGTGATAAAACAATTTCAACAACTAATCAGTCTTTAAGAGAACAATGAAGAGTTTATGCTATCACAGCCTTGGACTTAGTACCACATTTGAACAAGACTGCTAGTCACAAACCTAGTTCTAGATGAGTAACATGATTTCTTAAGTAGAGTACTTGCAACCATAACCATCACCATAAGATGCTTTTTTCAATTTTCAATACCAGAAATTCTTTACAGAACTGAAAAATTATATTCATGACTAGCTTGATCATCTTCTCTGGACAAAAACTCTCACAAACAGAATCCATCTCCAAAACACCAATGCCATTGTTACGGTCAGATTGAATTTAAAATATGGGATAGATACTTTGTTTCTATGCTTCGAGAGTGCAAAAACCAAAGGGTGGGCTAATTACACATGAAATTTTCACCTTTTACTTTCTGGTCATATAGCTTTCGATCCTTCATCATCAATGATGCAGCATCACCATTAAGCGGGTCTGAAGGATTTGGGTAAAGTAGGAGTTGTGGAAGGAAAACTTCAAAAACATTTAGAAGATCTGTGATAGAAAAAATCAAAAGAACCCACGTGAATCCAGAAAAAGAGAGTAAGGTAGAGAAATAATGATAAAAGATAAAAGTAAAGAATTTGTTTTAACAAATCCATTGGATAAAATGTGCCTCAATGTTCTAAAATCTACTAAGATGGAATGAAAAATACCGAACATTGGACTCCATGACTGGTTAATTACATCTAAGCAGACAGAACCAGATCTGCAATTATTGATAGGCAGCAGCAATCAGTTTAATAGACAAAAGATTCAAAAGAATTGAACATCTAAACTACCTTTCAGGTAGTTACTTAAGAAATGTAATTATTATATCGTTAATGTTGCATGCTTCAAAAGATTTTGATAACATTTAACAAGTATTAGCTTTCCATCTCTAATTCAATTAAATAAGCTGTCTTTAAATTGTGGGGTGCTTACAGCTCATCCACATTTGGGTGGAAAATCTTGTTCACAAACCCAATAGAAGGAGATTTGTAAGGATAAGCATCAGGAAGCTCAACACGTATCTTCCAGAACCCGCCTTCGTAAAGGCCTGCAACCACCATATTTTAATAAGATAAGAAGTACAGTAAACTGAAGCAGAGAAGTGAAAACGAAGTAAATATAAGAGAGAGATTGGATTTTTAAACTTTGATGGCGGAAATTATAGTCGTGACTCTAGTAACACTAGATGTAAGAATCAGAAGTCATGTTCATAATCATTAAGTACTGTGAGATTGATCCTTGCAATAGAAAGACCCCAACAACGAGTCATTTCACTCTCCAAACTTCTTAAAAAATTAATGTGTCAACCAAAAGAAAAGATTCTCACAAATATGTGAATGGACCAAATCTTTGTTTTTTTTTTCACATGAAATACCATGTAAACTCATTGCTAGTTTAACGTTCTCTAAAATAACTTAATCTGAGTAAACTTAATTAATTAAGAAGTAGAAGAGTGAGAAGAAGAAGAAAGAAAAGCATTACTATCTTTTGGGCCATGGAATTCCACATTGAACTCGTTGAGGCCATCATTTATTGTCTCAACAGTGTAATCACTCATCATCCTGAACAGCATTGACAAAACTTCCATGAATAAAACAATATAAGAATATCATCAGCTTTGACAAGTTAAATAACAGTTCCCACTAGATTAACATAAGTATAGAACGACTGGCAAAACATTTACAGGGGGTAGAAGTAAAAGCGAAAAAATTATTGAAACAAAAGTACTTTTAGCTAGGTAGAAACTACAGAAACTTTTACACAAACACACATACAAACATATACATCAAATAAAGAAATCCCCATCATACAAATATAATATTCATGCAAAGGAGCATAAAATCATTCAAAACTTATCAAAGAATATCTATAAAATGACAATGTAATCTGATCCTTCTAAAAACTCATCATACAGGGTCAAATTGCAATAACTAGAGAAAACATTAAAATATGAAAACATTGCATCGCTATAGTGCTCAAGAAACATCAATATACCTAAGAAATAAGGCCATCAACTCAACATTCAAAACGTACATAAATTGCATTAACAAAAATAATGTAGATCTCCCACTCAACAATAAGGGGTAATAGCAAAGAGCCACTTACAGCTTCATGACATCCATCTCTCTCCTTTTACTTGGAGAAGACATTTTGAGTCGAATAATACTAATTCCAAAACCTGAGAAAAAACAGTGTCAACAAAATCATTTTCTTTCTCCTTTAATTACCAAAGAAGCAATAAACTTTCCAAGGTTTATTTGTCGGTGTGCGTGTGAGTCCACAATGGTTGCATTTAAAATGGACTTGCAGAGATCCAAATGTGAAATCAGGTAGTGAAGCAAACATCCAAAGTAAACAAAAAATCTTACTCTTCATAGAATTTTCAAACTAGGACTAAGAGGAAAAATCAGACACCAAACCATATCTTAACTGTCAAAAGTACAAACAAGCACATACCAAATATCTCCCAAAACATGAGTGAAATGATGAAAACAAGCCACAAGGCCTTTATGCTGTTATGCTGGTGCATGATAACTAAGAATAGACAATACACTAGAAATGACTCTGGGCCAGCAAAAACACTCTAATGTTCAAGCTACATATTCTGAATTGAAAACGTCAAAATCATGTAAAAAAATTCCCAAAGACAATAAACAATATAGACACATTTGAATATACACAATAACAATGACAAGTTTGCTAATTTATATCATACTTGCATAGAATTTTATTCACATTTCAGCCTCCTACTGAAGATCAATACAGTAAAATTTTGAAGATTAGTACCTGTTCAGATCAAAAAGTTCAAACTCAGATACAGTAAAACCCAAAGTTTTTCATATTTGATTCTACACCGCTTGTCCAGCAACCAAAACAAAACCATTATCAACCAAGTTGGTAAAACAAACAGAAAACCGACATCAAAATCTTAGCCTCCAGTTTACTAATTCTTACAAGCTCAAACATTGCATGTAAAACAACGTAAACTTGTTAAGATCTAAATCCAACCCATAAAACTAAAAATCAAAAGACAAACAACATAGATTCTCGTTTTCTTTCTCTGCTATATTAAAAGAAAATCACAAAAATAGATAATGGGAAATGGAAAACTGGTTACCTTAAAAGAGCGAGTGAATTTTTATGGGAAAATTAGGAGAAGTTGTTAATGGGTCGTGATTGTAGATTCGCGAGAACCAAAGAGGAAAAGGTAACAGGGGATGATAAAGAAAAAGAAAATAGAGAGAGAGGAAGGGAATGGGTAGATGTGAATGTAATATGTAATGATGTAGTCATGTCATTACAGGAGCACGTGTTCAAAATATGGTGTCCCAACGTGGTGCCAAACTTTGCGCTAGTATATTTAGTTAATGGTGATTGATTAAAGGAAAATTTGACTTTCAATGCACTAAGTGATATTATATGATAAAATTATACAACGGAAAAAATCCTCATATTTTTTGGATTAATAAAAATGCCCTTATCATAAATTTCCCTCTTTTTCTCCTATTGTTTTTTCCCTCTCTATCTCTCACGTTTTCCCTCTCAATCTCTCAAGCTCTTGTACACAAAAAAAAATAAGGCAGCTTAATCTATACACATTTTCGAGCTTATTTCAGGAAAAGTTGTGAATCATTTCAAGACAATGACTTCATTTTGGATTTCGGATAAAAAATCGTATGGATAAGTATATATTTGTTATATGTAGTGAGGAAAATTGTTTATCAACATTGCTTTTGCTATTTCGAACAGATCTGTGTATGCCTTCATATTTTATTGTAATTTTTCACTGTCGGAATGAATTTTCGTTCCTTTCTTGGTTTTGTTTTGGGAATTTTGTCTGCCTCGATGGGACTCGATGGTCCTCGATGGACCTCGATAAATCCTCATATATTATATTATTTGTATACATCGATATGCCTTGATGGACCTCAATAAAACCCTCACATAAGAGGGGAAATGGCTACCTCGATATGCCTCAATGGGCCTCGATAACATCCTCACATAAGGGGGAAATGGCTACCTCGATATGCCTCGATAGAGGCATAAAACTTAATTATGTAGTATTGCCTCGATAGGACTCGATTGGAATCGATGGGCCTCGATGGGTTGACCTCGATAGTGTGATAGTTTGACCTCGATAGAAATCGACATTTTGCTGTTTTATGTTGTAGTTTAATTTTTTGACCTTTTTTTTGTTGCAGATTCGACTGTTTCCATATTTGTTGCATTCAATGGTGTTTGGTGTAACGCCCTAAACTCCAGGGACCGTTACGGTGCACATTGCAAATAGTGTTAAACTCGTTAATCGAGTCATTTGGGCATAAACGTGTAACTAAGTATGATTAGCAGTTTAGGGATTAAAAATTTCGGTTAAGATATAACGTTTCACTAGAACGTTTACTGTATACATTGGGATCCCAAAAATATAATTTAAAGGTTTATTACAACAAAATATTTACAACCAACCAATCTAAGCGGCAAAACAGAGTATAACCCTAGTTCCTCTCCTTCAAACCTCGGCCGTGGCGGTCAAGCAGCTGCATATGTACACGTCATCACCTAAGCTCTCCAACTTAAGGATGGTCCATGTAACGCCCTGGATAACCAAGACCATTACACTGTGTGTTTGAAATAATGCGAGACTTGCTAATCAAGTCGTTTGATTAAAATGTGAATCTAATGTTACAAACAAGTTAGGTTTAAAAGATTTTGATTATAAACGAATAATTTTCATTAAAATACATGTTTGGTACATGGGATCCCAAATTAAGGTTTAAATAACGTAATTACAGAATTTCCAAAGCTTATAAATAACAAAGCCACTCTAATGGCAAAATACACGTTTTAGGTTCTCGTTCCTGTACAAAACCTCGACCGTGGCGGCCGAGCAGCTGACAATGTACATCTCGCCCCCAAAGCTCTCCAACCCATGGTCAACTTCCCTTATCCTTGTCCTTACCTGCACCACGTAGCACCCGTGAACCAAGGCCCAGCAAGAAAACATAACATTTAGGACACAATTACTAATGATACTCAATTATTTCACAAGACATAACCAAGTACTCAACAGAACACAACATTCATCCATTCAACGATAATAATCAACAAGCTAACGATCTGCCATTCAACTAACCAACAAATCATAATCATCATAATAATTGCACTCAAATCACTAGATGGTTAGGGCCAACAACTTAGGTCGCACCCTCTGTCTAACCCACTGACTCCGGCCCGCTTAAACCGAGCTCAGTGCATAATATGCTGTCCTCGGCTACCAGTGGCCGAGCCGCGCCCTGTGCGCATATGTAAACTCCGGCGCTCTTAGGCCGCTCGTTTACTATTTACATGGCATGATACCATCCATTTACATTATACATGGCATAATACCATTCTTTCAAAGCATGCACAATAGGGAACCCTTAGTCCCATTACATATCCACAACTGGGTGCAGTTTTCTTACCTTTAGTTCCAAGTTCTTTAATTAGGAAAGACGACCCCCGACCATGATCCCACCCCGAGCCCAAGCGTACACCTAGTCACAACCATGACAAATGATTCCATCAATATTCGAGTAAAGGTTTCCGGATATAGTTCTAGCTTCCGAGACATCGAGTTCCACCAAACACGGTGGTGGAATCGATCCCAAGCACCCTAGGTTAGGTTCCCGTGCTTAAAGACTCCAAAAGGCCACAAATGCCCTTAAGGGCCGCGGCCCCTGAGACTTGCGCTGCGGCCCGCCCCCTAAAACAGAGGCTAGGCCTCTCTAACCACAGACACGCGTCGCGGCCCTGCCCCTGTGGCGCCGTAGCGCTCCCTCATCTCAGAGCCCTCCTGGCTCTTCCTTGCTCCGAAGGGCCGCGACACTCTAGAACAGACCCGCGGCCTAGCCCTGTGAAACCAGAAAAACTACCATTTTTAATATTCAAACCTCACCCAAATCCACCCTAGACCATCCCAATAACATAACTCAACTATCCTAACATTCTAACATGTTTCCAGCAACAGAACCCAGCAGAAATCTAGTCTAAAAACTCATTAAAATCCCATTTTAATTTTTGAAACTCAACAACCCAAGAACACAAGAAAACCAATCATAAAATGCTCAGAATTCAAGCACTAAAACGAGAATTGGAGTTTACCTTCTCTGTTGAATCAATTCTCTAAAGGATTCTTGAGCTAACTTCCAAGTTTGAGCTTCAATCCAACCCTTCAATATCAAAATCCATAAACACCTCAAAACCCAGCAAAAACACAGAATTTATCACCATGCACAAAGCTTATATCTTACCTCAGTTCTTGATTGAATTCCTTAGCTAAACACAGAACTAATCCTTCAAGACTCCAGCCCCAATCCACTGAATTTCCCAGCCACAAATCCTTTGATTTCACTGAGTTCCTTGAGAGAGAAGAAGAGAGGGAGAGAAGAGTCGGTTTAGCCTTTTGTTCCATTGCTTTCTAAAGTTTACTTAGTCTATCCTTAGGTACTTAAGTCAATCCCAAGGCTCGGGGTACCGAAAATGTCCCCGAGGGAAAAATGGTAAAATTCCCCAATATTCCCGCCTAGACTTCCTAACCTCAAATATATCTCCAATTATTTATTTCCGTAACCCAATAGCCCAAATAAACATCTAATACCCAAAATACCCCTTGACTTGCCCCAAGTCAAGTATCACGTCTCGTTGTGACTTTCCCGCTACTTGCCCCCTAGGATCGCCTCGTGGCGAAAGCTGCAAACACATATATCCACATAATAATGTGGTCTTAACAGTTTATCACAGAATCACATTTATGCCCTAACGGGCCACAATTACAGTTATGCCCTTACAACCAAATAGGGCCCGCATGCTTATCCAATACTCATAACACATGCATTTCATATAATCATGCATATCACACCATTTAATCACATAACTTCCAGTTATGCCCTCCCGACACACTAATCAAGGCCCTTAAGCCTTATTAGTAATTTTGGGTCTTTACAGTCCAGCTTTCTTTTGCATTTACCTGCACCACATAGCACCCGTGAGCCGAAGCCCAGCAAGAAAACTCAATATGCTTATGAACAATCATATTATGATATCAAATCATATCTAGCATGCCTAGCAGACATAGTTTTATTCAAGCATGCAAATAAATTCAAACAATGCTGGGGAATCAAGGATAAGAAATCCTACCCTCCTGATTGGATGACTATCAAGTCAATCCTAATCAGATGAGTGTTTCAACACTTGAGGTTCTGGTAAGCCATACTGAGTGACCAACAAGCAAGTCCCTACGGGGCTCAGTACCCAAAGCCATGCAAATGATGATTAGAATGATCATACAGAGCTCATAGCTCTGAACAGATGAGTGAATATCACTTGGAGGTTCTGTTAACCATACTGAGTGACTGACAAGCAAGTCACTATGGGGCTCGGTGCCCATAGCTGTGTAACAAAACTGTTACCTGGGCTTTCCTGCAATGGCTCTAATCAGATGAGTGACTGATGGGTAGTCACTAGCTTTAACAGATGAGTGACTGCTGAATAAGTCACTAGCTTAAACATATGAGTGACTGCTGGGTAAGTCACACAAGTGCTTTTAGTTTTCATCGAACTTGAGGTCGGTTCGGCATTAATGTTCTTGTTGAGTCATCTAATGCAGATGTCGATTAGATCTAATCTTTGTTGGCTTGCGTTGAATACGCTAAGGTCGTTCCTGACTTATGAGTCAGCACTGTGTGACCAGTGCCCAGTACCACTGTCGAACTTGACTAATGAGTCACAACTTCACAGTTGATATTGACACCTTTGCCAATTCTGACTAATTAGTCAGTGCCATGCACAAGTAAGCAATGCTACCAAACATATGTCATATGTCGAATATTCAAATGTAGGGCATTCAGCATGCTTACTTAACAGTTGCTAGCACAATTATGATCATGTACAAACACAGAGACTCAAGCTCTGATCAATCTCATAGTTAATATTCATGGCATGCCCTAATCACATGTTTCTTGTGCATCACATGCATCACACTTAATCATCTAGCATGCCTCAATAATAACCATATGCAAATGAGCAAGATTGCTAAGCATTCAATATGCTATCACTGTTTACATTTAAACATCCAACATGCATCAAGAATAACCATGCATGTCACATATGGGGTGCAGTTTTCTTACCTTTGGTCCAAGCACAGGTTACCAATAAACGAGCCACAAGCACAATCCCGATTCCAAGCCTCTAATGATAACCTAGTCACAACCACAAATTGTGATCCAATGAGTTCAAGTTCTTAAATCAATCCCGGAACCAAAACCTAGCCTCCAAGACATCAAACCCCACCAATCCAGGTAGTAGGAATGATCCCGAGGCCTAAAACCAAGTTCCCGAGGTCAAAACACTCAAACGGGCTCAAACCTGCCCAAGGGTTACGGCCCTAACACCTTGAACCGCAACCCCCAGCCACTCCAGGAGCAAGGGTCGCGGTGCCCCTCACACAAGGCCGCGACGCCCAACAAGGCCAAAACCTCCCTAGCAGCTTCTTCGAGCTAGGGTCGCGACCCAACTTCGGGCCAGCCATTTTCTCCGTTTTCAACCTTTTAAAACCTCCCAAAAACATACCTAAACACCCCCAAATCCAAAAATCAAAGTTCCCAAACATCTCCATGATCCAAAACCCATAAAACCCAAGCTTCAATTCAATCAAAAACACCTCAAAACACAAAGTCCATTTCAAGTTTAACAACTTTAAAAACTTAAAACTTGAATTACCTCCAATTGAGTTGTTTCCAGCTAAATCCTTCGGTTAGTAAGCTTCAAATCTTCCCTAGGATTGTTATGCCTCAATCCTTGCTTGATTTTGATTCCTAGAACTCAATTTATCTTCAAAAATGCGATCGGAGACGAAAATGGAACTTTGAGGGAGAGAGAACGTACAGAACGTTCTTTTTATTTCTTAAAAGGTTACTTCAAGCTTAAGTAGCCTCAACCAAATCCTAATGCTCGGGGTCCCAAAAACACTCCCGGGGACAAAATAGTCAAAACCTCCAGAATTTCCCCCCGATCTTACTAACTCCCAATTTATCACCAAATATTAATTCCCATTACCCAATAACCCGGTAATGCTCTAAATACCCCTTGATTTATTCCAAGTCAAGCTTAAATCCCATTGTGACTTTCCCACTAGCTTACCTCCTAGGATCGTCTTGTGCTGAGTAACCCTAGCATAACCAAACAATAATAAAGCACCACACACATATCACATATATGCCAAATATGCCCGAAATGGCCAAAATATGAAAATCACCCAATTACTCAGAAATGGGTTCACATGCATATTTAATACACCTAACACATGCATATTATCATTTAATATCACAATAAATCAATTATAGCCCTCCCGGCCTCCTAATCAAGGTCCTAAACCTTATTAGGAAATTTGGGGCATTACATTTGGGAACTCGAAAATAGGGATTGGATTTTCAGGGATGCTGAAAATCAAGTTCTGCCCGTGGAGAAGGGTGTGACGTATGAGCAACTACTTGACATTCTGTACGATGAGCTTGAAGTGGATAAATGTGTGCATGAATTGAAATTTGAGGTCCCGTACACATGCATATCACAATCCGTCAAACCTACCGTTATAAAAAATGATAGTCATGTGCGTGCATTCATTGGTTTAGCATCAAAATCTGTAGAGAAGCTCATTCATCTATGTGTGACATTGATTAAGAAGGGAGGTATAAGAAATGCATCGGCTTCTACCAGCGTTAATAAAGAAGTTCGATTTGAAGAGAGCATTTCTCCTCCATGTCATGGTTTCAAAGGAACTCAAGGTGACGTTGGAACATGTGTTCCCGAGACAAATCCAGACGTCATAGTCCATGATGATATCCCGGTTAGAGATCCGCCATATGTGCATGACACAGCGAAATACGATCCCTATGGCTACGATCCTTATGTCAACGACGATGCTGCTGCTGTTGCAACAGATCTCGGTGGGCCAGATGCTAGGGAAGATTTTCCAACACAGAGTTCGTATGTTATGGTAGATGAGGAGCGCAGAATAGAAGATCGGCAAACACCTGGGACCAGTAGTAGTCATCCAGATCCAAGTAGAACCGATGATAGTTTTAGATGGAGTTCTCCATTGGACTTAGGTGAAGATCGTAGAACATGGAGTGCTCCCATGTTCACCAAAGAGGATATAGAGGCATCACATCAACATCATTCCTCAACCAGCAAAGCTTCAGGAGAATTGCACCTTGGGAAGTTCTTTTAGAACAAGCTTGAATTGAAAACCAAAGCATCCATATTTGCGATGACGAATAATTTTGAGTTTATGGTGAAGAAATCTAGGATTAATGTGTGGTACATTACCTGCAAGGATCCTGATTGTGGTTGGAGATTTAGGGGTAAGAAAAAAATGTGATCTGAAATGTTCGAGATTACTGTATACAACGAAGTACACACTTGCTCACAAGAAATTCAAGATAAGGACCACCGTCAAGCATCGCCGTGGGTTGTTGGGCACCTAATCAAGAGGAAATTTGCTACCGATGGTACTTGGTACATGGAAAACAACATAAGGGAGGACATGAAGCACCATTTTGGGGTCGAAATAAGCTATCAGAAGGCGTGGAGATGCAGAGAAAAGGCTCTTATGCATGTCAGAGGGACACCTGAGGAATCATACTTCAAGTTACCTGGATACCTGTGTCAGTTGGAGCATAAGAACCCAGGTACAATTACTGATTTTGTAGCAGAAGATGGTCGTTTCTTGTATTGCTTCTTTTCCCTTGGTGTTTCTAGGCGTGGTTTCCAGTACTGTCGTCCTGTAATTTGTGTGGATGGCACATTCTTGAAGAATAATTATGGTGGCCACATGCTCTGTGTTGTTGCGTTGGATGCAAACAACCAGTTGTTTCCAATTGCGTTTGCATTGGTGGACAGTGAGAACCATAACTCTTGGACTTATTTCATGAGAAAATTGAAGGAAGCCATAGAGGATGTTGGGAACCTTGCTTTCGTATCGGACATGTATAAAAGCATTAATCATGCTTTGGAGCTTGTGTTCCCAAATGCGTATCACGGTACATGTTACCATCATATCTGTATGAATGTTGTGGCAAAATTCAAAACTGACCACATGCAAGACATCATGGGGTGTGCAACATACGCATTTCGAAGAACAGAATTTCACAAGTTCTTTGACAAGATTAAGGTAATTGATCTGTCCATTGCTCAATATCTAGAGGGAATTAGCTTTGAAAGGTGGAGTAGCACTTATTTTCCTGGTAACTGATACAATATCATGACGAGTAACTACGCCGAAAGCTTTAACAATAAAACCAAGGAGGCAAGGAGCTTTCCAGTCGCCACTTTTCTTGAATTCATAAGATTCACTCTTCAGTCTTGGTTTGCAGATAGACGTGAAAGAGCTGCAACAACAACAACTGTGTTATCACCTGAGATGGAAAAGGATTTGAAGAAAATAAGTGATAAAGCAATTTTTTTGGATGTCCAAGTCCTTGGTCGTCACGAATTTCTTGTGGTTGATGGTAATGGTGATGGTGAGGTGAACTTGGCCACAAAATTATGCTCTTGTGGCATGTTCCAAACCATTGGGATACCCTGTGTACATGCTTTTGCTGCAGCCAGAAAAAGAAGCATAAACATTTACTCATTGTGTTCCCCTTACTATAGAATCGAGGCATTGAAGGACACTTATAAAGATACTATTTACTCTGTTGGGAACGAGGATGAATGGGTAATCCCTGATCACATCAGAGATAGGGTTATCGGCATCCCCATTGAGAAAATCCCTGTAGGAAGGCCCAGGAAGCAGAAAGTGGGTAGGCGAAAGACAAATCGATATGCTTCACGCGGGGAAAAGATTGTCAAGCCACGTAAGTGTAGCAGATGTGGTGGTAGTGGGCACAATAGGAAGTCATGTAAGGCTAGGATTTAAAATATTGTGTTATGTAATTATTTAATTGATTTTGGAGTAATTATGTAATTATTATATGGAGTACTTCTTCTAATACTTTGTTGGTTTGGATGTCGAGGTAGACACATTATGTGAATTTAGTACTTTTTTATTTAATAACTTTTTCAAAAAATATTGTTTGATAAAAAATAATATACAAAACTAACTATATGCTATACTATACAAGATGTGTATGACGAAAATGTAAAGAGCATCACGGGGACAAATTCTAATAGAATAGGTCCACACATCACTTGGTCTTGAAATGCTGGATGTTCTCATCGATAACGGTATTGAGTGGTAGCCTGGAAACCAAATGCTCGATATGTTTGATCGCAAACATACCACAATCCCCACTGCATATAATCGATTTTGTGTCAAAAGAAGATAAAAATAACTTTAATTTTCAGATTTCAAAATACACTAATTAAATAGGGGAATACCTTGTCTTAGTCTGAGGACACTCCTTCAGAGGAATACAACAATATGAAAAAGGCTTTGCGTTCTGCTCAGGATATACCTGGAGGTGCTCAGGGTCGTCAACATGCGAGAACACCATAACAACGAAGGCAACAATAAGCACCAAGGCTTGATCGCTTCCTCCATCAGAGTAGGACTGAGCATGCTATGGTTAGAATCATAAATGTTGATGCACCACGTTGGAATGGAGACTTCAATGGCGATCCAATGTGCAACTTTCTCAACGTGATAGGCAAAATATACTTCACTCACATTTTGCCATGATACAAGGAATTGATTATCATCGCCCTTCAACATTTTCAGCACATCGTCGTCCCATGTATACTTAGTGCTAGTCTCTCTGAAATGATTCCAATGACCTAGGCACGCCTAGGGGAAGGTGGTGTTCATGATCGTAGCATCCTGCCGAAATGCAGCATGATAAAAGTGGCGTCGGTGGTGTAGCATGTGCAAAGCGGCATCAATATGCTGAAAAAACATGAAAATTCGTTAGTACCATCAATATATTTTAAGATTGAATTGAAAACATGAATGTAATTTACATACCGAATCCCAAAGCCATGTCTGGACTGTGTGCAACTGTAAGAACCATGCCACACCGTGCGTCCCAGTATAGACGTTCCGGTCTCTCTTGTTGTCAATCTTCCCGATGATCCACTTATGGAAGCTCTTCTCCTGCTGTGGGTCACACTTCCTCAATGGTTCATCAACTAGCCCCTGTTTATCTTGTCTGATCTTCTCCGTTGGGTCGGTGAAGTCATCAAAACGCTTGGGCCTGCGTTTCTTCCTGACAACTTCAAGGCCAGCTGCCTCCTCGGGCTGCAGTACTCGTACACTGGGACTGTCAGCATCACTGGCAACTACAGATGTCTGGGCTTGTGGAGTGGAGGGTTGATCACCGCGCTCGTAGTCTGCAAGCAAGATATCAGACTTTGTATCTGATTTTACGTCGGTGGATCGACCTGAGACTAGTGAAAGCAGCTGCGCCAACTGAGCCATGATCGTAGTCTGATTCTGTAGTAAGGTTGCCTGGCCCTCCTCAACCCTCTTGAGGCTCTATATCAATTGCTCATAATCAGGCTGGGCAACTTGACTAGATGAAGCTGCACAGGCCTGTGAAGTGCCCTCCTCAACCCTCGGGACATCCTCGTAAAAAATGGAGGCTGCCTTTGCAACTTTTGCCAGCTTCTCTGCCTCCTTCTTAGGTACTACTACTTCCTCCCCTGCAGTCCTAGCCTCCCCCACTATTGATTCCAACTCAGGGAATAACCTGGAATCAACTTCTGGGAGGCTATTGTAGTAGACTACCTCACCAGGACGTGGCTTCAGCATGGAAAATACCACTAATTTTATGGTTGAATAATATGTGTCAGGAAAACATTAATAAAATAACTCATTAATAAATTAATTTGTGACATTTAACAAGATAAAATGGAACTTACTCGACGGGTGGCGAATATAGGAACCAACTGAGCGGTCGAAATAGTGATATTAGTCTTCGTAGCCCAGCTAAGCATCCTCGGTATCTGGTTCCCACTGTTCTCACCAAACTTACTCTTGAGAGATGGCATGGCCTCAAAAGCCCAGTAAAGAAGCACGGGTGCATAGCCATAGAAACTATACTTCCCCTCCTTCTATTTTTCGCTTGACCCCTCTTTCTTCTTCTCCTCGTAGTGTTTCAATTGCTTCTTCATGTCCTTCTGAACTCCTTTGCTATCCTTCTTAAATGACAACTTCCCCCATGGATACTTGAAAAAGTAATCAAGATCCTAAACCATCCTCAGGGAATCTCCCCATATCGTCGTTGTCTTCTCTGGGGCATTCAGTACCCCCTCTATCAAATAGCACAAACCCAGCTTAAATGCATCTTCTGGGTTTGTGGAGGCCTTCAAAGCATCTTCCAACTGACCAAAACTGACCTTCGAATCACCATTAAAATATTCCTGGATGATCCGATCACTTGAAAGATGCTCTTTCAACTCATCTGGGGACAATGATTTCCCAAAAATTAGCCTGGTAACTAGGGCAAACTCTGCAATACCAAATCTACACAAAGTTTTGCCCATGTAGAACTAACCCTCTTCAGGATTCTTGCTTTCTACCTTACGCAACATTAGCTGATACAGCAGAACCCCAAAAAAACTAAACGGCTTCGCCTTTAAGAACTATCCCAACGGGCATGCCTGTGCCCTTTCAATAAGACCATGCCTCTGAAACTGCTCTATAAGGGTATCCAAGTAGGCACTACCCCTATAAGTGACACGGCCAGGAAAGTGCTTCTCCAACGACACAATAAGTCCAGGCATTTGAAAAAAAAAAACAAAAGAAATGTTAATGTTAAAAATGTAAAACAATCTGGTCACTATCGAGGCAGTTACTATCAAGGCCTATCGAGTCCCATCGAGGCAGCTACTATCGAGGCCTATCGAACCCTATCGAGGCCTATCGAGGTAGGTGCTAAAATCTTAAAGCATGATATCATCGGGTTACTATCGAGTCCTATCAAGGCCTATCGAGGTGGGTTCTAAAAATCCCAAAGAATCATATCATCTGGTTACTATCGAGTCTTATTGAGGCTTATCGGGGCATATCGAGGTAGGTCCTAAAAAATCCCAAAGCAAGATATCATCTGGTTACTATCGAGGCCTATCGAGGTAGGTGCAAAAAATCCCAAAGCCCCATATCATCGAGGCCTATCGAGGTAGGTGCTTGTTATCCAATAAATTAGCATTGGTGACGTGGCAAATAATCTCTTGACACGTGTTTGATACCTGGAAGCATCTGCTAGAGTATCGACCAGGAGACACAGTAGAAGCAGGGCAAGCCTGTCTTACCCGCGACCAGTCTGGTCGGTAGTTCCGCATACAAGGCAACATTTATGGGAAGATCTTTATGAATCCCGAATTTATCTCATACAATCTTCTGGATACCCGATTATTCAGGGAAGAATATCTGTAACAATCTCTTATAACCCTCCTTGAGCCTATAAATAGCAAGAGATAGCTCAAAGGAGGGGACTTCTGTCACTTTTTAGTCATTAAAAGCTATAGTAATTTTCCAATTAAAATTGTATTGTTCTTGAGAAGAAGGTGAAACTCATTGAACCATGGTTCCTTGATCATCCTTCTGATTTTACAGCAATATTATTCTAAGTGGACGTTGGTCATTACCAAATCTTGGGGCCGAACCACTATAAATTATTGTGTCTTCTTTACTTTTGTCATTGCGTTCTTCTCCATACATCCGTCCATATCAATCACGTTTTGACTCCGTGTCAGTTGGCCAAATCTTGGGTCAACATTCTGGTGCTTTCACTGAGAGATTGATTTGTTGCTGTTAAGAAAACCAATGGCGAAAGCAGGAAGGAAAACTGGGCAGACAACTGCCGCTGCACCGTCGAACCCACCACCTCCTCCTCCCCCTGCAAGCATGGCGGAAGATGAGCCGCAACTAGATTTTGAAGAGGAGGAAATGGACGATGCGACGCTGAAGAGCACCCTGGGCGCGTTGCAGGAAGAATTGGCTAGTCTAAGGGCCAATCAAGAGACTGCCGCAGAAGTTATGGCGCGGAAACAGCAGGAGATTGATCGACAGCGTGTGGAATTGAGCGAGAGACAGGCGGAGGTGGATCGCCGCCAGACTGAAGCCATGGCCGCCCTCGAAGCAGCCTTGCTGTTGGCTAGAAATCAGGCCGCACCTGCCTCGCAGCCTGACCAACCCACGAATGGTCCACCCCAGAAGGGTCCCAATCCTAGCCCACCAGTTCAGCCTTCAAGTCCGCAAAGGCCCGAGCAGCCTCAGACGCCCCATGACGATGTCCCGTTGGACCGTGAGGCAAATCCACCATCCCAAGCTGCTCGGGATAATCCCCCACAGCAAAGGCAAAATAGGACCGAGCGTCAGCCTCGTAGTCCTAGGCGCCATGAGAATGACAGGCCAAACCAAGCGAACAGAGGTCACTACCCTCCTGGTAACAGGAGGGACTCGGAGCTAGGCTCTGTGGTCCGTGGACCCCCATGGCATAACGATGCACGGGGACACCGCGACCAGCGCAGGCCACCCTCTAACGCTCGGGGCATTTCTGCCAGAGACGGGAATAAAGGGAACAGTCAGTCTCACCACAGCCAGTCAAGGTTCAGAGATGGCCATGGGTACAATGAGGCCGACTCAGGCAAGGGAAATGCTGGTGGGAGGAATGGAGAAAGAGGTAAAGGAAGGAGCCAAATACCTCAAGGTGACCAGCCAAATAAACAAGATGCTGGGGGCAGCCCAGACAAAATAATGTCTTCAACTGGCTCGGAGGTAGCGAGCAACGAAGAAGAGAAGAGGACCTGAGAGATGTACTCAACGATCATCGAGAAAGGCACGGCGAGAACATCCCCCCAGCCACAGAGGCCACCGCAATTCTTGCCGCAGTGCAAGCCCAGATAGACGCGCTCAATCAAGCTGTGCAGCAGCTGGTCGGAGGAAGAACTTCCTATATCGACCACGACAAGAGAAAGGGTACTCCTTTCTTCCAGAGGATAGCTAACGCCGAAACACCCAGCAAGTTCAAAATGCCTACGCTCCCGAAATTTGATGGATATGGGGACCCAGTCTCGCATGTGAATAAATTTGAGATTCAGATGGACATTCAGAAAGTGTCAGAAGACGCTCGGTGCAGGATCTTCCCTGCAACACTTTCTGAAGCAGCGCAGGAGTGGTTCTTTAAGTTCCCCCCTGCAAGCATAGTTTCTTGGGAAATTTTTGTAAGGGAGTTCTACGGACAGTTCTATGCGGGTCGTGTGCACCCAACCGAAGCAAACCAGCTGGTCGAGATTCGCCAGCAGGACGGAGAGTCAGTGAAGGATTACGTCCAGCGCTTTATGCGAGTGGCAGCTGGAGCAAAAACAATAGGAGACGAAGGCAAGATGATGGCCATTACCGCAGGGGTAAAGCGTTGCTCTCCCCTCTGGAAGAGTCTCCGAAAGGAAGGAGTTAAAACAACCCAGGAGTTCCTGGACCGAGCTGATCGATACATCAAGCTCGAGGAAGCCATTGCTGACGATGGAAAACCCTCAAACAAGGGTAAGAAGGCCGCCAAACCTGCCAAAGCCGCTAATGGTTCCAAACCTAATGGCAACGACAAAGGCCACAGAAACGGCAACAGTAATGGCAAAAATGGTGGGAAACGGCCGTATAACGAGCCTTCCACCTCCGACAACAAACGAGCCAAGGGTAATCGTTATGAACCTAGGTTCACTAACTACACTGCCCTCATCGAGTCTCGGGGAGAGGTTTATCAGGCCACAAGCTCTAGTGTGCCTTACAAGAAACCGGGACCCATTCGAAAAGAGACACCACCAAGTTCTGTCGTTACCATAACGACTACGGACATGACACTAACGAATGTAACCAGTTAAAAGACGAAATCGAGTTCCTTATTAGACAAGGACACTTGAGAAGATACGTACGGGCCTCGGGAACTTCCCAATGAGAAGCTCCAGGTGGCAACGAGCAGGCGTCTACATGCCAACGCTCGCCCCCATTACAGCCTGCCCCCGTGGCCGGAACACTCTTAACCATCTGTGGAGGCCCGCACCTCGCGGGAAATAGCGGAAAGGCCAGAGAACGATACGCTCGAACTCTACGTCACGACTAGGACATCGAGATGATGATTGTGGAGGACCGTGCACAGAAAAAGGCTCGCTCAGAGAAGGGTGAGAAAACCTTCTCTGATAACGATTCCCAACACGTCCGGTTTCCACATTCCGATCCGCTGGTCGTGGACATCCAAATGGCCAATATGATGGTAAAAAGGGTACTGGTCGATACAGGAAGTTCAGTGAACATCCTATATAAATCAACACTGGAGTGCATGAAGTTGTCCGTAAAAGACTTGGAGCCCTGCAATCAAACCATATACGGCTTCTCTGGAGAAGGACTCGCCCCTGCCGGAATGATCAAGCTTCTAGTAATGACGGGTACAGCGCCCGCAACAAGGACATTACTCACCACTTTTGTAGTGGTCGATTGCCCTTCGGCATACAACGCCGTTATTGGAAGGCCCATACTAGTTGTTCTACGGGCCATCATCTCTATGTGGCACCTAGCCATGAAATTCCTGACGGACGCGGGGGTAGGACGCGTCTTAGGAAACCAAAGGGAAGCCAGGGAGTGCTACAACGCCTCGATCACAAAGGAGAAAAGTGGGACATCGAGGAGCACTACCCCAGATCGATTACAGATGGAAATAGGCACGCAAGCCCAATCCGGTGGTGAAGTGACCAAATAGGGTGTTGCCCAAAGTGAGGATAAAGATTTGGATCCTCGCTTTGGGGATTTTGAAGAAAATGTTGGACCCGTCGAGGACCTGGAGGAGGTCCAACTCGACGAAAAAGACCCAAACAGAGTCGTAAAGGTTGGGAAAAACTTAGAGCCTACTATAAAGCTAGCACTGGTGGAATTCTTGCAAAAGAACCAGGAGGTTTTCGCCTGGACGCACAAAGACATGGTTGGAATAGATCCTGCAGTAATCAGCCATGTCCTAAACATAGATAAAACCTTGCCACCCGTGCAACAAAAGAGAAGGCTGCTCGATAAAGAAAGATCAAGGCCTTGAAAGAAGAAGTCGAAAGGCTCAAGGAGAACGGGTTTATCAGGGTAGCATTTTATCCGTCGTGGGTCTCCAATCCGGTGCTGGTCCCCAAGCCTAACGGCAAATGGTGGACCTGTGTGGATTTTACGGACCTCAATAAAGCTTGCCTAAAGGACTGCTTCCCGCTCCCAAGAATCGACCAGCTGGTCGATGCGACTGCAGGACATGAGATCCTCTCGTTCATGGATGCATATTCAGGCTACAACCAGATCAGCATGCATCCCCCTGACGAGGATCACACCAGATTTCGGACCAATACGGGCTTATACTGTTACAGAGTGATGCCCTTCGGGCTGAAAAACGCAGGTGCGACTTACCAACGGCTAGTCAACCACATGTTTAAGGAACTGATCGGTGTAAACATGGAGGTATATGTGGATGACATGCTGGTAAAGTCTAAGAAGGCAGAAGGACATGTGAGGGATTTGCAAGAATGCTTTAATGTGCTAGACAAGTACCAGATGAAGTTGAATCCCCTCAAGTGTTCCTTTGGAGTCGGATCAGGGAAGTTTTTGGGTTTTATAGTGAATTCAAGAGGAATCGAGGCCAACCCCGACAAGATAAGGGCCCTGATCGACATGAAGTCGCCAGAAAGGATTAAGGATGTACAAAGTTTAACTGGGAGGATCGCGGCCCTGAGTAGATTTATCTCGAAATCAACTGACAAGTGTGTCCCATTCTTCAATCTACTCAGGGGGAATAAGAAGTTTGCATGGACGGGGGACTGCGAACAAGCATTCCAGGCCTTAAAAACTCATATGGCGCAACCTCCCATCTTATCAAAACCAATCGAAGGAGAAACTTTGTATATTTATCTGGCAATTACCAAAGTTGCTGCTAGTGCGGTACTAGTACGGGAGGAAGAAGGCGTACAGAAAGCAGTCTATTATGTCAGCAAAAGGTTGATCGGTGCGGAATTAAGATATCCACCAATTGAAAGATTAGCATATTGCTTAATTCTAGCCTCTAGAAAGTTGCGTCCTTACTTCCAAGCCCATCCTATCACAGTTCTAACCGACCAGCCCCTTCGGCAGATCCTCCAAAAACCTGAGGCGGCTAGAAGGTTGTTAAAATGGGCAGTTGAACTAGGGCAGTTCGATGTAACTTATTCACCGCGGGCAGTGATCAAAGGACAAGTTTTGGCCGATCTTGTCGCGGAGTTCACCGAACTACCAGGCAGTGAGCAGAACGAACAGCCTGAAGCGCCCATGCCTCAAGACAAAACTCCTTCGTGGAAGCTATTCACGGACGGTTCATCCAACGAATCCCACGCTGGAGCAGGAGTGATATTGATAACGCCAGAGGGGCATCGATTTCACTACGCAATCAGGTTCGACTTTGTAGCATCAAACAATGAAGCGAAATACGAAGCGCTCCTAGCTGGATTGAGAATGGCCAAAGATATGAACATAAAGACGCTTGATATTTACAGTGACTCTCAGCTAGTCGTAAATCAAATCCTAGGAGAATATCAAGCGCGAGGATTAAAGATGATGGCCTACCTGAATAAAACGAAGGATTTGCTAGCCCAGTTTATAAAGTACACCCTCCAGCAAATCCCGCGAGACCAAAATTTGAATGCAGACGCCTTAGCTAAACTCGCGAGCGCGAAGGATGCTGACACTTTGAACATTGTGCCAGTGGAAAGATTAAGCAAGCCAAGTATACAAGCAACTGAGTCCAGTATGGAAATTCGAATGGAAGATACATGGATGGCGCCTTACTTGGAGTATCTGACAAATGGTGCACTACCAACAGATAGAAATAAAGCCAGGACTCTGCAAAGGCGAGCCGCTAGGTACATACTGGTCGATGGTATTATGTATCGAAGAGGATATTCAATGCCACTGCTCAGGTGCGTTACACCAGAAAAAGCTAAGGAACTCATGAAGGAGGTGCATGAAGGCTTCTGCGGAGATCATGCTGGGGTGTAGAGTTTGGCCAAAAAGGTTCTAAGACAAGGTTACTTCTGGCCAACAATGAACGAGGATTCAATGGAGTATGTACGAAGATGCGACAAATGTCAGAGGTTCTCCAAGATCCCACGAGCAGCTCCGAATGAACTAAAACAGATGCAGAGCCCATGGCCCTTTGCAGTGTGGGGGATAGATTTGATTGGATCCCTGCCAACAGGGAAAGGAGGAGTAAAGTACGCAGTCATGGCAGTCGATTACTTCACAAAATGGGCCGAAGCTGAACCACTCGCAACCATCACGACCAAAAAAGTTCTCGACTTCGTTATCAAGAACATTGTATGCCGGTATGGATTGCCTAGGAAGATAGTTTCAGACAACGGGACCCAATTTGACAGTGATTTATTCACCGATTTCTGCGAAAGGCATGGAGTCATTAAAAGTTTTTCTTCAGTCGCACATCCCCAAGCGAATGGGCAAGTCGAAGCCGTGAACAAAACTCTTAAGGACACCCTGAAGAAAAGACTTGAAGAAGCCAAAGGAGCGTGGCCAGAACAACTGCCTGAAGTCCTCTGGTCGTATAGAATATCCCACCGAACAGCAACAAGGCATACCCCATTTTCCCTAGCCTACGGATATGAAGCCATGTTACCTGTCGAGTTAGATCCCCCCTCACATCGGCGTTTGACTTACGACCAGGACGTGAACAGCCAGCTGATGATGGAGTCCCTAGACTCGATCGACGAGATGCGAGAAAAATCTCAACTCCGAGTTGCTGCCTACCAGCAAAAAGTCGCTCGGTACTTTAACTCCAAAGTTAAAGAAAGAAAATTCAACGTCGGAGATTTGGTGCTACGATGAGTTTTCTTAAATACTCGCGACCCCACTGCTGGAGTGCTCGGACCTAACTGGGAAGGACCTTACCAGATTGAAGAAGTCCTTCACCCAGGCACCTACAAACTTGCACGCTTAAACGGAGATCTCGTTCTGCGCTATTGGAATGGAGAACACCTGCACAAGTATTATCAATGAACAACCCTTCTTAAAGGACTGGCTTGTTTAAATTTCTCTTTTTAATTTTTACAAGTTTTGCAAAGAGGGTTAGCCACGCTGTATGGCAACTGCTTGTATATGTAAGATTCTATTTCAGAATCACTCGTAAAGACATGTTTAGTCCATTTTTAATACGAGATTATAAGGGACTGTGCTCAGCCAGTCATTCTTGCCATCCTTTGTGAATTTATATTTACAAGTATTTGTTCATTACGTGTGTTGTTTTGCTGTATTACAAGTATCAGTTTTACTACGAACAGGAACGTTCGAGCAGGTTATGGTCAAGGCAAGTGACCAAGGACCTAAAGCTCCTCGATCACTTGGGGGGCATATAAGGCACATCGATAGCAAAGCATACTTCTCAAGGTATGTAAACACATGAACAAAATAAGTGAAAGCATGCTACAGTACTTAGAGTATTTTTCAAAATTTGTGTTTGATAAATTGTTGACGGTAAGAACTCGTCAACGATTGATGGTTAGAAAAATTCAATCTCTATACTATAAGAAGCTACGAATTAGATAGAAAGAACTCTAAACAACAGGAGAAAACTCAGGCAAGCATGAGTACCAGAAGCATATATTTCATAAGTCTCGTTTTTACATTCAGTTTTTCCAACCCCTTAGCCTGAGGGGTTGGAGCCTATTTATAGGGGAGGCTCTATTGGCCCAGGATACAAACAAGTCCCAGACCACTGGGACGTACATAGGTACTCTGATAAAGTAGTGGCTCAGGGCGTAGTGGTGTCTACCCTGATGGTGTCAGAGTCGTGGCCTTGGACATTGTACTGTCGGCTCTGGCGCATGGTCGAGGGTGTCCCAGTGGTCTCACCACTCTTCGTACAGGTCCGTACCGCCACTACTCCTCAGACGCAGATCATAGGGTCGTGCCTCTGTTCTCTCCATAACCGTACACCCCGTGTCAGCGCACGTGTTCCGTACTCGGTTGTCCTCATCAATTCCCGTTCAATGCTCCATGTTCGTTAGACATGTCAACAAGATTCCCCCAAGTGATCTCGTGCCTATGCCAAGGAGGCTTCAACCTATGCATGTCCTGAGAAGTCAAGGTGTCAAGGGTCAGGGCCGGCTTATGCGGGTCACAGGGACACGAGACTCGCAGCAAGGACGCCGTGGCAAGGCCACACCCTCGCATAGCGAGGGTACCTCGCGTAGCGAGGCTAGTCCTTTTCCTTCAGGCGTAGGCATGGCTCAGGACACGGGCATCGTAACAAGGCAGCACCCTCGCATAGCGAGGGTCCCTCGCATAGCGAGGGTCCCTCGCATAGCGAGGCTGCCTTTCCTTCCCCCGGGTGCAGCGTCGCGAGGCTAGGGGCATGGATGCCACCACGAAGCCTCACCCTCGCATAACGAGGGTGCCTCGTGTAGCGAGGCTGACCTTCTTCTCCTGAGTGTAGACGAGGCTTGATGCCTGCTGGAATGGGGCGCACGCGGATGACCAGCTGGGGACCCTCGCATAGCGAGGGTGAAGTTTGGATTGGCAAGTGGCCGAAGTCCCTCGCCTAGTGAGGGTGACTCTCTTACCCCAACTCCCTCACCATCGTGTGATGCCCTTTCAGGATGTCTCGTAGTATAGAGCTTCACTCGTGAATAGAATTCACAAGGAAAAAATTCTAAATTTACACTTCCCCCCGAGTCTATAAGTACACTTTTAAGTGTGTTTGTAGACTCTCTCTATTTTTCTTACTTGACACGCACGGCCAGCCTTGGGGGACTTAGCCTTAGAAATTTTTCCAACGTCGCTCGAAGAAGCCCGAAGTGTGGCTTGGAGTTGTGTTTCTTCTTAGTGTTTGAAGAAACACAATAGCCACCTAATACTTGGGGGCTCCACGTAAGTTCCTAAGGTTGCGTAAGGACTAATCATCCTCAATCGCAGAACCCAAGTTTCGAAGCCACTTGTCCACACCAAGATCTGCGTAGCCTAGTGGCATGCTCTCCAACTTATTTTCACGAGTTCAAGGGTTCTATCCTCCTCCAAAGCTCTTGAGGTGCTCTAGTAGATCCCTCTTATTGCTGTTGTTCGTGGATCACATATTTTTCTTTGATCTGATGGCGATAATCTTTCCAGTGCACCTTGATTATACTTGTAAGGACACATTAACCCGTTGGGCTGTTGGGGTCCTTTTATATTCATTGCGCGCGCTTGTTATTTTTTGCGAGAAGCGTCCTTCTCGTCCTTATACATAGTACTATTTTTTCCAAGGGTCACTTGTAAGACCCTTTTTGGCTAGCCGGCTTAATGGCCGATCTAGACTTATTGGGCGATTCCCTCCTTACGGCCTCACCTCTTGGGGTGTCGGCCTTTAGTTAGAGGTCATTATTTTAGACCGTTCCTTTGATATTCATAAGGGTAGCTAATCCTTTTGAATATAAGAGAGATTTTTTTTTTTTTTGCTCATGCCTCCTGTCCTACGCCCCAAGTGCTTGGTGAGATTTAATTCAGCAGGCAGTTCGGTTGATGCTCGCATGAAAAAGAAAAAATCACATGTGAAGTTGTGAACATTTTCATTTATAGTAATCAAATTACAACGACATGCATATAGAGGGCTTACATTTACTTGGGGGTTATGTAGGTAACCTCTTTGATTCTCGTCTACTGAGATAGCCTATCCTGCGACAAACTAAACACAGCTACTGCCTGTGTTGGGAGTGGAAGTCTTACTGGTAGTATTTCCTCAGGTGTTCCGCGTTCCATGCTCGGGGTATGATGGTGTCGTCCATGCGCGCCAACTTGTAAGTGTTCGGGGGTATGCACTGAGCCACCTGATAGGGCCCCTCCCAATTCGCCCCCAGCACTCCTGCGCCTGGGTCTCGTGTGTTTGGGAGTACTTGCCTTAGCACAAGGTCGCCCACTCTGAAAGTTCTCTCTCGCACCCTCGAATTGTAGTACCTTGCGGCGCGCTGCTGGTATACCGCCACCCTCATTTGGGCTTTTTATCTCTTCTCCTCCAGCATGTCTAAGCTTTCGGCCAGGGCTACATGGTTGGCTTCGTCTCCATACGCCTGTACCCTGTGGGACTCGACTCGCATCTCGACTGGGAGCACGGCCTCGCACCCATAGGCCAGGGAGAAAGGGGACTCCCCAGTAGTCGTGCGTGGGGTGGTTCTGTAGGCCCACAGCACATTTGGTAGCTCATCTGCCCAGGCTCCCTTCATCTTTTCCAGCTTTGTCTTTAGGTTCTTCTTAAGGACCCTGTTGATGGCCTCCACTTGCCCATTGGCCTGGGGGTGCACAACCGCGGAGAAGCTCCTCCTTATGCCTCTTTCCCTACAATATTCATCGAAAGCTCCTCCCTCGAACTGGGTACCATTGTCGGAAATAATCTTGTAGGGTACTCCATATCGACACACAATGAATTTGTTGACGAAAGAGGTGATTTGTTTGGCGGTTATCTTCACAAGGGGTTCCGCTTCTACCCACTTAGTGAAATAATCCACCGCCACTACTGCGTACTTCGCTCCACCCCTCCCTGTAGGAAGAGCGCCGATTAAGTCTATTCCCCAGATAGCGAAGGGCCAGGGGCTGGTCATGCTGGTCAGTTCGCTTGGGGGTTTCCGAGGGTAATTGGCGTGCCTCTGGCATTTGTCGCATTTTGTGGCAAAGTCATGCGCATCTTTCTCCATGGAAGGCCAGTAGTATCCTTGTCTCATGGCCTTCCTAGCCGTGGAGGGTCCGCTCTCGTGGTTGTCGCACTCTCCCTCATGTATCTCCTGTAACACCTTCAACGCCTCCTCTTCTTCTACACACCGCAGGAGTGGCATTGAGAATCCTCTTTTGTAAAGGACCCCATTTACCAGGGTGTATCTTGCGGCCTTGTACACCAATCTCCGGGATTCGTTTTTATCCGCAGGCAAGGTTCCTTCTTCCAGGTACCTCTTGATTGGCTCGGTCCATGATTCCCTTGGGACGCTAATCATGTGCACGTCTGCGCCTTCGATGCTGGATTTTGGTAAGTACTCCACGGGTATTGATTCCAAGACATCACTATCCTTGGTGGATGCCAGCTTTGCGAGTGCATCGGCATGGGTGTTCTTTTCTCTGGGGATTTGCTCTATAGTATATGCCACCAATCGCCCCAGATAGCCCTTCACCCTCGCCAAGTATGCTGCCATCTTGGGTCCCCTTGCCTGGTACTCTCCCTTTACTTGGCATACCACCAACTGAGAGTCGCTGAAGATTTGAAGGCGCGTCACTCTCAGTTCCTGGGCCAAACGCAGGCCAGCTAAGAGCGCCTCGTACTCTGCCTCATTATTGGAGGCCTCAAACCCAAATCGGATTGCGCAATACATTCTATGTCCCTCGGGCCCAGTCATCATGATGCCCGCTCCTGATCCTCCTTCATTTGACGCCCCATCAACGTGCAAACTCCACTCCTTTACACCTCCTAGTTCTTTCTCCATAACAGACAGCTCCCCTCCTTCACTCCTTCCTTCATTCGGCTGGTGGGTGAGCTCTACTATAAAATCTGCCAGCACCTGTCCATTGATGGAGGCCCTTGGAGTGTATACAATATCAAATTGACTTAGTTCGATCGACCATTTCATTAGTCTCCCTGAAGTCTCAGGCTTATGTAAGACCTGTCTCAACGGACTATCTGTTAGGACTTCAATTGTATGTGCATGGAAGTAAGGCCTCAACTTTCTCGAAGCCACCACTAGCGCATAGACCAACTTTTCGATCTCTGGATACCGACTCTCTGCGTCCACCAAACGCTTGCTGATATAATATACAGGTTGTTGTTTCTTCTTCTCTCCCTTAACCAAAGCTGCGCTGATGGCATGCTCAGACACTGCTAAGTACAGGTACAGCTTCTCGCCCTTCTTTGGCTTTGCCAACAGGGGTGGCTTCCCCAGGTGCTCTTTCAGCTTGACGAATGCTTCCTCGCATCTTTCATCCCAAGCGAACTTTTTGCTCCCTTTGAGGATGTCAAAGAATGGGAGGCACTTGTCAGTGGACCTGGAGATAAACCTGTTAAGGGCCGCTACCCTTCCCGTTAGGCACTGCACCTCCTTTTTATTCTTCGGCGAGCTCATCTCTATTAGTGCCTTTATCTTGTCATGATTGGCTTCGATGCCCCTGGAATTGACCATGAAGCCCAAGAATTTTCCTGAGGATACCCCGAAGGTGCACTTGACTGGGTTCAACTTCATCCGGTATTTCCTTAGCGTGTCAAACATCTCACCAAGGTCTTTGTTGAGCTCCGTTGCTTCTTTGGTCTTCACTAACATGTCATCCACATACACCTCCATATTCCTTCCTATCTGATTGGCGAACATTTTATTCACCAGCCTCTGATAGGTGGCCCCTGCGTTTTTGAGCCCGAAGGGCATCACCTTGTAACAGTAGAGCCCTTTGTCTGTAATGAATGACGTGTGCTCTTCATCTGCCGGGTTCATTGGGATTTGGTTGTATCCTGAGTAGGCGTCCATGAAACTTAGTAACTCATGTCCTGTTGTCGCGTCTACTAGCTGATCTATCCTGGGAAGTGGGAAGCTGTCCTTAGGACAAGCTTTATTCAAGTTCGTGAAATCGACGCAAGTTCTCCACTTCCCATTTGGCTTCGGCACGAGTACTGGGTTTGATACCCACACAGGGTAGAAAGACTCGCGGATGAACCCGTTGGCCTTCAACTTGTCGACCTCTTCCTTTAATGCTGCGTATCTCGTTGGGTCTAGCGCCCGCCTCTTTTGCCTGACGGGCCTTGCTTCTGGGGAGATGTTCAGGTGGTGGCACATCACACTGGGGTCTATGCCCACCATGTCCTCATGACTCCATGCAAACACGTCTAGATTATCTTTCAAAAATTTCATCAATTCCTCCTTCACGTCACCTTGCAGGCTCCTCCCTATCTTCAATTTCCTTAAGAGTTCTTCCGTCACTGTAACCTCCTCTACTTCTTCCACTGGTGCTACTCTTGACTCATCCACGACCTGAGGGTCCAGCTCCTGTGGACCCCCTGTGGGCGTACATAGCGCCTCATGTATCACCATGGCCATTGGCTCACGCGGCTTTACAGGCGTGCGGAGTGAGGTGTTGTAACACTCCCTCGCCTCCTTCTGTTCTCCCTTCATACTTGCGACCCCTCCTGGAGTCGGGAATTTGACAACCAAGTGATATATTGAAGTTATGGCTTTCAACTCTTTCAGGGAGGGTCTCCCCAATACCGCGTTGAAAGCTGATGCACAATCTACTACAACAAAGTTAGACATGACTGTAGTTTGTCGGGGTTGCTCCCCCATGGTAAGTGTCAGTTCGATCATTCCAAGGGGTTGTACTGAGTCCCCTGTGAATCCTTATAGGGACGACTGGCAGGGCTTCAGATGACGAATGCCCAGTCCCATCTTTTCCAAAGCAGGGCGATATAGGATGTCCACTGAGCTCCCGTTGTCCACTAGGACTCGATGCACACGCATGTTCGCCAATTGAACTGTCAACACCAGCGGATCATTGTGGGGAAAGTGTACCCCCCGTGCGTCCTCCTCAGTGAAGGTGATCGAATCGTTTTCTCCCTTGAAGCTTTTCGGGGGTCGTTGTTCCAAACTCATGACACAGGGTGGTGGACTTCGCCTGGCTTCTCTAGCATACCGATCTCGTCCTCTGCGGGAGTCCCCTCCAAACCCCGGACCTCCGAAAATAGTTCCCACTTCTCCTCGGGTCTCTGGAGCATCTCTTTGCGTCTTAGATATCACTGGCTCATCCTCCGACTTCGGCCTTTCTCTCCTAGGGGTGTTACTGGTGGAGTGCCTGGTCCTCCCGTCGCCTACTGGGACAGTGGTTTCCCGACCCTTCTCTTCCCTCTTGGGCAGGGTCACATTCGACTTTCCTTGCACCAGGCCATTTGGCACCCCCCGCATGTTCTCCAAGGTAGTCTCCAGTCTTTGGTTTTTACGGTGCAGTTCATGAATCTCCTCTTCATAGAAACGAGATTTAGAACTCGAGCTCACGGAATGGACCCGGGGTTGCTTATCATGTCTACCCGTCGAGGGGCCCGGGTCTTGCCGGCCGGAGTTCGGTATCTGTAGCGATTTAGGGGGAGGGAACTCGTTGGCCTTCCCGAGTGGTACAGTAGTTGTCCTTGGAGGATTCTCACCAGGCGGGGAGGCCGGTGACGAGGCCTCCCTGTCATTATCGTGAACCTCAGGGTCCCTTGGGAGCTCTGCGTCTCGGGGTGGAGGTGGATCCATCATGGAGGCCTTCAGTTGGACTCCAGTAAGGTGGACCTCCACCTCTCGAGGCTCCCTGAGTCGCTTCGAACGTCTTGACATTTCTCCTTGCCGGAAGTAATGGAAGAACAGTAGCTTGGTGCTTACGTTCCCACAGACGGCGCCAAACTGCTGACGGTAAGAACTCGTCAACGATTGATGGTTAGAAAACTTCAATCTCTATACTATAAGAAGCTACGAATTAGATAGAAAGAACTCTAAACAACAGGAGAAAACTCAGGCAAGCATGAGTACCAGAAGCATATATTTCATAAGTCTCGTTTTTACATTCAGTTTTTCCAACCCCTTAGCCTGAGGGGTTGGAGCCTATTTATAGGGGAGGCTCTATTGGCCCAGGATACAAACAAGTCCCAGACCACTGGGACGTACATAGGTACTCTGATAAAGTAGTGGCTCAGGGCGTAGTGGTGTCTACCCTGATGGTGTCAGAGTCGTGGCCTTGGACATTGTACTGTCGGCTCTGGCGCATGGTCGAGGGTGTCCCAGTGGTCTCACCACTCTTCGTACAGGTCCGTACCGCCACTACTCCTCAGACGCAGATCATAGGGTCGTGCCTCTGTTCTCTCCATAACCGTACACCCCGTGTCAGCGCACGTGTTCCGTACTCGGTTGTCCTCATCAATTCCCGTTCAATGCTCCATGTTCGTTAGACATGTCAACAAGATTCCCCCAAGTGATCTCGTGCCTATGCCAAGGAGGCTTCAACCTATGCATGTCCTGAGAAGTCAAGGTGTCAAGGGTCAGGGCCGGCTTATGCGGGTCACAGGGACACGAGACTCGCAGCAAGGACGCCGTGGCAAGGCCACACCCTCGCATAGCGAGGGTACCTCGCGTAGCGAGGCTAGTCCTTTTCCTCCAGGCGTAGGCATGGCTCAGGACACGGGCATCGTAACAAGGCAGCACCCTCGCATAGCGAGGCTGCCTTTCCTTCCCCCGGGTGCAGCGTCGCGAGGCTAGGGGCATGGATGCCACCACGAAGCCTCACCCTCGCATAACGAGGGTGCCTCGTGTAGCGAGGCTGACCTTCTTCTCCTGAGTGTAGACGAGGCTTGATGCCTGCTGGAATGGGGCGCACGCGGATGACCAGCTGGGGACCCTCGCATAGCGAGGGTGAAGCTTGGATTGGCAAGTGGCCGAAGTCCCTCGCCTAGTGAGGGTGACTCTCTTACCCCAACTCCCTCACCATCGTGTGATGCCCTTTCAGGATGTCTCGTAGTATAGAGCTTCACTCGTGAATAGAATTCACAAGGAAAAAATTCCACATTTACATAAATCATGGCAAAGTACTATGCTAAGTTCGGTCATACGGACAAATGTTATAAATATTATAACATCAAGATTTAAGCTTGGGTGTAACTGTTCAAAGTAAAAAGATTTGCTGCCCGTACAGCAAAGTTTAAAAAAGAAACTACTGTCTTTACATCACGACCCTTGGGTCGTATATCCAAAAAAGAAGAAAAAACAAATGAGAAGAATTCAAGAGGCATTCGGGGCTAGAGGATCCTGGGCAGCATCCTGGTTAGTCACGTCCTCAACAGCATCTTCTTTTTCCAAACCAGCGACGCTTGGAGTGGCAGGGGTCGCGGCTCTTGCTTCCTCTTCGGCCAGTTGGGCAGCACATCGGGCTAGCTCCGCAGTTCTGACTTCCTCTGAAAGGTAGCTAAAGTCAGCACCCTGATTGTGTTTCCAGAAATTGTAGAAACATCAGAGTGTTGTCCTCTTATACTTTTCTAGATTCTTGGAGTTGTCAAGCTCCAACTGCTTCACTTTGCCCTCGAGGGAGAGAATAGCCTCATCCTTGGTCTTGAGTACCTCCCCCAGATGCTTGATTTCGCGGAGATGGGTTTTGTTGAACTCCCGGTACTCTTGCCTCAACTTGACCCCTGCTTCCTTCGTAGCTTCAGCCTCGGACAGCTTAGTCACCGCTGCATCCCTCTCTCGGATCACCGCCTCCAACTCCTTAGCATGCTTAGCCTCAGCAGCCGAAAGCTCCTTGGCCGCCTTCACCTGATACCTCTCGATGGCTTTTGCCTCGGCCTGCTCGATGTAAGCCTGGGCTTGAGTACGAGCAGCAATGGCAGAAAGTAAGGCCTGTGCACGAAGAAGAAGGAGTTAGAACTTGTCACAAGGACTAAAAAACTAAAGACTCGAAGAATAAAGAAACACTTACGCTGGAGATTTCGTTCAAAGCCCTGTTCATGATCTGGTCGACTGGCAGCTCTTCAGCTTGAACCATTGTGACCTTAACACCCTCGCCTTTGCCAATGCGATCGAGGCGGTCCCTGGCGGATCGGATGGCACGGCTCATGAGTCTGGCCCCATGAGCCTCTTCACGAGAAAGATGCTCCCTGGTAGGCGCAGCTGGAGGATTCGGCCGAACAAGAGTAGTTTGCTGTTCAGAAGGAGCTGGAGGAGGAGTAGGAGTTCGCCCAATCGGCGCAAGACTTTGCCCAGTAGGCGTACCCTGAGGAGGAACTTCTGGTCGACCCTTCTTGGCTGGAGGGCCTCGATTGGATTCACCAGTTCTCTTCCTAGGCTTCCGTTGGAGTTGAGAAACTTCCTCTTCCTCCTCGGCCTGGTACATGTCGAAAATGTTGGGAGTTGACATATCTGCATGAAGATAAACATAGCAAGTTTATAAAAAAAAGGCAGGTGAGAGAAAGTTAAACAATTGAAAAGAGGTAACAAAGTAAATACCCGAGCTACAACTACTGGTCGCTACACTACTGACTCTATTAGTCATATACTCATTATCTGGCATGAAGAAGTCTGACCCTAAGTTTGGAGCTTATGTAAAGTTACCATCCCCGTCAAACAAGTGACAGGGAATCGGTAAACCATTTAAAAGCGAAATAACTTTACCATTATCGTCGGAAGATTCTCCCAAGTCAACAATGGGTTCTTTGGCCTTTTCTTTCCCCTTGCCTTGGGGAGCAGAAGGCCTTTCTGCGGAAGGGCTACCCGTGGGTTCCCTGATTGTAACTCCTGTTGGCCTCCTCCTAGGAGGAAGCACAGGAGGTTGCTGCTCGGGAACCCCCTCGGCAGTGGCTTCGTCCACCACGGGCCCTCTATTTTCATGGCGAGGAGCCAGGAGGCCAGACGACCTCAAGTTCTTTTCGAGTGTCAGGGTCTTGACACATTTTGCTGCATCAGACATCCTGGCCAGAGTGTTAGACCTCGACACCATGTTTGGTGTTGGGGTCGGACGTAACCAAGGGCCTGAAAAACAGATTAAGTTTTAGAAAAGATGAAAGGAAACACTTTATGTTAAAGCATCGACCAGACGAAGACAAGTTTAAACCTCCTCTCGCGAAGGCCAAGTTGTTACTGGTAATGTCCGGAGTAAAGAAGTACTCCTTGTTGTAGTGCCCCACATTTGATATATGGGTAGTACCACTCAAGAACGTCCGACCGGTCTCCTAGTGGCAGAAGTGAAAAAAGCCCGTCCCGTTGTGCTGTGGGTTGGACTTGAGGTCAAAGAGATAGTTGACCTCGTGGGGTGAAGGTTCTGGCCATTTGTTAAGTTTGTACACAACATAGAGTGCGGCCAGCATTCTATATCCGTTTGGGGTTATTTGGAAGGGAGCGACGCCGAAATAATTGGCCACCCCCACAAAGAAGGGATGAAGAGGGAGATAAGCTCCCGCATCGATGTGATACCGAGACCAGGCGCTGTTCGCCCCTCCTGGACGGTTAGCCCTCTGGTCCGCGGTGGGACGTATAATGGTTACCCCCGTAAGGGGGAATTTCCTGAAGCAGTTGGCAACCATTCGAAGGGTCACCGAACTGGCTGGGGGAGTATACCACTCGACATCAGGCGGATTCCGATGACGAGGACGAGCCCTAGTTTGGATATTAGGGTCAGGAACAAGATTTTCTCGACCGCTGGTCGAGGGAGCCCTAGCCTGCGAATCAGGCTGGGTAAGAGGAGTAGGGTTACTTTCAGACTCGGGCCTTTTCTTGCCAGAAGACTTGGAGCGGGCCATTGGAGAGGAAGGATGTGGTCTGGAAGAGGGTCGCGAGAAAGGAATCTCGTGTACACGTACAGCTGGTTGTTCTTCCCCCTCGAGCAGCTAGGCAAGAAGGTCGTCGTCGATGGGTCTTTCACCTCCCCACAAATCTGGCATTAAAGTCTGCAAACAGAAGAATGGGGAGGTGAGGAAATATAACTCTAAAAATCTTGATAGAATAACGCTGGTCGAGTATAAAAGTTAGACTTTTATACAACATCATTCTATCAAAACGCTAGTTTTTCTACACGAACAGTTTGAAAAGTGGATCAAAGGGTGCAAGTAAAAAGTTTTTCTGTAAAAGCTTTTTCAACTCCCCTTAGGGCGGGAAAAAATTTATTTTTCAACTGGCTTAAAAATCGAAATGTTACTTCGGTTTTACGTCCTAAAAAGAATGATCATGGGTTTTTAAACTAACTCATAACTCTACTACGCCTACAAAACATTCTGTCTACAAGCATTTTAAACCAGAAACAGAACGACTTAAACAATATACCACCAGAAGCATGCATCACGAGAAATTAGAAGCATGAGGTTTCGAAAACATACCAAGAAAAGTGATCGTGAAGGAGGGAGAAAGGTCTTCAGAGATTAAAAAGTCCGCGGTCTGAGTCTTGGAAGTGCAGGAAAACGGTCTCTAGAGAAAGTTAAAGCTCTGGTTTTTAGGGTTTTCTGCAAAGATAATGGCGTGCGTAAAAAGAAGGAAGAGGCTTCGACGGTCTTATATAAGTTTGTCTCTGATATTAAAAAAGTGTAATTATTAGTTTTCCTTTTTCAAAGTATGGGGAAACGTGATGGCCGTCGAAATCGTTTCTGGGGAACTGAAAAGGCATGATTAGACAGAAGTGGGTTGCTTTTCTCGAGAGCACACGAAGGGTTCTGACACGTCATGAAGGGTTACCGAAGAGTCGTTCGTTCAAAGTTTATTTACTGTTCGTAGTAATCAAACTTTGGGGGGCAAATGTTATCCAATAAATTAGCATTGGTGACGTGGCAAATAATCTCTTGACACGTGTCTGATACTTGGAAGCGTCTGCTAGAGTATCGACCAGGAGACACAGTAGAAGCAGGGCAAGCCTGTCTTACCCGCGACCAGTCTGGTCGATAGTTCCGCATACAAGGCAACATTTATGGGAAGATCTTTATGAATCCCGAATTTATCTCATACAATCTTCTGGATACCCGATTATTCAGGGAAGAATATCTGTAACAATCTCTTATAACCCTCCTTGAGCCTATAAATAGCAAGAGATAGCTCAAAGGAGGGGACTTCTGTCACTTTTTAGTCATTAAAAGCTATAGTAATTTTCCAAGTAAATTTGTATTGTTCTTGAGAAGAAGGTGAAACTCATTGAACCCTGGTTCCTTGATCATCCTTCTGATTTTATAGCAATATTATTCTAAGTGGACGTAGGTCATTACCAAATCCTGGGGCCGAACCACTATAAATTATTGTGTCTTCTTTACTTTTGTCATTGCGTTCTTCTCCATACATCCGTCCATATCAATCACGTTTTGACTCCATGTCAGTTGGCCAAATCTTGGGTCAACAGTGCTAAAAATCCCAAAGCCCCATATCATCGAGTCCTATCGAGGCTTATCGATTCCTATCGAGGTAGGTCCTAAAAAATCCCAAAGCCCCATATCATCAAGTCCTATCGAGGCCGATCAAGGCAAAGGCTACATATGCCATATGGCCAATAGCATCGAGTCCTATCGAGGCCTACCGAGGTATATGCTAAAATTTCTATAAGCCTAAAATTTCATCGAGTCCTATCGAGTCCCATCGAGGCACAGTCAAATCCAGACCCTGGCATATACTATCGAGTCCTATCGATTTCTATCGAGGTGCATAAAAAATATCGAAAAAAACCCAGATTTCTTCATTCCCCAGCCCTGATCTATCCTATGAACAAAAATCAACAAAAAAAACTAGGCACATACACATATTACAGATTAAAAATGAAATCCCTCACCTTCGCTTTCTTTGGGGTTATTTCCTAAAAGTTTGGTCGGCTTGCTCGATGTTTTCTCCTTCCCCTTCTCCGATCGTCAACTCCGACCCTTTGGGAGCCCTTATTCGTGGTCGTGGAAGACAATGGTTGGGTTCTACGAATTCAATCAGGTTTAGGTGTTACAAATTTTGCTTGCTTCAGGACTTTGGGAGAGAATACAGAGAGTCTATGAGAAAAAATGTCAGGGGTATTTTGGGTAGTAAGGTCATTAGTAGCACCAAAATGAGAGTCATATAGTGATAGAGTATTTTTTAAATGTAGTGTCACTTAATGCATTAAAAGTCAAATTTCCCTATAATATTCATCCCAAAAATGTCTAGGAATATTTACCTAGACTTTTATAAAAATAACCTCCCAAATTTTATTTACAAAAATATGGAATATGTATATTACCCAATCCAATTATTAAGTTTTGCCACTCTTTCCTTCTTTCTCTACTCATTTTTAAAAAATAAAGAAGGTTAAATTACCATCTTCATGGTAATGTTAAAAAAAAAATATATTTTTTATAGTAAATTAAAATAATTACACATTTTTAGTAAAACTTGTTCTTGCTTGTCGCATAACACATCCCTTCCCCTCTAAATTTTTTTGTTGTCAAGAATAATCATCAAACTAATATATTATGAGAAATTTATGAAAATAGCATCTTTTTTTTTTTAAGTGATTTTGTACTCTGGCTTACTTTTAATAATTTTTTGCAAAATAGTCTCTGTCTAAAATTCGACCAGTTGTCTAAATTTTTCGACCAGCTGTCTAAAATTTTCGACCGGCTATTTGAATTTTTCGACAACCTGTTTAAATTTTTGACTAGCTGTCTATATTATGAGACACCATTTTGCAAAAAATTATTAAAACTAGGCTTGCATGCAAAATGACTTTAAAAAAATAGTTCATTTTGCTAAGAGGCCCATATATTATCTATATGTAAATATATGTCTATATTATATATATAATACCTCTAGATAATTTTTGTTTTCTCACTCGCCACTTTTAAACTACAAAATGAATAAATATATATATATATATATATATAAATGATAATATCTCACTTATTTCACTCATCTCTTTCCATTCTCTACACTTTAGTTTTTTTTCTTGTCTTTTTCTGGTCACTAATTTTAGTTCATACATACATTTTGTATGCTAATATTAATAATTATAAATTAATTTATTTTACTTATAACTATTTAAAATGAATATAATTATTAATATTAAATAAATATTTATGCTTACATAAATTATTATATATTTTAAAAATATATAGTTTTCTTTATTATTAGTAGCTAGAATTTTTTTTAAAAAATATATGATACTTGTTTAATGCAATGTAACATTTTGGTATATATTGTCACAAAAATAAAATTGTATCTCTTAGTTACAAACTTAGTTTTATAAATATTAGTCACAAATGTAAATTTTTTAGTTATAAAATTAGTTTTATAAACCTTTGTTACAAAAAAAAAAAAAAAATAGCAAATAATTATTCTATAAATGTTGTTTACAAAAATGTAAAACTTGGTTATATATTTGTAAATGTTGTTTAAAAAAATATTGTTATGTACGAATCTCTAACACATGTTTACAAATCTGTAACAACTGTTAACAAAAAAAAATTGTATTTTACTGTCACTCTGTATTTACACTTTTGCTCTTTCGTGTTTTTCATAAAAAATACGTATTTTCGTAGGCCACCGTATTTTTCATATTTTGTTTAATGTTAATGTATCTTTGTGAATTTTCCAATAAATAAATACTGATTGATGCCCAACTTTAACCACTGGACCATGTGGCGGCCACTGTAGAAGAGCTTCTACTAATGACCTTGCCACCCAAAGTTTGTAGTCAAACAATGTTAAACGTTGTTGTATGCACTAGTCAAAGGTGATGTCTTTGAGGGTTTGAATGTATTTTTTTGGCAAACTCCAACCAACGAAGGGGTAATACCATTAGAACAAGCACTTCAAGAAGAATAAAACTTAACCACCCATTTTTTTTTTAAATTAGTGTCATTCTCTAGAAAGTTTGTGAGTATACCTACCACTTTAGAAGTATTTTTTTAGTGTCGCCAATAATCATTTGGAAACAAGGGTAGTATCAACATGATTTATTCTTCGAGTTGATCATTTTGGTACATGGAAAGCATATGTTTCTCCCCCATTGTCAAAGAAGATAATTTGAAGGGGTCAAATTTGTGCTAGAATTGTTATGTTTCAAAAATTACTTTTCAGTTATTTTTCTAATTTGGTCAACCTAAAATTAAAAATAATTTAAAGGCAGCCAACCTATTCAGCTACCAAAAAATGTATTTTTATTTTACATTTAAAAATTAACGTATAGTATTCTAAAGAAGGTAGTTTTTAGAAGAAAAAAAAAAAAATTAAACATAAAATCAATTTTACAGCAACCAACCTAATAGGTCACCAAAAAATGTATTGTTATTTTCCATTTAAGAGTGACCAGTAGTAACCTAAATAAGCCTATTTTAAAAAGCTATTTTGATATGTTTCTAAAATAACTTTGTTGTCCGTGTTTGCACCATCAGACACGTGGCAATTAGGAATGATTGGTGACAAGGCAAGTCATGAGGTTCTCGGAGTGTGAACTATTCTAGGCAACCTAGTCCGGCCAAGACATGGGTGTCTCCGAGTGAGGCCACGCCCCGAGGTCTGTCTTCGAGGCGAGTATATCTCCAAGTGAGACCACGTCCTGAGAATGCCCCGAGCCAATCTCCAAGTCATGGATGTCTCCAAGCGAGGCCACATCTCGAGGTCTGTTCTCGAGGCAGTGATGTATTCACATGAGACCACATCCTAAGAAGTTCTCCTTCCTTGCCCTTCCAGGTTTAGGACTCTAGTCCTCGGACTTGGAGTGACTACCAGGTGTTAGTCACTATGGGCATGGGTCGCCAGAAGATCATCTGACAAATTTTGGTGGGCCACGATTAGTGGTGTCGAGTTCGTACATTCGACAATTGACATTTCCCATAATTTCGCATGACATGGGCAAACGTGCGCCGCACCCTGACAGTCACAAATATGATCCCCATAGATGTAATGCCCCGACTAATTCTAAGACCTCAGACCATTAAAAACTACTATGACATAACTACTATTTTGGAATACATATATTCTTAAAATATTAAAAATTTATTAACAATCCAAAATACGGTACGGAATACAAAATATGGTATGGGATCCCATTGTTAAAAAAAACATAATCATAAACTTTAATTGTTTAAAAACTAAGTGCGAAAATACATAAGAACATAAATAAAAAGACTTGAAACAACATCATCATCGATCTTCCAGCAGTCCATTCAATCAATCCATCCCCAATACACATGCCAAGCTGTCACGAATCTGTTCCGCCTTCCAAGTTTATTTTCCTGCACCATCTAAAATAAAAGGAATGAGCCTAATGCCTAGCAAGGAAAATCTACTAAAAACATATATCATAATCATTAAACTATTTCATAAAACATATACTATAAACATATGACGTAAAAACATATATCATATAGGACTACAATATTAATGGCCATTAACTCATTACAGTAGCATGTGATAAAACCATCTAGGTCCTCAGTCTACTAATCGAGGTAGGTTAGATCACAAAATAGTATGTGATAACTGAACTAGGTCTTTAGTCTACTAATCGAGGTTGGGTAAATCATAATTCTAAATCACGATAATGATAAAAATCTTGGGTTTTGCTATCTAAGCAACTATAAGCCCCAAACGACTATAACATAAACATATACATATATAACATATCAACATAACATAACATATCACATAAACATATCACATACTATCGGTCTGACCATTTTAATCATCAGACTTTTGAGTTAGTTAGAGCAAATATTGTGGCTAGAAAGTGGGAAGATTTTGCGACAAAATTGGCACAGGCAAACGTATCATTGGTGTATGAGTTTTACGCCAATTTAAGAAATACGCACAATGATATAGTTTTTGTTCGAGGTAAGTGCGTGCCTTTTACTGCAGAGGCCATTAATAAGGTGTTTAAGGTCCTACACATAAAACAGGAGGAGGAGGAATACACTAAATTTTTGAAGGGATACATAGATTATACTACTGTGGCTGACAAATTATGTTTTGAAGGTGCTCCTTGGACCTTATCTGGATCTTCACCTAAAAGTATAGCGTCTTGTCAGCTGAATGTTGAAGCCAGATTTTGGGCTTTCTTTGTTTGTGCTCGATTCATGCCAGTAAGTCATGTGTCTAACATGACTAGGGATCGGGTGCTTCTGATGTATGCTTTGATGACAGGGATGACTATTAATATGGGTTCATGGATTAAGGATAACATTGAGTTCATTGAAAAAGGCCATACCATTGGAGGTTTGGGTCATGGATCTGTCATCACCATGTTATGTATTAAGGTTGGCGTTCCGGAGTTTGTGACTGATATTTATCAGTCGTTGCAGCAGCCTTTATCGATTATTCTGATGAAAGATTATCCCGAGCTTGTTTTATATGTGCCGCAAGCTAGGAAAAAGGGTAAGCGTCGTGTTGAAACTGAGGTGGAAGAAGAGGCTGATCCTGTGCTGCAGGGCGGTAGTAGTGATCAGTGCATGCAGCAGGTCAGTGATAAGTTGGATTATCTTATCCAACAAAATCAATATATGGTTCAACAACAGCACATGATGAATCGGTATATGGGCCAACAGTACAAATATGAGGTGAATCATGAGGCTCGTTTAAATATTTTGGTGAGTCGGTGGTCTTTAAATGAATCAGGTCAAACTTATTTTGCTCCACCACCACCATATACCCCGTATTCTCCATTCTACTCTTCGCCTCCGCATCCGTCATTTGCTGGTTTTCCAGGGCCTCAGCCTCCGCAGTCTCAACCTTTCGAGGGATCTTCGTCTCAGCCGCCACCACCGCCATACTGATGTGGCTAGTCAGGTAAGTCTCTGTTCTCATTCTTTATGTACTTAACATTGGGGACAATGTTCGGTTTTCAGTTTGGGGGAGAGATTTATTTCTGGTGTCTTTGATGCATTTTTTTCGGTTTTTTTTTTAATTTTAATTAGTTTTTCGTTTTGAGTCATATTTTAGAGTATAAATTAAGTTGATAATAATTTCCATTTAAATATGATTGACTGCTTTGTAGTATAATCCAAAGGAAAAATTAATGTGCTTCTAAAAATAATCAGTGCGCTTGGTTAGATTACTTTATTTTTCATTGTGATTTGTTGACATTAGAGATCTATTGCTCATACATTGCAAATGTTATACTTGAGTTATTTTATTAATGTCAAATTTGGATTGTGGATTGAAAAGTTTGAAAAAATTCTAGAACCTGCTTGCTTACTATTTGAGATGAAATTTGAAACAGTGCACATTTAGGAAAATGATCTAGGCAATTTTTGGACTGGTTGTGCCTTTCAAGCTAACCCTATTAAATTTTATCTTTAGTTAACCCTTTTGAGCCTTATAACCATTTTCTTGATTAACACATTCTTTTGAGCCTAACTGTAAAATGAAATACCATTTACTCTTTTTGACCCATACCATGAGCATGAAAATTATTATATGAGGGGAGTGAATGTGTAAAGGGATGTTTGTATTGTGTGTTATTCAGAAAATTACTTTTGATTGAGAAAGAAGACAAAAAAATTAAAGAAAGAAAAGGAAAAGAAAGTGAAAAATGATTAAGCTCCCAAGCAATTATTTATTGAAAAATCAAAGTTTGGGGGAGTTTATTGAAAAAAGAAAAAAAAATATAAATATATTCTCAATCATTGCACAGAAAAAGGGGTAACAAGGGATGAGTGGTGTGAAATTGTTGGGAAAACTTGTTTAGTGGAATGCTTGTGGTATGATTAAGCCTAAAATTGTCTCTTCATCTACCTATACCGAAGCCTTCTATTACAACCCTTATAAAGTCCTATTGATTCTTATTTGTGCATTTGTTTATAGTAATGGAGAATAGTAAGTAATGCAGGTATATGGACTATTTGAGTTTGTGGTTAGTTGGTGATAATTTGATGTGCATAAAGTGGTTCAATTATTTTATTTGCGAGTTATGAGTAAATGAGCTTTGGTGTTGATACATTGCAGTGAAATGGTGAAGTGATTGAGACTGAAAATCTAAATTAATGTTTAAATAACATGATTGTTTTTCCTGAGAATTATATATGCATAATAGTCTTGATTGTTTGAAATGGTTAGTTATGTCAATTTGATTTGCTAGGTTTGAGTCTAGTTAGATTATTTACTCGAGGGCGAGTAAATATTTAGTTTCGGGGAGTTTGATAAACGAGTTTTAGGCTCGTTTATGGTCTAGTTTTTAGGGTGTTTTTCGTTAGTTTAGGATTATTTTATTTCGGAATTATGTTCGTTTGTTCATGTTTCAGGTTTTCCATGCTAAATTGGTAAAAAGAGTGAAAATGAGGGAAAGTGGAACAAAATCAGGTTTTTCGGGATTGATATGTGCAATTTTGGGTGTTGTTAATAGCACTATCAAGGGAGCGCCATAGCGCTAGGAAGGACTTCAATGCAAGAGGGATTTTGACTTTAGTGCCACAACGCTATCATGAACAGTCAAGCAGCGCTACAACGCTACAACAAGAGCGCTAGTAAACAAATTCTTCAGGTGCTTTGGCTCTGACTTAAGTGCTACAGTGCTACAATAATAGCACTACAACGCTAGTGCACCAAATTTTGAGGCATTTTGGCACTGTTAATAGCGCTACAGCGCTACAGCGCTGGTGGCGCGTTTTTCAAATTTTAGACCACTTTTTGAAGGGCAATCTGGTCTTTTCACTTGGGCACCTTGGAGGGCTATTTAAGGAACATTATTCTGTGATTATAGGAGGAATGGAAGTTTTATAAACCCTAGATAAAAAGAGGTTGCTGTAATTATTTTCTCTGTTTTCATCTAAATTTTAAGGTTAATTTTATGAACAACTATTTGCAGTTTATTTTCATCATGGTATTTATGAACTAATTTCTTTTATCTAGGAATTAATGTAGTCACTGGGATTTCTATTTAATTTTATTATGATTTTCTATTGATACTTTTTTTCTATTCTAATCTATAAGATGTGTGTTTAATGCTAGTAAATACTTGATCACTATTTGCTTGATTTAATGGTTTTGATTCAAAATTCGAAAGATGAAAATTGAATATGCTATCATTGTATAGACATAGGGTGCATATTAGACGAAAGTACCTGTATGACTTGTGTAGTAATTAGGTTCCATGTTTAATGCATTTTATATGTTCAAGTTTATCACAGAAATGTAGAAAACCTGCATATAGATTGAGATCTTATATCTTGAAAAAGAATAGGAATCGATTATATTAACCTGCTATTAGAATAGAAAGAAGAGATTTAAAATTGATTATTAGAATTAATAGAATGAACAGTTGATGAAATTAATTCCTAGGATTTTTATTATTGATTTTTAAGCAGTGATTCATTGTTTTGTTTTCAGTTCTTTTAATTTTGGTTCGTAGTTTATTATATTTCTTTTATTTTTAATTGTTCACTTAAATTTTAATTAACCAAATAGAATTTGAAAATCAATTAGTCGTACTTGGGAGATAGTCTCTGTGGGACGATATCCGTTCTTTCGGAATTTACTACTTCACACGACTACGTATACTTGCGTACAGAAAAATCAGATTAGCGCTACCGAGGTTCATGTGTGCTAGTATAGGCTCTACATTCCTTAGCCATTCTTCTGCCTCAAAGGGGCCAGTTGTCCCTTCAAAGTTTGGAGCGTGTTGCTTACGGAAACGTTTGTAGATTGGCTCTATGTACTGAGATGGATAAGGCACATAGTTTGCCATCGGCCATCCTCCATATGGACCTACTTGATGGGGTGCTTGAGCCACTGGCTGAGGCTACGGTTGTGGCTGAGGCTGTAGTTGTGGTTGAGGCTGGGGTTGAGTCTGTTGTTGTTTTAGTAGTTCTTCCACTTGTTGATGTGGTTGAACAATCTCAGCGGTGTTGTCCATAGGAGGTGGTGCATTTCTATATTCTTCTGCCTCAAAGGGGCCGGTTGTCCCTTCAAAGTTTGGAGCGTGCTGCTTACGGAAACGTTTGTAGATTGGCTCTATGTACTGAGTTGGATAAGGCACATAGTTTGCCATCGGCCATCCTCCATATGGACCTACTTGATGGGGTGCTTGAGCCGCTGGCTGAGGCTACGGTTGTGGCTGAGGCTGCGGTTGTGGTTGAGGCTGGGGTTGAGTCTGCTGTTGTTGTAGTAGTTCTTCCACTTGTTGATGTGGTTGAACAATCTCAGCGGTGTTGTCCACAGGAGGTGGTGCATTTCTATTGGCAGCAGTAGTAGTAGCACGCGTTCCCCTTCTTCGGACTGGAGGGCTTCCTGAGCTCGTTGGCAGTGTTGGAGGCATTGATGTTTGTGCATGCAATCCTTCATAGTGACATATTTTGCAAAGTTCTAATAGTCGATAAAAACATGTTAGAACTTACCCTAATAGGCTCTAAGGCAAAACTTAGTCTAAGCAAACATAACTCGGACCTATCAGTTATGATTTCTTATGAAAAATTAGGTAAGCCTTCTTTATAAATTTGGGTGTGTTTCTATACTTAGAAAATCAGCCATCTTTATTATTTTCTAAGTCTGTTTGTAATCATCCTATATGAATTAATTCTCAGGCTCGAAACTCGTCGTTGTTCCAAAGTTAACCATATTGAGGGAGGACTGGAATCAGTAAAATCGTTCCCACTACTATGGCCCCCCAAACTCTCAATACATAACCCAATCCATTGATTTGTATCCATCCTCACTGAACTCAGTCATTATTTATTTAATATAAATTTATTATGATTGTAAAAAAAATCAAACTCATACATGTCAATAAAAAAATAAACAATTATATTCATTTGGAAAAAGATTTTCACTAAGTACAATCATAAATTCAAAAATAAAAAAAAATAAAGAAACTATACTAAAAAATAACTAAGGTAAAATCTAAAAATTATGATCTTCTACATCTGACCCTTCATCTAACATATCATCATCTATTTCTTCATAATCATCATTACTATGAGCCTCGAAACTACCTTGGGGAATTTTCATTAAGATATTATGCTTTTGTTCATTAGTGAATTGAAATTCAAACTTAGAGGTAAACCTAAGTATAAGAAATCAATATCTCATGACTACCAGTAAATCATCATCATCATCTATAGTCTCCCATAATTCTTCTAATGTTGAAATTACAGAAGGATTTTTTTTAAAAAAGCCTAATTACTAGGACATATTGTTCTCTGGCTCTCATCATAATTTGCCTATTGATTTGAAGGTGAAATATCTCTTTGTGAAACAAGATCAATCTTTGAGTGATTCTTTCAAGCACTCATATTGTATTCCTTGGCTCTCAAATGGTCAAGGCTTAATGGCTTAATGGCTTAATGGCTCAGATATCATGATAGGTCAAGGCTCCATTCATTTTGACTGAAAACATAATGACTAAAACGTTAGCTATAAACATAAACATATTATTCATAACATAAACACTTACATTAGCAGTTAGATCCGGAGCTTGTGCGTGTGTATCAAGGAAAACTTCATGCATATGAACTGTGGGCTCTGATACAAACTGTAATGCCCCGACTAATTCTAAGACCCCGGACCATTAAAAACTACTAAGACATAGCTACTATTATGGAATACATATATTCTTAAAATATTAAAACTTTATCAAAAATCCAAAATACGGCACGAAATACAAAATATTGTATGGGATCCCATTGTTAAAAAAAATAATCATAAACTTTAATTGTTTAAAAAATAAGTGCGGAAATACATAAGAACATAAATAAAAAGACTTGAAACAACGCCATCCTCGATCTTCCAGCAATCCATTCAATCAATCCATCCCCAATACACATGCCAAGCTGCCACGAATCCGTTTAGCCTTCCAAGTTTATTTTCCTGAACCATCTAAAATAAAAGGAATGAGCCTAATGCCCATCAAGGAAAATCTACTGAAAACATATATCATAAATCATTAAACTATATCATAAAACATATACTATAAACATATGACATAAAAACGTATATCATATAGGACTACACTATTAATGGCCATTAACTCATTACCGTAGCATGTGATAAAACCATCTAGGTCTTCAGTCTACTAATCGAGGTAGGTTAGATCACAAAATAGTATATGATAACCGATCTAGGTCTTCAGTCTACTAATCGAGGTAGGGTAAATCATAATTCTAAACCACGATAATGATAAAAATCTCAGGGTTTGCTATCTAAGCAACTATAAGCCCCAAACGACTATAACATAAACATATACATATATAACATATCAACATAACATAACATATCATAACACATATAATCTAACCTATTTCCCTTACAAAAAACCGGGATATTGGAGACAAGAACAAGATTGGAAAACTCCTAAAAGCAACAGTAAGAATCATGAGTTCTAAAGGAATGGAGATGAAAAAAAGATCTAAACCATCAAGATAGAAACTTACCGAAAACCTTAAGTTTCAAGAATCTTAATCACCTAACCAAAAGCCATAATAATAAGTTAGGATTTGAAAGAAAATGAAAGAAAATAAAAGAACTATGATGGATTAAACCTGAGATAAGAATACCTTGATAGACTAGAACTTCAATCTACACCTCGATACTGAAATAACACTCTATCTTACTTCCCAAGTGTTTAGAAAAGCTTAGATTGAAAAAGCTTTTATCCCAAAACCCTAGTGTTTTCTCTATAGAATAAACTTAGCAGCTTGGAGCCTTTGAAGAATGCTTGAATAATGAATGAAATGGCTGAGTACTAGGTCCTATTTATAGAGTTCAAGGAGTGAAACTAACCCCTTTTAAAATGAATAGTAATTGAATAAATTTGAATTTTTGGTTCAACAGATGCCCAGAACTTAGTCAAAAACATTCAAGAACAAGTCCAAGTGGTTGAGAGTTGTTTCTAATTTTAAATCCACAAAGTTTCAAAAATGGCTCCAAGAGCCGATGTATCGCCTACCCTAGGCAATATATAGCCCCTACCTATGCCCCGAGCTTTCATGGTTTCGTTCGTGCGAAATCGACGTGTTTTCCGTTTCTTCCGTAGGCGATGTATCAGTCCTATAGCTGCGATATATCAACATACAATGATATTTTAAACACGTTTTTGCACATTTTCAGCACACTTGAAGTTTGTTAAAACAACTTTGACTGAGTAAAACGTGATCCTAACAGCTGCTGGAAGGTTCTAGAGCTTCTAGATTTATCCTTTATTTAAATTATTCATCTAAAATCCTTAAAATCCTTAATAAACATGCTTGTGACAAGTGTCACGCTCTTAATTGTTCCATCTAAACATTAGGTTATAATAAATAATATTTCTAGGACCAACTATATTAAGCAAACCTTATGTTAAAATTAATATTTCTAAACTATAGGCTAAACTTATAAAATCTATAACTGTTTCTATGAGTTTCCAACTAGATCCCGACTTGAACCAATAAACACAAAAACTAAACTAATACTACTACTACTACTGCTGCTGCTGCTACTACTACTACTGCTACTACTACTACTACTGCTACTGCTACTACTACTACTACTATTACTAGACGCTACAATAGAGTTGGTATGCGACTTTCTGCAATGGGCCCTATGCAATCCACTTGGGCAGTAGTATTTATTTAGTGCAATCCTTTTTGTGTTAATTCAACATTAACACCCCAGAATGGGGGAATTTTGTATCAATGATAGATGATTAACATTAATGACCCCAGCCTCTATTAATAGGGATGGGATATCTTCTTGTAAAGGGTTTGGATTTTTAGAGAGAAAAACTCTGTAACTCAATGTAATATATACGCTGCCAGAAAACCACCATTGAAGCTTGCTAAAATAAGCTTCAAGCTCACTAAATACCATAGAGTAGTGGACTAGGGCTCTTTTATAGCCTGAACCACGTAAAATCCTTGTGTTCTTTTATATTATTTTCTTTATACTCTCAGATTTAGTTGTTAGTGAAAAAGGAAGTCAACATTTTGCTGCTTTCATTGAGAGCTTGAAGAAAGCTTGAAGAACTAAATCAGGGTGACCACCTGGAGAAACACACTAGACGATGCAAATCCTCCCTCTATAGTTGAGGGAGGAGAAATGTAATGCCCTGGATAACCAAGACCATTACACTGTGTATTAGAAATAGTGCAAGACTTGCTAATCAAGTCATTTGAATAAAAATGTGATCCTAAGGTCATAATCAGGTTAGGGTTAAAAGACTTTGATTGTAAACAAGTAATTTTCATTGAAATAAATGTTTAGCACATGGGATCCCAAAATTAGGGTTTAAGAGACAGATTTACAAACTCTCAAAAGTTATATACAATCAGTGGCCACTCTAATGGCAAAATACAAGTTTTAGGCTTTTGTCCTTGTACTTTCCCTCGGTCGTGGTGAACGAGAAGCTGACAATGTACACCTCGCCCCCAGAGCTCTCCAACTCATGCTTGATCCATCTTTCCCTTGCCTTTACCTGCACCACGTAGCACCCGTGAGCCAAGGCCCAACAAGAAAACCATAGCAATAAAACATAATCAATGATGATAATCAATTAATTCACAAGACAGTTAACCAGATATTCAACAAGCCATAGCATCAAGCAAACATCAGTAAACATTTATATTCAACAATTCATCTTAATCAACATGCAATACTCAGGGTCGACGCCCTTAGGTCACACCCTCTGTTTAACCCACTGACTCCGGCTTGCTTAAGTCAAGTCCAATGTTTATCTAGCTGACCCTGGCTCACAGTGGTCGAGTCACGTCCTGTGCGCAAATTATCAGCCCCTGTCTCTCTTAGGACGTTCATTTTCATATGCCAAATCATTCATTTAACCATACAACAAGCATGTTCAAGTATTGGGAAACTCAGTCCCATTTCAACCACTCAAGGGTGCAGTTTTCTTACCTTTAATTCTAATCAGAGATAATGGAATGGTTCCTAGTACAATCCTCAGTCCCGAGCCTTGGCGATAAACCTAGTTACAGTGTCCAATGGGTTATTCTTAACTTCCAATCCAAATAAATTCTTAGGAGACAGAAACTAGAAATTGTCCCGAGCACCTAGGTTTGAACCCCCGAGCCTTACCAATTCTAGAAACAATTCTATGCCTAAAATCCTCAGGCAGGTCGCGCCTTGCCCCAAGATAGAGAGTAAGGAGCTAAGCCAAAGGGGAGGTGGACCGCGACTTGGCTTAGTGGGTCACAGCGCGCCCCCATCTCAGAGAGCATCCCAAGGCCAGAAGGCCACACACGCTGCGGCTCCCTAGGGTTCGGTCGCGGTGTGCCCCTTTCGAGCCTAGAAAATGTGGGTTTTTCACATGCTTCTCCCAGTCAACTCTCCCCAAAATTCCCCCTAACAAACCTCCCTAATTCAACACCAAGATAACTATGAATCCAAGATTAAATCACACATTTTTAGACACCGAAACCTTTGCAACTATACCAAAATCACTATCCCAATTCGTCAGCAATTATCACCCAAAAACCCAGTCTAATTCTACTAAAATACCAGAATTCTTTATCATAATGAATGATGAAAACTTTCCTCAATTGTGGTTGAATCTTCCCAAGCTACAACCTCCAAGCCTTGAGCTTAAATTCCAACTAAACCCTCTGGTTTCCATAGCTTTAACTCATCTAAATTCCCTTCAAAATCCCAACTTCAAGCCCAAGCTTCTGCCCCTTTTCTTCCTGTGTTTTCCCTTTAGTTTCAAGCTCAATTCCCCAGCCTATGCTCCATTAATTCTCCAAGTATCAAAGCTTCAACTCCTTCAAGAGTGAGAGAGAGAGAGAGAGAGAGAGAGAGAGAGAGAGAGAGAGAGAGAGAGAGAGAGAGAGAGAGAGAGAGAGAGAGTTCACTAGCTTTCCTTCAACTTTTGGTTTCCTCTATTTTTCCCTAAGTTTCTGAGTATATCCTAAGGATTACTAAGCTTATCCCCTGCCTAAAAAATGACCATTATGCCCCTCCTATCCTACTTAATCCTTTAATTATTCTAAGGGTAAAATAGTCATTTTCACCCAGTTCCCTCTAATTCCTCAAATGTTCCTAATATTTACCCAATAATCCTGTCATTCCAATTAAATATCATTCACTTATTCACTATCTAATAATTCCCGATATATTTTCTAAATTCCCAAAATTACCCTTAGGCTCCTCCAAGTCAGGTATTAAACCCTGATGTAACTATTTCGCTAATCTGCTCACTAGGATCGTCTCGAGCCATATACTGCGAATATATCAACATAATAATGTGGTCTCAACAATTTATCACATATAATCACATTTATGCCCTCAATGGGCCAAAATTACAAATATGCCCTTATAAGCTACAAAGGCCCACATGCATATCTAATATTCACAAACATGCATGTCACATAGTCATATAATTATATTAACCATGCATGACACAAAATCATGCATTTAACCATTTAATCACACATATATGCCCTCCCGATATGCTAATCAAGGCCCTTAAGCCTTATTAGTGATTTTGGGTCATCACAAGAAACCAGCCTTCCACCACCCAGGATGTCCCTGAGATGGTGGAAGACTACGACAAAAATGCCGAGTACGACGGCATGGATGACTAGTATTATGACGAGGAGTATCCTCATCCCATAGACTCAGAGGAGACGCCAAAGGTGGTGGCACTCCGCGACCAGGTGGCCATTTGGGAGGGTACTATCGCCGCCTTATAGGAGATGGTTAACGCCATCTGAGCTACTTTGGCAGCCCAAGGATTGCGAGTGGACCCCCTGGTGAAGTACCATCTAGGTAGCCAACTGGTGTGCCACCTGTGCACCTAGTTGGAGTGCCACCTATAGACCCAACTGGTGTGCCTCAAGGACACCCGACTGATGTGGTGCAAGGACTGCTAGCTGGCGTGCCCCCCATGCATTCAGCTAGAGTTGGAACCGTACATTTGACTGTGGGAAGGTTAAGACCGATGACAATCCTGCTCCCAAGCAAAAGAAGGCTCGTCGGAACCCCGACGACAACCAGGTCCAGAGGCTAGCCGATAAGAGTAAAAGCCTGGGTGCCCGGAGGACATTGTCAGGCCATCAACGCCCATGGAGCCCATGGCGTTCCACCTAGGCATGCCAATATAGATCGCGCGAGGCTCGGAGGTAGTGTCCCCCCAACACCTCACCATTACCACCAGTACAATGGCCAAGGAGCCAACAAGCGAAACTTCTCCGTTAGCCGAGAGCGCGACATCAACATCTCGGTAAACAATGAAAACATCGAGTCCGACGGGGAAACAAAAGTAGCATACCCCAAGGACAGTGGTGATAATGCTCAGAATGGCCCGACGTCAGGGCCATGAATCCGACTCAGAGGATGAGGATAAGGAACCATGTGCTCCTCACATTGTAGAAGCCTCGTTACTGCGAGGCTTTAAGATGCCTACCATCACATCCTATGATGGCAGTATGGATCCCATCGACCACCTTTCAAAGTTCAATAGGTTGATGTCAGTGCATCGCGTCTCCCAAGACGCCAAGTGTCATGTATTCCCGATAATCTTAACAGGACCAGGCGATGAATGGTTTAAGAAGCATAGGCTGGGATCCATCCATTCTTGGTACCAATTGTCATCTTCATTCCAAAGACAATTCATAGAAGCTTGAAAGGTGAGCTTTGAGGTCAATGTTTTGCAAACACAAACCAAGGACCTTTCAATACCCTTAAAGCTTACATCAAGCGCTTCAAGGAGGAAGATGCAAGGACCAAGAGGGTTGACGACGGCCAGTAGCTAGTGGCCTTATAGGTTGGCATATGTGCGGGGTACCCGTTGTTGGATGACCTCTAGTGAAGAGGATGTCGAAGGCTCGGTGACTTCATCCGTCAAGCAAAGAATATATCAAATGGGAAAATGCCCAGATTAGAGCATTTGAGGGGCCTGTCGCCCTCCCGGCTCCAACGACGCCAAGCCCCATGGTTTCGAGGACCCGGTATTCGCCTTACCCTCCAGTCTAACCGAGTGTGGCGGGTGCCTAGTTTAGTCCAATTGTCCTCACAGTTGGCTTTAGTGTTGTGCCACCTACTGGTTTCAGTGCCGCTCCGACGAGATTTGAAGCAACGCCCACTGGATACAGTGCTTGTCAACCTACTTTTAGTGCTTGAGTTACTGCTCCATCCCAATTTGCTGCACCCAGTTGGACCCCCAACAACAATAGACGTGGGGGCAAGGGCAAGGGAAGAAAGCCCAAAAGAAATGGGACAGCGTAGACTGGACAGGGAACTGCCCCCGACGGGAAGTATGTCTCGCAGTACTCTGAGTACACTGACTTAGTGGATTCTTAGGAGAACATTTATATGGCCACGGAACAACACGTCCATTACCAGAAGCCACAACCCATTCAAAGAGACCGAGAAAGTCAAGATCCCATCAAATTTTGTTGTTTTCATAATGATGTGGGGCACCACACCAATGAGTCTTGCCAACTCATAGATGAGATCGAGAACCTCATCAAGCTGGGACACCTCCGCCAGTATGCTCGGGATGGAGTACAATAGGCACATGTACCGATCGTGGGAGCCCCATCTTCCGCGGCTTCCTCGGCTTTGAGTGTGGTGCCCACAACTCCGCAGCATCAGATAGTCCACAGACCTCCCCCAGTGAATGGGCGAGTGGGGACCATCTACGGAGGACCCAACTTGGGGGCACATCTCGAGGCTCACAGAATAGGTATGCACGAGCCTTAAACCATGATTATGAAGTGTTGGCATTAGCTTAATTGCTAGACCAGATGCCAAGGATGACCGACCAAGTCATCACATTCTCCGAGGGTGATGCTCGGAGAGTGCACTTTCCACACCACGATGCTTTGGTGATCGAGTGCCAGGTTTCCAATAAGATGGTGGCTCAGATCCTGGTGGACAACGGGATTTCAATAAACATCCTGTTCAAGTCAGCCTATGAGAGGATCGGGTAGACCACAAGCGACCTATCCCCGTGCACCTCGACTCTATACGGGTTCTCGGGGGCCAGATCAAGTTGCTCGTGACACTTGGAGACACGTCTCCCCTCGTCAGGCCTTTAAGTATTGCACATTTGTGGCAGTGGATTGCTCCTCGGCGTATAATGCCATCTTGGGTCATCCGACCTTAGTGGAGTTCTGGGTAGTTACCTCCAATCGACACCTGTACATGAACTTCCCCACGGAGTCAAGGATCGACACAATTTGAGGAGACCAAAAAGAGGCAAGGAAATGCTACAATGTGTCCCTTAGGCAACAAATAATGGTTATTGAGGCATTGGCCCCTGAACAGCCCCCTCTCAGGGAGGTGGAGGTGCATGCTATTCAGATGATGAAACCAACGAGTTGGACCCACGAGTTTAAGAAGAAAGGGCTATCGAGCCCATGGAGGAGGTTGAGGAAGTGGCCCTCGATGCCTCCACCCTCAAAAGGAAGACAAAGGTTGGGAAGAGTCGACAGGCAGAAGTCGGAGAGGCACTGATGGGATTTCTTTGGGAAAATCAGGATGTTTTCACCTATCTCACTCTGACATGGCTAACATTGACACAAATATCATTTGTCATGCCTTGAATGTCGATCTGAACATCGCTCTGATCCAGCAAAAGTGAAGAACTTTCGACCAGACCAGGGCTGAGGCTTCAAAGGTGGAGGTAGACAAGTTACTTGCAAACATATTCATTCAGGATGCCCAATATCCAATATGGTCCTCACGCCGAAGCCAAATGGCACCTGAAGGACCTGCATAGACTTTTTCGACCTCAATAAGGCATGCCCTAAGGACTGTTTCCTGCTGTCAAAGATAGACCAGATGGTCGACGCCACCTCTAGGTACGAGCTCTTGTCATTCATGGATGCATACTTACGATATAATCAAATTTCCCTGCATGTCACAGATCAAGAACACACCAGCTTTCAAACCGATAAAGGAGTTTACGACTATAAAGTAATGCCCTTCGGGTTGAAGAATGATGGTGCCACCTACCAAAGGCTCGTGAACCATATGTTCAAGGAACAACTAGGACGGAACATGGAGGTTTATGTAGATGACATGCTAGTCAAGTCTAGAACAGCCCCAGCCACGTAAAGGACCTGACTGAAGGGTTTTCAGTACTTCGTAGGTTTGGGATGAAACTAAATCCCCAGAAGTGCACTTTTGGAGTCGCCTCCGGAAAGTTCCTAGGCTTCATTATTAGTGCTCGGGGGATAGAAGAAAACCCCAAGAAGATCAAATCCCTGGTCGATATGCCATCCCCCGAAAGCATAAGGATGTTCAAAGCCTCACCAGGAGGTTCGCTGCTCTGATTTTCTTTATTTCCAAGGAAACTGACAAGTGCATCCCATTATTCAACATACTCCGAGGAGGTTAGGGGTTTGAATGGATAGAGGATTGCGAACAGGTGTTTCAGCAGCTGAAGGCATACATGGAAAACCCACCTATCTTGTCGAAGCCCGTAGACGGAGAGGCCCTCCTGCTTTACATGGCTATCTCAGAGAGCCATTAGTGCCGCCTTAGTACACAAGGAAGGCTGCGTCCAACATCCCGTATAATATGTAAGTAAGAGACTCGTCGGAGCAGAGTCTAGGTACCCACTCATGGAGAAGCTAACCTTTTGGCTAATGGTAGCTTCTCGGAAGCTAAGCCTTGCGCATCCCATAAAGGTCCTCACAAACCATCCTATAACACCATGGATAGCCAAGACCATTACACTATGTATTTTAAATAGTGTTAGACTCGCTAATCGAGTCATTTGGCCATAAACATGCAACTAAACATGATTAATGACTTAGGGTTAAAATTTTTGGATGAAAGGAATGGTCATTTCATTAAAATGTTAAGTGCGAACATGGGATCCCAAAATAAAAATTTACAAGGCCGTTTACAGTTCCAAAAGGATAATTACAACTTAAAAATTACAAAACAGCTGACCTAAGTGGAAAAATAGGGTTTGACCCTAGTTCCTCTTAGAACCCCCGACCGTAGTGGTCGAGCAGCTGCATATGTACACATTGCCACCGAAGCTCTCCAACTCATGGTTGGTCCAGCTTCCCTTTCCCCTTACTTGCACCACATAGCACCTGTGAGCCAAGGGTCAACAAGAAAACTTAAAAGCACTCATAAGATGTTAATAACATTTCACAAAATCATAATAAGCATGCCTAGCAGTGATAACCCTACTCATGCATGCATTCTATTCAGATAAGTGACTAATAAGTCATACTAGGGCCCGTCGCCCTAATTATGTGACCATAGAGTCACCCCGGGGCCGCCGCCCTAAATAAATTACTAATACGACATACTGGGGCCCGTTGCCCTAGGATATGGGACTATTAATTCTTTCATGGGGCCCACTGCCCTGTCCTCTATATAACTAGCCTTAGAGCTGGCCTAGTGCACCTGAAGCTTTAGTTTTCCAATGACCATAGGGTTGGTCAAGCGTATAATACACTCTTGATCAGGCCTAACCATATCTACCAGTGCTCAGCGCGCTATTGCCGTCCTTGACTTATAAGTCAATGTTTTCTACCAGCGCTCAGCACACTAGTGTCGTCCTTGACTTATAAGTTAATGCTTTTCAATTAGATAATGAAAAAAAGAATAACAATTATCCACATACAGAGTGTTCAAGCATGCTTAATCAAGCAATCACAGGAATAATCATAATCATGCTCATTCACAGGGACCCGAGCCCAAATCATATATGTATATATTTAACAACCAGGCCAAGCCCTAATCACATATATCACGTATTGGGTGTAGTTTTCTTACCTCTGGTTCAAGCACGAGTTATTTAACGATGACCCTCCAGCACATATTGTCCCGAGCCCTAGCGGTACCCTAGTCACAACCATAATAAATGATATTTGTCAATATCGAGTGAATAAAGGCTTTCGGACTGAGTCCCAGCCTCCGGGACCTCTAATTATACTAAATACGGTAGTAGAATCCTTCCTGAGCCCTTAGGTTTAAGTTCCCGCCACCCAAAACCTATTTTGGCCAATTCTCCCAATTAGCATCACGACGCCCCCTAGCGGGTCGCAACGTGGCTCAAGTCAGAGAGCCCCTCTGCCTTAATCTCAGGGACAGGCGTCGCTGCGCACCTACCTGATTCAGAGAGCCACCTGGGCTTCGGGTTCACACGGGTTGCGGCGCCCCAAAAACAGGGACGCAGCGCGACCCCACGAACCCAATTTTCCAAGCTTTTCTCCAAGCCAATTTCCACCAAAATCCACCCCAAAGCAAACCCAAAGTCATAATTGAGTCCCAAATCATCATCAATACATTATCAACATCAGAACCCAACCTTAAATTCAATCAAACCCCCCACAATACTCAAAATCATCACCTTGAGCCTCAAAGCTCAAGAACACTCTTAGAGCCAAATCAAAATTAATCAAAATGGGGTTTACAGCCTTACCTCAATTGTGAATTAGGACTTCCTAGCTGCAGTTTATCCAATTCTAGCCTCAAGCCTTCAAGCTTCCATGTTTTAAACTCCACTAATTTTCCTCAAAAATCCAAGCCAACATAGGAAGAGGGAGAGAGAACGTAGAGGAGAGAGTGTTTCTTGGTTCTACTAGGTTCTGAATTGGCTGAGTATATCTCTCCCTTAGGCAAGAAATGACTAAAATGCCCCTTGCCCTTTAGCTTACTCTCAAATGCCCTCAAGGGCAAAACTATCATTGCCACCTTCCTCGCCAATCTTAACTAATGCCTCATTATTTACCATTAATTCCAATATCCTTGAATAATTACCAAATAATTTCTCATTGCTCGATCAATCTCAATAATGTACTAAATTACCAAAATACCCCTAGGCTCACCCCAAGTCGAGTATTTAACCCCATTATGACTAAACTGCTAACTTACTCCCTAGGATCGCCTCGTGTCGAACAACCCAAGTATATCCACATAATAATGTGGTCTCAACCATATAAAACACACACATATATATATATATATTCAAGTATGCCATCAACAGGCGAAAATCACAAAAAATCCATTCTAATAAGAAACGGGCCCACAAGCATGCAAATACAGTCATATTATAATATAACTCACATAATTCATATAATCATGCATATCATCAAATAGTAATACAACTAAATCAATTATTACCCTCTTGGCCCCCTAATCAAGGCATGAGCCTTATTAGGGAAATCGGGACGTTACACATCCTTTTCGACAGATCATCCAAAAGCCAAAGTCATCTGGAAGACTCCTTAAGTGGTATGTCGAACTTAGTCAGTTTGACATCATCTATCATATGAGGACTGCAATAATGGGACAGGCATTGGCGGATTTCATCATCGAGTGCACAGGAAACCACGAGAAACCTGGGGACGCCCCAGAGGTTGGGTCCACGTGGAACCTATATGTCGATGGATCATTGAATGAGAATGGTGTTGGGGCAGGCCTCATTTTGGTATTCCCCAAGGGGGACAGGGTTCACAGCGCCCTGAGGTTTGGGTTTGACGCCTCAAACAACAAAGCAGAGTATGAGGCGCTCATTGCTGATCTTCGAGTAGCACTAGAGCACAAAGCCGAGAGCCTCAAAATTTTCAATGACTCGCAGCTTGTAGTTAATTTGATGGAAATTTGATGGCTACTAACTAGGTCGTTCTGCTCATAGGCAATTTGATGGCTCCTCAAAAGAAAACCGCCTCAAAGAAGAATGAATGAACCTCATCCGCTCAGCAGAAGAACAAGTGGAAGCAGATCGCCCCAGAGTCTCCCATCCCGCACTTCGGTCCGGTGGTGGAGAAGTAGCTGGTGGTTGACTCAAATGCCTACTTCGAGGCTGAACGTATCGTATCAAAGATCACGACCCAAGGGAGGGTGAACAAAATCATGCTGAGCCACAACATAGAGGTCGGAACAGAAACTCTCCTTGCCCAATCTGCATTTGAAGGGGAACAGAGGTACTCCCTTCTCCAAGACGACTTCGCGGCTTGGAGTGATGAGCATCTGAAGGCTGGGGCCTTTCTTCCCCTGGACCAATACTTCATGGACTTTTTAAATTACATGTAGTTGGCTCAATTTCAGCTCCCCCCAAATTCTTATAGACTTTTGGCGGGGCTGAAATATTTATTTTTGAAGCATGAGTGAGAGATCCCCACCCCGTCATATATACTATACTTTTTCTACCTCAAAGCTAGCCTGGAGAAGAAAGGGCGAGGTGACAGGTTCTATTATCTCGCAAGGTTTCCCAACTCTGCCCCCGTCATCGAGCTTCCCAGAAATCCCAACGACTACAAAGACTTGTTCTTTATATCGAATGGATTCTGGAATTGTGAACACCAATTCTTCAACCGACCTCGTAAGTTCTTTACTTTTGTGACTTCAGCTCATGACATTTTATTTCTTTCAAGATATTTCTTTTGTACACATCTTAACTGAATTTGTTTCTCGTGCATCCATATTTGCGAGGACGGGAAAGTCCGTGACCCTCGGGGGTCAATACGAGAAGTTGTCTGGGCTTCCACCCAGTGAGAAGGACTACCGCCAGGTCGTGAATGACATCACGATGCTGGCGTGAAAGTTGATCATCGAAGGTCAAATGTTGGACTTGAGGTCTCCGGCTACCCTTCTTGTGATCCATGAGCTTCCCTCCTCTCAAGAGGAGGCCTTGCCAACCACTGAGGGCGAGGAGGAAGAAGAGGAGAAGGTACCTCTTGTGAGCTCCCGAGGCTGTCCGGGAACCTGATTTAGAACGAGTAACGTCAAGGGCAGTAGCTGGCCCCTCCGGCCAAGGTAACCCATACCCCTATAAGGAATTAGATAGGGATGTTGTCGATTTTAGGTTAGTTCGATTTAACCCAAATTATCTCGTCCATCGTCATCCTCATAACCCAGATCATAATATAACCTTGCTCCAATGCATAGACCACCTAGTGGTACGCCATGACCATAGTTACCCTAAGGGCACAGTTGTTGTTGACAACACTTTAAACTTTAGATCCACCATTTTTGAGGAGTATGGAACCAACCGTAGGACCTAGTCTTCTCTGCTTTAGGGTGCATTTGCCCATGGATTTACATAGTACGTAGATGAATCCAGCCCTGAGGAAAGGCCTGAGCCTGAACCCCTTAGGATCCCAGAAATATTAACCGTAGACTCTCCCTCTCCTCCATTAATTCCAAGGTCAGAGGTCATGCCTATTCTAGTCAAAACACTCGTGATGGTGATAATAGACTCCTCCCCTAGCCCGGAGGGTAGGATCTTTGTTTTCTCAATCCTTGTATATGTTTCTGACAACTTTATTTGTGAACAAACTCCTTTTTGTTCTTTTCAAGAGAACAGATGGAACAACCTGGAGCTCCTGACCTCCGAACTGCTTTCCATGCGAGGAATACCGACTCAGGCCCCGTGGTGAAGAGGCCCAGGATTACAAAGAAGAACCCCCCTGCCACGGGTTACACCTTGAAATCCCCTGCTAAGGGGAAAGGCACGAGCTCGGCTCACGAAGTAGCTCCAGTGACTTCTATTACCGCTAGGAGGGTTCCCCCTCCTCCTCCTCCTCCCTGATTCGCACCTCCTCAGGCCCAAGTAATACAAGCTGAGCCTCCAGCCCCCACCATCCCAGCCCCGACCGTTCGAATACCAGTAGATCCCCAGGATATGGAAAAGATCCCTAAAGATTTTTGGGGTATCATTTACGAAACAGCGAGCCATATGGTGGGGCACGCCTATAGGGCCATCTCGAGGGAACTGAGGACCATCGAGGAGTGAAGCTCGAAGAATGTCATGGAATCAGCTATGGGAATGAACCTTACTGTAAGTTATCCTTCCTTGGTGACATATGTCTTTTTATTATGCCCAAGGGTATATCTTTGACTTGTTTTATTATTTTGCAATCTGCCCTGACCCAGTATCGCAGCATAGCCCTGGCTAGGGCTAGATATGATGAGCTCCGGGTCGAACTAAATGTTGCCAACATCGTCTTGATAGCTGCTCAAGAAGGTGAGCAGGCTGCCAAAGCTACCTTGGCAGCTGCTCAAAATAGTGAGGATGATGCCAAGGCTACTCTCGCCTCGTCCCAGGAAAGCGAGCAGGCTGCAAAGACTGCATTGTTTGCCCTCCAGGCTCAAATTGCACAACTTCAGGCCGAGGTTGATGAAGCCAAAGCAAAAATGCTCTAGACCGAGACCGCAGTCAAAAGAAGAAAAGGCAGCCTCATTGTCATCCATGGAAGAGATGTTACACCAGTGCTGGGCCTTCAACTCGGATGGGAACTTCTCTTTCATGGAACCCGGGCTGTGGGATCTGTACCTTGCAAAATTCAAGGCTCGAATTTTGCAAGAACCATAAGAGATTAGGGAGGCTTCTATAGTAGCTGAGGGGGATGGTGAGGAGGTCACATCTTCAGAGCGAGCTGGTGGAGCTCAGTGATATCCCTTTTTTTTTGTATTTGTTTGTAATTGCTTAATATATTTTTTTATTAAATAATTGCCTTCAGGCTCAGCTCAATATACATCTAACTTTTTGATCCATTTATCTTTCCTTTACTATCTCTCATGTTTATGAATCCTTATTTGTACATTTGAGATTTTAGGAATCAATTTTTAGATCGAGATAGATATTTTGAGCTCGGTTATATCCAAGTTTTGTGTGTTGATTTGTATCATACCTATTAAGAGTCAGGCCTTGAACCTGGTTATATTTGAGGTTTTTAATTTATTTAAACTTGGTTCATGCTAGGTTTATTGATAACACGAGCTTTAACAAGCCATTGATATTAAACAATTTTCCCAACTTTCCATGTTTCAGATCTGGTTGCGTCTAGGGTTTTAAATGATTTAAACTTAGTTCATGTTAGGTTTATTGATAACTCGAGCTTTAACAAGCCCTTTGATTTTAAACAATTTTACCAACTTCTAAATTTCGGATCTGGTTACGCCCAGGATTTTAAATTATTTCAACTTAGTTTGCACTAGGTTTATTGAAAACTCGAGCTCTTAAAAACTTGTCGAATAATCAATTTTTCCAAGCCTCTAAGTTTTGGACCTAGTTATATCTAGGATTTTAAATGATTTCAACTTAGTTTGTGCTAGGTTTATTGAAAACCCGAGCTCTTAAAAAGTTGTCAAATAATCAATTTTTCCAATCTCAGGTTATATGCCCCCTAAGTAACCAGAATGTAGAAACTTTCTTGGTTGCTTTATCAAAACTAGAACACGAACTCATACTATCTTAAAGATTATTTAATAATCCACCTATTATTTAATAAAATGGATTTTATAAATAAGCCTTACATTGATGGTGTAGCTACTGATAATATTTTTTCAAATGTAGGGCGTTCCGGGTCTGTGGGACTACTTCCCCATCCAGCCGAGCTATCTTGAAAGCTCATTCTCACAAAACCTCAATGACCTGATACGGTCCCTCCCAATTCGGGCCTAAAGTACCATCCTTGGGATCTTTATTTGCTAGAAATACCCTTCGGAGAACCAGGCCACCCAGTCCAAATCTACGCGTCCTAACTTTAGAATTAAAATAGCAAGTGATTTTTTGTTGATAGTGGGTGAGCTGTAACTGTGACTCTCCTTATTTTTCTTCAATCAGATCGAGGGATACGTTAAGTACTCCCTAATTCTATTCTTGGTTGAATGTCCTTTGCCTGTGAGTGGCTACCATGGGTTTGACTGGAAGGACGACCTCGCTTCCAAAAGTTAAGGAAAAAGAAGTATGTCCCATGGAGGTTCTGTGAGAAGTCTGGTATGCCCAAAGTACTTGCGGGAGTTGTTCGAGCCATAATCCTTTGGCCTCATCCAACCTCTTCTTCAGGCTCGCCTTTAGGGTTTGTTCACAGCCTCGACCTATCCATTGGCCTGCGGATACGCTACTGAGAAGAAACTCTCACTACAAGAAAACATAGATTTTATAACACTTGAAAACTGCTAACCGGAAGTATTTATAACACTTTTCGAAACGCTAACATAACCCATGTTATTAAAAGTGTAGACTTTTCAATAACAGTTTTCAGATGATATGTTTAATGCTATCTTAAACTATTCAATAACACATATTAGTTGCTATAACATTAGATAATAACATACTTTTAGAGTAATTTATTACAAACTTGTAGTTTATTCTTAAAATTTTTGGATAACACTGTCCAAATGTTATAATTGATTATTTTATAGCATTTTTAGTGAATTATATTTTATAAAGTATAACATTTTGTCACACTTATAATATATATGCAAAACAAGCATAAATATTATAAAGGCTCCACATTATTTTAATTTTGTAGTCTACACATATAATAGATTTGTAATTGTCTTGTAAAACGTTATTTATGATTTTTTTTCTTTTGCAATTAAAAAACTTTTATTGTATTTTGATTAAATATATATCATAATTGATAAAAAAAATCTAATATTAATTTAACATGATAAAACATGAGAATTATAACATTAACCAATTTAAATCCTTTACAATATTCAATTCAAACCATAGTTATCACCACTTCATAAACTTCTTAGCTGAAGTTTTGAAGTATACTCAAGACATAACGAACTACTAGTCCTCCACATGTTTACTTAAAAAGTAAAGTAAACATAATCAAATATTTGAAGATAGTTTTGCCATCCAATCAATGATTCATTATGATCTTGTTTTAGTTGTGAGTCTGTGACACCAGTTTGCTTAACTACATAAGAAATTAAATGATTAATACTCAAACTCATACTTAATAATAAACTAAAAGAATACAAATAAAAGTACTAAAAAAATGCAAGACAAGAGGAAATTTATAAAATAAAACTCATTTAGTCAAAGAAAATATTCAGTCATACTAAGAAAATGAAAACACTAATGCTTAATACAATGTTAGGTAGTAATACAAACTCAATCACTCTCATTATCTTCTACTAATCCTGCCACAATATGTGATAATTTCTAAATATGTATGTGTATTTTATACCTTAGGCAAATCTGAGTGAAAGTATACCTTAGGCTTTTATTGAAGACTCAAATTCCTAAAATCAGCAAGCAAAACAATGAGTGAAAGTATACCTTAGGATTTTATTGAAGACTCAAATTCCTAAAATCAGCAAGCAAAACTATGATTTTATGTTTAAAAGCAACAACTCAATAGATCAAAATTTTCATATGATGGTCCGAATATAATATAATGAAAGAAAATTTATACACCCATGTTCTGGCAGCATAATGCCAAAGCATAAGCAAAAAAATAAAAGTGAAAAGTAGAAGCAAAACACAACAACGAAGAACAATAATACCTTCAAACCATTAAATTTTACTTGCTACAACAAAATTCCTATAAAGAAGTCATTTATATATATATATAATTTATACAAACCATTATAAAGCTACAGAGATAACAAAATCCCCAGTAAAAACTAGAAACCACAAAGGCAAAGGGACAACTTCATGACAAACAAAACCAGGGGAAACATAAAACAAGGAAAACACAATAGCTCAGATATGAAAATCAAAATCAATATCAATATCAATAAATACAAACATAATTTACAGTTTGGCCAGATATTACAATCATAAACATAAAAAATATTACTAAATTTATTTTAAGATGTGATGAGTTATAGATGAGAGGCAAACCCAGCTGTAAGAAGATGCATTGCTCCATGATAGCAGTGAAGGTGAAATTCTTGAAGGAGTGGCCATGGAAGCAATTTACCCAGCTGCAAAAACAAGAATCTCATAACTGATTATAACAGACTTAGTTAAAAGGAGGCAAGTCACATATGTCAACATCTTCTCAACTATAGTAATAAAATAAAGGTGTTAACTAGTTAGTTAACTTGTAAAAAAGATGTCTCTATAAAAGTAGATTCTAGTGTTTAATTTTTAATTTGATTGAAACACATGCTCTTCAAGATTTTCAAATGAAACTAATCATTTGCAAAAAATAATCAGCACAAACTAGTTTTTAGATTAGTCTCTATATTGATTTTTTTGTATAGCCAATGGGAGTAGCATAAGTGTATGGTTAGCATTTTTCCTTTATATATTACCTGTACATGTATTATTCATTCACACAATAACAAAATATCCATACAACAATATCCGTCAATATTCATTTTCAAAAAGAAAAAAAACAATATGTAGTACCACTAATGGAAACTAGCAGCAGATGATAAAGATGCCATTGATTTGCCATCTACCAAAGACAAGGGAAGATGATTTTGTATAACCAAACATAAAGAAAAACATATATAATTGAAGTATATATATCCTTGTCTTTGATAACCAAATAGATTGAAGTGCAAACATATTTTAGCCTAATCTTCCAACACTAATTAACTATAACCACCAACAAAAACTAGAGTTGGATATAAGAGCAGAATTTCAACTTCATATCAAAGCACATGAATTATGGATTTGTCCTATTATTAATAAATAAATCTCCATATCTATGTATCCAAATGTGCACATATTAAGCTCATAATTTTGGTAAAAATCAAAATTGAAAACCCATTCAAGAAAAAGCACTAAAACCTAAAAGCCAAGTCACATTGAATTTTTCAATATCAATACTTAAGAATCGGAATTGATAAAAATCTATTTCAAGTGATGCACATACCTCAAGATCCACATGAACATTTTGGATCTTTCAATACTCCCTGAACCTTGTTAAAACAATAATTAGTTTTTTCAAAATTGATAAATCAAATCAAGAAAATTACTCGTAAACAAAGGAGATTACATAGCAAAAAGAGATTGAGGCATAGAGAATGTATCTAAATCAATGGAGAAAAAAATAAAAATCAATCGAAAGAAAAAAATAGAAGGAAATGAAAAAACAGAGGAAAGGGAAAATGGAGCTTTGAAAGAAAAGTCTGAATAAATAAAAAAAAAACAAAAAGTTAAAGAAGCAAACAAACAAAATACTAACACTAATACATAACTAAGGATCAAAGCAAATGATTTACCCATTCTAATTTTAAGGTTAAATCTCATGAGTTGCAGAAAAAGAACAAGTGATGAGAGAAATCATGGGTACTTATGTAAGCTACTAAGCTGAAATATCTACACTAGCAGCACTTTATTGTTTCAACAATTTACTAGTCGCTTCATTAACATAGATATGAATATAGTAGACAATTTTATAGAGAGAGGTATACAAAGAAAATGCCAAGTTTGAAAAATTTCTACCAAAGTGAGCAACGAGCAGCTTCCATTTCATTTATCTAACCATCTATTTCACTTGAATTAATTCACAAATGGGTGAGAAATACAGTTTTTTCCTGCTATGATAACCATTAACAGCCATAAAATCTGAGTTATTGAAAATAATTAGCTTGGCACTAAGAAAATGAAGACATACTCAAAGAAACAAAGAACAGAAATATACAATTTCAAGTCTAAATTAAAAGCATATACATATTTACAAATAACAAGTTAGCTTATTTGAGAAATATACTATTCTAAAAAAAACACAAGCTTTTAATTCCAAATGAAGACAATGATATATCATATCATCTATCATTTATCTAAATAATAAATTTTGAGCTGACCTGGTACAAAACAACCATCAAGAATCATGAAAGCATCTTTCCTTACTGATTTCCCATATTAGATTATCAAATCAATTTAAAAAAAAATCAAAATATATATATTCCTAATTAACAAGCAACAAAACCAAAAAAAAAAAGCTTCGAACAACTAAGAAAATCAAGAACACAAGATTTACAAATGAAAGAAAACCTATTGTAAAACTTCTAACTCTGACTAAATCCAAAACAAACAATCAGAAATACATATATCTTATTCGGCCATTTTATTAAAAAGAAAGAAAAAAATGGGAAAAAGACCAACATAGAGAAGGGAAGAGAGAAATACAAAAACAAAATAGATATGGAAAAATGGACTTTCAGTAACAAAACAGAAGGGAGGGTACAGAGATCCATTTGCCAACATCCCAAGCTCCCTCATCGAGAGCCCATCAGCACCGCCACCTGTAGAGGACAGAGACAAAGATGAGAGGGTGAGCAAGAGAAAGACGAGAAAAATGAAGGTACTAAGATACCTCTGTCGCTGCACGATTCATCATCGTCCCAAGCCTCGTTGCCTCTACCATCCCTACTTCACACATCCTTTCTCATTCATATCACAATGCCTAAGTACCATTAGACAAGGATTCCAATTTTTTTTAAAACCAAGTAATCTATATTCATAATTCTACTTTGGTTAGGAGTGCCCAACAAGAGTAATAGTGGCACACTTAATTGATACATTGTACCTAATGAGATGAAATGATAAAAGAAAAATTATGCCAGACATAAAGAGTATAAGCAAGGGAAAATGATTTCACAACACAATAAGATTAAAACAAAAGGAATTATGTATATGCATAAGACAATGTACAAACATGGGTTTCACAAGTCCATTAAAAGTAGGGATAAGTATATTGTTGGTTCAATAACAAACATATTAAATAGCAAAATAAAATACAATTAATACTTATTTCTTTATTATTTTTTATTTTTATTGCAGAGAAATATTTCTACATGGTTTCTGTAAATATATAAAGTGATTCCTTTTTACATATAAAGTTTAACTCCAAGCATAGAGAACAAGCCGCATTTCAATTTATTTGCTGCTAGTTAAAGAGCATAGAGAAAGAAAGAAGAGTGACACTACAAGAAAAAGTCTTTTATACATGCTGCAAAACAAAACAAAAAATCTCAACTAAAGAAAGTGACAACAAACAGCATAAAGCCAATAAAAAGAATCTTCAAAATCAGAATAAAACCCATTGATAAAAAAAAATCACAAGTCAAAATTAGAATCCATATACAAAGAAAACAAAACCAAAGTCAAAATCAAACTCAGAATAATCAAAAGCTAGATACTAAGAATCAAACACAATATAAGACTAAAAATCACTCAGATCAAACCGCTCTATTCACACAAACATATATAAGAACATAAACAAAATAAAAGAATTGGTAACTTACAACTAGCATGGCACAATTGTGATTAAATTAGCTTTTAACCAACTAGTACAAGCCATCCCTTAGGTGCCTATACTCACAACCAGTTAAGTCTATCAATGACAGTGTCTATACACATAATTCATGCCCTTAAATACTCCTAAACAGATGAGACAACAGCAAGCTAATAACAATATATAAACCAAATGTGTCATTAAATATAAATTCTTATTTCTTCAAATTGATCATAAATTAGACAATCCTCATTGGTGTGATTTTACACATGGGTAAAAGTTTTTTTCCTCAACTAAATCGATAGGCACGAAGATGTGTATATATATTAATAGAAGCTAAATCCACAAAAGATAAGAAATTAAATTAACAGAACAAGTGTAATTATGTGCACTGAGATTAAATAATAGAAAAAGAAAGAGATTCCCACAGTTCGAAGCCCCTGCCAACTGTCTCAAATCATTTAGCATCAAATGCAATTTCAACATTGGACTTTCATAACCCAAACTTCAACAACACAATTAGTATTTTGTAATTCTACAAAAACCGACCAAAAGCAAATTTTAAAAAAATGCCTTTAATTAATACATAAATTTCAACGAGTTCTTGTTATTGGAATGGAAAAAATAGAAAAGTAAGACACGAAACCTGGAGTGTTGATTATTCGGTTTGATGCATTTGTATAATATCTTCACCTTTTGGAAATGGAAGTAGGATCTTTATATATGTACATTTGAGTGTGTCCATATACTGAGCTATCAATTAAGGGTTACAGTATCCCCAAATCACTAATATAACTCACATATTAAATCTCAAAATCAAGAGTTTGGGTATCTCACAATAAAAAAAAAGAACAAAACTTAAAAATGGAATACATAAGAGCAAATAAGGTCCAAAATTACCATCAGAAGAAAGATTTGTAGCTGCAATTTAAGGCAAAAAAGAAAGATAAATGGTGAAAGCTAGTAAATCCATTCAGACATGCAACAACAAAAGCAAAGAGAGAAGGACATCGTCAGCCCACGTAAGGTCGATCCCCGTCACCATCTCTGTCGAGCTTCCTGCGCTAGCCACCTGCAAGAGAAGACTTGGAGAGAGATAAGGGAGATAGAGAGCTAAGAAGAGAGAGGTTGAGGCTAAGAGAAGAGAGTTGAGAGAGGAAATGCGATAGGTTACTTTAGAGAAAAGAAAAAAAAAGGACTCATGTATTTCATTTGGCGCCTGTTTTTTTCCATTACTGCCTGTTATTTCATTTGGCTCCAAATTTTTGTATGTGTTTTTTTTTCATTTACACAAAGCATTAATAACACTTTTTAAACTCCATGATATATTACCATAATATTTGGTCAAAAATGTTGTAGTGTCTTAATAATGCTGTATTTTTCATAGAAGTCAGGGAAGAGATCACTGTCGAATTGTGTCCCATTGTCTGACACGATCTTTGTAGGAAGCCCAAATTGACATATAACACTATTAACCATGAAGTCTAGGATTCTCTTTGAAGTGATTATTTCCAGAGGTTCGGATTCTACCCACTTTGTGAAATAGTCGATCGCCACCATCGCGTAACGAACTCCTCCCTTTCCCATAGGTAGGGACCCTATTAGGTCGATTCCCCATACCGTGAATGGCCACGGGGATGAGATCATCGTTAGCTCAACTCGAGCAACTCGGACAATTATGGAGAAACGTTGGCATTTGTCGCACTTCTGTACATACGAGATTGAATCTTTTGTTAGAGTGGGCCAAAAATATCCATGCCTTAGTATTTTCAGTCTAAGGTTTTGCCCCCCAGCATGATCTCCACAAAATCCTTCATGCACTTCTTGCAAAATGGTTTTAGCTTCCTCGGGCAGAACACATCATAGGAGAGGCAATGAATGACCACGTCGGTACAATGTCCCATCCACTATCACATACCTCAGAGCTTGATATAGAATTTTTCTTGCATCCTTTCTATCCTCATGTAGCCTTCTAGTTGTGAGGTATTCCATTATAGGAGTCATCTAGGTCGGTCTTGTGTCGATCATTTCGACTTCTACCAATTCTGTTACAATCAGATTCTCTATGAATTCCACTGGAACTACATTCAATGTCTCTGCTTCTTTGGTGGTGGCAAGCCTTGCCAAAGCATCAACATTAGAATTATGCTCGCAAGGTATCTGTTCAACAGTACTGTACTCAAATTCAAACAGCTCTCCCTTAACCTTAGCTAGGTACGCCGCCATCTTGTTACCTCAAGCTTGATATTCTCCCAACACCTGATTAATCATGAGCTGAGAATCACTATAGCATTGGATGGCTTTTACCTTGAGCTCCCTTGCCACTCTCAGCCTGGCTAGTAAAGCCTCATATTCAGCTTCGTTGTTGGATTCTTCGAATCCAAATCTCAGAGTTGTATGGAATCAATGCCCTACTGGGGAGATTAAGATGATCCCTGCTCCCGATCTGTACTTGTTCGATGATCCATCCACGAAGATTTTCCATAATTCCTGCGCCGATTCCCTCAAGAACTCCTCTTGAAATCTGGTGCATTCAGCCACAAAATCAGCAAGGACCTGACTTTTGATTGAGGTCCGTGGCACGTACATTATCTCAAACTGGCTAAGTTCGATAGCCCATTTTAACAGACGTCCTGACGTTTCAGGTTTTTGCAACACCTGCCTTAAAGGTTGGTCGGTCATGACGTTGATTGAATGGGACTGAAAATATGGCTGGAGTTGGAAGCTAATATAAGACAGAATGCCAGCTTCTCTATTAGTTGGTATCATGACTCAGCTTCGAGAAGTCTCTTGCTTATGTAATATACTGGTTTTTTAGCATGGTCTTCTTCTCGGACTAACACGGCACTGACTGCATTTTCTGTCACAGCCAAATAAAGGAACAGAGGTTCCCCAGACATAGGCTTAGATAACATCGAGGGCTCAGCCAGGTGCATTCTTAGGTCGAGTAATGCCTGTTCGCACTCTTTAGTCCATTCAAATTTCTTGTTTCTCTTGAGCAAGTTGTAAAATTGCAGGCACTTGTCTAAAGATTTTGAAATAAAACAATTGAAAGCTGCCACCTATCCAGTCAGGCTTTGAACTTCTTTACATGACCTGGGTGAGGGCATTTCTACCAACGACCTGATTTTCTCTAGATTTACCTCTATTCCCCTCGTGTTGACTATGAAACCAAGAAATTTTCCTGACGCCACTTTGAACGTACACTTCTGAGGATTCAGCCTCATGTCATACCTCCTTAAGATTTCAAAGCATTCTTTCAGATCGGATACATGGTTATAGGCAGTCTTGGATTTGACAAGCAAATCATTGACATACACTTCCATATTTCTTCCGATTTGATTAGCAAGCATTTTTTTCACTAAGCGTTGATATGTAGCTCCGGCATTCTTCAGCCCAAAGGGCATGACTTTATAACAATATACGTTATTTAGGGTAATGAAGCTAGTATGTTCCTAGTCCGAAGGATTCATCGCAATCTGGTTATACCCAAAATACGCATCCATGAAGGACATGAGCTCGTGACCTGCCATGGCATCTACTAACTGAACAATCCTTGGTAGTGGAAAAAAATCCTTGGGACAAGCTTTGTTCAGGTCAGAGAAGTCGATGCAGGTCCTGAAAATTTTGGCTTTGGGACCAGCATGAGATTGGCGACCCAGATCGGGTATTTTGCTTCACGAATAAACCCGCACTTTAATAGTTGAGATACTTCTTCCTCAAGAGCTTCAGCTCGGACTGTTCCCAAGCATCTCCATTTTGGGGATTTTGTAGGCACGTTCTTGTCCAAATTTAGAGTGTGCATGATTACACTCGGGCTTATTCCCACCATGTCTTCATGTGACCAGGCGAAAACGTCCAGATTCTCTTGTAAGAAATTGATCAGCTCCTTCTTCCTTTTATCATTTAGATTCTTCCCAATCTTTATAACTCTTGAAGCTTCATTGGGGTCAATGTTTACCTCCTCTATAGCTTGGAGTTCTAACCTATCTTCGTCTATCCGTGGGTCAGTGTCATTGTGCTGGGTGTCATTACTATCCTCTTTTTTCGGAGGTTCTTCCGTCCATCAAGTAACTTATACTTCCCAGGACTTCTCGCTTCCGTCATATTTGACCATAGCTTGCTGCCCGGGTTGTGATTTTCCCTTCATAGAAATGCTATAGCATTCTCTGGCAGCGAGCTGATCATATCTGACGGTACATATTCCTGCAGCTGAGGGGAATTTTATTGCTAGGTGGCAGATAGAGGTTGCAACTTCAAATGCCATCAACGTAAGTCGGCCCAAAATTGTATTGTATGTAGCCGGACAGTCGATTACCATGAAATCAAGTAGCTTGGAGATAGTTCGTGAACCTTCTCCCAATGTTACCACTAATTTTATCGTCTCGAAGGTTGCTGACCCTTCACCAAAAAACTCGTACATAGTCATTGAGGTTGCCTTCAATTCTGCTACAGACAACCCCATTTTTTCCAAGGTGGACCTAAAAAGTAGATTCACATAACTCCTGTTATCTACTAATGTCCCCTGGACCCTCCAGTTGGCGAGATGAACGATTATGACCAAAGGATCGTTATGTGGGAATTGGACGTGGCTAGCATCATCTTCTGTAAAAATGATTGGTTGTTTTTCAAATCGTTGTTGTTTCGATAACAACTATTCTGGGATGAAATCCACTCCATTATGGGATTTCAGTTCGCTAATGTACCTCTTCTGGGCCTCTCTGCTCGTGCTTGCCAGATGTGGTCCTCCTGAAATGGTGGCTATATCCCCCTATTATCGGAGGAGGAACATCCTGATTCACTTGAGCTTCGGTTTGAATTATTGGAGGTTTGGGGGCTGACGAAGGGTTTGGTCCAGTGGGCTAATTAGGGCCCACTCGATTTCGGGCGTACTGGGCCAAAGGACCCGCCCTAATGAGAGTTTCGATCTCTTCCTTCAGCTGTCGATAGTCATCAGTGTTATGACCAATATAATTATGAAATCGGCAAAACTTTGAAGGATCTCTCTTTGCTCTTTGGTTTTTCAAGGGTTCTGGCTTCTTCCATGGAAGGCGAGTAGAATTTTCCAGGAAGATGCGCTCCCTAGTATCCGCGAGGTCGGTATAGGTGGCTTAAATAGGCTTGAATTTCTCCCCATACTTATTTTTCATTGTTCCACTCTGGTCGCCCTCACCATTTCCCTTCCTTTTGTTACTCCCCCTTGGTTATTCTAGGTAACAGTTTGAGCCGTAGCTGCAACGTCCTTTACCGCTCCAATGAGCTGGACAAGGATCTAGCTGGTTCTTGCGACAGAAGCTCGCGCCTCTTCCAGGTTAATCCATCTTTGAGCTCATGCCAAGAACTCGTCCACACTATTAACTCATTTTCTCTATAATTCTTGCCACAGATTGCCCCCAACAAGGATTCTCGTCCTCATTGCCATGAGCTTGGAGCTGTCATCGACATCCCTAGCTCATGCAGCGACATTGGCAAATGAATAAGCCTTAACCCAAGCTATCTGGGAAGACCGAAATGCTTTTTTGAAGTCAGAAGAAAACTTTTTCCACGAACTTATATAATTCCTCTTGTATTGCTGAAACCACTGCCTGGCTGGCCCGATCAGAGTTGAAGGGAATAAAATGTACCATAGATCGTGTCTGACATTGTGGGCCATCATCGTGGTATTAAACATCCCGAGGTGGTCTGACGGATCTCCATCTCCATCAAACTTTGACAAGTGTGGCATTCTGAATCCTATCAGATATGTGGCCGCCGCAATATTTGGAGCGAAAGGCTCAAGCTCATCCTTTGAGTCACAATCGTCTTTATCTTTTCCAAATAAAAGCCTCTTCATTTTCTCTTCCATCAGAGCTAGCCTCTCGAGGGTTTTGTCTCTTGTCCCTAGGTTATGTGGGGGCTATTCAACAACTCCTATCCTATCATACACGTTTGATGGGTTATTGTCCCTCTAAGCTTGAGCTTGGTTTGGTGGGGCATTCCCATTATCGCGTACTATGGAATGACCTTCCTCTTGCCGAGTATAACTAACATCTTCATTCTGAGCTAGATTTCTTCTATGCGAATTCAAACGATCATGCAAATCAGGTTGTGAATCATACTGTGGGCTTTGTGCCGAACTCAGCTAATTTCTCAGATCGCCCTCGGACCTGCCACTTTGACAACTTTCAGTCCAGTAACTCCCGTTTGCAAAGCTTATAGCTCGCGGTTGGGGCCAAGGATCTGGGTTTTCAACACGTGTCCATGGGATGTAGGTATTGGCGGATGGAGGAGGATTTCTCCTGCTGTCTCCATCAGCTGGAATGTCCTGGGTAGGACGAGATGGCCTCGGATGTCTTATAGGTGACAGGGGATGCCTTATTGGCAAGGAAATCCTTGTCCCATTAGGGCGAGCTAGATTAGACCACCTTTGTTCATCCCCGTTATTTCTAGCTCTCTGCGCCTGATGATCCGATCGTGACATAGGAAGGTTTGCTGGAACATTCTATCTCTGTGAGCCTATCCCAGCCCCTCCTCATGGGTTGCCATAGGCATTCCTAGGTTCTTGTGAAGGAGGCTCCAGACTTGGGGTTACGGTTCTAACCGATCGACTGATATGTTGATGACCTCTATGAGGGCCAGTAGGATGAGCATTCTAGCGGTCTCTCCCTGTAGGCACAGAACTTGGGGTGGCAGTTCTGACTGAATGACTTGGTTTGGATCGGTTATTCCTATGGGAATTGTGAAACCCACTTTTCCTCTTTCAAACATTAACGTCGGTTGCGAGAGGGGGTAACCGAGCCAAAACCTCCTAAATTTTCCTATTTGCCTTAGCGAGATGGCTTCTTAATTGCATATTTTCCATCTCAACGGCAGTTAAGTAGTCTGGGATTGGATCCAATGGCAATGACGCTGAACTCCCAGTGTCGCCATGACCCGCCGATTGTTTTCCCAGACGTTGCTAGACTTCAGGGCCATGCTCGTTCGAAACAATGGTATGATGGGCCTCTTGCCCACCAGGCTGTTCTATCTCATTGTTGTGCATTGAGCGAGTGAGAACCATGATGAGATTCGATTGGGTTATTGATGAAGCACTAATTTCCCTCTCAATGAAAGCACCAAACTGTTGACACGGTTTTTCGTCAGCAGTGTATTAAGAAATAATAAGGTAGATTAATGCTTAGTAATAAACCGTAAAAAATGAAATGAACTCACAAGAACAAAAATCTTTTATGTGGTTCAGTGGTTAAAGTCCACCTAGTCCACGAGTCTATATTATTATTGTTTTTCTCTCTATTTTGGCAGAGTTTAAGTATTACAGAATAATGGCCCCCCTCCCTGTCCTACATTCCCAATATTTATAAGGGAATTCCATAGACAGGTTTGGGTAATCGCGTGAGTCAATCACGCATATACATATTTATTACATTTAATACATTTTCCCCATTTATAATGGGATATGATTTGATCATACAGTAAATGGTCTCCTAAAATCTGGGACATTAAATATGACAGCCTGGTCATAAATAAACGCATAAAAGGACTCGAGTCTCTGGGGATTCGCGGGTGTGCAATATATTTGAATAACCACGAGCTAAATATCTCATCCAAGCTCGTACTTTGACTGTCATTTGAATATTATGAGCTCGCGCTTCATAACCTTCGTGTTTGTAGCGCGGGTTAAACCCAGGACACCAAATACCACACGTGTCCACAAGAAACTGGAGTTGTCTACGTGGATAATACGCAGATATCATTCCCTTGGTTATTTCTCCATATATTTATCTGCCAGCTGTACTTGAACTAAGTGAATGAACTCGGGCTAAAATTAGGGTACAACACCTTGGGGCATGGAAGATGACGTGAACCATTCTCGAGCTCTGCCTCGAGCTCTTCATCTTCCTTTGCCTCCGCGACAACCTTGATGGAGAGGACACTATTACGACCCGACTTAAAACCCATCAATTTACTAAATACTCCATATTTATGTAAATAAATCTTCACCTGAATTTCTTTAAGAAAAATTAAACTTTTATTGAAACAATCATGAATTAACACATTTTACAAACATACAATTCGAGATCTCGATATTTGAAATAAATCATGTTTTACATGCACGTCGTAAGTAAAAATAAATGTTTAATAAACAACATAAAACCAAAGGTTAAAGGCTTTTATAACAACAATGTGTATGTAACATCCTTTAAACCCCCAGGTCAACCAATCACGACATGCACACATCAGACCGAGCTTGCTCCAACTCATCGCCTCATCTACTATGCTTTTTCCCTTACCTGCAACACAGAGTACCCATGAGCTAATGCCCAACAAGAAGAGCTATGTAGGTCACAACCTCAAAGCCCAAACAGAAAACATAAACATAAAATATAATCTAGTTCAAACTATGACAACCTAATTCATATACTATTAAGTTATCACAACATAAGTCATATATTACTCATAATCTATACCTTAACATAAATAGAGTTTAAAAATAATTCATATTATATCATTCTCATAGCATAACTTAACATAAAATAGCATACCACAACATATCATAATTATTACATAATCATAGCATACTATATCCTATCACAACATCACATAATCATAGCATATTACAATGCAATCATAACATGTATTACCGACGTCATTCCAACCGTAAGCTGGTGCTAATATAGTAAAGTGTGCAACTAAGCACGAGAAACGTAAGCATGCATTTTATCATAAAAATACACATGCATTTTCATAACATAAGCATGTAACGAAATCATACATCAAACAAACTACGTAAGCAAGTGTTGACAGCTTATAGTAGCGAGTGTCGTCCCACCCTAAACCTCCGCGGCCTCGGACACCTACCTGTATCGATAACTACCCTACCCAACATCTTACGAAACACCAAATAATGTCATAACATAAACATAGGGTATAGCAACTACACTTAAGTATATTCACACCCATATCAATGAAAGCATGCAACAATGTACATGAACATGCAATATTCATAAAGTCATACACATACATGACAAAATCATAACTTTCACCATACATATACATAATTAAATCACATATAAATAACATTTGTGCCTTCAATACACACTCTATGTTACAGTGACCACTCTTCTTACCTAAGGTCCAACAACGCTCCAAAACACATTCCTTATTCCATTCAAGTATCCTTTAGCAAGTCCTAAGCCAAACAAGATACAATCTTGAACTTAGAGACCATACATCATATTGGACTTATAAAATCTCTTTTAGACTTTCTAGGACTTTTAACAGCCTTAAAGTGTCCTTAAGAAATTCCTAAAATTCCCAAATAGAAAACTCTTAGACTATTCCATCAAAGCCCCAACCAAAACCATCAAAATGAGGAAAAAACATGTTTTATGGGCATGTAGCGCGGTCGCACTACCCCTTGGGCGCGGTTGCGCCCGATGGAGATCCCAAATCGCGAATGTTCTCCAAACATCCATAACTCTCAATTTAAATATGATTTGAACGATTCGTTTTGCATTTTTCTCATCTTGAATTCTTCTATATCATCATACAACTACTAGAGATAAAAAAATACCGAAAATTCATGAGAATCCATTAACTCAATAACTCTAACAATCCTTATGCAATAAAACTCATTCTTTCTAAGTTATGAACATATATCCCAAAACCAGTCCTTATTTCATCATTAATTCTTCCATACCATGTTTATAACATTAAAACATATTCATAAAATACCCTAACATGAAATTCTAAGAACTAATTCATATCATCTACCCTTAAATTCCATGAACAATCATAAACATGACCTCGATTGTAAAGAGTAATAAGATCTTACCTTCAAGTTAATTCTTAGTTCTCCAACCTTCTAGACCTCAACCTCAGAGAGAATCCTTGCTTTGATCGATACATTGACTGATAATAATACGATAAATTTAATCCTAATTTTATTTTAGTCTGCAAATACTAACCCTAAAACAAAAAGACAAATTTCCCCCTAATTCTAACGCTATCATAATTGGGATCAAGTCTTTTTTTTTTGTACTTTCCCCTTAAACTAATAGTTTTTACTTAAGAAAATTACAATCTCTACCACAAGATTCATAATTAAACTTTTACCCCTAATTTCCAATATCTTTGGCACTTAACCCCTTGATACTTGAAGGAACCATGTTTTGCTGGTGTCATATACACATATCATAATTATGAAATAAATCACATATTATCATAAAGTGCTATCGTTCCTGGTTTTCTCTCTTCCATGGCGAAGAAGAAGCGTGTGGTCCGAAAGCCTGCACACCAATTGTCTGAGCATGGATCAAACAGTGGTCAGAATGGTGAGAAGGAAGAAGCTGGTGGTGTATTGTCTACTACTGGATTAAATTTGATAGTAGAAACTGTAACTGATGGGGAAATTGTGTAGGAAGATATGATAACAGAAGCTATTATTGATGGTGAATATGAGATTCCTCCTTCTCCGACTCAAGATCGACGACTGAGTATGAATTGGGCTCGGGTAGTGGAAGAAGAGATGGATGCTGATGCTGGTCAGGAGAAATTCCAGGATTCAGCATGAAAGCATTGGAACTCCTTTGCGAAGAAAAACATGTTTGCTCGTGACCCCCATCTTACATACAAGGAACCTCTAATCAAAAATGGCATCAAGATTGCTCAAGTCGACCCTGAGGAGGTGAAGATCCAAACGGCGAACTGGAGTTCTGCTGTAATATGTATGGTACTCGGTGCGAACCCTCCAATGGCGATGTTTGAGGGGTATATTAAGCGAATTTGGGGTCATCTTGGGATTGCACAGATAGCTTGTATGACCATGGGATTAACAATGGTGAAATTCAATGATGAGGCAACTAGAGATCTGGTTTTGGAGACTGGTGTTCTTCAATTTGATAGAAAACCAGTTATAGTTAGACCCTGGTAATCAGATCTAGATGCGGTGAAGCTAATCCGTTCTGTTCCGTTATGGATTCGTCTTCACGATTTAGGTCTTCAATACTGGGGGAACAAATGCCTAAGTGCATTGGTTAGTACTGTTGGGAAGCCTATTATGGTGGACCAGCATACTAGGGATGGCACCAGGGTTCAATTTGCTCGGGTTTTGGTTAAGATGGACATCACGGATGCACCACCAAGACTGATTCAATTTCTTAATGAAAATGGTCAGTTGGTGGAGCAGGGGATTGATTACGAATGGTTTCCTGTGAAATGTAAAACGTGTTTGGATTATGGCCACATTATGGCAGACTGTAGGAAAGGGGAAGATGAGAAGAAAGTGAGGAATACAGAGAGGAAGGCGCCTATGACTAAACCAGAGAAACTCACTCAGAATCCTCCCATTTCATTTCCTGTTTCCTCTAAGATGAAACCATCTGGTTCAGGTAAAAAAAGATGATCACTCGCTAATTAATGCTGATTGGAAAACTCCTAGAAGAGCTGCTGGTTCAAGAATGAAGGAACCTGTTCCAGGTTCTACTACAGATCATGACCAAGATGTTGGACATAGGTCTGTGAATACGTTCAGTATTTTGCAGGAAGAGGAGGGATATGTGGAAGAGGAGGTAGAGTGTAGAGAGACAAAGGGTCCTGGTTTTTCTTCTACTTAATCATGGATAGTTGCAACATAGGAAGTTGGAATGTTAGGGGATTGAATAACAAGGATAAGCAAGATTCTGTGTTGGAGTTTTGCAATGTGAATAAAATTGGAGTAGGGGGTCTGTTAGAAACTAAGTTGAAAGGGAATAAAGTTCAGGAGTTGATGGATAAAAAATTTGCTAACTGGGATTTCTTTAATAGCCCTACTATTGAGGGAAGGTTGTTGATTATATGGAGGAAGGGTTTTGTTCGAGTTATAGTAATTGCTGAATCGTCTCAACATGTTCACTGTGTGGTTAAAATGGCTGGTCATGCTAATGTTTTTTGTCTCACATTTGTTTATGGTTTTAATACCATTGAAGATAGGAAGACTCTATGGAAAAATCTAGTGCAGTTTAAATTTCCTGTTTCACCATGGTTAATTCTTGGGGATTTTAACGCAGTCTTTAATGTTGATGACAGAAATGGAGGGAATCCCATTATGCAAAATGAAATGGTTGACTCTAATCAATGGTCAGCTCAGACTAATGTTGTAGCTCTCAAAAGTTATGGTTCGATTTTCACTTGGACTAACAACTAAGTTGGCACCAATCGAATCTATTCCAAGATAGATCATGTATTTGTCAATGAGGAGTGGCATGATTTCTTTCCTAACACTGCAGCTCGTTTTAGTTGGGAAGTAATCTCATATCATTGTTCATGTGTTGTTTCAGCTACAGCTACAGAGGCAATTGGGATCAAACCATTTCGGTATTACAATTTCTGGGCTGGTCATCACGATTTCAAGACCATAGTGGAGCAAAATTGGAAGAGACCGATGGCTACTAGAGGATTAAAAGGGGTCTACTTAAAACTTATGAGAGTAAAGCATTGCCTCAAGAAATTTAATCATGAAGTGATTGGTGATATTGGGAAAAGTTATCAGGAAACTAAAGCTTGTTACAGTGAGGCTCAATATTAGTCTCAATCTCATCCGAGAGACATGATTTACCAGGATCAAGAAGCTATAGCAGCTGCAAATTTTGATACTCAAGAGAAAATGTACCATAAGTTTCTCAGACAGAGGAACAAAATTACTTGGCTGCAAAAAGGAGATTCCAATACCTCTTATTTTCATGCTTGTCTGAAGAAGAGAAAAATGGAAAACAGAATAACAACATTCATTATAGACCAAGGTATGATTAATGATAATTTTTCTGAAGTTGTGGAGCATTTTCTCAATCATTTCCGCAGCTATATGGGTAGCAATAGTTCAGTCAATACCAGGTTAAACATGAGTTGTATTGAGCAGGGATCTAAGCTATCTTTAGATCAGCAACATGGTTTGATGAAACCATTCTCTTATAAGGAAATAAAAAGAGCAATTTTTAGTATTCCTGATACAATGTCTCCAGAACCCGATGGATTTCGATATGGTTTTTTTAAGAGAATGTAGTCTGTTATAGGGGGAGAAATCTGTGCTGCAGTTTCTAATTTCTTTGAGACAGGACTCATGCCTCCTTAACTTCATAATACAATGATTTCTCTTATTCCTAAACAAGAGAATCCAGCTAAAGCTATATATTACAGGCCTATTTCTTGTTGTTCAACGATATACAAGTGCATCTCTAAACTGCTGTGCTCTAGACTTGCAACAGTCCTACCTTTTCTGGTTCATCAAAATCAAGGTGCTTTTGTCCAAGGGAGATCAATTTCTCACAATGTGATGATTCTCCAAGACATCTTGAAGAACTATAGGAGGAAGAACACTTCTCCTCGCTGTACCATCAAGATTGATATCAGTAATGCATATGATACTGTGGATTAGAATTTTGTTGAAGATCTGCTTAATGCTTTAAACATCCCTGGTAGATTTGTTCAACTGGTGATGATTTGTATCAAAAGCACATCCTACTCTCTTCTTATGAATGGTAGAATTCAAGGTGGTTTTCAAGGTGCTAAGGGTCTTCGTCAAGGTGATCCCTTATCTCCTTTGATATTTGTTCTGATTATGGATTATCTAATGAGAAGTCTTCTTCTAGCTGCTCAAGACTCTAAGTTCAGATATCATCATCTTTGCAAAAGTTTGAAGTTAATAAACTTATGCTTTGCGAATGACTTGATTCTTCTCAGCAAAGGGTCCAAACAGTCCATAAAAGTTCTTAAAGAGGTCTTGGATGGTTTCAGCAATACTACTAGGCTCCATATCAATGTTAGCAAATCTCAAATATTCTTTGGAGGGGTTGATCCCAAGGAGAAGGTGGAGATCATTAGGGATCTTGGTTTGGCTGAAGGTACCTTCCCTTTAAAGTACTTAGGGGTGCCTTTAAGACCAACTAAATGGAAAGCTGAAGATTGTGGGATTATTAAAATCAAATTGAGGCTTCACACTTGGGGAAGTAGGCACTTGTCTTTTGTTGGCAAAGTTCAACTAATACATTCAATATTACTTGGTCTTCAAAATTATTGGATGAGTACTTTCATCCTTCCTCAAAGTGTTTCTAAAGAGGTCGAGAAACTTTGTACAGGTTTCCTATGGGGAATGAACGGGAACAGAAGCAGAATTCATGTGGCCTCTTGGGAGAAAGTTTGCCTTCCTAAACCTTATGGTGGTCTCGGGTTTAGAGAAGGGACCAAATGGAATCAAGCTATCTTAGCTAAATACATTTGGGCTATCAATGAGAAGAGATATTTACTGTGGGTTAAGTGGGTGAACAATGTTTATCTCAAAGGGGTATCCATTTGGTCTTATGAGTTAAAAATGGACACAAGCTGGTATTGGCGCAAACTTTGTAGATTGAGACAAAAGTTTTCCATTTCTGAGATTTTGAAGGCAGGAAGCTCAGGTAAGTTCTGTATTGTTGTTTTATATAACAGTACTCTTCCTCCTACTCAAGTTAGCTATCACAGGGCCATTTGGAGTAGTCTCAACTTTCCTAAGCATCGTTTTATGCTTTGGCAAGTAGTGAATTCTCAACTGTTAACGAAAGACAACATGAGTAAATTTCACATTGTCTTAGACTCTATACTTTGCCCTGTTTGTGGAGACCAGCCTGAAACTCATCATCACTTATTTTTTAACTGTTGCCTTTCTCGAAGAGTTGTGGAGCTAGTGTTTAAGTGGCTGGGTTTCAGAGGTTGGCCTATGGAATTTGATGGTTGGTTAAATTGGATTTCCCTGAAAGCTTCTGGCATTGTGAGACTTATTGGCATAGCATTTATTGCAGCAACATGCTATTGTCTTTGGCTGAATAGAAATAGGTGTGTTTTTGAAGGCTATTCCAAATCTGATTCTTTGATTGCTATTGATGTAAAGAGTATAGTGACATACAGGTTATTCATTGTTAAAAATAGAAAAATGTCTAGACAAGAGAGAGACTTTATACATAGATTAAAATGTAATTAGAGCCTGTGTATTTGGTTCTGGAGGAGCAGCCTGTTGCTTCTCTTGGAGCGGTTTTAGTGAGTTGAGGGTGTATTTTTCTGGTTGATTAATGAAGTTTTTTCTTCTTGATCAAAAAATAAATAAAATAAAAAATTCATATGCATTAACATAAATGACCAAATTTCCCTCACATGCCAAAATTACCACAATACCCATAAAATGCAAAGGTAGATATTACAGATGCTCTCAGCATGCTCTTCACGAAGGCATTGCATATATTCAAACTACACCTTGGCTGACATGTATTCTGGGTGGAGCCTCGCCTAATGACGCGAGTGCTTCGAGTCCCAAAATCTGGTAGGACCACCAAGTTTATAATCTTCCCCTCCCGTAGTAGCCCATACTGTTGGAGGTGGGAAATAGTGGCGAGGAAGGTGAGGTCCATCTCCTCATCGGGGAGAGCGTTCATCGCCTTAAACCTTCCGTCAAAAGAATCCATGAAGGGTGTACATCAAGAAGGACCTTAAATGAGATGTTTCAGGACTAAGGATTAGTTATGGGCGAAACTCTATTAGACAAAATGAATCGAGGACAAAAGCACTTACCAACTCTAGCAAAGTCCAGGAGTAGAGTGGGATTGGTCCTCATTGGGAAGCCATTTTCCCAGAAGAAGTAATCCTTGTAGTCTCGAGCGTGGTTCTCATTGCCGCTCAGAGCCTTGTAACTTCTCCCTATGATTGTGTGCTTCATCAAGGTGTAGTAGCCATCTTGGTCCCCCTTCTTCGGACACTGCCGAAAGCTGTAAACATATAGTATCTCAGCTGGGGAAGGGGAAGGCCAGTTCTGTCTCCTATACAGAACATACAACCCGCCCAGCACCCAATATCCATTCGGGGACAACTAGAAGGGGGCTATGCCGACGATCTTGAGGAAGTCGACATTGTATTGGTGTAATGGCAGGGTTCCAGTAGCTTGGAGATGAAAGGCACTCCATGGCCCAAGCCCATGGAGCCTCTCATGCACCCTCTCATCCTCCCGAGACAAGTGCACCAACATCTCACGGGTGTCCACACCGTAGTGGGTGAGAATCTTTTCCAAGGCACCTCGGTCTCAGAGCTTGCTGGGGATTTCCTCCGCCTTGAACCCCACGACAGTGTAGGGTTTGTTCGTTGCCATTAGACCTGCATTGGCTTCTTCCTTCGAGATGCCAACTCGAAGGGGTCTTGTTTCCCCCGGGGTGGGATCCTCTTGGACCGCGAGGGCTTGACTGCTACTAGCCACTCGTTTCCCTTTATCGGTGTGTTTCTCAGCTTCTCGATCCATCTATAGAATTTCAGCATCAAAGGCATAGAACCCTTGTGTGTGTAGATTGTTGAGTTCCTCAAACATCTGAAACAAAAAACCAAGCAGTTAGCAGCTTGCCCCAAAGAAAGATGGGTCAAAATGAGAATCTCTAAGACAAATGCTCGAGGATAAGAGAGAAGAAATTCTAAGGACAAAGGGTGTCCTCGAGGCCAAAGATTCGACACCGGAAAATACCACCAGAAATTATGAACACAGTTGGAATTTGGAAATTTTCTAGATTCCGGTCGAATGTCCAGAAAGGAATTTTTTTCCAAAGGTGTGCAGTAGGCCATTTTGACCATTCCTAACACCAAAATGTGCCTATAAAAACCTATAGAAGGTCAAAGCAGCCCCGCAAGTACCACAAAAAAGCCATTTCCTAAGCGTGCATCAAAACTCCCGAATTAAGCTCAACGAAAACACAAAACCAGTAAATAGTTACTCGAGATATAGTGTCGATAAGTGTTGAAACGAGTTCAAACATTGAAGAATCGATTACTGTTAGCCCAGAAATAAGACAAGTCTTGCCAACCATCCTGAATCGAAGAAGAAGCTCAAGAATGGTTGAAGAACTAGGATGCTTGAGAGAGAAGAGAGAGTTCTATAGATTTTGAATTTCGAATGGTATAAGTGCTTGCTAAGAGGCTGTTATCAAGTTTTTATACTCATAGAACTTGGGGTTGAAAAAACCCCACCCTGACAGTCGGATTACCTACGACGTAGGCACTTGAGAACAATCCAACGATCTGGATCGAAAAGGCATGGATCACGATCATTACCATTGGAAAAGAATACCTTGGGTATGTAACGAAAGGACGCCTAGGGTACAGATTGGACGTTTTGGGTAGCGGAATGAAATCCTCATTAATTTCATAGATTGATAGGTCCATTAATAGGGAGTCAAAATGTGGCATGACTTTTTAGAGTGAAGTCAGAGGAAGCCCAAGCATCTCCCCCCGAAGGCCTTTTTGAATTACTCCTCAGTCTAAGTCTGCACTGTCTGAAGATGAGTGAAGACTTGGGTGAAAAATATTGTCCGTGTTTTCACCATCAGACACGTGGCAATTAAGAATGATTGGTAACAAGGCAATTCATGAGGTTCTCAAAGTGTGAACTCTTCCAGGTAACCTAGTCCAGCCAAGACGTGGGTGTCTCCAAGCGAGACCACATCCTGAGGTCTGTTCTCGAGGCAGGGATGATAGTGCATGAGACCACATACCGAGAAGTTCTCCTTACTCGCCCATCTTCCAGGTTTAGAACTCTAGTCCTCAGACCCAGAGTGGCTACCAGGTGTTAGTCACTATGGGCACGGGCCACCAAGATCATCTGATAACTTTTGGTGGGCCTCGATTAGTGGTGTCGAGTTTGTACACTCGATAATTGACATTTCCCACAACGCTGCCTAACATGGGCAAACATACGCCGCACCTGGACATTCACATATATGTTTCCCATAAAGTTAGTACGCGACTTTCTGCAATGGGCCCCGTGCAATTCGCCTAGGTCGTAGTCTCTATTTAGTGCAACCCTTTTGTGTTAATTCAACAATAACACCCTAAAATGGGGGAATTTTGTATTAATGATAGATGATTAATATTAATGACCCCAGGCTCTATAAATAGGGATGGGTTATGTCCATGTAAATGGTTCAGATTTTTAGAGAGAGAAACTCTATAACTCAATGCAATATATATGTTTCTTGAGAACCACCATTGAAGCTTGCTAAAACAATCTTTAAGCTCACTAAATACCATAGAATAATGACTAGGGCGATTTTATAGCCTGAACCATGTAAAATCCATGTGTTCTTTTATATTATTTTCTTTATACTCTCAGATTTAGTTGATAGCAAAAAATGCAGTCAACAAACTTTTAAGGTAATTAAATAGTATCTTTAACATCACAGGCCCCAGAGGATGTTATGATTGGTTAAATACATATTGAAATTAGTTATGCACAAAGAGGTGAAGAATCATAATGATTTCACTAAACTCAACATAAACGGGTTAACTTTTGTTGTAGACACTTAAAAATGATCTCTTAGGGTAAAAAAAGTTTCTTTAGAGTATATAAGAGTACCCAAAAGTTTGGAGGCATTTAGAGGTATTTTGGGCCGATGTACAGGGTCAAAATTGAAGGCAACAGACATTGCATCGCTTGGCTTAAGACAACTCAGACAGGCGATGCATCGCCTACCAGGTGACGCCAGGGACGCATAGCGTGGGCCGTCCGTACGACCCCGTACAGTTATGTGTTTTTCGCTCCAAAACTTATTTTAAAATTATATAATCTCATTGGTTAACACTAATGATGGTTCCTACACTATTTAAGGGGTTCATTTGAGATTTTGATGAATTGATCACTCTACACCCTCTTTCTCTAAAACCCTCTCTATCTCTCTAACTCACAAAGATTACTAGTTTTCATTAAGATCATCATCAAGAAAGCTTGGATTGTTTGAAGACCAAGGCTTGTTAATCCCAAGACTCATTCCAACATTGTAGTAGCTTCAAGAAATCTCTCATGGGAGGCTCAGGGTAGAGTTTTTTTTGGGTATAAGGATATATTTTATAGTGTTTTGGAGAGTCATTTTGTGGAATGTATAAGTCTTTTAGTTGTGTTTGTGTAGAATGACGCTTGTGTTTGCTAGTGTTTCAAGATCATATGCAAAATAGTGAAATGGACCAAATTATGGAGATATCTTGGGATTCTAGGCATAAAATGCTGAAAGTAGAGAAACTGAATTTAGGAGATCTCTATTGGATTGATTTTGACCTTCGACAAGGTTTTCAGGCTTGAAACGTTAATTTTTGGAGTAAAAGGAGTTTGAGTCGCGACGCTACTGTAGACAGAGAAGGCGAAAATATGGGTTTGAAGAGAGTTGTGACGCTGAACTTTAAGCCGCGATGCTATTGTTTGGGCATTTTGAGCCACAATGCAATAACTTTAGGGATGCAATGCTTGGCGAGGCAGAGGCGAGATGGATTCTTCTTATACAACATGGGGCATATGTAGGCGGGCGACGACACTTCAATAGTGGGTTGCAACGCTTTAGTCGACCAATGTACAACATGGGGCCTTTTTAGCAAGGGCAAAAGTGGTAATTCAGATCTAACTCATAGGGAAACTAAATAAGCATCATTATGACAAATTTTGATAAGAATAACCATAGAGACTCAAGAAAATGCTCAGCGAAGGCTAAGGATTGAAGACTAATTATTTCTCACTGTTTTTCTTCTCTTCTTCCATTACTTTATGTTGTAGTGATGTTTATAACTAGTTTTATGATTCATTTATGTTCAGCATGAAATAATTTTCTTTTTAGGGTGTTAATGGATTATCCTTGAAGCCTTATGATTATTTAATGCAGTTTTTATGAATATCCTGTCAATATCGTAAATTATTTGATTTGTGTTTAATGCTCGTGATTGATTGGCCACCAACTGCCTGATTTATACGATTGTAACCTAAAATTTGAAAAGTGAAGGTTAAATATGCTTTAGTCAAATAATTATAGATTTTTATTGGACGAGAGTACCCGTATGATTTGTGTAGCTTAGGGATTGCGTGTTTAATGCCTGCAATTTTTTTAATTTACCATAGAGATGTAGGAAGTTTGGTTATTTGAGAAATTTATATCTCCTAATAAGAATATCATTTGCAATTGTAATCCGTTGTCACTATAGAGATAGGAATTTTGGAATTTGTACAAGAGAAGCATAGGTGGATAATTGATGAAATCAATAACCCTATATTTAGTCCATTGAATTAGAATTTTATTGTTGAGTTCTTTTATGCTCTTTATATTTAATTAATTTAATTTGTTTAGTTATTTTTGTAATTTTGTCTTTGCTAAATCAATTAGAAATAAAGATTGATTCTCTGTAATTAGTAAACAGTCCTTATGGGTTCGACATTCTACTTAATTATACTACTTGTTCGATTGTGTGCACTTGCGTATTTAAAAATCCATAAAAAAATGTTGGCGTTGGTGTCAGGGACTGTGTTATTAATATCAAAATAATTAATTTTATTCTAACTTGGTTTTTTTTTCTAATTCGGTTGGTGTCTTAATCTTGTGATTTCAGGAAACATTGGTTTATGCGACCTGTTAAACATCAGGAAATATTATCAGTGAATCCTCACATAGAAGGAACTTGCTGACAGTAGGGGTGTTCATAAAATCTCCCACACTGTACAAACTGCCAACATCGCGCCACAATTTAGAGTTTGGAACCCTTCATGATGCGGTTGCGGTTTGCATATTTGCCAAACCTCGCAGTGCGGTGTGGTTTGCAGTTTGCGATTTTAAATTTTATAAATAAGGTTCAAACCGCACCGCACCGCATCATTAGATATATTAACCTTTTTATATATCTTTTTTCAATTTTATTATAATTAAAGTTGATGCATAAATATTTATATAGTATAATATACACAATACCTAGAAGAAAATATAATGTTTCATAGGATGTTAACACATATTATACTTCAATCTAAAGAAGTTCCTCCTTAATTACAAATTTACTTCTATATTACATTTTTCTTTGTTATTAGTTTGTTGTATTTTTATTGTTTTACTAAAAGTTTATTAGTTTGTTGTACATTTAATTATTTTGTTAAACACTCTTTAGTTATGAGATATATTATGAATCTTTATCAATTATAATGTTTAATTATTAAATTATTTGGCGATAGGTATATACCGTCCACACAGCACCGCACCACACTGCATTTTTGCGGTGCGGTTTATGCAGTTTAAGGTCTATGAGGTGCGGGTTACCATTTGGAAAATTTCTCAACTGCATATGTGGTGTGGTCCAAAAAATTAGACAAAAACTGAACCACCCACACCGCGAACACCCCTAGCTGACAGAACCAAAAGAAGAAGAGGTTGGAGATTACCATGGCTGAGAATCAAGGGAATGGAGTAAACAATGCTACTAATGATGTTCCAAGGGCACCAACTACAGTTGAGATCCCAAATGTTGTAGAGGTCCCTGTTAATTAAGGACCAAAGACACAAAGAGACTATGTACTTCCCATGGTCACAGGAGTGCACTCTTGCATCCGACACCCCACTGTTGCAGCTAACAACTACAAAATCAAGCTGAAAATTCTAAAAATGGTGCAATTCATTGTCCAATTTGGTGGAATACCTACTACAGATCCAAACTTGCACATAGCTAATTTCTTAGAGCTGTGTTCAATAATCAAGGTGAATGGGGAGAGTGATGATGCAATCCGGCCGAGACTTTTCCCATTTTTACTACGGGACTTAGCGAACCAACTCAATCACTACATGGGAGGAACTAGCCCGAAATTTCCTTGCCAAGTTTTTCCCTCTGGCTAAAGCTACAAAGTTGAGAGGTGAAATAAATAATGTCCACCAGAACGATGGGGAGTCTTTATATGATGCATGAGAGAGATTTAAGGAGCTGCTAATGAAGTGTCCCCATCATAGAATTGAGAAGTGGATGTTGGTTCATAATTTTTACAATGTGTTGGGAGTTACTACTCGCACCATTATAGATGTAGCAGGAGGGGCGCTTTCATGAGCAAGAGTGCTAATGAAGCCTATGAGTTACTTGAGGAGATGACCATGAACAACTACCAATGGAGTAAAAAGAGGGAAAATACAAATAATTTGGCTGGTATGATCAAATTAGATGGCATCTCAATGCTCACAGCTCAAGTGGCATCACTAAAAAAACAGTTACAGTAGAGCAACCTTTTGAGCCTAAGCCATGCAATTATAGAGTCTATGTGAGGCATGTGGGAGCATCCATCCATTATATCAGTTTCTTGCCATGGTTATGAATAATACGCCGATGGAACAAGTTCAAGCCATTAGGAATTTCCAAAGTCCAGCCAATAACCCATTTTCGATGACATACAACCAAGGGTGGAGGAACAACCCTAACTTCTCATGGAAGAATAACCAAGTCGCAGATTAGCTATTCCCCCAATACCAACAACAATTCCCACAATCACAGCCACAACAGTCTTTCCAAAAACCTCCTCCTAGATTCTATCAACCACAGGCTAGACCATCACAACAACAATCTTTGATGAAGCCACCTGAAGCGCAACCTGATGCATTGAATTAGTTTATGATAGAAACTAGAGCATCGATGAAGAATTTGGAGACTTAGATTGGTTAGTTGGAAAGTTTAATGGAAAATAGAGCTCAAGGGGAGTTTCCTAGTTTGGATGTAGTGAACCCTAAAGAACAATGTCAAGCCATTACTTTGAGAAGCGATGCACATTATGTGGGGCCAAGACAAGAACAGTTAGTTGAGAATACTGAGTATCAACGGGATCTGAATACAGTGGGAATGAAGACTAGTGAAGAGTGGGGCAGTGAAGACAAACAAAACAAAATAATGGCACCTCCAGTGAGTATAGAGCATCACATCAAAGTCCCTTTTCCACAGAGGCTACGTAAGAACAACCTAGATAAGCAGTTTGTAAAGTTTCTCGAAGTATTTAAGAAATTTTATATCAATATCCCTTTTGCAGAAGCCTTAGAACAGATGCCTACCTATGTTAAGTTCATGAAGGGAATACTATCAAAGAAATGTAAGATGTGTGACTATGAGACAGTTGCGTTGACAGAGGAGTGCACTGCCATCCTGCAAAGGAAACTTCCATAGAAGTTTAGGGTCTGATTGGTTCGCGATTAGAAAACTGTATTTTTGAAAAGTGAGATTCTGAAATGAAAATCTGAATTAGTGATTGAAAACATGTTTCTGAAAATGTGATTGGTTCAATGTCAGTAAATTGTTTTTGAGTTTTAAAAAACGGAATATGTGATTGGGATTAAATATGAAAATATAATCCAACCAAAATAGAGTTGAATCTAAAAACTATTTTAATTTAATATTTTTTTAACAAATGTTACATGATATTAAATTTTAATTTACCAATAAATTTAGTTAAATAAAATTTAAAATTAGCTCATTGATTAAATATTAAATAATAGTTCACTCACATCTATTTTTTTAATTTTAAATTAAAGTTACATTATTTTAATTGATTAGGATTATTATAAAAAAACAGTTATTGTTTATATGGTTAAAATTTAATGTGACACTATTAATATATAAAATGCATTACTCAATTTTTTTAAAACAAAGTTATATATATAGTATTTTCATTATATACAAAACCAAAAAGATATATATAACTAATTTATACATATAACTAATTCAATTGACAATTACATCTACAAACGATGTTGGTTTCTTCAAAAGTGTAACTACATTCTACACTTCACCCGAAAGTAGTTGACACTGTCAATGTTTTTGGTGAAAACTACTAGTTACCATATCAGCTTGCATTAGCTCTTCTTAACATTCATTTCAAGATTAATTTTATAAGTTCAAAGAACTTCAATAGTGTTATCCGCATTTATTTCATTATAAAAAAAGATGTATTATACCATACTTAAATTATATTTTTCAAATGGGTTGAACTTGTTTCCTAAATTAATAACACTTTAAAAGTCATTGAGTAATTATATCAAACACTTTGTATGCATACAAATTATGTCAAACAAAAAATCTTCCACACTTTATAAGGTACACCTTATCACAACAGAAGATCACAAACAACTTTATTGATTATACAAATATGCCCATAAAAATTTGTATATAAATTAAATCATAAACTCAAAATAGAAAAAAAAATTTAAAACTCAACCATAAGTAAATTTGCATTTTCCAGTTAGAAAACAACAATAGATACCAACCCTCTTGCTTTACACAATCCCAAGCTCTTTCTATTTTTCGGTAGTAAATCTACACACTTTTTAACATTGTAAATATCACATCTTTATCTGAAATAAAGCCCAATAAAATTACATGTATATGGTGCAGTTACTCAAAGAAGCACCCAAAAATAAATATAAAAGGTACCCATTGAGGATTAAGACAAACAAGGAGTAAGAGTGAGGAATTGAAAGACATTTCTCTCCCCACATTTGGTGCTGCGATCATTCTGCAACTAAAAGCCACCATTGATGAAGAAGAAGAGAAGGCAGAACACAAGAAAAGCAACAGAACACAATAGACAGGTTTTTGGATTGAAATAAATGAAAATGTGAAATTTGCATTTTCTAATTTTAGCTTAGATTTAGAATTTAAATTTGAAAACAGTATCTGAAATCATTCAACCAAACAAGTTTTTATATGGGTCCCACTGATTTTTTAATTTCAGATTCATAAAGTTGTATTTGGATTCTAAACCAATCAAGCCCTTAGAGATCTAGTGAGTTTTACCATATCGTATAATATTGGAAACATTGACTGTAAGCAGGCATTATGTGATCTACCAGCAAGCATTAACTTGATTACATTCTTAGTTTTCAAGAGACTTGGGTTATGTGAGGCAAGACCCACTATAGTTACACTTTAGTTGGCAGACCGCTTTGTCAATCATCCAAGGGGAATCATTGAAGACGCGTTGGTGAAATTAGACAATGTAGAGTCCCAGAATATTTACTTAGCTAGCTAGATAGCAGTAGTAGTAGTTAGTATTAGTTTGTAGTATGTTAGTTACCGTGGAGTTTGGTTCAAGTCAGGACTTAGTTGGAAACTCATAGCAACAGTTATGGATTTTATAAGTTTAACCTATAGTTTAAGAATATTAATTATAACATAAGGTTTGATTAATATTGTTGGATATAGAAATATATTTATTATAACCTATTGTTTAGATAGAGCTAATAAGAGTGTGACACTTGTCATAATTATGATTATTAAGGAATTAAGTATTTTTGATGGATAGTTTTAATAAAAGAAAGAACTAGAAGCTCTAGAACCTTCCAGCAGCTGTTAGGGTCGTATTATGACTCAGTCAAAGCTGTTTATCCACTTCAAAATATGCTAAAAAAGTGCAAATACGTGTTTAATATATCAACATATGCCGATATATCGCAACATAGGGGTCGATATATCACCTACGAAAGATACGGAAAACACGTCGACTTTGCACGAACGGGGCTCGGGAATATAGGGGGAGGCGATATATTGTTCGAAGCTTGATTATTTGAATGTTGATTATTTTTAATTTAAAAATACCCTTAACTACTTGGACTTGCCTTTGAATGATTTTGACCGAGTTCTGAGCGTCTGTTGAACAAAAATTCAAATCTTTTTTATTTTATATCTATTTATTTATTCAAATTAAAAGGGGCTAGTTTCACTCCTTGAACTCTATAAATAGGACCTAGTACTCAGCCATTTTCTTCATTCTTCAAGCAATTGATCAGAGCTTCCAAGGTGCTAGTATTAATATAGAGAGATACACTTGGGTTTTTGGATAAAAGCTTTATCATTCTAAGATTTTGTAAACACTTGGGAAGTGAGATAAAGTGTGATTTCGGTATTGAGATTTAGATCAGTCCATAAGATCATTAAAGGTATTCTTATTCCTAAGTTCAATTCTTTATGGTTGTATAGTTATTATTTATTCAGATCCTAACTCTTGTTTATGATTCTTGATTAGGTATTTAAGTTCTTGAAACTTAAGGTTCTTCTTGGTAAGTTTCTTCTTGGATGGTTTAGTGTTCTTTTTATCTCTTTTTCTTTAGATTCTCATCATTTTTACTGTTGGTTTATAGGAGTGTTCTAATCCCGTTCTTGTTCCCAAATATTCCGGCTTTTGGTAAGAAAAATAGGCTAGATATATGTGTTTATATGGTATGATATGTTTTATGCTATGCTATGATATATGTTATGTTATATGTTTTATAGTCCTTGGGCATATGACTTGTTTATATAACAAGCCCCAAGAATATGTTTTATAGTCCTTGGGCATATGACTTGTTTAGCTAGCAAGCCCTAAGAATTTATGGGCATATGACTTGCTTAGCTAGCAAGCCCCGCAAATTTATGGGCATATGACTTGCTTAGCTAACAAGCCCCAAGAAGTATGATGGTCGTTGTAGTCTTATATGATATATGTTTTTTTTTTATAGTCATATGTTTTCTAGTATATGTTTATGATACAGTTTTATGCTTATGATTTATGTGTTAGTAGATTTTCCTTGCTGGGCATTAGGCTCACTCCTTTATTTTTAGTGTGATGCAGGAAAATGATTATGGAAGGCGGAAGGATTCTTGGCAGCTTGGCTTGTGTGTTGAGGATGAATGGAATGAATGGACTGCGTGTCGATCGAGGATGACGTCATTTAATCTTTTGAATTATGTTTCTTTTGTAATTCCGCAAATAGTATTTAAACAATGGAATTAAAGTTTATGTTTTATGTTTTATAAACAATGGGATCCCATACCATATTACATTTTTATTTTATATTTTTATATTATCTTGTATTTGATACATTATTTTGGGTTTTCAATAAAGTTATGTTATTTCTTATGTTTGTATCAAAATAGTAGTAGCTATGTCTAGTAGTTTTAATTGTCCAAGGTCTTAGAAATAGTTGGGTCATTACAGACAAATTCATATTTCCTGTCGATTTCATAGTGTTAGAGATTGACGAGGGTGAAAATGTGTCGATCATCTTAGGAAGGCATTTCTTAGCTACAGGTCAAGCCCTAATTTCCATTCAGAAAGAAGAGCTTAGATTGAGAGTTCAAGGAAATGGGGTGGTTTTCAATGTATTTAAGGCCATGAACTACCCTAAAGCCGGTGACAGTTGTTTTTCAGTTGATATAGTGGATAGTGTGGAAGTCACTAAGGAAATGGTTGAAGTTCCTCTCAAGTTAAGCTTAACTAAGTGTGATGTCAGTGAAGACGATAATAATGAGGCTATCGCTTACATGCACTGGATAAATTCATTTGGGCCACTGAATAAGAAAAGAGTTGAGGAACTTGGAAAAAGACCATAAAAATCATTACCTTCAATTGAGAAGCCCCCAGTTTTAGAACTAAAGTCACTGCCTGACCATCTTAAGTATGCGTATATTGGGGACAATGAAACTCTACTAGTGATTGTGTCGGTATCGTTATCTGTTATGGAAGTGAAAAAGTTGTTAAGGGTACTGCAGGCTCACAAAACGGTGATAGGATAGACTTTAGCGGATATAAGGGGAATACATCCTTCAACTATTATTCATCGTATTCTTATGGAGGAGGACTGTAAGCCTGCATAGATGCTTAAAGAAGGTTGAATCTGACAATGAAGGAAGTGGTCAAAAAGGAGATCATGAAGTAGTTGGATGCAAGGGTAATTTACCCTATTTCTTACAGCGCATGGGTAAGCCCAGTTCAGGTAGTTTCGAAGAATGGGGTATAATGGTAGTTAAAAATGAGAATAACGAACTTATCCAAAAACATACGGTGACTAGTTAGATGATTTGCATTGACTACCACAAAATTAAATATGGTTACTCGCAAGGACCATTTCCCATTGCCATTCATTGATTAGATGTTGGATATATTGGTAGTTTACACCTACTACTGTTTTCTAGATGGTTACTCTGGATACCATCAGATAACTATTGCACCAGAAGACCAAGAAAAGACAACATTTACATGCCCTTATGCGACATTTGCCTTCATAAGGATGCCATTTGGGTTGTGTAATGCTCCAACAACATTTCAGAGATGTATGATGACCATTTTCTCAAACATGGTTGAAAAGAGTATAGAGATCTTCATGGATGACTTTTCGGAGTTTGGGTCTTCCTTTGATAGTTGTTTGATAAATCTAGAGATGGTATTAAAAAGGTGCGAGGAATCAAATTTGGTGCTGAGCTAGGAGAATTGTCACTTTATGGTGAATGAGGGTATCGTTCTTGGGCACAAGATTTGTAGCAGAGGAATTGAGGTAGACCGAGCCAAGATTTCAACAATAGAGAATCTACCACGACCAATCTCAGTAAAGGAATTTCAGAGTTTCCTTGGCCATCAAGGTTTTTATAGACGGTTCATCAAGGATTTCTCTCAGATATCCAATCCTTTATCAACCCTCTTGATGAACGGTGTGTGTAATGCCCCAATTTCTTGAAGGTTTAATTGACTATTACCTTAATTGAGTTTTGAAATAAAAATACTATTTTATTTATAGAAAATCCATTGTAAATACAAACCAAACATTTAAAAAGAATGAAACTCTATAGTTTTGTAGCTATCATAAATAAAGTAAAATAAACAAACTTCAAATCCCGTCAATAAAACTATACTTTATTAAAAAAAATACTTAATAAATTCCCAATGTAGGCACGATCCCTTATAGTCATTAAATCCTTGACATGTACGCCCTCCGCCAAAACTCTTCAACTTATTGCATAGTAACCACATTTTTGCCTTTACCTGCAGCATAGAGTACCCATGAGCTAAAGCCCAACAAGAATAGCTGTGTAGGACACAACCCCATAACCTTAATCTAGGAGTTCAAATCAATAACACTAAAAATAAATATAACATAAATCATGAAAGAACGTAACCCAAGTTGAGTTGGACAAGTGTCATATAGCGTAAGCATGCAATTTCAACATATCATAAGCATGCAGTTTCGTAACATAGACATGCATTTTTAAAACGTAAGCACGGCACACAATTATCACATATACACATAAAACACATAAAGCACAATTACATGTACACTATTAAACTTAATCATACATTGGCATATTCATACATTATCATAAACATATCATATAAAACAATTGCTACAATAGAGTACGTCAAGCGTACACCATGTGTGCCGATGTCCACTCTTCTTACCTTAAAAGCAGCAGCGATCCACACACCTTAACACGTCTCTTCAATTATCCTTAGCGAGCCTAAACATGGCACATAACATCAAAGTTTAAAATCTCCAACCAAACCAAACCATATTAAAATACACTCATATTCTTTTAAAGCTGAGTGCAACAATACCCTTCAGAAAGTCTTAAAACTCTTCTACATAATGCTCCAAAAATGTACAATCTTATATCTAAAGGGTGCATTAAAATCTCTATCTTATGTGTTTCTGGGCAATTGGTGTGGTCACGCCAGTGCCTGGGCGCGGTCGCGCTCACAGAGCGTGAGGGCAATCCAGCTATGCAGCGCGGTCATGCCAGGGCTGGGTGCGGTCGCACTAGGTCTCAGATTTTAGGGATCGCAGATGCAATTTCTAAGCCTAAGAATCAAACGAAATCATAAAACTTCGATCCCAAATCATCAACTTAGCTATCCTAACATGTTTCTAACCCGTGAAACTCAGATATTATCAATCCTAAACCTATAGTAAACATTCATAATCCCAGAAACAATAAAAACAGTCTTAATACTTTAAAAACCTAGATCTGACAAAATACTTAAATAGTAAAGTTTGAACACTTACAATCAAAATCCTAGCCACAAAGCTTAGATCCTTGCTTCTTATGAGATCTCCTAGCCCTTCAAAATCCAAATTAATGATCTTCTCCACCAGCTTAGGCTTTAAGATTCAGATCAAGAATGAGAGATTGTTCTTGGTATGCTTCCCCTTTCATTTATCGCCTAAAACAAGAAGTTTGAAAAATTGTACGACATCTAAACGTATTTTACTTATTATTTAATTATTTAATATGATTTCAATCATATAAAACCAAATTACATTACTGTCCTTAACCTCTAACTTTTCCTTAATAAGTACTTAAACCCTTTGTAGTAATTTCCAATCAAAACTAATAATTTTAACTCCTTATAATTACACTTTCTATCACAAAACCCATAATTCTACTTTGACCCCTATAATTCAACTTCTATCGCAATTTGTCCCCTAATACTTGAAGAAACTAATGTGTGTGGATTGCCTGACAGAACACATAAAATAAATATACATCATAACTCATGCATACCATAGTTCATATAATTAAACACATAATATCATACAATTTACCACAATACCCTTACAAGTAGAAGCGAATATTACAACTATCCCCTCCTAAAAAGAAATTTCGTCCTCGAAATTTACTTGAAAAACTCTGGGTATTGCCTTTATCATATCAGTTTCCAACTCCCATGTTGCATCTTTGGTAGAGCCATTTTTCCAAAGGACCTGACTAACACGATCGTCTTATTCCATAATGCTTTTTCCTTCTTATCTAGAATCTTTATTGACTTTTCTTCATATGATAGGTCTGGTTACATATCCAATGCTCATAACTAAGAATGTGGGACGGGTTTGAAACATACTTGCGTAACATGGACACATGTAAAACGTTGTGCACTCGTGACAAAGCTGGGGGCATGGATAACCTATAATCCACTTCCCATATTCTCTCTAAAATCTCGAATGGTTCAACAAATCGAGGACTCATCTTTCCTTTCTTGCCAAATCTTTTAATTCTTTTCATAGGCGAAACACAGAGGAATACATGATTCCCCACTTGGAACTCAATGTGCTTATGCTTAGGATTAGCATAGCTCTTTTGTCGATCATGTGAGGCGATCATGCACACTCTTATCTTGGCAATGGCTTCGTTCGTTTCTCATACTGCCTCCGGGCCTAAATACTTACTTTCGTCCATCTCATCCCAATGAATCAGCGATCTACATTTCCTTCCGTATAGCATCTCATATGGTGCTACTCTAATAGTCGACTGATAACTACTATTATATGACAACTCTATAAATGGAAGGTACTTGCTCCATGATCCATCGAAATCCAACACACACGCTCTAAGCATGTCTTCTAGAATTTGTATTGTTCTTTCTGTCTGCCCATCTGTCTGGGGGTGGAATGTTGTACTGAATTTCAACTTGGTACCCATCGCTTTCTGTAATCCTTCCCATAACTTACACGTGAATTTTGGGTCTCTATCCAAAATGATTGACTTCGGTACTCCATGAAGTCTCACAATTTCTTGAACATAAAGCTCTGCATACTGCTCTCCTGTGAACATTGTTTTGACAGGTATAAAGTGTGCCGATTTCATGAATATATCAATGATCACCTAGATTGAATCATCTTACTTTGTGGTCTTAGGCCTCCCCACCACGAAGTCCATAGCAATCACTTCCCACTTTAATTATGAAATGTTTAACGGTTGCAACAAACCAGACAGTCTTTGGTGCTCCGCTTTCACTTGCTGGAATATGAGGCACCTTGTGACATACTCCATTACGTCCTTCTTCATTCGAGGTCAACAATATAACATCTTCAAGTCTTGACACATTTTCATAGTCCTGAGTGTAAAGAATATGAGTAGTGTTCACCTAATGAAGAATCTCCTTCTTAATCTATAAATCAGCTAACACACATATTCGCTCCTTATACCACCTATTCCACAATTACTAAAAGTAAAATCTCTGCTATTTCCATCTTGGAATCCTTGTTTATACTTTTCTATTTGTGAGTCCTTATTCTGTCCTTCTTTTATTCTGTCTAACAAAGTCAAATGTAGAGTCAAGTTTGCTAACCCCCCTACGATCAACTCTATACCTTCTTGTTCTACTTCTTCCATCAACTTGGAAGACATTTTTCTTATAGCCATTACTACTCTTGGCTTCTATGACTTAGGGCATCAACTACCACATTCGCCTTCCCTGGATGATACAATATTTCATAGTCATAGTCCTTGACCAATTCTAACAACCGTCGTTTCCTCATATTTAACTCATTTTTAAGTAAAGAAGTATATCAAGCTTTTATGATCCGTATAAATTTCACACATCTCCCCATAATGATAGTGTCACCATATCTTTAGTGCAAACACTACCTCTGCCAATTCCAAGTCATGCATCAGGTAGCATTGTTCATACTCTTTCAGCTGCCTGGATGCATATGTTATCACCTTCTCCACTTGCATCAATATGCACCCTAGTCCCTCCTTCAACGCATCACAAAATACCACAATTTTCTCATTATCTGCAGGTAGAATTAATACAGGTGTTGTAATAAGTCTATTCTTCAATTCCTAAAAGCTCTGCTCATAATCCTTAGTCCATACAAACTTGATGCCCTTTCTGGTCAGTTTTGTCAATGGCGTAGCAATCTTTAAAAATCGTTCAACGAACTTCTGGTAATACCCTGCGAACCGGAGAAAACTTCTCACCTCCGAAGCATTCTTTGGTTGTGGCCAATCCCTTACGACTTTGATCTTTACTAGGTCCACCTTAATAATATCCTTACTAACAATGTGTCCAAAGAATGCCACTTGAGTTAGCCAAAATTCACACTTCTTGAATTTCGTGAATAGCTGGTGTTCCCTTAACCTTTGCAGTGTCAGTCGTAGGTGTTCTTCATCTTCCTCTTCAGTTCGCAAATAGATTAGAATATCATCTATAAATACTATCACGAACTTATCCAAGCAGTCCTCATTAGATCCATAAATGTCACATGGGCATTGGTGAGTCCAAAAGACATCACCAAAAATTCATAATGGCCGTACCTAGTACGAAATTATTTCTCCAGAATATCCTCTTCCTTTACCCGTAACTGGTGGTATCCCGACCTCAAGTCTATCTTTGAGAACACCACCTTTCCTTAGAGTTGATCAAAGAGATCATCTATCCTTGGCAAAGGGTATTTGTTCTTGACAATGACCTTATTAAGTTCCCTATAATCAATCCACATCCGCATCGATCCGTCTTTCTTCTTTACGAACAAAACCGGTGCTCCCCAGGGTGAGTAACTTGGCCAAATGAAACCTAGGTCAAGTAATTCCTGCAGCTGAACCTTTAACTCCATAAATTCAGCAGGCACCATTCTATATGGTGCTTTTGAGATTGGCGTTGTTTCTGGTGCTAGCTCAATCATGAACTCAATTTCTCATTGTGGTGGCAATCTTGGTAAATCCTGCGGAAATACATCCAAGTAATCACGTACTATCCTTGTGTCTTATGGTCTCTGGGTTCCCGTTTCTACTATGTTAACCACACTATCCAAGAATCCCATGCATCCATGTGTTGGAAAACATTCAGAGCACGTAGCGAAAAATTTGCGTGGTGGGTCCATTGTTGTTTAATGTGAGGAACAACGACAATAAAAAAATTTCATTAATCATATAAACAATTTATATGACCAAAAAAATAATCCAGAAACATTATCATTCTATATTATTAATCATGCAACAAATATATATATAAATATACAATATATTTATATATAACATATAAATATAAAAAAATCAAGAACATAAACTTTTACCTCTTGAAGCCTATCAAGTGTCCTTGAGTCTTTTTCGTATTATTATTGATCTTCCTATCCAAAGCTTTGAGCACTCTAACCACAATCTCCCGGAGTGTTCTCTACACCTCAAGATGTGTGTGGGCACATAGAGAACATGGGTTTGCAATTTTAGGAATCACAAGTATTTCTCAACACATGAGAACTTGGACTATGGTCTGAAAATGGCTAGAATAAAGAAGAAGAAGAAAGAGTTTTGTCTGACAAAAACTCTGAGAACTATTTTGAATTTTGTATTGTGTTGTATTGTTCAATCCTCCTTTTTCTTCTCTTCTTCTTCTATATCATATATATAGAGATATTTCTATTACCTTATTATTCCTTATAATAATAGCAATATTATAAAATATCATAATGATGATATGATTTGATTTAGGTAAATATGTAACTTAACAAATTTGAAAAACTATTTTCAAATTATTAAATAATTAAATAAATAATATAAAAGCTATACAGATACAATATCTGTATATGTGGTACATGCATGGCACAGTCCTTGGACTGTGCCAGGCGTGTACTTCTATTTCATTTTTCAGGGATTTTGCATTTTTCTTTTGTTTAATTATTTAATTAAAATGTATCTCCCACAAAATAAGGTGTTAATCTTTTTAAGGAAAAGTTGACAACCATATTTCAAAATATAAATTTTAAATTCAAAATTCAAGATTCAAATTGATGATTATCATTATCTTCATCTTTTAAAATTAAATAAATCAAATACTATTTTTGACTTACCAATTTTATTTTCTCCCACTCAAATAAAGTAATTAATTTCAAAATTTTATTTATTTATAAATATATGAATTTCAAAATTTACATATTTAAATTAATAATTATATTTTTGAAAATTAATAATTAATTCTAAATTAATTATTCAACCTCAATTATCATATAATTGCATACTTGATCCGAAGAATAAAATTCTTCTCAAATTCCCAAATTATAGTTATACACTTGTATCAACTCTTACCTTGATATGTTATTGATAGAGCCACCCTGGGGACCTATAAAACTATAATATCAAGCTCCAATAAATATTACATTATTGATTAGAGTTATTTGATTAATAATTATATTTATTAATCTCATGATTACTCACTTGAAAATATGAGATTGAACTCTTGATAATTATAGACATGTATTTACTGAGTACTTTATTAAAAATTAAAGTGTCTATTGATATAATCATTACATACAGCGTTAATCCTCTATTAATGGTTCATAATTAAAAGGGAATAAAATTATCGTTTTACCCATTTAGTTATATCTTGTTCCTAGAGTACCATTGACTTTACTAGCGAAGGTTGTGTCACAACAACTTTGCGATGTGAGCGCTCATAACCTTTTCTGTTCCAAAAGCCAACCCAATAGGGAACCATTATTCAATCTATAAGAAGGTATAGATTACAAATCTGTTAAACTACGACCCTAGCCATATACATCATTGAGTCCCCAAAATAATTGTTCTTAACCTGATCATTCTACCAAACCTTAACACATGAATCAAAGGATCACATGACATATATAGGAGTTCATAGTAACCTCAGGATTAAGATCATCTGTATATGATCATCATTTGACGTGTTTGATTAATACTATGAAACGATGTTTAAACAAGTATTATCAAATCACATCTGGTTCAGTTCTATATATCACTATATATAAAGGACCTCAACTAAAGTGTCCTAATACACTAGTAACCCGGATCTAGGTTACATGTATTCATAATACTAGTGGACCATACTAGCAGTAATTAATCTAAAGATTCCATAACTTTATTTTACTGTGAACTGTTTCAAGTTTATTATCTTAATCTCGATCCTCTCGCAACTATATGAGATTAAGACCACATATATAAACTTTGGAATTTTCTAATATTCACCTAATATTATCATATAATATCAGACATAGTCTATATATATAATAATTGAATTCAATTATTTATTTCATTTAAAACATTTGTCAACTACAAAGGCTTTAAGGGCACTATTCCCAAAAATCTCCCACTTGCCCTAAAGAAAATTGAGGTATCTCTGACAATATGTCAATCATATTCTCTTGACCAATTTTGTTTAACAAAGTCTTTGTAACCATTTTGTAAGAAACTTTTTTGAAGTTATCATCAAGATTATTACATCAATTATGTAAAATTTTCTTGTATTCAATGATACTTCATTTCATGTGATTTACCCTCTCATGATTTCCAGTTCTTCTAGAATAGTTGTATCTCCATTGCTTTCGCAATGAGATACTAGTTATTTATTTTAGTTTAAAACCATTTCCAGAATGACAAATAACTTAACTAAATCAACTAGCCTATTTAACTACTCGTAGCTGTTATATATCGGCTTTTTGTGGTGAAACATATAAATTTGAAATGTCTAACACATTTCTAGATTTATGTGTTTCCTCCACAGTTATGGAATCTGATCCTGATATCAATCTTTGAAGATTTAATATCACATCATCCATTGTGATTTTAGGTCTCTGCCTAAATGCATAAACATATATTCTCTATTATATTTAAGATACTCAAAACTAAGTCCTTATAATTATTCAATGACTCATTCCATAATGGATTGAGAACTGCTGACTATTCCCATCGATTAACAAATGTCAATTCGAAAATATAACATTTGATACATTAAACAGTCTATCACTAAGTTGTAGGAATAACTGTCTCATGTCCTCTTTTCTAGTAAAAGAATAAATGGACATTTATTATTTAGATAATACATCCTCCTTACTGGGAAGGCAAAAATTCTTTCTTGGATTTTGTAAACTAAAGTATTTAAGGTTCTTATCAATATAAGTTGCTTGAGACAGAGCCTAAGGATTGTTCATTCAATCTCTATAGAATTGAATGTACATAATGTTGACCTGTGAAATTGGCCAACGGTCGTATGTACAATATACGACACCTCTTGAACGAAATAAATATAATAAATGACAGAGTACAAATATCTTAAACAAACACCAGAAATTTTATAGTGGTTTAGCCATGTTCTGATGAACAGTAATAACCTAATCCACTTAGCTTTTAGTATTGAATCACTCGACAATTACACCGAGGAACAAAAGCATTCACTCGTTTCTAATTTGCCTGAATTTCTCCCCAAATATTCTCCAGTTCTCAAAAATTCCAGAAAAAGTGATCCAAGGGAAAAAAGTCCCCTTTATGAAGCCCTGGGTCCTTTATTTATAGTACCCAGGGGCTGTTAAATGATCATTAGTACTAGAGATTGTGGTTTGGTACACGATCATTGTGAGTAAAGATATGTGTCCACCTCCCCATAATTATGAGATTCTGGTTCTTCCTATTGTGTTCTCTAGATTGTGGTTGACAATGCACGATTGAGACCCTCGAGAAAATGCTAAGTCTTGATTGGTTAATGAGACTTAGGTGCTAGGCCCGATAACCCTTCAGAGCTTGGGTGCTAGGCCTGATGACCCTCTGGGTGCTGGACCTGTGATCTTTCTAGGTGTTGGACCTGTTTGATCTTAGTTTGAATGAGTGCAAGTATTTCTCAGTGAAGTGTACTTGGGGCTTTAGGCCGACCCCCCTATGAAGAATAGGGTGGGTCGACCACCTAAGTGGTTCTTGAGCATGTCAGGCCGACCACCCTAGGGGTTGGGCTCAGGCCGACCACCCCTAGGAGTCCTTGGGCATACTGGGGCCGACCACCCCTGGGATAGGGGTCAGGCCAACCACTCCTAGGGGCTCTTGGACACACTGGGCCGAGCACCCCTGGGGTAGGGGTCAGGCCGACCACTCGTAGGGGCTCTTGGACACACCGGGGTCGAAAACCCCTGGGGTAGGGGTCATGCTGACCACCCCTAGGGCTCTTGGGCCTGCTTAGGCCGACCACCCTTAGGGGTAGGGGTCAGGCCGACCACCCCTAGGGGTTTAGGCTTGGTCGATTTCCCTATAGGTCCTGGACCTATCTTTTTTTCCCGTCGGTCTTTTCTCAATACTTCGTCATTTTTCCCTGATTTGTGATGTCACATGTCGCATTCTCATTCGCCATGTCATTCTCATATTTTTGAGGGATAACATTTGCCCCCTAGTTTATTGTAATATTTTCAACATTACGGTGAACTTGATCCTGGCTCGAGAAACATACCTTAGTAGTACTTAAATAGTCATGTCCCTTAGGACATTACATAGTACTTTGTTAACTATCGATAATTTGCTCAGCATTATTTTTTCAGGGATAATTAGCAATTCCTAAAAAATTAAGGTTTTTCAAGGAAAATTAATTTCCTAAAAATCTAATATATTTTTCAAGGAAATTTGGGATCCTAAAAATATAACATATTTTTCAAGGATTTTTGACGTCCTAAAAATATAATATATTTTTCAAGGATATTAATTCCTAAAAATACAAAATATTTTTCAAGGAATTTTAATTCCTAAAAATATAAGATATTTTTTCAAGGAATTTGATTTCCTAAAAATATAGCTATTTTTCAATAAATTTTAAATTCCTAAAAATGTAGATATTTTTCAAGGAATTTAAAATTTTAACCATACTAGATATTCACAACAACAAAAAAGGCCATTTGCGTCAGTTTCTAACTGCCACAATTGAGTTTTTGTGTCAGTTTTATATGTGATGCGAAATCCCATGACACAAACTAGGCTGGCATTTGCGTTAGTGGGGCACTGTCACAAACCTGACATTTGTGACAGTGCCCCACTAACGCAAATGCCTGGCATTTGCATCAGTGGGGCATTGCCACAAATGCCAGGTTTGTGACAGTGCCCCACTGACACAAATGCCTGCCTGGTTTACGTCAGTGGGGCACTGCCACAAATGTTAAAAATGAGTATTTTTGCATCAGTTGGGAACTGTCACATAAAGTATTAATCAGGAAATTGCAAATGTTTATGCCAATTTCCCTGGCCTATTTTGATAAAAAAAAAAACAGCAATAGAAACAGAAAAACAGCAGTAGAAACAGAAAAACAGCAGTATAAATAGAAAAACAACAGTATAATTTTTTTAAACATGTATCTAAAGTTAACATTTATGATCAAATCTACAAAAGTAATTCAAATTTCAAAGTTAATCTATGTATATTGATACTCTTGTGTTCTAAATTTCTAAGTATTAAACTAACTTAAACTAAAATTTCCTTACCAACTTGCTCATTTGCTAACTGAGATACTCCATAATTGATTCAATCCACTCATCCCGTATCTCGTTGATTTCGTGAGCCAAATATGGTGTCGTATTCGTAAACTAATTAGAAAATATTTAAAACAATAAGTTAGAAATCATCCAAACAAAATCATGAACAATAGTTTAAATTAAAATTAAAAGGCAAAACAATACCTCATTTTTCAAGTAGGTCTTTGGTCTAGGCTATGAAATCAACTCTCTAGCAAACTTCATAATGTAAAAGCCACACTCGGTTGGCACAGTTTGGTTTCGACACTATTAAAACATAGTTATCCAAATTTAAGTATTATATTTAGCAAGTGATTATAATAAAAATATGTCAAAAACTTTAATACGATAAGTAATATAATTTACTTACCTTAGGAACACAAACTATTAGATTGATTGACTCTTTTTGTCTTCGGTGAGTATCATATTGATCCAATGCCTTGTACAAAATATTAATATTTACCCAGTTATGAGTTTAAAATGAAATTATAAATTAATTAAGTAATATGTATCACTTACATGATAATTATCTCCTTGATTTCCATGCGAAAATGTGAGCTTACAGGATCCAAAAAAGCTACCGAATGACTGTGTGACTGAATTAATACTAACATCCAATGATAGCTACAATAAAAAAACTTGTGTCAGATATTTATCAATAAGCAAAATGTATGAATATAAAATTAAATTGACTGACTTGTTGTTCCAAGGACAAATTGGAAATTGTGTCTCTAGCTCTATCTGTAGAAACTGATCAAAGAGATTTTTAGCACGTATTTCATTGGTTCCTGCATTAGTGGAAACGAAAGCGGGATGCATGAAAGTGTACATGTGGTTCAACCCCTTCGTTTGCACTAAATCATCGAGAACGCTACATATAATTAAAAAAGTCAATAAACTATTAAATTTCAAGTTACACTGAATAAACTAAAAGTTTATAAACACCATTGTACCTCATATATAATGCTAGTTCAGTCTGTCCGATCATCTTATAGTTGCAAAAGTGGAGGATATCATCTTTCCCTAACATAGCGATAGTTTGGAATCCAAATACCCTTTCTACAATTGGAATTTCTACCACGCGTTCAGCTTTCCATTTATCAGTAAACTTCACCAAACACTTAACCATTCTTGTCATAGGCACTTCTGTAGGCGCCTGTGTCAATGCCTCTTTTCTTTTCTTTGATTGTCTTGGCTGTTGAGTAGAGGGCGCAAGTGGTTCTTTTGTTTGTTGATTAGTAAGGACCCAATGTTGTGGCCATCCAACATCGTACCCGTTTGCTTGTCCAACCAATGTATAACCATCCATTGTAAGCAGATATGGTAAACTAGTATTCTCTTGAATGGCTACCTCAACTCTCACACGATAATTTCCAAGAGGCAGTTGAACGCTATGTATCTCTGTGCAATAGGTACTTAAATCTGCAATTAAGTAAACAAAAATATTATCTAGTATAAACTTCAAAAAATACATAAAATTAAAATCACAAAATTAATATATATACCTTCAATTATCTACCCACAACCCTGCACCATTCTCGCGTATATAGTCAGCATCATTATCAATGGTGACATCAATAATCGGTGAAGCAATTGTAAATGTTTCTTGTTGAAGTATAATATCATCGCTCCAAGACTCTTTGATCAGATAATCTTTCAGTTGACTTGTTAGGACAACTGACCATCGAGCATCAACTAGATCACTCACATAAAATACTTGCTTGGCTTGTGACGCCATTATAAAGCAGTCAAATTTATGTCCTATTCAGTTTAAGTCCACCTGTGTGAATCCTAATTCATCTGTTTTGACCCCATTATCACTTTTCACCCAGTCACACAAGAATAGAGGAATTTGAATAGTCACATAATCTAGTTCCAAAATTTCTTTGATCACCCCATAAAATGTCATATCACATTTGTAGTGCACCAATTTTTTTTTTAGTTTATTAAAATTTTGTGATTTATTTTATTTAAGTGTTAAGTGCGATGAATTGTTTCATTTAAATGTTGTTTATTTTATTTAGTTATTGTTTGTTTTATTTGATTGTTTGATATTTTATTTAATTGTTAGAATAGTTTGTAGAATATTTTTGTGAAATTACTTGTTAAATGATATATATTTATTTTTATTTTAAAAATGTGATTATGTGAGATTTGGTTGAATGCACTAAGGTGCATGATATATAATGATGCACCCTAGTGATTTAGTGTATGCTAGTGCATGGTAGCATGGTACACATGTGTAGATTTTCTACACACCTTGTATTTCCTTTTGTTAGATTTTAATTGAAAAAAAAAAAAATAAAAGAATGGGTATGCAATGGTGGACGTGTAGTGAGTAGTGAGAAAGGGATTGATTTTCCAATTATTTTCTAAGGCAATAAAATAAAAATTTGAAGAAGCTAGCTATTTTAGGATAGGGATGTGATCACCATTTATCTTCTATATCAACTATCATAAAAGAAAATAATAAGAAAATTAAGAGAAAATAAAAAGGAGAAAGGAAACTTACCTTTTTCTTTTATTTGGTCATTATGAGAGGATTAGGTTAAGAGGGAATGAGAATATTGGAAGAGCATTTTTGCTCTTGGCTGCCATGACCTAGAGAGAGAATGGAGAGACAGAGTGTGGCGTGATAGAGAGAGAAGGAGAAGAAGAAAGAAAGGAAGAAGAAGAGGAAGGAGAAGGAGAAAGGATCAATCTTAGGGTATGGTCTTGATTTTGCTTATGCTTTTCTTTCTTTTAAATTTTTAGTATGTTGATTGAGTTGTTATTGACTTGTTGTTCCACTTCTTCTCCATCTTGATTTTTCAAAAGAAAACCTCTAGGGTTTGAGCAAGGAGGTGGTCCTAGTGTGTTCTTGATTTTACAATCAAGAGAGGTATTGAAATTTTTCCCTCAATCTTGTGGGTTATTGGTATTTGATGATTGATGTTTTGGAGAGATTATGGCTGAAAGTGGTGTGTTTTTAAATAGGATAATGTGTTGTGTTGATGGAATGTTTTCTTATATTTTTATGCATGGGAAAATAGACCTAGGCATGGGCATGGATTTATGTTGTTTGGGTTGATTTTTATGGTTGTGTAATAAAAATATGTGTAGTGATGATGAATATTTAAATACATGAAAAGAATGGGTTATTTTTTTTTTATTAAATATGTTTCGGCATAAAGGTGATATTCAAAAGCATGATGGTTATTTTTATTATGTTTTATGTCAATGAAAATTTTAGAAACATGATAGGCTGTGGCAAGATCTTGTATGAAGTTATGATGGTTGTGATCTTTGGAATAATTGCATGGTAATAATGTATTGAGGATATATTTAACACAAGATCAATGGTGGTTATCTATTCATGACTTGTAAATAAGTTCTAAGGTGAATGATGAATTATTGTATACTCATGGTGTGATTAAAATGGATAAAGAGGTTAGAAGCATGCTAGGGTTTGTGTTGAAATATTGTGCATAAATAAGCATGAATTTTGTGAATATAATGAAAAGAATGAATTTTATGATTTGATGTGCTTGCTGATTTTGTGCAAAATTGATGTTGTTCATGATGAGATTAATGTTTTGAGTGCTCAAATAAAGTTTGCAATTGTTTTGATGTTTTAAGAAATTTAATCATGCTTTGAAATGATATTGTGTGTAAATAAATACCTACAGATTTTTCTTTTATATATATATTTTGATGAAAATATGAGTTTTTAAAAAAAATAAATGGTGATTTTGATGATAAATTTGATTGCTGGAATTTTTTTTGTAAAAATGTGAAATGTGTTTTAATAAGAGGAATTTGATTAGTATTTAAGATAAATTAGAAATCTTAAATATGGTAATATTAAAAATTGTATTTTTAATATGGTATGAGTATATATTTTAATAGTTATGATTTTTCTTTATTTTGATTAAGAAAAATATTGAATTTAATTTATTTGTGATTTTTATAAAAAATTAAATGGTGGCTGAAAGTTTAGTTTAAAAGGTTTAAAATAATTATTTAATTGTCACTTATGAATTTATGTTGCATAAAATTAAGCCTTAAAATAATTCAAGTAAAAATATATTTTTCCACACTTAAAATATATATTTTTCTCACATCATTTATATAGTACAATTAATTAAAATTAAATTGGTTTTTCTAAGGAAACATGGTAATCATAGGTATTTTTCTTTTTAAAATAATTTCCAATGCCTTTGTTATTTCTTTGTAATTTGAAAATAATAAATGGATTTATCACATATTTTTTTAAGCTAAATAAAATTATTTTATGAAATAAAAAATAATGTCTTGAGAGATTTAATCAACCTAGTAATTTTAAGAAGATAAAAAAATGGTAAACAAAGCATGTTACAAGTTTATTAATTTTAAAACGATAGAAGTAAGACGAGTAGAATTATCGTTTTAAACGCCACAATTACGCAACGCTCCCACGTATGCATGTTACATGCAAATTCACTTTTACGTCCAAAATCATGTCTATTTTTCAACCATGTAGTTTTTATAGAAAGATCATGCATGCAAAGTAGGTAGAATAAGCATTATTCTTTTTATGACCTTATGTGTAATTAAGTATATTTGTATGTTGTTATGAAATGGCAAATTAGTAATTATGTGAAGCTAAAGAATGTCGTTTTGATTATGGTATAGGCTCGTTGAGAAGTTGTGGTTTACTTAGCTTGGACCTGAGGTAAGGAAGATAGATAGAATTTATGATTGTTATATTATGAATGGCAAGAGTGTTGTGTGAATGAAATGTTATGAATTATGAATGCCATGATGTGATGATATGTTGGCTTGTATGAACATTGTATGATATGAATGGATGTTAGCGTGATGTATGCGACACATCAAAATGGGTTGCTAAGGATAAGAAGACGTAACCTGAGTTACTAAGGATATGAAGACGTAACTCCATGGGCGAACGCGCTGAGGTTATTCAAGGACCACAGACTCTTGTTTACCTCAAAGGGTGGCATGGACAAGTTAGCGGGCCATGTTCACAAGGAATTGTTTATGAATGTGTGATGATGTCTGGTGATGTTTATGGTTATGTTATGATGTTTTGTTTATGATTTTGGTTATGATTTATGATGCTTATGATATGACGGTGGCAATATGTTTATGTTTATGATATTGATGCCAATTTTATGATGATGCTATGATGTATAAAGATGAATGATAGTGTTTGTAAATTGTTGTATCTTACTTGCTTGTTGCTTGTACTTCCTTACTGGGCTTTTAGCTCACCCCCTTACTTTCCCTTCCAGGTAGCAAATAGGGTTTCTATGTGGCACGCGTGGTAATGTGGGAAGTTCTGTTGTCCTGGTGTGTATGGTGCGGGGCATCCTATGGACGAAAAACGATCACTTAAAGACCCCATTATAATAATGTTATGTTTTATGAGACTTTTTAAACTTATCAGTGGGACTTGAATTATTGGTTGTTTTTATTTGAACTTTGCATAAAAAAACTGATATTTTCTTTTAAAACTTTTGGGCCCAACTTGCATGTTTTAAGCGAGACCCCACTGAAACATTTATAATAAGTGGCTTTCTATTATAAACCATTGAAAGTGTGAATGTTTTATTAAGTACTAGTTTAAGGGCGTTTTACAATATTGTATGAGATTTTAATCTTTGGAACTAGATATTTGAAATGTCTGGGCGATAATAGTAACACCACTATTTTTTGTCTTTCTAATATTATCACGTTCAATGCGGTTGAATTGAGGACTGTGAATATAATAACATTGATACTTAATTACACTCATTGAAGGACCTCGTGCTATCCATTTTAGTGTTTCAGACACTTTGTTTATGGTGTTATTCAGAACCTAGAATACAATAAAATAAAACAATGCATATTAATTTCTAATAAGCTAAAATACAATAACACTCAAACAAGAACAACACAAGTATTTTACCTCATTCTCGAACCAAGTACTGAAATTTTGATAATGTTCATCTTGTACCCATTTTTTATTCCGAGACTTATTAGGATAAGTGGTCTTGATCCAATTGAAATGTTCTCTTCAAGAAAAATTATTTATATCAACAAACTACATTCATTGTTAATATAATGAAAAAGAAAAATAAGATTGACCATGTATATGTATAGGAACTTACTCGATGTATGGTTGAACATCATCAATATTTTGTAAGACTAGGCGATGTGCTTCATCTCTATCAGATTTATTGACTTCAAAAACAACACCACCTCTATCGCCTTTACTTATTTCAAACTCAATTTTAGAATCTGTTTTTCTTCTTTAGACAGGGTATAACACGCAGGTGGTAAATAGGTTTATCTCTCACCAACCGCTGGTTGTAGCTTACTGCGTATATCCATTACTTTTAAATCCATCTGGGCCTTAATTCCATCCTTACTCCGACTAGGAATATTCAGCAATGTACTAATTAAGCTATCCGACACATTTTTCTCAATGTGCATCACATCCAAGTTATGCTGCAAAACCAAATGCTCCCAGTATTCAAGCTCAAAAAAATAGATTTCTTCTTCCAACAACCTGTCGCACCATCTACAACCTCCTTTGTTTTTTAATGTCTAACATTTTTTCTCTTATTTGTATAATTTCTAGACTTATCGAACTTACATTGGACTTTGTTCAACTTTGTTAACAATTGTCCTCCAAGTAAAGGTAGTGGAGCCTTCCCAAATTCAGATTTACCATTGAAGGCATCTGTCCAACTTCGAAATTTATGTTCTTCGGATAAGAACTTTCGGTGTCCCATATAACAAATCTTTCTAGAATGTTTAAAATATCCAGAATGAGTCCCTTCTTCACAAATGGGACATGCCTTGTACCCTTTCACACTAAATCCAGAAAGATTACCTAAGGCTGGAAAGTCATTAATAGTCAACAACAACACTGCTTTAAGATTAAAATTTTCTTTCTTATAAACATTGTAAGCATTAACCCCTCATACCACAATGTGCTCAAATCATCAATTAAAGGAGCTAGGTATACATCAATATCATTTTTAGGTTGTTTAGGACCATATATCAACAATGTCAACATGGTAAAATTCCTCTTCATACACAACCATGGGGGTAGATTATAGATGACTAGCATTATAGGCCAACAACTATATTTACTACTAAGGGAAGTGTGTGGATTAATTCCGTCAGCAGAATGACCCAAACGAATATTCCTCGGTTCATTGCCAAATTCAGGCCATTTAACATCTACTGTTTTCCAAGCTGGCGAGTTAGCTGGATGTCTTAGCTTACCATCCTTTACTCTATCTTTGGCATGCCAAATTAAATGTTTAGCATGATCATCATTTCGGTAGAATTGAACCAAACGAGGTATCAGTGGTGGATACCATAAAACCTTTGCAGGGACACCTTTTTCAACTGCAACTAATTTTTTTTTCTTTTGCCATCTAGACTCGCCACATGTCGGACATGCAATTGCATCAACAAACCTCTTTCGATATAAGATGCAATCGTTAGGACAAGCATGTATTTTTTCATATTGCATGCCTAACGAATACAATGTCTTCTTTGCTTCATAAAATGAAGACGACATTTCATTACCTTCAGGAAATAATTCTCCTAAAAATGTTAACAACTCTGTCATTCCCTTATCACTCCACCCATGTTTGGCTTTTAAGTTATACAACCTAAGCAGTGCTGATAATTTAGTGAACCTTTTACAATTAGGGAAAATAGGTTTCTCAGCGTCTTCTAAGATTGACTGAAATTTAATTGGATCCACATGCGATTCATATTGTGCATCATCAATCATTTCTGCAAAATCATCAACTTCGTAATCCACATCAAAATACTTATTATTCTTATATGGTCCCTCATCAGTGACTTTCATTCTTTCTTCGTGCAAAAACTATACTTTATAACTTTTGTCTATTCCATTCCAAAATAAGTGATCTTTTATTTTAAAAATTGGCATCCTGACAACGTTACCACACTTAACACAAGGATAAGGAATACTATTAGGAGATTGAGTATTTCTTGCACAAAATTGCAAGAAAAACTCAACTCCATTCCTATATTTCAATGATAACCTATCTGCTGACATCCAATCTCTATCCATTGTCAAACTTCACAAAAAAAAAAAAAAAAACAAAGCAACAAACATCAACAATTAGGTTCGTGGATTACCTAATTGACAAGTAAACAAATGAAACAACATGTCCAAAAAAAATTGGGCAGCTATTTCTATCACATTTCCCAAATTTAAAACATGCATGTATACAACACATGATATAGACTAAAATATTCAACAAATCAATCAAACATGCATTATTCTCATATTACTAATTCTTAAAAAAAATTGGGCAACATTTCCCCTATTTCTATCATATTTCCCAAAATTTAAATAAACTTATATTCATCACATAAAGACAACAAACCAATTAATCAATCAAACATGCATAATTACAGCCTTATATCACTGCAGCACAGAGTCCCAGAACCTATCTCTACTATTTTATAATTCATACATTCCACTAAATTCAATATCATAATTATACATTAAGGTTTAAAATATTACCTCTAATATAAAATCCTTCAAAGCTTGATCTCACCCACAAAGTTGTCAACAAAATACCTACTCAAATATAACAATAAACAAAAAATAATAAAAAAGTTAACAAAATATAAAGAAAAATATATTAAAGCTATATTGTAACTAAATAAACAATAAAGTACTTAAATAAAATAAATAATTTGTTATATGTACTCATTTAAATACTTGAACTCGAAATAAAATATATATTTTTTAAAAAGTTAACAAATCACATAAAGAAAAATCGACTATAAATATCCTAACTAAATCAATAATAAAATATAACTTAAAGAAAACATACAATTTTAATATATACATATTTAACCAATTAAACCCAAAATTTAAAAATAAATTTAAAAAGGTAACAAAATATAAACAAAAATTTACTAATAATATTCAAACTAAACAATTAATAAAGTGAAACTTATACAAAATATATACATTAATATATATATACTCATTTACATAAGTAAATTTGAAATTAAATTAATTTTTTAAAAAAAATTGAAAAAGTTAATAAAAAATAAAGAAATTATAATAAAAAAAATTATAAAAAAATAAAATATTAAAATGTAAAGTTTAAACCTAAAACAATTACATAATCATTAATATAAAACTATCCAAAAATTAAAAAATCCCAAAATATAGTCAATTTATAAAAAAATAATTAAAAAAATTAAATTTAAATCATAAAAATTAATAAAATTGCACTTACTTGTGGTAATTGAGCAATGTGGGTTCTTGAAGTAGAAAACCCCAAAAAACTAAGAAAGTTTATGGGCTTGCAAACAATAATCTTCAAAAATACAAAATCTATACAAAAAAAAAAAAAAACTATGTATAAGTTTTATAAAAATATATACATCATTATTTTTACATTAAAATTGAAAAAAAAATTGATAAAAATGTACCAAAATAAGCTAAAACCGAACGGGGCGCCGTTGGTTTCTTCAGTTTTTCATTTTTGAAATTTTAGGTATAATGGGGGCTCTGTTGCGGACGAAGGGGATTATTTACTTAACGGGTCGTTACCGTCAGTGGGCCACTGACGCAAACGGGCCTGTTAAAAGCGTCAGTGGCCCACTGACTCAAAGTGTCCCGTTCAACACCGTCAGTTTACATTATGATGTAATTGCCCCCTCATTTGTGGCAATGCCCAACTGCCACAAATGCTAATTCTTGGTCACAACGTCTGTCAAATGTGTCAACTGCGTTGACTGACACAATTGTCCTTTTTTGTAGTAGTAATTTTTCAAGGAAATTTGAATTCCTAAAAATACCTTGTCTGCCTGAGAGGTTATAAGTAGGGCTTCTCTTCTCATTCTTGCTCTATGCGCCTCTCCTAAATGAGTTCCAAGCCTGATTTCTCAAGTTCCTCATCAAACTCAGATCTTTGGTAGGTACTTTCTTCTAATGCTTACACCATTTAATTTAAATGTGCTTAGATTTAGAAGAAACACTTTGAATCTTTGAGGAATTTTGTTTGAATCTTCTTGTGTTTGTTTTATTTTGATCCAAAATAATTGACTTACTTGAATCAAGTTAAGATTTCTATGTAAAATTTCTTAGCCTGGACGATTTCCAGGGTTACAAAACCTAGCACATGCAAGTTTAGGTTTGTGAAACCCTAGGATGGGCGATTTCCAGGGATGTAACCCTAGGCTGACCACCTCATTAGCCTGGCAATTTCTAGGATTCCAAACCTACCATAGGCGATTTCCATGGATGCATATTCCCTCATGGATTGAGCACTCCTAGGGCTTCATTATGGGCCGAGCACCTCCAGGGTTTCTTACCATGTGCGATTTCCAAGTCTAGGATTAGGGTAAGGGCCCACCACCTAGAGTTTCCAATCATGGGTCGAGTACCTCCAGGGATTTCCTTCCCTTTTCCTTATGCGATTTCCAGGTCTAGGATTAGGGTTAGGGCCGACCACCCCTAGGGCTCATCATGGCCCAAGTAGTGTGTACCTCATGGGCTGACCACCATACCCTCAGGCGATTTTTCAGGGATCCAGGGTGGTCGACCAAAGTGTAAGCCGGCCACCTAAGACCCTAAAAATAATTTTTTTCTCCTCTCAACTAATCTTTTTGGGGGTCTTACTTGTACTGTAAAAATATTTTTTCTGGAGACTTGAACAGTCCTCTGGCATTTTTCTGAGGTTTGCATCATTGGGGTGGTCGACCTAAGGTGTAGGCTGACCACTTATGCCCCATCTTTCATGCTTTGTAATTTGATGGATTCAAGGCGGTTGGCCCAAGTTTAGGCTCATTGGGCCGACCCCCTATAAAGAATTTTTCTCATTATTTCTTCATTTTTGCTCCTTAGTTCATTGATATGCCCTCAGCTATTGGCTTCATTATGCTCACTTACTAACTTTACTCTTTATTTTTCTTCTGTTGCATATTTTCAGCACCTCTTCATTAGATAAGTCAGTAAGTGAGCATACTCCCCAGGAGTTCTTGGAGAGGGTGAAAAGGATTCTCCCTCGCTTCGCTTTATATTTGTCTGGTGAGGAAGATTTCTTGAAAAGGTATTGCCCAATGACAAAAGTAAAACAGAAAACTCGGCAACCTTCTGAAGATGACCCTCATATTGTCAGGCATATCACTTAGGGCTCATCGCCTAGCTCTTCTCAGAACTCCTCTCAACACAGTACGCCCCACGACTCTCAAGACACATCTCAACAAAATCATTCTTCTCAGCGGGATTGGTCAGGCCAGCGAGACTCATTGCAACGTCCTTTGCATCGAGATACTAGTCGGGCTCCTCATCCATTTTCTTCTCAGCAAGAACATACTGAGGGCTCTCATCGCCATGCTACTCATCCTCAGGAGCGTTCTATTCATAGGTTTCGACCTAAGGTGGTTCGCCCCTCTTCCAAGAGCAAGACAGTCTCGCCAGCTGCGCAGCAGAAGAAGAGACGACAAAAGGAGTTCAATTCATCAGATTTTGGGGCCACCTTCGCCAGTGAAATCATATGGAAACCGGTTGAGAAGCCTCGCCCTGTTGATTATGAGGTTGTTTGGTTCAAGGGGGCGGCCTCTGACATGACTGAAGAGAAGGTAAAGAACTTAAGGAAGACTTTTGACCTCTCCGGAGTGTCTATTACTATCCCTGGTCCAGATGACAGAGATGAGGACCCCCCTTTGGGTATGAGTGCTTGGACACGTTCTGCCATTAAGTCTGGTGCCCTACTTCCTCTTCATCCATACTTCCGTAGTGTTGTAGACTATTTTGGTATTAGTCCTTCTCAACTGGCTTCAAATGCGATCTTGGTCCTATCTGCATGGTACATTATCTATCATCGCTGAAAATGGGATGCTCCAGTGCCTGATGAGATCCACTACTTGTTTGACCTGAAGACGAACCCTTCTCGCCGCAACTTGGGGTATTTCCACTTCCACCATTATATGAGCGAGGGTACCAACACCTTCTTGGAAGATATTTATGGAAATAGTAAGGCATTTAGATATGTCGACAACTATTTCTTCACTAAGGACGCAGAGGCTAACTACTCCAAGTTTAAGCATGTTGGGCGTTTTTATACACTGCTCCCGACCCAGGCAATAACAAATAGGGCCAAGGCATTGATTGCCATGACCCCTGAGGAGAAGAATGTCAAGACTCCTGTTACTCCAGAGAACCTTAGAAAAGTGGGGTTGTTTCCTCCTACTATAACTGATGTTCCGAATGATGATGGTCCCGAGCCCATGATTGCCATAGACTCCCTGGGACCCATTCATGCGAGGAGGTACCCCTCCAACATTCGATCTTCTTTTGTAGGCTCAGACAGGTTTGGTTTTGTTCATACCCAGTAGAGGTCGACTCCCACCGAGGCCAGTCCTTCTATTCGAGTGGCAAAAAAGGCCAGGGTTGAGGTTTAGTCGGTAATGGAGGTTCCTCCTGAGGTTTGTCCTTCGAATCCTTTGGCGTCTAGTCCAATTCTTTTGGAATCTAGTCCTATCGCAAAGGTAGGCCCATCTTTATCTACACCATTTCCTCCCATTTTCACTGATGTAGGGGCTTCCCGTTTTGCGCCTGCTCCCTTATCTGAGCCACATCAGTCTGCTATACAGAACTTAGGTGCTTGCATGGACCAAGCATTTCATCTAGAGCAAACAACAACAACTTTTAATGGGATTAAGAATGAGGACTTGAGCACCATTCTAATGAAGTCATTCCTAGACATTCAGAGTGTGAGTCCTTTATAGTTCTCTTCTTGTCTAGTTAGCTGGTGTTCTGACGTTTATCTAACACTTGTATGTTTTTCTTGCAGGCACTGATGCTGGTCTCTCATGTCTGTGATAGGTCTGTGGAGTATACCTCTACACTCTCCAACCTTTGTTCTGAGCTTGAAGCTGTCCGCCAAGAGGTGTTGGACCTTAGGCGCGTTCTTGGCTCTAGGGATGCTGACATTACTTTGAAGGATGAAGAGATCAACACCCTCCGTAGTACCGTGGAGCTCAAACAACAGGACGTGATCGAGTTGACTCTCAGGATAACCCAGATGGAGGGGAAACTTGCCGATCAGCTCCAACAGAATGAAGCTGAGAAAGAGAAGCTGATTACTGACATTGACCAATTGCGAAAGGATTCTCTTATGGAGAAGGAGCAAGAGGTCAAAGCTACTCGGGACAAGGCTCGAGAGGAGTATTCAGAGACAGCTTTCTCTTGCTTCTACTTGATTTGGAAGTCCAACAAAGATCTGAACTTGGATTTTCTTCCTGAGAAGATGCGAGCGAAGGAGCTTAGGAAATGTCTGGCTCGTGAGGTTTCCGAGGCTCAGGGTGGTCTTTCAAATGGTACTCCTCACCCAAGTTAGTCTTCTTTTGGTCTTTTACTCTGTCTTTCCTTCCATGCCATTGGTGGGACACCTTGTACTTGACAATTTTTCATATGACATTTTATGCCTTTATGGTTTTTTGTTTTGAGTACCCAGTGTATTGATTGAAATTTTTTATTTCCAATGCTTACTAATTATATCAACTCACAACCCTCATTGGTTCAGGTATCAATATACTCTGAACACATGTATTTTACGTGACATACTAACACTACTCCTGTACGTTTTTCATGCTAACAACCATGGTAATGTGAGTAGTATGACACTTCACCAAGTACCATGAACAAAATAGGTCGACCACCTTATGGGTGATAGGTCGACTACCTTATAGGGTTGATGATCTGGCCAACCACCCTATAAGGGACTTGGCTAGGAGTCTCCCTACCAATGCCTTTTTTGTTTTTGATTTTTGCATTTTTGGAACATATGTTGAAAAAATGTCCTAGAAAAACTTGAGCTTGCTTAGTACTTAAGGCCACACCCTCATTGCTTGTGTATACCCCGATCGGTATGTACTATATGCCCCCCAAGTGATCATGGGTTTAAAAGCCTTGGTCACTTGCTACTTGACCATGCCTTGCTTTGAGCATTTAGACACATATTGCTATCCTTTTCACCCAATGATGCAAGCAGCAAATGCTTGTCCCTCATTGGTAGTCGGGTGATGGTTTCATACTCAGTAGTAATGATACCTATACATAGATGCTGATTGTGTAGCAAGTGTTAATCACGATCTATGTAATCTCTGGTGTACTTGTTATAATGATTGTAGACAGAAGTGTCTAAGTTGATAGTATGGGTAGATAGGTTCCTCAAGAACCAGGATCGAACGTGATCAAATAATGGCGACTGGTCCTCGGACCAGTCTCTTTTGTTGATCGTATGGGTCGATAGGTTCCTCAAGAACTAAGCTCGAACATGATCCATAATATGGCGATAAGGTCCTAGGACCCGTCTTTCTTGTTGATCATGTGGGTTGATACGTTCCTTAAGAACCAGGATCGAACATGATCAAATAGTTTGGTGACAAGGTCCTTAGAAGAGTCTCTTATTTGGATCTTATGGGTCGATAGGCTCCTCATGAACCAAGATTGAACATGATCCATTAATTTGGCAACAAGGTCCTCAGACCAGTCTCTCATTTGGATCTTATGGTCGATAGGCTCTTCAAGAACTAAGAACGAACATGATCCATAAATTTGGCGACAAGGTCCTAGGAAATGTCTCTCTTGTTGATCGTGTGGCTTGATAGGTTCCTTAAGAACCAAGATTGAACATGATCAGATAGTTTGGTGGTAAGGTCCTTGGACCAGTCTCTCATTTGGATCTTATGGATCGATAGTTTCCTTAAGACCCAAGATCGAACATGATCCATTAATTTGGCGACAAGGTCCTAGGACCTGTCTCTCTTTTGGATTGTATGGGTCGATAGGCTCCTCAAAAACCAAGATCGAACATGATCCGATGGGGATGACAGGTCTAAAGGACAAGTCCTTCATTGATAGAAATTTAAAGAACTAAGAGAAACTTAATAAATTAAATTCATTTATTGAAGCACAATGGTTGTTACATAGATAATTAAAAAATAATACATTTGCAAATTAAAACTTGTGTTGCTGCTGAACAACTTCATTGATAGTATCGACGGAGGTGTTCGCCATTCCAGTAGTTTTTTATTAGTTCTCCATTCAGTCGAGCTATCTTGTACGTCCCTGGTGGGATTACCTCCTCCACAAGGTATGGCCCTTCCCAGTTAGGTCCTAGTACCCCTGTTGTAGTGTCCTTAGTGTTTAGGAACACCCTCCTTAGTACTAAGTCCCCAACTTGGAATTTTTGATCTTTCACTTTGGAGTTGAAGTATCTGGCCACTTTTTGTTGATGTGCTGCTACTCTGAGACTTGCCTTTTCTCGTCTTTCTTCAATTAAATCAAGCGACTCTTCCATTAGTTGATGGTTCCTCCCTTAATCGTATGTCTCCCATCTATGTGATGGGGGAGTGAGTTCAACTAGAAACATAGATTCATACCCAAATGCCAAAGAGAATGGTGTATGCCATGTCCCCATTCATGCCGTTGTTCGATGTGACCATAGGACCTCTGGAAGTAATTGTGGCTAGGCTCCTTTGGCTTGTTCAAGGCGTTTCTTCAGAGTGTCTTTATAGTCTTGTTCACTGGTTCTTCTTGGAAATTGGCTTGGGGGTGTGCTACCAAGGAAAAGGTCTTTATGATTCCATGCCTCGTGTAAAAGTAAGTGAACATATCACAGTCGAATTGAGTCCCATTGTCTAAGACTATCTTACTTGGTAGGCCAAATCAACATATGATATTCGTCACCACAAAGTCTAAGACTTTCTTTGAGGTTATGGTGGCGAGCGATTCTGCTTCAGTCCATTTGGTGAAGTAGTCCATGACTACAACAACAAATTGAACTCCTCCCCTTCTCGTAGGTAGCTTTCCAATCAGGTCGATCCCCCATATAGAGAAGGGCCAAGGGCTTTGCATTTGTGTTAATTCGTTAGGTGCCGCCCGGGGTATCTTGGAGAACATCTGGCACTTGTGGCATCTTCTACCATACTCAATCGAGTCTTCATTCATCATCGGCCAGAAGTATCCTTGTCTTATGATTTTCTTTGATAGGCTCTGCCCCCTAGTTTGATCTCCACAAAATCTGTAACGACCCAAAATTACTAATAAGGCTTAAGGACCTTGATTAGTGTGCCGGGAGGGCATAATTGGAGGTTATGTGAATCAATAGTGTGAGAATGCATGTTTATGAGTATTGGGTGAGCATGCGGGCCCTGTTCGACTGGTAAGGGCTTAATTGTAATTTTGGCCCGTTAGGGCATAAACGTAATTGTGTGTGATAAATTGTTGAGACCACATTATTATGTGGATAGGTAGATATATATATATATATATGTATGTGAAATATGTGAGGACCACATTATTATGTGGATAAATATGCAGCTGGTGACTTGGGGCGATCCTAGGGAGCTAGATAGCAGGAAAGTCACAACGGGGCTTAATGCTGGACTTTGGGCAAGTCAGGGGTACTTTAAGTATCGTGTGGTGATTTGGATTATCGGGTGATGAAAATAAATATATGGAGATATATTTAAGGTTAGAATGTTTAGGCGGGAGTACTGGGGAATTTTACTATTTTGCCTCGGGGACGTTTCCGGTACCCCAAGCTTTGGGATTAGTCTAACAACTTAAGGATATACTTGGAAAGACTTAGAAAATACTAGAAAGAAATGTAAACCGACCTTTCAGTCTTCTCTTCCTTCTCTCTCTTTCCTCTCCCTCTTAGGGAAGGAAAAACTCTGATTTTGTAAAAGGAAACCAACCAATTTCTGGGAATTGTAGGGGATAAGCCAGAGGATTAGCTCAGGAACTAATCAAGGACTGGAGTAGAGCCAAGGTAAGCATTGATTTTTGCTCTATGGTTGGGAACTTTAAGAAAAATGGCTGAGTTTTGAATATTTGTGGTTTTGGCATTTAGGGTGGAATTTGAGGCTGGAACTTTGAAGCTAGGTCAGGGAAACTTGAGGAGAGGTGGTACTGAAGCTAAGGTAAGTTTCAATTTAAAGTTTAATGGTCGAATTCTGGAAATTCCATGGCTGGTTTTGAGTTTGTGGGTTTGAAAATTCAGAAGTTGGAATTGGGATTTTGGTAAGTCTTAGGCTGGATTTTTGGTTGGGTTGTGTTGTCTAAATCATTCTAATGTTGTTATTATTAATTGGTTTTGAGTTGGGGGCTTTGGGATGGTTTAAGGTGAGGTTTAGAGATTGAAAATGGTGGTTTTTTCTTGGTTCGAAGGGTCGGGCCGCGGCATGGTTCTTGGTGAGCCGCGGCCCTTCGAGGTTGTGACATGCTGAGGAAGGAGGGCGGGCCGCGGCATGGTCCAAGCAATGCCGCGGCCCTTACCTGTTTTTGTGCCCATGGAGGGTTCTGTCAGGGGCCATGCCGCGGCATGGATGGCCCATGCCGCGGCACTTAAGGGATTTTGGGATTTTGAGAATTTAGGCATGGGAATTTAACCTAGGGTGCTCGGGGTTGAGTCTTTTACCATATTTGGTGAAGTTCAATGTTCCGAGGACTAGAACTTGGTTTAGAAGCTCATTTAAGATTGTTAATGGTATCCTTTATCTTGGTTGTGACTAGGTGGTAAGCTAGGGCTCGGGGATTGGATCGCGCTCAAGGAGCATCGCTTATAACTAGCTCGTTTGAAAGCCAAAGGTAAGAAAGCTGCACCCGAGTATGTGGTTGGGTTGGGACTAGGTGTTCCCTATATTTGTATGCATTGTTATGTGAATGTGATTAACCATGTGGACACGATGGGACTAAGAGCTCCCAACATTTGTATATCATGTCGTGAGATGGTGTTATTATGCCATGGGACATGCGATTACCGGCCTAAGGGTGTCGGAATCAATATTTGCGCACTGGGGCGCGGCTCGGCCACTGGGAGCTGAGGCAGCTTATTTGTCACTGAGCTCGGTTAAGCTGGCCAGAGTCAGTGAGTATTACACTGGGGGCGGCCCTAATGAGCCGAAGACAATGTGTTAAATAGAGGGTGCGACTAAGGGCGCCAACCCTGAATGTTATTTGATGGATATGATAACTTACTGATTATACATGTGAATATTGTGTTATGGATATAGTTGGTTGACTGTCTGGATGACAACTGTTATCACTATTTGGATGAATGTTATGAAATATTGAATTCTTGGTTGAGCTTTGTGAAATATTTGATAAGTGTTGCTGATCTTGCTATGTTATTATGCTTTCTTGCTGGGCCTTGGCTCACGGGTGCTACGTGGTGCATGTAAAGGCAAGGGTAGGCTGAATCGACCATGAGTTGGAGATCTCTGGGGGCGAGGTGTACATCGTCAGCTGCTCGGCCGCCACGGTCGAGAAATTGTACAGGAACGGAAACCTAAAATGTACATTTTGCCATTATAGTGGCTTGAACTATTTGTAATTTCGAGAATTTATTGTAACTAAGACATCTAAACCCTATTTTGAGTCTCCAAGTATTAAACCGTCATTTTTAATGAAAATAGCCTGTTTGTGACCAAAATCTTTTTATTCCTACTCTGATAATGGTATAGAGTCTACACTTTGTCTGAATGACTTGATTAGCAAGTCTTGCACTATTTTAAACACACAGTGTAACGGTCTTGGTTATCCAGGGCGTTACAAAATCCTTCGTGTACCTCGATCATTAACAACTTTAACTGGTCGAGTGTAACACACCTTAGCAGTGGTAGGGAGTACCCTCGTAGGTACAATACCCCTTCAACTATCATATATCATGCAACTTGTCTCACAAACTTCCTTGCTTTGTTCTCATCGCTGGGTACTACTCCTTGGTTTAGATAGTTAATAATAGGGGTCATCCATGTATCTCCTAACTCAATTGGTAGTGCCTCCTGGTAGGTTATGCTTCTTTCCACCAAGTTTTTGACGGGAATGACATTTAGGGTGTCTGCATCTTTGCCACTGGCAAGCTTGGCTAAGGCATTGGCATTGGCATTCTGGTCTCTCAAGACTTGTATAATTGAGTATTTCTTGAACTGTGCCAACAAGTCCTTCACCTTGTTGAGGTACTGCACCATCCTAAGTCCCTTGGCATGGTACTCCCCCAGTACTTGGTACACCACTAGTTAGGAATCGCTAAATATCTCCAGGGACTGTGCATGTACATCTTGAGACTAGTGTAAACCTGCTAATAATTCCTCGTACTCAGCCTCGTTGTTTGAAGCGTTGAATCCAAATTTGAGAGTACAATGGATTTGGTGATTCTCCAGAGTGATCAGTATGATTCCTATGACTGAGTTGTGTTCATTGGATGCTCCATCTACATATAGCTTCCATACAATGCTTGTTCTTTTATTGCCGTCCTTGAATGATAAGTGATATCAAACTGTCCTAGTTCCAATGCCCATTTGAGTAATCGTCCCAAGTCCTCCGGTTTCCGAAGAACTTGTCTCAACGGTTGATCAGTCAGGACTCGGATCGAGTGAGCTTGGAAATATGGATGGAACTTTCGAGAGGCGATTACTAAATAGTAGGCTAGCTTTTCAAGAGGGAGATACCTAGACTCCGCACCTACTAGCCTTTTACTGATATAGTACACAAGGTGTTGTACCCTGTTCTCTTCTTTTGCCAAAGCAATGCTAATTGCATGCTCGGTGATTGCCAAATAGATGAATAGTACTTCACCATATATTGGCTTCCCTAGGACGAGAGGTTGAGCGAGATGCTCCTTCAAGGCCTGGAAAGCTTCTTCTCATTCCTCGGTTCATTGGATCTTCTTGCTGCCCCTCAATAAGTTAAAGAAAGGGACACACTTATCCATAAACTTTGATATGAACCTACTGAGGGCATCTACTCTCCCGGTGAAGCTTTGCACTTCTTTGATTGTGGTAGGTGACTTCATGTTGATCAATGCTTTGATCTTCTCGGGGTTAGCCTCGATTCCACGTGAATTGAATATGTATCCGAGGGTTTAACTTACCAGTACCAACTCCAAACGTGCACTCAAGAGGGTTTAACTTCATGCTATACTTTCAAAGTATTGCAAAGCATTCCTCCAAGTCTCGAACATGCCCTCCAGCTTCTTTGGACTTGACCAACATGTCATCGACGTATACCTCCATATTTTTGCTGATCAAGTCTCGGAACATGCCATTCACTAAACACTGGTAGGTGGCTCCTGCGTTCTTCAAGCTGAATGGCATCACCTTATAAGAGTACAATCCATTGTCTGTCTGGAAGCTGGTATGTTCCTCGTCAGGAGGGTGCATACTTATTTGATTATACCAAGAATATGCATCCATGAATGAGAGTATTTCATGTCCTGCAGTTGAATCGACCAGTTGGTCTATTTTGGGTACCCGTTTGGCTTTGGAACCAGCACGGGGTTTGACACCCAATCTGGGTTGTAGGCCTCCTTATAAAACCATTTTTCTTGAGCCGCTCAATCTCTTCCTTCAGGTCTTGAGATTGCTCTTTGTCAAGCAGTCTCCTCTTTTATTGCACTGATGGGTAGTTCTTGTCCACATTGAGGACATGGCTTATCCCGGATGGAGAAATTCCAACCATGTCCTTATGTGACCAGCAAAAGAGGCCCTGGTTGTTCTTCAAAAATTCTACCAATCATGCCTTAATTTCAACCTTTAGCTCCTTCCCAACTTTAGTTACTCTAGTTGGGTCCTCCTCATCTAGTAGGACTTCGTTAAGATCTTCGACTGGTCCTACCCCCATGACGTCATCCCCAAAGCGAGGAACGATGTCGTTTCCCTTGCTTTTGGAAACTTGCTAAAATAACAAATCTTTTTCAAAAGGAGCCATTGACTCCAGTAGAGTGTTTCTTTCAACGTCAACTTCCATGTTGACAACATCATCAGTTCCTTCCTTCTCTTCGCAGCAGGTTACTACCATGTTGTTTACGCATGGTCCTTTCTTTGCCTTGACCACTGAGGCATTATAGTATTCTCGTGCATCCATTTGGTTACCCTGTACGCATCCTTGCCCTGCGCTTATGGGGAACTTCAAAGATAGATGCCAAATAGATACTGCTATGTGTAACGCCATCAGGAGAGGTCTCCCGAGCACTACATTATAAAACGATGAGCAATCTACCACCAGGAACTCTGTTATCACAGTCTCAATTCTGATAGTTCCTTGTGATGCTAGGCATTCTCCTATGAACCCATATATCATTTAGGAACACGGTGTCAGGTCCTTGATCGTGAGCTTCATCTTCTCGATGGATGATTTATAGATGATATCTACTGAGCTTCCCGTATCAACCAAGAATCTCTTCACTCGGGCATTGGTGATTTGAATGGTAAGGACCAGAGGGTCATTGTGGGGGTATCTCACGTGCTTGGTGTCATCCTCTATAAAGTGAGAGTTTCACTTTCATACTTTGGATTTTTTGGAGATCCCTCCTCGACTGCCATACACTGGGAAGACTCCCCTACCTCATATCTAAGGGTCCTTGCATATCGCTCACGAGCATTGTTACTGTTGCCTGTTATGTGGGGCCCTCCACATATGATATCCAGTGTGAAGTCTACAGACGCCGGCTCCAGTGGTGGACTCCTCTGCCTTCAAAATTCTGGATTCTTGCTTGGGGTTTCAGTCTTGCCTCGATACCTCGAGAGTTTTCCTGATCGGAGAAGAAACTCTTTCTCATCCTTCAATTGTTTGCACTCATTTGTGTCATGCCCATTATCATTATGGAAACGAAAAAACTTATTCTTGTCCCTCTTTCCTTCTGAACGCAAGGGTGGTGGCTTTCAGTATGGTACCTCCTGGTATGTTGCCAAGTAAATCTTAGCCCTTGATGTAGTCAGGATGATATAATTGGTGAACCTGGACTGGTATAGTTGATGCTTAGGCTGTTTGTCAGTGGGTGTTGACTTAGCTTTCTTTTCTCCACCCTATTCGGCCCCTGAGGTATTCCTCTTCTTACCGCTACCCCCACTGCCGCCCTGAGGGTTTTAGCCGTTCTTATCTGCCTTGACAGTGGTCGGATGGTTTATGCCTTTCTCTTCCTTCATGATAGCATCATCTAGCTTCATGTATTTGTTGGCTCGGTCCAGGAACTCTTGCAAGGTGTTGATAGGGTTCCTGCGTATACTATCCCACAAGGGACTACGATAAATTATTCCTACTGAGATGGCAATGAACTTCCCTTCATCTCCTATTGTGGACGCTCGGTTTGCCTCTCTTATGAATCATGGAATGTAGTCTTTCAGGGATTCATCTTTCCCTTGCTTGATGTCAGCTAACTAATTGGCATAAACTTGTTGAATCCGACCTAGACTGAAGACCTTGCAGAATTCCTTCCTGAATTGCTCCCAAGAAGTGGATGATCCAAGTTTAAATTTCCAATACCATTCCTGAGCTGAGTTAGAGAGAGTGGTAGGGAATACTCTGCACCTATAATCATACTCCACACCGAGTAACTCCATCTGATCCTCAAACTTCCCAATGTGTCGTACTGGATCCTCCTTCCTAGTGTATGTAGGAAGCTTCAAGGTCTTGTATTTCGGTGGTGGTTGGGCAGCTTGGATCTTGGCACTGAAAGAACTCCCACTTCTATGAGCCAGCTTGATATCTGAAGGTTTCTTTGTTAGACCCTAAACAACCATAACAAGTGCATCTATTTGAGCCTGTACTGCTGGTGGGATCACTGCTCCAGGTGGAGTAGATGTCCCTGGTACCCCCTCCTGAGCTTTGGTCCTCGTGTTGATGACCTCCCCCAAATCCTAAGGTTGTGCATCTTTCCCCATCCTATCAAACACGGTATTGGTGTTATTCATCGGTTCATTTCCCTTGCGAGACTGAAAGTGTAGGGGTGGTAGGTCCGCCTTGCCCCTGTCGGTGTGACCCTACCCCCAAGCCTCTCCTCCTACATGACATTGAGACTTTGAGCGACCATTTCCATTCCTGTCACGCCTCTCAGATGTTTGACCCTCATCTCCTACGTTGTTTCATCTGTCCCCCTGGGAGGGGGCCTTCGGGTTAGTAATACTCCTACTCTGAGATGAAGTGTTATTCTTCTTAGTCATGGAGGAGGCAGTCTTGGATTGTGCCTCTTCATCCTATTTCTGGGAAAGTAGTTCTAAGAGTGTCCTTGGGGTCATACTCCTCCCCTGGGACTTTCTGTTACTGTTGTCTCACATTCCTGATGCTTTGGCCTGAGCCTCCCTCATCGCCTGAGCAACAGCTTCAGTGTTAGCTCATGCTAACTGAGTAGCCGCCTCCAAGGCCACAATAGCCTCCTGGTGTCTCCAATCAGCTTCCTGCTCCCTCTAGATCATTCTCTGGACCTGCTCATCTATCTCCCTTCATTTCTGTTCCATAGTCACCCTCTGAAGGGAAATTTATGCAGCAAAGGCCTCCTGCCTCACCATAAATTGTGCCATCTCCTCCCGGTGAGCATCTTGTGGATCTTTCACATCAGGTTGATCTCCAACCTCCACATGAGGCTCGTTAACGAGATCTATGGGATCCTGGGTGGTGGAATCCCTGGGAGCTGTCTTCTTTGTTTGACTAGATTTTGTAAACTGTGTTTCTGGATTTCGTACTCTCAATGAAAGCACCAAAATGTTGACCTGTGAAATTGGGCAATGGTCGTATGTATAGTATACGACACCTTTTGAACAAAATAAATATAATAAATGACAGAGTACGAATATCTTAAACAAACACCAGAAATTTTATAGTGGTTCAGCCTTGTTCTGAGGAACTGTAATAACCTAATCCACTTAGCTTTTAGTATTGAATTACTCGACAATTACACTGAGGAACAAAAGCATTCACTCGTTTCTAATTTGCCCAGAATTTCTCCCCAAATATTCTTCAGTTCTCAAAAATTCCAGAAAAAGCGATCCAAGGAAAAAAGTCCTCTTTATGAAGCCTGGGTCCTTTATTTATAGTACCCAGGGGCTGTTACATGATCAGTAGTACTGGAGATCATGGTTTGGTACACGATCATTGTGAGTAGAGTTACATTTCCACTTTCCCATGATTATGAGATTGTGAGTCTTCCTGTTGTCTTCTCTGGATCGTGGTTGATAATGCACGATTGAGACCCTCGAGAAAACGTTAAGTCTTGATTGGTCTATGAGACTTAGGTGCTAGGCCCGATGACCCTTCAGAGCTTGGATGCTAGGCCTGATGACCCTCTGGGTGCTGGACCTGTTAATCCTTTGGGTGCTGGACCTATGATCTTTCTGGGTGCTGAACCTATCTGATCTCAATTTGAACGAGTACGAGTATTTCTCGGTGAATTGTACTTGGGGGTTTAGGCTGACAACCCTATGAAGAATAGGGTGGGCTGACCACCCAGGTGGTTCATAAGCATGTCAAGCCGAACACCCTAGGGATTGGGGTCAGGTCGACCACCCCTAGGGGTCCTTGGGCATACTAGGGCTGACCACCCTTGGGGTAGGGTTCAGGCCGACCACTCCTAGGGGCTCTTGGACATACTGGGGCTGACCACCCTTGGGGTAGGGGTCATGTTGACCACTCCTAATGGCTCTTGGACACATTGGGGCCAACCACCCCTGGGGTAGGGGTCAGGCCGACCACCCCTTGGGGGTTTAGGCTTGGTCGATTTCCCTATAGGTCCTGAACTTATCTTTTTTGCCCGTCTTTCTTTTCTCAATACTTTGTCATTTTTCCCTGATTTGTGATGTCACGTATCACATTCTCATTCGCCACGTCATCCTCGTATTTTTGAGGGATAACACATAACATTCTTGGCTTTTCTAAATCCAATATTTAGAAATGTTTAGCTAACTATTTATTTTCTATTGAAAATTTCTCTACATCATTCCCAATGATTAGAACGTTGTCAATATTAAGAACAAGAATCACAGTAGAATCTTTCTGGTCAAGATCTTCAAATGATTTTGTCATGTCAGCCATTCAAGTAAAGACTAATTAGACATTCATTTAAATCAATCTCATAATTCATGCATAAAGCAATGAATAAGAGTATGTAAATAGATTCAAGTTTGGTTACAGTAAAAGACATATATTCAAGTAATAAATTATTCTTTCTGTTCAAAGCCTATGGCTATTAAGCTAACTTTTTAAAAATTTGTACTTTCCTTTGTTCTCCTCTTCATCTTAAATATCCTGTTTCAAACTGAAGTTCAATGAACTTTAGTTGGATGTTCAAGAATCTAGATGACATAGAATTCCAAATTCTATTTCTAGATTCATGGTGTTTCAACCATTGTTATCTGTAATAACCTTTTTCATTTCATATACTAGTATGTGAATGAAGTATAGTTAGATTGTGTTACACACAGTTTAACTATCTTTACATTTGTAATAGAGTATTTACTAACTAACGCTCCCACTACAACAATGCTTTACAGAATTTGTGATATTCTTTGGTTTTATCATTGTTTAATTATCAGTAACTTGCTTACTTGACTTGCAGTCATTATTTCTAGTTTAACTTAACTAGAAAATACAGTGATTATAATAATAATACTTCATTAAAGTAGCATTAAATAGATACAAACTTTTTTGTAATCTTTGATGATTATTAAACTGTTTCACTAAATGACTTCATGGAAAATTTTCAATTTTCATTCACATAACCACTTGTGAATCCGAACTTCTAAGTCTTTGATGTTGTATAATCAACCATGTACATAGTATAACAAGTGTTAAAATTATAGAATTAATAAAGACGATAATGATTACTCATTATCTATTTAATCTTATCTAATATGATTATATTCCATTTCCAAAATACTAATTTTGCTTAGCATTCTAGTTGTATGTAAGTTGGGTTTGAATTCCATGTTCACATACAAATTACTTGACTTCCAAATTCGAGTTTAGACTTTCTTTTGATCAGATCAAACAAGTCCCTAAGTGACTTTACTTTGAATGTTGCATGAAAATTTCTAGAAATTTTCTTTGCATTTGATCAAAGTTAAACATGTCTTAAATAAATGTCAATCAATATTGACTTACTATTTATTATCTCTTTTAGCTTTGAACATTAAAAGGTTCAACATACATCTCTATGTATTAGCTAAACGATTATGTGATTTTTGAGCCTTTATTAGAGAAAGACCTTTTTGGTTAACTTTAATTAATAGATTGTATAAACAAGGAGATAACCATTGAATGGTTGCAATAAAAGTCTGTCTTTTATTTGTTATATGTGTCTAATTAATTTACAAGCCAATCTCAAAAATAAATTCACATTTATGTTTCACTTAATTGTGGTTGGAATAAGATGTCTTACTAAATCTATGATTTCCACAATAATTCATAATTATCATTTATACTCATTGATGAAATAGGTTCAACAGGTATATTTCAAAAATAAAAACTGAATTTATTATTCAAAAGAAATATTAAACTTGCTCATTCATCAAATAAGGAATCTAAAAACATAGTTTCAAGAAAGAATTCTAGAACTACTTTAAAGAAAAAGAACTTAATACAAAGTTGAAAATGAAAAACTAATTTCCATATCAGTTATCTCTTGGTCTACTAATCTACCATTATTTTCTTGTTTTTCTTTCGCATTCTTTTCTTTTCTTGAATAATGCGTCCTTGAAAACAAGACAAAAATATGGTGGCATAAAAATTGGAATCAACTATTCAAATATATTAAAAAGAGATGAGAAAATCATATTTACCCTTTCTTCTTGCAAACTTCTTAAGTCATCAAAATAATATCTTTTGATTATTTCTCATATCTCGTATGTAGATGTGAGGTTCACATATCTCAATTTAAGATAGTCTGGCGTAGTCTTTAGTATGCAATGACGAGCTAAATAATCAGATCTCATCCAATTCGCATATTTTTTATGACTATCATAATCAGATAAAGTTGATGGCTCATCTCGAGGCACATCAATGATTGCATCATACACTTTTATCTCATCTAGAATTATGTGTATGTTATCGTACCAAACATCTAGATTGTTGAAGTATAAATGAAAAGTACTTAGGAAGCCATCACGAGGATCAACTGGTTCTTTCTCATTTTGAAGTTCTTGATCAGGATTAAGAGGATTAACCATTGTTGCTGGAAATAAATAAATAAAATGTAATGAATTTAAACATATAATAAATATAAGATTTTATTTGGAAAAGTAAATATGATGCATGAATGCAACATATAAAAACACATAAAATTATATACTAATCCACGATAAATTACTTTGAAAAGTTAATGGACTGCCTTAGGGTAGGTCAAACTAACCCCAAATTAATTTTGAGACAAATCTCAATTTCATAAGTGAAAACGTAAAAGCGCCTTTTTCTCTTTTAACTTATGAACTACCACTAGTTTTGTCAAGATTCACTAGTCGTGCTCGAAAGCCTAGATACACCTTTGGAGTGTAACCCATTATTTCAGTCAATGACTTAACACAAGAGTGTGCCTTAGGGTCAGTAAAACTTGAAATACATCACTAATTATATTCTCATAAGAAAAGTCAACCTTGAGATAAAATAAATATATTTGGAAGCCTTTGCTTAGGGAGGCCACAAACGGAGGCGACACGAGGCCCTTTCTATGCCTCTCGATGTTCAACCAATAATGGAGACCATAGGAGTTATTGTCATAACTCCCTCTCCCACTCACTATTTTGAAAAAGTGTGTTTTTTCACAAAATCAATATTTTTTTAATTTAGTTGTAAAAATAAATTTAATTATGTTTACGAAATGATATTTGTTTACCCAAAAAAGATTTACCTGATGACATGGCAGAATTAACAAGCACGTGGGATACACGTACCCGTTTTAGTGAGTACGGTCTGTTCTACCATCAACTAGAAGAGAGTTCACTCAGCAGACGGCATTTTATGAGCGATCAGTCTGGTCGCAACATTTCAGATATTTCCTACAGATATGTAATTTCGCATTTATGTAATAATTGTGATTTCCATTTTTATTTAGATACACCTGTATTAAATGTAATTAAGGCTCATAGGCCCATGTAAAACTCCTTGAGCCTATAAATAAGACTAAAAGGGCTCAAGAAGGGGGACCTTTCTTTTGGAGAATTTTGAGAGAGAATTATAGTGTTTTTATCCGCCGAATTTGTATTCATCTCTAAGCTTGTGAAACTCATGAACCCTAGTTCATTGATCATAATTTTTGGGATTCTACATCAATAAGAACACAAAGTGGACGAAGGTTATTACCATCACTCAGCCAAACGACTATAAATCTTTGGTGTCGTTTCTCTTTTGATCTTGAATTCATCTTGGTTTTTGTCGTTTTACTTGACTCCGTGTCGTTGACCGATCAAGGGTCAACAATATTCTATTAATTACTAATCTAATTAAGCAAAACCAAAAATAAATAATTAAACAACATTAATTTTGATTTACCATCTTAACTAATTAAGAGTAAATTTATTATTGTATGAATTATCAGATATAAACATATAACAAAAATATAGGTGTAGTGCACCAATTTTTTTTTAAGTTATTAAATTTTGTGCTTTATTTTTTTTATTTAATTGTTAAGTGTTGTGAATTATTTTATTTAATTATTTGTTTGTTTAAATTAATTGTTAGAATTATTTTGTAGAATTTTTTTGTGAATTTATTTGATTAAATGATATTTATTTATTTTATTCAAAAATGGTCTTATTTGAGTTTTGGTTGAATGCACTAAGGTGCATGGTAGGTAGTGATGCACCTTAGTTATTAAGTGTGTGCAAGTGCATGGTTGCATGGTGCACATGTGTAGAATTTTCTACACACTTATGGTTTCCTTTTATTAGATTTAATAATTTATAAAAAAAAGGGGAAATGATAGGCTTGGATGTGTAGAGTAAATGGGAAAGGAGGATTTTCTTGACCTATTTTGTGTGGATAAATATTGGTTAAAATGGAAAAGATGTTGTCGTCTTTATTCCATACCAATTAGAGATAAAAGCAATAATAAAAAAATAAGAGAAAATAATTGGAAATAGGAAACTTACCCTTTTATTTTATTAGGCTATTATGAGGGAATTAAGATAAAGGGTGAAGGAAAATTGGAGAAGAGCCATTATGCTCTTGGCTGCCGAAATTAGAGAGAGAAAGAGAGAGAGGGACGTGAGCTAGAGAGAGAAGGAGAAGAAGAAAGAAAGGAAGAAGAAGGAGAAGGGAAGACCAAGTCTAGGGTATGTCTTTTTGTGTTTATGCTTGTTTATTCACTTCTTTTGATTCTAGTAATTTTGACAATGGTTTTTATTGTGTGTTGTTGAATCTCTTCTTCTTCTCATGGTGGATTTGAAAAACAAACCCTAGGCTTGAACAAGGGGTGGTAAAGTTGGGTATTGGTCACCATGTGTTCTTGATTCTATCAATCAAGAAAGGTAATGAACCCTTAGCCCTTATGTCTTTATGTATTGATGATTTATATGAATGGTATGTTGATGTTTGACTCTTTTGATGTTGGGATTGAAGGGTTGTATTGGGTGCATGTATGGGAGATTTGATCTAGGCATGGCTATGATTTTGTATGACAATTTTTGGAATGATAATGTTCATATGGTCATTGGTGATGAGTTTGAGAAGGGTAGATTGTGCATTAAGTGTTTCAGCCCTAGGGTGTCTTATAGTGTGTTATATGCATGTTTGATCTTGAGATGTGCCTATGGGGTTTGGGGTATATTGTGTTGATTGTTTTTCTTGTGTCACATACATGTTAGAAACATGATATGTTTTATGTGAAGGTTGTGTTTTGTGTCTATGTTGCTATGATCATTTTGAAACTACTGATTTATGTAAAGGCATGCAAAGGTGATGTTCAAGCATGTTTGTCTTCCTTGTATGTTCTAATTGTGATCTTAGAAACATGCTAGGTTATTTAGATAAAAGAAAGGATTGTTTTGAATTTCTATAAATTGATATATTAATAATTTCTTGAAGGTTGTGGATTGGGTTTTGAGAAATATCAACTAAATATGAATTTCATGATGATTTATGCTTGCTGATTTTGTGAATAATTGGTGAAAAGTTTGATGAAATAATGATATGCATGCATAAGAAATGTCTTTTATGATGTGTTGTATTTATGAGAATAAAAGGGTGTTTTATTTCACACTTAAAATGTATTTTTGCACAAATAATTACCTACAGATTTTTTTTTTTATATATTTTGATGAAAATATGTGTTTTGAAAAAATAAAAATGGTGATTTTGATTATAAAATTGGTTGCTCGGATTTTTGTAAAAAAATGTGAAACTATATTTTGATAAAAGAAATTTGATGTGTGTGTTGAAATAAGTTAATGACTATGGAAATATTAAAAGTGATATTCTTTTTATATAACATGAGTGTTTATTGTAATGGTTATGATTTTTCTTTATTTTAGTTAAGAAAAATGGTGAATTTAATTTATTTGTGAATCTTTAAGTAAATCAAATAATGGCTGAAAGTTTAATAAAATATTTTAAAAATAATTATTGAATGATCGCTCATTAATTTATTCTATTTTAAAATTTAGTCTTAAAAATAATACAAGTAAAAATATATTTTTCTACACCTAAAATTATATTTTTCTCACATTAAATTATAAAGTTGATAATTTTATTATAATGTTATTTTCTAGGCAAACATGTTAAACTATGAGTATCTCACATAGTTTTTAGTCTTTGTTATTTTATGGAAATTAAAAGTAAATAATGGGATTATTATATTTTAATTGGTTAAATGAATTATTTTATGAAATAAAATAATGACTTGAGATATTTAATCAACCTAGTAATTTTAAAAGGAAAAACAATGGAAATCAAAGCATGTTACAATTTCATTATTTTCAAAAAATGATAGAAATAAGCACGCAGGAATTATCGTTTTTAATGCCGCTTTTAAACAACGTTCCCACATATGCATGTCGCATGCAATTCCACTTTTACGTTAACAAATGTGTCTATTATGCAACCATTTGATTTTTATATAGAGATCATGTATATAACATAGGTATAAATTGCATTATTCTTTTGATGACTTTATGTGTAAATATGTCTTGTTTAGATGTTGTGAGTAGTTTTCACCATGTGTGCATGGCCCATTCACACATAGGTTATATGAGTGGGCAAAATAGAGTTTATGTGATGCCAAGAAAGGTTATTTTTATTATGGTATAGGCTCGTTGTGAAGTTGTCATTTTGCTTTGCTTGGACCTGAGGTAAGGAAGTTAGATAAAATTCTATTTGTTTATGATGTGAATGGTAAGATCGTTTGTATGAATGAGAATGTAATGGTTTATGTGTTATGAATTATGAAATGTTTTATTATGATGATGTGACTAAATTGTATGTCATTTTGAATGCTGGATGATATGAATGGATGTTAGCGTGATGAACACGACACATCAAAAATGGGTTGCTAACGATATGAAGACGTACCCCGAGTTACTAAGGATATGAAGACGTAGCTCAAAGGGTGGATGCGCCGAGGTTATTCAAGGAGTTCATGTTTACCTCAAAGGGTGAGATGGACAAGTTAGCGGGCCATGTTCACAAGGATATGATGTTTATGTGATGATGATTTTGCATATGATGCCAATGTTGTTATGATTATGTTTATGATGTTGATGCTATTACAATAATTATGCTATGATGTGTGACGACGAATGATGCAATTATGATTTGTTTGATTTACTTGTGTGTTGTTTGTACTTCCTTGCTGGGCTTTTAGCTCACCCCCTTACTTTCCCTCCCAAGTAGCAAATAGGTTTCTCTACGACATGCGTGGTGATGTGGGGAGTTCTATCGTCGTAGTGTGTATGGCGTGGGGGCATCCTATGGACGAGAAACGATCAAATTTAAATGTCATTTTCCTTTAATAATGTTATGTTAAATTGGACTTTCTAAACTTATTAGTGGGACTTGAACTTTTGGTTGTTTTGAGAACTTTGCATGAAAACTACTATTTTCTTTTTAAACTATTGAGCCCAACTTGCATGTTTTTAGCAAGACCCCACTGGGATTTTATAATAAGTAGCTTTTCACTTATAAACCTATGAATATGTGAATGTTTTACAAAGCACTAAACTAGGGCATTTTTACAATAGGACTGTCCTAATAGCACGTTTCTACACGAATGTAATGCATGCTAGTTGCATATTCTGTGGGTATATGAATAGCATGTTATAATGCATAATAAAATATTCAACATTTTAATCACATTCAAACATTTATAATAAATAAATAAAATAAAAGCGGGTATGGTAACTTTTGGGTATTTCTAGAAAAAATTATAACACTTGCAAAAATTTACATGAAAAATGTGCCCTAGACTAATTAAGGCTTGATAAAGAACACTTTGATCTTGAACCTTGAAATGTAGTCTGGTTGAGCCAATGCCACCATTTTTCCCATATCCATTTTGAATTATAAACTTTTTAGTTATTTTAAACAAACTTTTAAAATAATTAAACTTTGGGTTTTAACACCCAAAAGTTTCTAAGACCCAATTTGAATTTGGGTAAATTAATTCAAAAAATAAAATTAAACAATTTTATTTTAATAAATTATAATTCAAGATAATTTTAATTTTGGATATTTTAATTAAAAATATTTTAATTATGGAAGATAACAATTAAAATATTTTTAATTAAGGTAAATAATCACCATTATTTTAATTAAAGAAATTTCCAAATTAAAACCATTTTAATTCCATTTCGGATTTTTAATTAAATAAATAATTAAGAATATAATTATGGTAACAACACACAAGGTGTTGTTCCAAGGGGCGGTGGCAGCTGGTGGTCCGGCAATGGGGCTCAGGTGAGCGCAGGAAGCTCGCGGCAGAGGCGCCGCTGCTGGGCGCAAGGGCGCAACCAGCTGGGTGCGCGCGCAGTAGCTCGGGGTCGAGCTCGGGCTCAAACATAATTTTTACTTAGAATTTTTTTTTTAAAATTATGAAATTCCTATGCCCCAAAATTGCTTACATTTTTCCATCTAGAAATTTTAAGAACAATTCCTAAACCCAATAGCACCATAATAAACAACCCTTTAGAATTTATCATCATGAAAATAAACATCCATCCATTCAAACATATATCACATATAATATAAAAATATATATAACCCCACACAACAATTAATAATATGTATAGATTAATGATCTTCTATGGTACCAATTGTTGGAAAACATTCAGAGCACGTAGCGAAAACTTTGCGTGGTGGGCCCATTTTTGCTATGTGAGGAACAACAACAATAAATTTTTTCATCAATCATATAAACAATTTATATGATAAAGAAAATAATCCAGAAACATTATCATACTATATTATGAATCGTGCAACAAATATATATATAAAGAAATATACAATATATTTATATATAACATATAAATAAAAAAAATCAAGAACATACACTTTTACCTCTTGAAGCTTACCAAGTGTCCTTGAGTCTTTTCATATTATTATCGATCTTCATATCCAATGCTTTGAGCACTCAAACCACGATCTTCCGGAGTGTTCTCTACACCTCAAAATGTGTGTGAGCAAATAAAGAACATGGGTTTGCAATTTTAGGAATCACAAGTATTTCTCAACACATGAGAACTTGGATTATGGTCTCATAATGACTAGAATAAAGACGAAGAAGAAAGAGTTTTGTCTGACAAAAACTCTAAGAACTATTCTGAATTGTGTATTGTGTTGTATTGTTCAATCCTCATTTTTTTTTTCTCTTCTTCTTATATATCATATATATAGAGATATTTCTATTACCTTATTATTCCTAATAATAATAGCAATATTTTAAAATATCATAATGATGATAGGATTTGATTTAGGTAAATATGTAACTTACCAAATTTGAAAAAACCATTTTCACATGATTAAATAATTAAATAAATAAAATAAAATAACTGCACATATACAATATCTGTATATGTGGTACATGCATGGAACAGTCCTTGGACCGTGTCAACCGCGTAAAATTATTTCATTTTCAGGGATTTTGCATTTTTATTTTATTTAATTATTTAATTAAAATCAATCTCCCACAAAATAAGGTGTTAATCATTTTAAGGAAAAGATGACAACCATATTTCAAAATTCAAAATTTCAATTGATGATCATCATTATCATCATATTTTAAAATTAAATAAATCAAAAACTATTTTTGACATACCAATTTTATTTTCTCCCACTCAAATAAAATAATTAATTTAAAAAATTAATTAATTTATATATATGAATTTCAGAATTTACATATTTAAATTAATAAATATATTTTTAAAAATTAATAATTAATTTTAGATTAATTATTAATCCTTAATTATCATACTTGACCCGAAGAATAAAATTCTTCTCAAATTCTCAAATTAAAGTTACACCCTTGTATCAACTCTAACCTTGATATGGTGTTGATGGAGCCACCATGGGGACCTATGGACCTATAATATCAAGATCCAATAAATATTACATTATTAATCAAAACTCTTTGATTAAATAATCATATTTATTAATCTCATGATTACTCCACTAAAAATATGTATTTACTAATTATAGACATGTATTTACTAAGTACTTTATTAAAGAATAAGGTGTCCATTGATATAATCATTACATAAAACGTTAATCCTCTATTAATAGTTCATAATTAAAAGGGAATAAAATTACCGTTTTACCCTTTTAGCTATATATTTTTCCTAGAGTACCATTGACTTTACTAGTGAAGGTTGTGTCACAACAAGTTTGCGACGTGAGCGCTCATAACCTTTTCACTTCCAGAAGCCAACCCAATAGGGAACCATTATTCAATCTATAAGAAGATATAGATTCTATATCTGTTAAACTATGTCCCCAACCATATACATCATTGAGTCCCCAAAATAATTGTTCTTAGCCTGATCATTCTGACAAACCTTAACGCATGAATCAAATTATCAGATGACATATATAGGAGTTCATAGAAACCTCACGATTAAGATCATTGTGTATATGATCATCGTTTGATGTGTTTGATTAATTCTATGAAACGACGTTTAAACAAGTATTATCAATTCACATCTTGTCCAGTTCTATATATCACTATATATAAAGTACATCCACTAAAGTGTCCTACTATACTTGTAACCCGGATCTAGGTCACATGTATTCATAATACTAGTGGGTCGTACTAGCAGTAATTACTCTAAAGATTCCATAACATTATTTTACTGCGAACTATTTCAAGTTTATTAACTTAATCTCGGTCCTCTCACAACTATATGAGATTAAGAGCACATGGATAAACTTTGGAATTTTTTGATATTCACTTAATATGATCATATAATATCGGACATAGTCTATATATATAATAATTCAATTCAATTATTTATTTTATTTAAAACATTTGTCAACTACAATTGCTTTAAGGGCACTATTCCCAACACCATGTTGTAACTGTTGTAATTGTTGGGAAAACTTGTACAGGATCTTATTTATTTTCATGTACATCATATATTAAACAAATTAATAAAAGAAAACCTAGAACATGTTTCTATAATTGAATTAAACAGAGATAATGATATGAACACTTACATTATGTGCAGCAGAATGAATAAGTCATTCCTTTAGTTTCTCTAACCCTTGTATCATTTCTGTCGTAGGGTATCACCAAGAAACTGAACCGATCTTCAAATTTCTTCACAACTTTCCAAAGTATCCTTAGAATCACCTAGACTAGAGTCGGAGATTCTCAACACATGAGATAGATACAGAGAGAAGGAAATAATGGAATATTGAGGCCTAGAAATGGACTTTTGCTGTAGAGAGAGTCTAAAACCCTAAAACATCAAAACTAGATCTTCTGATCATCTATTCATTTTCAGATCTTCTTCTTTCTACTCTCAGTTAGCATTCCTTTTATAGGCTCAATTAGGTCACTTATTTTAATTAAGAAATTAATAAAATAATAGGTAATATCAGCCATTAGGTTGAAATTCTTATGGTCTAATGGTCCGTGAAGTTTCTCATTTAATTATAAGCCCGCTGGACTTAAATTCAAGGACCGTATTATTTTCTATTGATTAATTAATTAAATAGTTATTTAAATCATTTATCAAATTAATTATTTATAATTTGAACTTTGATTAAAACTTATTTATTAATTTAGACACAAATTTGTCTTAATTAATAAATCTATCCTAAAATCTCTTTTCTTCTCTAAATTTCATAACTCTGTGAAACTATCAAAAATTGATCTAGTCAACTTTGATAATTCTAATTGATAATTAAATATATTAATTGAGACTATCTAGATGATTTTATTCAAGGTACAGTGGGCACCATGGGCCTATAAATTAAGCTCCAATAAGTTATCATAAATTTAACAAATAAATTTACTAACTTATTAATTCCTCATGACTCCACTAAAGACTCGGAATTGCACTCTTGAATTCATAGAACGCTCTATAAGCAATATAGATATGTTATTAGCTATCAATTGTTACAACCATAATTATCACTCAATCATCTATAAACAGTCTACAATGAGTTGGGACTAAAATCCCGTTTTACCCTTTATTGTATTTTATCCTTAAAACACTTAGTTCCTTGTAAATGATATTTCAGTAAACTAATATTAATTATTGATATGAGATCTCTATCATTTAGCACCTCGAACCAAACTAAATGGAAATCATCATTTTACTTCTTCATAAGAAGTTATAGATGTTCATATCTATGATTAACACTCCCACTCAATTATACTACCGAGTTCCCAAGATCTAAGTATGGGCTAGTCTGTAGGTTAAGCTGGTAACGAACACATCAAAGAACTCTAATAATACAATCAGTTAGAATACTAACCACTCATAATTGAGATTGAATTGACCTATGGTCAACTATATGATATGACTAGAATAGATAATAACAATATGTTTACTTATCCTATCTACTGTCAATATTAGTCTTGTCCAATGTAACATATACATCTGATCTTATCTACTTTGCTAATGTTTTGGAAAGAACACAACACTAGAATGTGTAAGTATATTATATCGTAGATTGGCAAGTCAGTGTAAATCCTATGCACTGACAAATCTTCGGACTAACTTATGTTTGAGCATATAGTCATATTTATATTCCACTGTGATTACATCACTATAAATATGATTAGCTATATGCTCGGGATTTAATATAAGTTTATATTAAACAAATAATCATGAAATAAAGCATGTGAGCAAAGTGATTGACCAAGTCAAAATTGATTTCCATTCTTTTATTGATAATAAAATGAGACCCGAGCACTAACATCTTCCCACTAAAATGATTGGAATTCGAAATCATGTTGCTGTCCCCATGAAAGCAAAAGGCTCCTCTCCATCAGTCTTAAATACCACCATTTTATTTTTGCAATTGATGGTAGGGTTGTATTTTGTCAGCCAGTCCATCCCGAGGATCACATCAAAATCAGCCATATCTAGCTCAATTAGATCTACAAATATGTAACAACCCAAAATTACTAATAAGGCTTAAGGGCCTTGATTATTATGCCGGGAGGGCATAATTGGAGGTTATGTGAATTGCTGGTAAAAATGCACGATCCTCTGATTATATGGATATGTGAAATGAATGCTTATGAGTACTAGATAAGCATGTGGGCCCTGTTTAGCTTGTAAGGGCATAATTGTAATTTTGGCCCGTTAGGGCATAAATGTGATAAACTGTTGGGACAACATTATTATGTGGATACATTTATATTTGCAGCATTCGGCACGAGGCGATCCTAGGGAGCAAGTAGCGGGAAAGTCACAACGGGACCTGACACTTGACTCGGGGCGAGTCAAGGGATATTTTGGGTATTAGACTATTATTTGGGTTTTCGGGTTATGGAAATAAATAATTTGAGATATATTTGAGGTTAGGAAGCCTAGGTGGGAATACTGGGGAAATTTACCACTTTGCTCTCGGGGACGTTTTTGGTACCTCGAGCATAGGGATTAACTTAAGTAACTAAGGATAGATAAAACAAAGTTAGGAAAACAGTAGAAACACCTAAACCGATCCTTCCCTCATCTCTCAACTCTCTATCTCAAGGAAATCAGTGAAATCATGGGAGTTTTGGCTGGAAATTCAGAGATTTGAGTTGGAACTTTGGGGATTGGCTTAGTGTTAGCTAAGGGATTCAATCTGGAATTGAGATTAAATTGGGGCTAAGGCTTGGGAATTAACTCAGCAACTAGTTGGTGGACTTGCTTTTCAGTAAAGGTGTATGCTAGGGCTCAGGGCAGGATCGTGCTCGAGGGTCGTCTTTCTTGGTCAAAGCACTGGGAATGAGAGGTAAGAAAACTGCACCCGTTTATGTGGATAGGTTGGGACTAAGTGTTCCCTATATTTGTAGGCACTGTTATATGATTTTGATAAACCATGTGAATATGCTGGGACTAAGAGCTCCATAAAATTGTATAAATGTCATGAGGTGGTATTATGCCATGGAGGACAATTGATAAACGGCGTAAGAGTGCTGGAATCAATACTTCTGCACAGGGAGCGGCTCAGCCACTGGTAGTTGAGGACAGCTTATTAATCACTGAGCTTAGTTAAGCTGGCCGGAGTCAGTGGATATACCACTGGGAGCGGCCTAAGTGAGCTGAAGATAGTGGGTTAAATAGAGGGTGCGGCCTAAGGGTGCCCTCCCTTAATATTGTTTAATGGTTGCGATAAACTGCTTATTATGAACATGATTATTGTTGTTAATTTGATGGGTATGATATGTTAATTATCTGAATGACAAATTTTTAATTTTTCGATTGTTATCACTCAATAGGTGAATGTTATAAAATTTTGAGTACTTGGTTATGCTTTGTGGAATAATTGGTTATTGATATTGATCATGCTATGATATTATGTTTTCATGCTAGGCCTCGGCTCACGGGTGCTACGTGGTGCAGGTAAAGGCAAAGGTAAGATGAATCGACCATGGGTTGGAGAGCTCTAGGGGCGAGGTGTACATTGTTAGCTGCTCAGCCGCCACAGTCGAGGGTTTGTACAGGGACGGAGACCTAAAATTTGTATTTTTCCATTAGAGTGGCTTTGATTGTTTATAACATTTAGAAAACCTATAAATATGTCATTTAAACACTGATTTGGGATCCCATGTACCAAACATTCATTTTAATGAAAATTATTCGTTTATAACCAAAATCTTTTAAACCTAACCTGTTTATGTCTTTATATTCACATTTTTATTTAAATGACTTGATTAGCATGTCTCGCATTATTTCAAACACACAGTGTAATAGTCTTTGTTATCAAGGCCGTTACAACTTGGTATGAGAGCCGTCTAGGTTTAAGGGTTTCTGAAGATAGGCTAAACATGTACACTCACCACTAAAGAAAATCTCAACTCAGGGTTCCTTAATTGAATATATGAGATTATATGCTTAAGTTCTTGATTGAAATATGAATGTATTATGTTTCATGATTATAGGGAGCATGAGAAACTGATAGGGCCTGGCTCTTGACTATTGTGTGATGAGATTGAGGCGTACTGATCAGCATTGCTATTGCATGTGAATGAATATTTGAACAATGGTTTGTATACTGATTGTATATGGTTAACTGCCTGAATTGAATTTATATGTTGTACCTGTTTATAGTATGTAGAAAGCATGGTAAAGTGTGAATGTACCTGGCAGCAATGAAATTTGGTAGCTAAATGCATAAAATTGTGGATTAGTGTTTATTATGCTTTTTTGTGCATGCTTGTTGTGGTTATTTGGACCTAGTTGCGGATTGGTTCGGAGTGTGAACCTCAGGGTTGAGGAGTTTATTCAGCAGTGGCAGATGAATTCAAATTGTTTACGCCTAGAATGGTTAATTGGACTTGGCATTGTATTATAGGGGGTTGCAAATGATAGTCGGGGTTGGAAACCTCTGTCTGCCCCTGGAAGTCGCAGCAGATGATCGCTAGTATGTGAGTAAGCTGTGGGATCTAATGGATGAGACTAGATGGACGAATAACAGACTTTTCTAGAGAAAAACCTGCTTGTATACTTTGACAATGAGGTTACCAATGTTGGTTTAATATGAGGATATAGACAGATAAGGGTATTATATGGAAGACTTAGAAGGCGTTATCCTTCGGTTTTGAGGAAAGTTTGGGTTTGCCTAAGAATTGGTCAGTGGATGGGCAAAGCTAATTCCATCCTTGGTTATATGAAGTTGAGATGTTATAACTAAGGGGTTGTGCTAAGTATTTGTGGCAGAGGGATGCCTAGAAAGGGTACTCAGACTGAGGCATTGACATGATGAGTTGGGAGGAACTCAAATGGAGGTTCGATAAAAGAGGTTACAAAGACGTAGTTTGAACTGCAGAGGTTAGTAGGTTTATAAGCTTGATTTGAAATGGTAATATAACGACCATGTATGTCAATGAGTGTTGTGAGTTGGATATTTCATTTTGGAAATTGATACAGGCGGGTGTAGCTGGAAATGATGACCCATTTAAGGATTAAAGTCTGGAATGGTCCAGAGCGTCAGGGCCGCTCCAATGTATGAGATCTTCATCTGTATTTAGGTGGCAGAGATGGCCATGTTATTTGAGATAAATGGAATGAAGTATAGGGTGTGAATATCGTAGGGCAAGAGATGCAAATTACAGTATTCCCATTGGTGGAATTTAGTAAGGATAGATTCTCGGTAATCAAAGTAGAAGAACCCCGGACAATTCTATGGCTCTTGGTTTTTAAAGGAAGGGGTCTGATTTAAAAGATAGTCGTCAAGACAGTGATGGGAACCAATGGGGTTATTTATTATGCACCAGAGGCAAGGGACGCCACTTGGAAAGATATCAGGTGAGGGCATGACTTCTACATGGAATGATTCGATATGTTAGGATGGATTGCCCATGATTAGGGAATGGGAGGCTAGAATGCCTTGTTACATTAGAAGTCCGAGGCTTGTTCCTTGGAGATGATTAGTTGACTGGATAGTTCACGTTTTTGGTTATATAACGAGCTGGTAGAGTTCGATGTTGAGAATGTCCCAGGAAAGGTTCAGACATAGAGAATATGCCTTAGGGGGTAATATATGAGGGACTGAAGATATTAGTATTTGTTGAGGGAGAATTAGAAACTTCTGGAAGAGGTTGGAATACAAGTAATAAAGAGGTTCGTAGTGAGAGCAATAGAGCTCGTCATATGGGAACCTTGACATGATTCGGAGTGAGAGTTAACTTGTTAAGAGACAACCATGGATTGTAAGGGATATCACTTGGGAATGTTAATTGGACTGAATGGAAATTGAGTTGACCAGTAGGAATTCAGATGGGTATACAACGAAGGATTGGGTACGCTTTAGGACTGGGCTACGGGTAGGTTCGGTATCAGGGACATTATGGAAGATGGTAATGGTTTGACAGAAAGAATTACTGAAGCAGTCGAAGAAGTTTGACCTCAGGGTGGATCAGACAGAGCATCATATTGTGGGAACTGTTGGCATCGTATGTTAAGGATGAAGAGTTTAAATGCTCGGTTACAAGACAAGACAATGTCTTCAAGAATTGATCTACGATCTAGTTAATACCAGCTGGGTATCAAGGAAAGAGACATTTTGAGAATTACTACTTGTACCAAGTAGGGTGTGATGAATTGGTAACAAAGGTTCTTAACTGGTTCAAGCTTCAGCAACACAGGTAAGTTCTACAAGCAAAAATTGTAGGAACAATGTGAATAAGTCACCTTCAGGTTTATTGGCGGTATGTTGGACTACTCTCCTGTTAGAAGTGGAATGTGAACGACTACTATGTCAATGATGTTAATACTAAGGAAGCAGGGTCACAGGTAAGGCTCCATGAATTGTCAGTTTTGGTCTTGCCAGGGTTATTCAGAATTATGCTACAAGAAGCGAAGGGGGTCAGGTATGAAGAGATTTGATCTGAAATCACAGAGAAGCTACTGAAGAACGTCTGAAGGATAGGGAGCACAACGAGACCAGTAAACGCGTCATCTACTACGTAAGTATCTTTGCAGGCAACTACACCAGAGATTAGAAGGACAGTAAAACTTGAAGTTAGACTGAATGGATAGTGTCAAATCAGAAGTTTGAAAGACAGAGTGAGAATTGATTAGCGCTTGGTGATGTAGGAATATGCGTGTTATGGATGAATACAAGTGGGTAGCATGAATGACCTAATTTTTGATAAAGATATGAAACTGTGAGGGGTGTCACAGATTGGGGCACGACCAGGCTCACACTAACGTGAGGATGGATCGAGCCTCGCCGGAGGTAAAAGAGTGGGAACATGGTCGATATACATGGAATGTTAAGTTGGCAATGTATGCATAGGGTACGGTATTTGAGTGTTTGGTCATTTGTAAGAAGGATAACCTTGGGACCAAGATTTAGTGAAATGTAATGGATGGATGGTTGATATTAGAAGTCCTCGACTGTATGAGGATGAGATTTAATTGGTGGAAGATCTCTTACATGGGATGTGTATGTCACTTGAACAGAGCGCCATGGACTTCAGTGGAACGAACAAGATAACGATTGAGATTTTTATAACATCAGTGTGTGGTGATGAATAGATATGTATTCCTTTGGACAATGGCATCCAGAGTGATGGTTTTGTGGAGACGGGGAAGAACACTATGAGTGTAATACGAGTTAAGGTACAAGGATCGGATGAGTGGTCCGATAGGAATTTGGTGTGGAGATGAGAATTCTAAATGGATATCGTTCCACCTTCTAGGGTATATTGTACCGGGAGGTTTAAGTGGGTGACAAAATTTAATATACTTGGATATTGGAAGGTAAAGTGATATGGTGGTGGATCATAGGAATGAACCACATTAGACTATAAGTAAGGTGATTGGACAGGGAAAGTTATAACTCAGCTAAATGAGTTAACGTAATTTGGTTCATATGAACTGGTAATGGGGCAGAGCATTGATAATGCTAAGTTAAGACCCTATAGTTTTCCAAGTTTTGGAAAGGAACTAGAGAATGAAGAGAACAGAGTGGGAACCTAGAGTTATTGGTTGATTGTAGATGGAATGGCAATCTGAAGACTTAACGGTTATTTTAAGGGATTATGCATTGAATGTGCAGATATTTGAGATATTAAGGAAAGTGTAATCCTTGATGAAGTAGTCACAGTGATGAATGTTGGAGTACAGCTAAGGTGACACAGCATAGGACCTGGTAAGGTAAAAAGCAAGGAGTACTATGCTAAGTAAATAAATGAAAGGTAATGAATATTACGGTTCAGTATTGATTCAGGGAAAACCCAAAGAGGTTGTTGGAATTCTTAAGGCAGGAGTGTTTGTCTATTTGAAAGGACATAAGAGCTGGTAAATTGTTAACTTTGGAATACAAAGTTCCAGGATGAGAGATTTGTATTTCTCCAAGTAGTGCAGATAAGGAAGAGTATAATATTCTGGGGAAAGAAAGGGGAGTTCTGACTCCCGATTCAACATGAATTCTGAGGTTGTACCAAGGGTTAGGCTGGGGGCCTATAAGTTGATCTCACCCTAGTAGGGGTGATGACTCATGAGTATTTATGGTATCGATGATAAGACAATGAAGCAACCGTTGATGAAATAGGTAGACCCTGGAGTTTCTGTAGATTTAATGTGCAAGCGAAGGTCAATGAAAGTATAGTTATCAGACAAGATCTTATGGAACAAGATTGTTACTCACGTAAGAGTGTTATCGAAGAGTAAGAGTAAAGGTGTTGGACCTTGGGAATTTTAGTCAGAGGTACGAGGTTTACTATCTGATGTGTTCGAGTAAATTTCAAGGACGAAATTGTTATAAGGAGGAGATAGTTGTAACGATCCAAAATTACTAATAAGGATTAATGTTAGTATGCTGGGAGGGCATAATTGGAGGTTATGTAAATTGTTGGTAAAAATGCATCATCGTATGATTATATGGATATGTGAAATGCATGTTTATGAGTACTAGATAAGCATGCGGGCCTTGTTTAGCTTGTAAGGGCATAATTGTAATTTTGGCCCATGTTAGGGCATAAATGTGGTAAATTGTTAGGACAACATTATTATGTGGATACATTTATATTTGTAGCATTCTGCACGAGGGGATCCTAGGGAGCAAGTAGCGAGAAAGTCACAACGGGACCCGATACTTGATTCGGGGCGAGTCAAGGGATATTTTGGGTATTAGACAGTTATTTGGGTTATCGGGTTATGGAAATAAATAATTGGAGATATATTTGAGGTTAGGAAGCCTAGGTGGGAATACTGGAGAAATTTACCATTTTGCCCTCGGGGACATTTTTGGTACCCGAGCCTAGGGATTAACTTAAGTAACTAAAGGATAGATAAAACAAAATTAGGAAAACAGTAGAAACAACTAAACCGACCCTTCCCTCTTCTCTCAACTCTCTCTCTCTCTCAAGGAAAACAGTGAAATCAAGGGAGTTTTGGCTGGAAATTCAGAGATTTGAGTTGGAACTTTGGGGATTGGCTTAGTGTTAGCTAAGGGAATCAATCAGGAATTGAGATTAAATTGGGGCTAAGGCTTGGGAATTAACTCAGCAACTGGTTGGTGGACTTGTTCTTCAATAAAGGTGTACGCTAGGGCTTGGGGCAAGATCGTGCTCGAGGGTCGTCTTTCTTGGTCAAAGCACTTGGAATGAGAGGTAAGAAAACTGCACCCGTTTATGTGGATAGGTTGGGACTAAGTGTTCTTTATATTCGTATGCACTGTTATATGATTTTGATAAACCATGTGAATATGTTGGGACTAAGAGCTCCCTATAATTTTATGAATTTCATGAGGTGGTATTATGCCATGGAGGACATGCGATAAACAATGTAAGAGTGCCGGAATCAATACTTGCGCACAAGACGCAGCTCGACCACTTGTAGCTGAGGACAGCTTATTAATCACTGAGCTCGGTTAAGCTGGCCGAAGTTAGTGGATATACCACTAGGGGCAGCCTAAGTGAGCCGAAGACAGTGGGTTAAATAGAGGGTGCAGCCTAAGGGCGCCCACCCTGAATATGGTTTAATGGTTGCGATAAACTGCTGATTATGAACGTGATTATTGTTGTTAATCTGATGGATATAATATGTTGATTATTATAATGAAAAATTGTTAATTTGTCGATTGTTATCACTAAATCGGTGAATGTTATAAATTGTTGAGTACTTGGTTATGCTTTGTGGAATAATTGGTTATTGATATTGATCATGCTATGATATTATGTTGTCTTGTTGGGCCTCGGCTCACGGCTGCTACGTGGAGCAGGTAAAGGCAAAGGTAAGATGAATCGACCATGGGTTGGAGAGCTCTGGGGGCGAGGTGTACATTTTCTGCTGCTCGGCCGCAACAGTCGAGAGTTTGTACAGGGACGAAGACCTAAAATATGTATTTTGCCATTAGAGTGGCTTTGATTGTTTATAACATTTGGAAAACCTGTAAATATGGCATTTAAACCCTGATTTGGGATCCCATGTACACAACATTCATTTTTATGAAAATTATTCGTTTATAACCAAAATATTTTAAACCTAACCTGTTTATGTCTTTATATTCACATTTTTATTTAAATGGCTTGATTAGCAAGTTTTGTACTATTTCAAACACACAATGTAACGGTTTTGGTTATCCAGGGCATTACAAAATAGCTCCCTACCATCTACCCTCAAAGGCAAGGCTCTAAACCACTTCCTAGATATTACCACCTCCCCTGTTGGTAACATGGTCCCCAACCCCTTAGCATGCATCTCATAAGGTCTATTAAATATATCCACTATTCTCTTAGCAACAAATGAATGAGTGGTGCTAGAATCAATTAAAACATGACAATCAATTCCAACCATAAAAATCTGACCTGAGACCACGGATGTGCTTGCTTCTGCCTGAGGCTTGGTGAGAGTGAATACACATGCTGGAACCAGATTATTGTCCTTCCTATGCTATTATTTAACCCCTTCCTAACTCTTCTCTGGTAGTTCATCTTAATGTGTCCTTCCTTACCACAACCATAGCATGTGTTTGCCCGATATTCACCTTGGTGGCTCTTTTTATACTTCTCGCACTCCGGGTACCGTACCTTTTCCCTATTTCCAGTGCGATTGTTTCCCCTATTATCCTTTGCCCTTTTATCTTGGCTTGACTGCCCTACCTGGTCTCTCCCTTCCTTTTCTGATTGTTAGAGTTATGACCTTGGGAGGCGTTCTTTCTTGCCTCTCTCTTAGCAGCACCTTCCTTCCATATTCTGGTTCCTATCTTTCAGCAATGAGGGTCATTTCCAGAACCTAATCATATGTAATATTTCCCCTACTGATACAATATCCACGTCTCTGGCTATCATAGACTTCAAGCCTCGAATAAACTTGTCTACTCTTGTTGCATTGGTTGGAACTAGATCTGTTGCAAATTTGTCAAGTCTGTCAAACTTTAATGCGTATTATGTCACCGTCATATTCGCCTGGGTCAAGGTAGCAAACTCATCCACCTTTGACACCTGTACTGCATCATTATAGTACTTGTCATTAAATGCTTGCTCAAACTGTGCCCAAGTCATTGTAGTAACATCTCTTGCATGGGAGATCACTTCCCACCAAATTCTTGCATTGTCTCTTAGCATGTGAGTTGCATAGGCTACTTTGTGATTTCCCTCAACTTGCATGAAGTCAAAAATTGACCCCAGCATACTCTTCCATTGCCTCGCCTTCCATGGATCAATGTTCCCTTCGAACACTAGAGGATGTTGCTTCCTGAACCTTTCATACAATGGCTCCAGATGATAGCTAGCTTCCCGAATAGCTACAATTGGGGTGCTATAGATTGTTGAATATCTATGATTAAGGTTGTTGGCTGAGCTTGTTGTTGTCTCATCTATCTCAGTTCCCTTAATTCTTCAGCCTATTTTCTTATGTCTTCTTGCATGGCCATAAACTGCGCCTCCAACCTTTGGTAGGCAGTATGAGGATCTTCTTCGTGCCTACTTCCCCCATCAACTGGTAGAGGGTTGCCATTGTGGTTAGCTCGCGTATTGGCTTTCACAACATGCGGATTGTCGAGGTTTCGATTAACCACATCATTTCTTCATACTGATCTTCTAGGAGGCAAGATTTTAGTTTGTTCATGAAAGCAACAGCATATCTTAGTGCAAATTTTCCAAATTAGGAACCAAAACATACTTTTGATCCATCAAACAACTAATCTCCATTTATTCATAAGGCTTAAATATCTTGATACATCCATCATTCACAAAACCCACAAATCAAGGCAAAGAAATAAATCAACTAAAACCAATATGCATACAACGAAACGTCTACAACCACATTCTATGCATAAGAAAAGATCTTTTAAGCTTATCTAACAACTCTACATAAATTCCTTGATCAGATGTTTCGTTAGCCATAGGTCTTGCGAAAGCCATAAGTGTACACTTGTACTTTGCACCTTCCAGAGCTCTATCTTGTACGTGCTTCCACACCGCTTGAAGTTCTTCCTGCATCCTTCTTGAGGAAATAGTAGCTCTAAATACTCTGTACTTATTCTTACAACTTAACAATCCTCCTTCCCAGACCACGTCTTGAATGCATTGATTGACTATCACACAATGGTCCACTAACTTTTCGATGCTCCATTCTGCAAAATGATGCATCCTTATTCTTTGCACCTTCCTTATCCTTCTTGCTAGCTTTCTTCTTTAAGTCTTGTTCAAACGAACCTTAGGGACTCTAAGCACACAAACCATACTAGCTATTCTAAGCATGCAAATAAGACACTAAAACACTTAAGGTAAATAGTCACATAACCAAAAATACTCAAATAAAGCTTACAGTGTAGTAAGTCAAGCTTTTCTTCAGCGACGAGAGTACATTCAAGATAGTCTACAAGAAACAAAACCATGCTCTGATACCAATTGTAACACCCTAATTTCTTGAAGCATTAATTGACTATTACCATAATTATGTTTTGAAATAAAAATACTCTTTTAATTATAAAAAATCCATCGTAAATACAAACCAAACATTTAAAAATAATGAAAACAAACAAACTATAAATCCCGTCAATAAAACTAAACATTATTAAAAAAATACTTAATAAATTCCCAACGCAAGCCTGATCCCTTATGGTCATTAAATTCTTGACATGTACGCCCTCCAGTGAAGCTCTCCAACTTATTGCGTAGTAACCACATCTTTTCCTTTACCCACAGCACAAAGAACCCATGAGGCAATGCCCGGCGAGAAGAGCTGTGTAGGACAACCCCATAACCTTAATCTAGGAGTTCAAATAAATAACAATAAAAATAAATATATCATAAATCATGAAATAACATAGCCTAAGTTGAGTTGGACAAGGGTCGTATAACGTAAGCATGCAATTTCAACATATCATAAGAATGCAATTTCATAATGTAGACATGCATTTTTAAAATGTAAGCACGCCACAGAATTATCACATATACACATAAAGCACAATTACATGTATGCTATTAAACTTAATCATACACTGGAATATTCATACATTAGCATAAACATATCATATAAAACAGTTGCTACAATAGAGTACGTCAAGCGTACACCCTGTGTGCAAGTGCCCACTCTTCTTACCTTAGAAGCAGCAGCGATCTACACACCCTAACACGTCTATTCAAGTATCCTTAGCAAGCCTAAACATGGCACATAACATCAAAGTTTAAAATCTCCAACCAAACTAAACCATATTAAGATACACTCATATTCTTTTTAAAGCTAAGTCAACCCCACAATACCCTTCCGAAAGTCTTAAAACTCTACTACATAAAGTTCAAAAAATGTACAATCTTCTATCTAAAGGGTGCATTAAAATCTCTAAAATATGTGTTTCTGGGCAACTGGCATATTCGCGGTCATAGAGCACAGGACCAATCTAGCTATGTAGCGTGGTCACGCTGGGGCTGGGCATGGTCATGCTAGGTCTACAATTTTAGAGATCGTAGATGCGATTTCTAAACCTAAGAATCGAACCAAATCGTAAAAATTCGACCCCAAATCATCAAAGCAACTATCCTAACATGTTTCTATCCCTTGAAACCCAGTTATTATCAATCCTAAACCTACAGTAAACATTCATAATCCCATAAACAATAAAAACAGTCTCAATACTTTGAAAACCTAGATCTGATAAAATACTTAAACAATAAAGTTAGAACACTAACAACCAAAATCCTAACCACAAAACTTAGATCCTTGCTCCTTATGAGATCTCCTAGCCCTTCAAAATCCAAATTAATGATCTCTTCCAGCACCTTAGGCTTCAAGACTCAGATTAAGAATGAGAGATTGCTCTTGGTTTGTTTTCCCTTTTGTATTTCACCTAAAACAAGAAGTCTAGAAAATTATATGACATCTAAACCTATTTTGCTTATTATTTAATTATTTAATATGACTTTAATTTTATAAAACCAAATTACGTTACTATCCCCAACCTATAACTTTTCCTTAATAAGTACTTAAACCCTTTGCAGTAATTTCCATTCAAAAATAATAGTTTTAATTCCTCATAATTACACTTTCTACAAAAAAATCCATAATTCTACTTTGACCCCCATAATTCAACTTCTATCACAATTTGGCCCTTAATACTTGAAGAAACTAATGTGTGTGGATTTCCTAACGAAACACATAAAATAAACATACATACATCATATCTCATGCATACCATAGTTCATAAAATTAAACACATAATATCATACAATTTAGCTTAATACCCTTACAAGTAGAAGTGGATATTACAGTGTGCCTGTTGACTTTAATGAAGAGTGCCTCCATGCCTTTAAGGTGCTTAAGGAGAAACTGATTTCAGCACATATTATTGTCTCGCCGAATTGGGATTTGCCATTCGAACTTATGTGTGATGCTAGGGACTATATAGTAAGGGCAGACTTTGTACGAGGCCTACATGAATTATGCCACTACAGAAAAGAAATTGTTGGCAATAGTCTTTGCTTATAACAAATTCTGATCGTACTTAACTGGGAATAAGGTTGTTGTTTATACTAATCACTCAACAATCAAATACCTTATGACAAAAAATGTAAGGACCCTACTTAAAACCCATTAATTTACTAAATACTCCATATTTAAGTAAATTAATGTTTTCATGAATCTCTTTAAGAAAAAAAATACTTTTATTGAAACAAACATGAATTAACACATTTTACAAAACATGCAATTCGAGATCTCGATATTTAAAATAAATAATGTTTTTCATGCGTGATAAAAATACAAACTTTAAGATTTAACATAAAACCAACAACTAAAGACCTTTATAACAATAATGCATAAGTAGCAACCCCTTGACCCCATGTCAACCATTCACGACATACACACATCGGACAGAGCCTGCTCCAACTCATCACCCCATCTACTATGCTTTTGCCCTTACCTGCAACACAAAGTACCCATGAGCTAATGCCCAACAAGAAGAGCTATGTAGGTCATAACCCCAAAGCCCAAACAGGAAAACATAAACATAAAGCCTAAAACATAAAGCATAGACATAAACTAATTCAAACTATCACAACCTAATTCATATACTACTCATAATCTATACCTTAACATACAAAGTTCAATGATAATTTATATCATATCATATCATTCTCGTAGCATAACTTAACATACCACATCATACCATATCGCATCATAATCATATTCTATCATAGCATTTCACCATACAATCATAACACATATTACCAATGTCATATTGGTCATAAACTAGTGCTATCTTGGTCAAGTGTACAACTAAACACAATAAACATAAGCATGCATTTATCATAACGTAGACATGCCACACAATTAGACAACAAACAAACAGCGTAAGCAAGTATTGATAGGTTATAGTAGCGAGTGGTGTCCCACCCTAAACCTTCACGACCTTCGACATCTTACATGTTCTGATAACTACCCTTCCCAACATCTTACTAAACACCAAACAATGTCATAAAATAAACATAGGTCATAGTAACTCCACTTAAGTATATTAACGTACATGAAAAAAACCATAACTTTAACAATACATATACATAATTAAATCACATATACATAACATTTTTTCCTTCAATGGACACCTTGTGTTATAGTGACCATTCTTCTTACCTTAGGTCCAAGTCACAACAATATTCCTCGTTCCTTCAAGTTTCTTTACCAAGCCCTAAGTCACAATGTATAAACATTAACTTTAAAATTCATAAACCAACCAATAATCATGAAATTTTATCTCTCTTTATAAAACCCAAATCACCCTTGCTATACTCGAAATCTGTAGATATTCAAACAATCTTTCCAACCATATAAATAATATCAAATTTGGATAAACAAGTAATAATTTATGCTTAAATTACTAAACACACTTTTGTTACGAATCTGTCTCACGTTGGTCGACCGATGCCCTAAGTCGATTGACCGTTACCACAACCAGTCGACTGATCCTATACAACCAGTCGACCATTTGGTTCTAAATCCCTGAGCCCTCCTTAATTGCAAAATCGGTCAACCGCTTCCCTTAAGTCAGTCGACCGATGGAACCCAGAAACCGGTATTTCAAAAATACACCACTTCGGAACCAACCAAACGACTTCCAACTCAAATCTAAACATTCAAAACAACTTTTAAACAAGATTATACCACCAAATAAATCATGTTCATGCAATCATATCACTTCATGCATGATTAGGGTTGCTAAACCCTAATTTTATATCTTTTTACTTACGTTTATTCAAGTCCAACATCATCAAACCCATACTTCTACATTAATTTATTCCTAACATGTTTCTATCATCAAATTAATAACCCTAAACATCCTAACATGAAATTCTATCAATCAAATCATATTTCCTAGCATTAGATTCATGACAATAATTATAAACATGACACAAACGCTATAGAGTAATTAGATCTTACCCAAAATTGTTCTTCAATCCTCCAAGCCTTCAAGTTCACAGTAAGAATGATTGAGATCTACTTCCGTCAAACAAGAGAGAGGAAGATGAATGAGATGTTCTTAACCCTAAATTAATCTCATTCTATTTATACTAACTCTTCATTTCCAAACGACTAATTTACCCTTAACCCTAGCTCTCTCATTAATAGAACCAGGTCTTTTTAGTAATTTCACTCTAAACTAATATCTTTGAACAACCTTGATTAACTAATGGCTCAAAAATCATGTAAATTATACCATGGCCCTCAAATACATAATTTGTGACATTTACGCCCTTAACACTTGGAATATTGTTGTTGCTCATAGTCATACTCAAAGCTTATCAAATAATCATATAAACCATAAATAACCATAAACATAATCAAATAGATTTATAAAGCATGTAATCACATAATATAAAGAAAGACCCCTTCTTCTAAGGAGATATATATTACAATTTTCCCCCCCCTTAAAAAAAATTCGTCAAAATTCCTATACCATAACATCTCAAGATTCTCTCATCCTCTTGAGCATCTAACAATTTAACCTTTCCTTGTCTCCTCAAAATTCCATAGGATCTTCTCATCATAACTGATCCCCAATACTCGGGATCATCACGATATATCTTGGCAACGTACTGTAGCCACATCCAATTATAACCAACATCTATCAAATACATTGTCGGGTTTACACCACCCTCCAATCCGGTTATGTTCACTTTATCACTTATTTCTTCCTTAATTTCCAACTTATTTCCCTCTTGATATTCCTGTCATTTTGTGGTATGTTCCAATAGTAACTCATCCATACTTGTTTTACTTCATTCTTATGAAACTATTGCCATATTTCCAATTCCTAATCCTTAAAGCTTTCTCCATATTTTCTTTGTGTTTATAACATTTTCGTATAAACTTCATACTAGCCTCTTTGTCTAGTATCCTTATTGACTTGCAAGGTATATTCTCTTAAATCCAATTCTCTTAATAATTTTTTCATGCAACCATGCAACGTATCTGAAACATATTTCCATATATTCCATTGTAAGCGTCCTCTAAGGTTGAATAATAACTGATCCCCTTCAGTGACACTTAAGGCTCATAATGCCCATCTTATTTCGCCTTTCAGGTTGTCCTTATAATAGCTTTCTTTAGAGACACTTCTAGAAGTACTTACTGCATGTTCTCGATCTTTCAATCTATCAATTAAACTGTATTCATCCAAGTACTTATTCCATGTATTTGGATTTTCTATCAACCCTCAAAAGTAGTCATTCACTTCTGATCCTTCCGAATTCTTTGCTTTTGATGTGTCCTATCGAACAAGTTGGTAAAATCCTTCTTTACCCCACCGCTTAAGTTGTTGTCTAAAATTTATCACTTATTAGCTACAACAATAACATAAACTTGTTTATACATACATTATAATCCAGTAAAATCAAAAATTGATTTCGTATCATGTTCCTTAGAATGCAAGTCTATCCTTCACTTATCTTTTTATCAAATAATAAGGGTCCAAGCCGCCCTTTATCTTTATAGCTATTGATTTCTAAATTTCTCCGTAATTCTTGAAGATAGTCTTAAATCTTTACATTTCCTATCCAAATTTGTTGTTTGTGAAGCTTTAATAATTTTTCCTTTGCTTCCAATTTTGACATCAATTCATCATGATCTTACTTTTGCAGAGATAGACCACGTTATTCCGTAAATCATTCCATCCATATCTTTAACGAATCCTGCTACCTTGAATCCTTACCCCTCTTCCATATTGATCATACTTTAATACTTTCATGAGTTATAACATTGCTGCATATTACTCATAATCAAGTTCCTTCTCCACATTGGGATTCAATCCTTTGTAACGAGTCTAGAATATCTTAGTGCCTTGAAAATATCATCCATCATATCCATAAACTACCAACATCTTTGTAAAATTAGTCTTCCTAAAAGTCCATATTGTCTAAATATATCATCGTTTACTAACACCTATGTCCTTTCTTGTAATCGTAGTTCATTTCACCTTATCATAGCTTGGGCATATTACTATCGCCTCGACTTCCTCCAAAATAGTTGAGTCACTACAATCTTAATCCATAACTCGTCTCCCTAAAACTCCTTGTTCATTGCTCATGCATCCATATCGTACGCTCCTTTGTTCTTGTTTGGTCCTCCTGATTATGTGTTCTTCATATCCTTGTCATTAGAAGTGAAATCTTGATGATCTCGTGCAATCCTTCCATATATTCATAGCCTCTGTCATGCCATGTGAAAAAGTGACCCATCCATTTCTTGAGCATCCTTCATGTGGTTATATCAATTGTGTCATGTAGTAAGGTTCAGCGTTGTCCTTTACCTAGTGATCTCTCCTCATGTGTCAGTCCGCAGTTGTCCTCATCTAGTCTGCTTCATTTGCATGTGGTTGTCCGTCGTATCCTTTGTAGTTAGTGCTTCACCCTTTCTTTTCATTCTTACCATTATTTCCAAAATGGAGGTGCTCAATCATCTTTTATACTTAATGTCGTTCTTCATTGATTGGTCGTCTTGCTTCTTACCATGCAAACTCCTTTAATTTGAAGAATTACAATCATTATGGGATTCTTTCCATTGCCTCCCATCACATTCAATCTTTGCTTGATCATCAACGAACTTTTGGGTCGTCGTTGTTCTCATAAATTTATGTTGTCCTTAATAGTGTATTCTCTTTTCCACTCCATCATTTCTCCACATTTAGTTTTCAGCCTCACCTGTAAAATCGAACTTAATTGGTAACTTGTTCCATATCGCCACTAAATCCTTTATGATTCTTGGCTCACTGCCTGTCTTAATTCAACAAGCTCTGGCAGTCCTGCTCTATGAGTTCATCCAACTTACTTTGGAAACCTTCCAACTAAAGCTCCGAGCTTGCTAAACAATAGTTCTTAAACTCCACGTGAAAATACTTATACCAAGTACTTGTTGGCTTCCCATTCGCTTTTTGTGTCGCGTCAAAGCGTGAACCAACATCCTTTATAGATAAAACCTCTGTGTCTATCATAGGCGTGATTAGGATTTCCTTCTCCTATCGACTAGTCCTTGTGTTACTAGTTCATTGTTGCCATCTAGCCAATTAATCCCTCATTTCTCAATGACTTGACTTCTTCTCGATCGTTAGAGATCATTGAATCTAAAATCGTAACGAGTGACATTCAATAGTCCATGTGGCTAGGATAATATCAATGCCATTCCGATCATGTTCTACCCATGCCCGAGGAGTAACTCGCCTTAAATGATTCCATCTCTCATTTTAAGTCATATTAGTTCCTCAACGCTAGAACAATATCCCTTCTTCCACAGTAAGAGCTACTAATCGCCTTTTCTGCCTCATTTGGATAACTTCTTCTAACCAAGACATGTTGAACCAAACACAGCATGGCTTCATAAATTGTTGACAACCAACAATCAAACATACAAAATAATCTACGAACTAACTACACAAAATCTAGTGGTACAACATCAAAAAGAATACATGCAAAACCATATATAACATATATAACACACATACTATAAAGCACACCATAAGTGTAGGGTGATAAAGGATTATTCCCATCCTCAAACCATTTCAGTCAATGGAGGACCTAGTGGCCTCACCACACAATACACATGCCTAACTTACTCTTAACGCCACCTGACGCATTTTATCCAATAAATACTCACAAGTCAGCTCTTACTAACTCCAAAGCCAAAGAAACCGAGTTACTATAACAAGTCTTTTCTTATTGTCTATCCTCAGTCTACCATACTTAATCACCTTAGACCATTCCATTCAATAACAAGAAAAATGGTAGCCTAATATTTTTTCTTGTGTACATAATCAAACTTAATCTCATAAACAATTCAAATCCTTATCCTTAGAACAATGTCGTAAATTCTAACCACTCACACACTTGCTACCCATAACTATATCATGACAACATGTCATTTTAACACTATACTTTTATCCATATATTGTTTTGAATTTTGGTTTAACTATAACATTCCAGTTGTAAATATAACTTCTTAACTCACTAACTGATACAAAATCTCTTTAACAAACAATCACAGTCATGCCTAAAAAAAGCATTTAGCACAACGCGTTGAACGTAACGTGACACGTTAAACATAGCGTGAAGCGTTAAACGTAGCTTTACACATTAAATGCAACACTACTCAACCCTATTCCATAATCACAATACCCAATCATTGTCACTTATGGATTTCAATTACTCTAACCCAGACCATCTCAAAAACATACAACTTATTAAGTCTACCCTTACTAAATCGGTGTTGACATGGAGTAACACAGCGTAAAAAACTAAAGAAAACAACACACTTAAGAACTAAAATTTACAATGCAATGCGTCGAGCCTTCTCGGTCTTCATTTGTATATCATGAAGGTGTAAAGGAACGTTAAAACCATTGCTATGATACCAAATTTAACAACCAGACTTAAAAACAATTAATTTATTTAAATATGGAGTATTTAGTAAATTAATTAGTTTTAAGTTGGGTCATTACAAAAGAGAGTGCCTAGCCCAGGTTAATTCTGTGGATCCTACTATTGCAAGAGTTTGATGTGGAAATCAAAGGAAAAAATGGGACAAAAAACTTGGTTGCAGATCACTTGTCCATACTTGAAGTGGAAGAGAGTCCAGGTATGAAAGAAGTGCAGCTGATGAGCAGTTATTTAAAGTGGTTGAAAATCTCATAGTAACGTGTTATGCAAATTATGTGAACTACCTAGCAGCTAACATAGTGCCTAGTGAGTTATCTTGAAAGCAGCTAAAGAAGTTTTATTCAGAAGTTAAGCAATACTATTGGGAAGAACCGATTCTATATAAGCACTGTGTTGATCAGATTATTCATCATTGTGTGCCTGAAGAGGAGATGCATTCCATATTGACATACTTCCATACTCTTTAATGTGGTGGTCATTTTGGTGGTTCTAGGAAAACTACGAAAGTATTACAGTGTGGATTCTTTTGGCCAACATTGTTTATGGATGCTCATGCCTATGTCATGGCATGTGATCGATGCCAGAGAACAAGAAATATTTCAAGGAGGAATGAAATGCCATTGACAACGATTTTAGAGGTGGAGTTTTTTTGTCTATGGGGAATAGATTTCATGGGCCTTTTTCCATCATTGCATAATAATAGATATATACTACTGGCTGTAGATTATGTTTCGAAATTGTTGGATGCAGCAACAACCCCAACAAATGATGGTAAGGTGGTTATAAACTTCCTTCACAAGAACATATTCATCCGCTTTGGCACTCCCCGAGCTATACTTAGTGATGAAGGGAATCATTTATGCAATAAGTGTTTCGATGCCTTGTGTGGAAGATATGGCGGTTGGCACAAAACTGTTCTAGCTTACCATCCTCAAGCGAATGGAGAAGCTGAAGCTTCAAATAGAGAGGTTAAAAGTATCCATGAGAAAATGGTGAATGAATCCCGAAAATATTGGTCCAAGAAACTAGATGATGTGCTGTTGCCCTATAGGTTCGTCTTTGGGAAGGCATGCCACTTACCTGTAGAGTTGGAGCATCGTGCACTTTGGGCCATGAAAAGGTTGAATATGGATACTAAGGAAGCTGGAGAGAAAAGGTTGTTGCAATTGAACGAATTAGCAGAATTCAGAAACAAGGCCTATGAGAATGTGAATATTTACAAGGAACGCCCAAAGCGTGGCATGATAAGAACCTTATTCTAAATGAATTTCAATCGGGCCAGAAAGTTCTTATATTCAATTCAAGGCTGAAACTATCTCCGAGAAAGCTTAAATCAAGATGGTTAGGTCCTTATGCAGTACTGAAAGTAATTCCCTATGGTGTGGTAGAGGTCTATGGTGAGAAGACAGGAAAATTCAAAGCGAATGGGCAATGGTTGAAGCCATACTTGGGTTGTCCAAGCGATCAAGCAAAGTTTGTCATCCTCTTGGATTAATCATGAAGAGGACTTTAGCGTCCGGCTAAATGACGTTAACGACAACGCCCTTGGGAGACATCCCAATCTTTTTATTATTTTGTTATTTTTGTTTAAGATAGGACAATTTTCCTATGTTTAGTTATAATTTTAATGTTGTTTTAGACATTTTTAGAATTTTGGACTTTAGTTTGTAATTTTTCAATGTTGCAAATTGTGAAAACTTGAATATATATAAGTACCATTTTGAGTCGCAGTGCTCCCCTATTAGTGCTGTGGCCCTGCCAAGACAAAGAGAAAGAGCTCATTTTGAGCCGCGACGCCCCCTATTAGCGTCGCAGGCCTCCAGAAGTCAGAGGCCCCAAGAAATTTTGGCGAGACCCAGGCGCCGTGGCACGCCTAACCAGAATACGTTCCTAATTTTGGACAATGGCCACAGAGGAAGGGTATAGCACCACGGCGCTCCCTCGATATCAAGCTTAAAAAAATAAGTTTTTCCCCATTTTTCCCAAAACACTCTCACTTTCTCTCCTTTACTCCGACTACTACACCTTCATATACCCCATTTTTTCCATCCAAACCTCTAATCTACCTAGAAATTCACCTTTAATAATCTCATAAATCTTCCACAAACTGTTTTCCAACATTGTTTTAGCCATTTTGTTGACACGATTTTCGCCAACAGTAGATTAAGAAATTAAATAACAAAGATATTAATGCACTTTTCTAAACCATAATGAACTAAATGAACAAATTCTTACCCTCATAATTTTACGTGGTTCAGTGGTTAAAATCTACCTAGTCTATGAGACAATATTATTATTCTCTCTCAATTTTTGGAGAGTTTCTCTATTACAAAGAGCGATCCTTTTTCCTGTCAGTTATCCCTGATATTAGTAATGAATATCCTCGGACATGCTTGGGTAACCGTGTGCATAAATATGGTAAACAATGATAATTCCCATTTACATAGGGATATGATTGCCTATGGAAATTACTCCTGTTATTTCGGGCAATAAATATGTAATACATCCTGGGCATTAATGAGCGTATAAAGAACCTCCAAGAATTTTGGGATCCTTTACTGTGCGTTATGACCATGTTTCCCACGAGCTGAACATCTTCATCGAGCTAGAGAACGAAGAATGAACGGTCTTTAGTTTGGATTGAATTCAGAGCATCCGGAAGGTGATCTGGCCATTACATGTCTCAAACTAGATTATTGTCCTGCGAGGCGATCTGGAGATTATCTGCATGTAGCACTGCCAAGTCCTAACTCGAGTTGCTCACGTCAACATTAGCTATATATTATATTCTCTTTCTTTTTCCACATGTTAATCTGCCAGCTGTACCCCTAGCTGAGTGATTGAACCCATGCTTACTTTTAGGGTACAATATTTGCCCCCAATTGCCTGCTCGTGCTTGACATCATCATTTTCTGACACGCATAGTAGGGGCTTTTAGGTTTCCTTTGTGTGAAATTGTGCCCATCCACTACTTAAGTATTAGATACGTGGCCGTCTACAATTGGCATATGTTCAGATTTCAAGGATTGTGACAATTTTCCTATCAACTTTTTGCCGCCGCATGGGTTATTTAATCTTGACCTTTAGATCCTGAGCTGACCTGATTTGATGGCCCAGATCAATTCCCAAAACTTATGTATAAATAGGAAGACCAGGCCTAAACTTCACCACCTTTACATTAAAAAAAATTTCCTTTTAGAATGAAACTTGTAATGCTCGAAATCCCTAATGCGGTTTAATGGCTGGATTAGAAGGCCGGGGGGGCCATAATTGTTTAATTATGCCATTAACTGATAATATGCATGTTTATGTGAATTATATTATAATATGATGTTAAATGCATCCATGTGGGTCCACATTTCATTACAGGGGTGTTTCGGTAATTTGGCTGTTGAGGGCGTAATTGTATATTTGTATGCATGTCGGTGACATATTGTTGAGACCACATTATAATGTGGGTTTGTTTGAGCTATTCGGCATGAGATGATCTTGGAATATTAATTAGCGGTCTAGTCATAACAGGTTTAAGTTCAGGGCTTGGGGTGAGTCTCGGGGTGATTTTAATGATTAGAGCGTTCTCGAGAATTAAAGGGTAACGTGATATGAATTATTGGTGTTTGAGATTATCGAGAATAGCGGAGATTGGAGAGCGTTAATTATGATTAAGGAGATAAGTGGGAAATACCAACTTTGCCCTTGGGAGCCTTCAGAAACCCTTAATTGAGCTAGGGGTATTTTGGTCTTTTCACCCCTAGGATAGATATACGCCATTGAAGGCTGTAGAAAGAAGAGAAAATAGAGCATAAGTTCAAGCTTCTCCCGTACCTATTTTCCTTCCTCTTTCTTTGTGATTTTTGAGCCATTCTTGAGGATTGAAGCTTGGGAAGTAAGTCTTGAGAGCTTGAGAGTGTGTTTCACCATTGAAGATCATCATAATCTAATCTTGAGGTAAGTTTCTAGCCATTAAAATCCCTAGTTTGCTCTGTTTTAGTTCTGGTTTTCAGTTGGGATTTCTAGGTTGGATGCTTGGTTTTGTTGGGAGTTTTGGCTAGGGTTCTTGTGGTTGTGATGCGTGGGGTATGTGAGGATGGTTTTTGGGTTCATTTGCATAAAAAAAATGAGGTTTGGAAGCATTAGAATCGAGTTAGAATTGAAGGAGTCGAAGAAGGAGGTTTCAGGGGAGAACTATTCTTGGGATAGCGCTAGAGCGCCCATCAGAGGGCACTATAGCGCTACGCAGGATGTTGCTGGGCGATTTGCGAGTTCTGAGTATAGCACTGGGGCACTAGGGAGCAGCACTATAGCACTTCTCGGTTCCTTTAGAATCCTGTTTTGAGTGTTTTTAAGGGTTTTTGGCTCGGGGTTTCAATCCTTAAGGCCCGAGATCGAATCTACTCACTGTGTGGGCATGTTTCGAGGTCCCGAGAGTGGGGTTTAGGTTAAGACCCTTTCATTGTTGATTTTCATTAATGGGGGTTATAATTGGTTGTGATTAGGTAACCGCTAAGGAATATAAAGGTCGATCATTCTCAAGAGTCATTCTTATTATATTTCTCGTTCGAACCAGAGGTAAGAGAACTGCACCTCATATGTATCATGCATGGTTATTCATGAAGCATGTTGAATGTGTAAATGTGGACATAGATTGATTATTGAATGCTTAGCAAATCTTGCTCATTTGTGTATGGCATTGACTCATTAGTCAGAATTGGCAAAGGTGTCAGTATCAACTGTGAAGCTGTGATTCATTAGTCATGTTCGATAGTGGTACTGGGCACTGGCAACACAGTGCTGACTCATAAGTCAGGAACGGCCTTAGCGTGATCAGCGCAAGCCAATAAAGATTAGATCTAATCGACATCTGCATTGAATGACTCAGAAGAGAATTAATGTTGGACCGACCTCAAGTTCGATGAATACTATAAGCGCTTGTCTAGCCAAAGGCTAGTCACTTAGAGGCACAGTTGCTATTTAGTCACATGGATGTGGGTGTTGAGCCTGCGAGATTTACCCATCAGTCTCTCATCTGTTAAGCTAGTGACTTACCCATTAGTCACTCATCTGTTAAGTTAGAGACTTACCCAGCAGTCTCTCATTTGTTTGAGCCACTGACTTGCTTGTCAGTCACTCAGTATGGTTTACCATAACCTCAAGTGTTGAATCACTCATTTGATTAAAGCTGTAAGCTCTTTCATGGTTATTATAAACACAAAGTGATACTCACTCATCTGCTCAGAGCTATAAGTTCTGTATGATTATTATGATCATCATTTGATATTATATTTTTGCTATATTGTGTTTTCTTGCTGGGCTTTGGCTCATGGGTGCTATGTGCTGCAGGTAAAGGGAAAGAAAAGCTCACCCATCCTTGAGTGGAGACCTTAGGTGGTGATGTGTACATATGCAGCCGCTTGACCACCACGGCCAAGAAGTTCTCAGAGGAAGTTTACCTTATTTTTGCTGCTTAGGCCGGCGAGTTTATAAATTTGAAACAGTAATGACCATTTTGAGTTGTAAATAACTTGTAAATGTTTTATTGGCCCATGAACAGTTTTATGCTTTAAATAACATATATCATTTCCTTTTGATTGGTTTTCCACCTTAGCCTGTTAATAACACTTAGATGCACATTTTTAACCAAAGGACTCGGGTAGCGAGTCAAATTTCCGGTTCACCGTTCACCGTAATTGTTCTAGGGTAACCAGGACGTTACAACTTGGTATCAGAGTGCGCCAAGGTTAGGGTTCCTGTAGACTGGCTGGGCATGTACACACATCACTGAAGTCAAGCTCGACTCATGGTTTGGTAACTATTTATGTTGTTATATGTATAACTGCTTAAATATAGTATATATGCTTTACCTATATGCATGAGACGCCATGTTAAACCTGTGCCCTGAAATATTATATCCTCAGCAATTGTGTGCTAGTTAATATTGAGATGCTAGAACATACTTATTAGTATGGTTGATTGTCAATTATTATGTGATACATGCTAAATGCTAAATGATATAAACATGTATCTACTTGTATAAATGTATGACTGTGGAATATGATAATTGTCTGCTTGTTCTTGCACCGTAAGGCAGCAAGAGGTTTAGTTATTACTACCTGACAGGTTGTAATGATCATTGTTTCAGCAAGGTATAAGAGATAAGAATGAATACAGGGTAGACAGATATGTCAGCTGGCCAGAGTGATCAAGGCCAGAATAATAACAGTCAGGGTTAAGAAAATGACCAGTCACAGATTCCACAGCCAACTCCTGTAAACTGGCAGCAAATGATTAGTGATCTGCAGGCGACAGTGTTGAGACACGGAGAAGAGCTTTGTCTCGTGAGACAACAGCAAGCACCAACAGTGGCCAGTGTATCAGAGGTACCTCCTATGTCAGTGCCAGCAGCAGAGCAGCTGCCTGAGGTTGGAAATAAATGGGAGCCTCTTTATGAAAGGTTCAGGAAACAGCAACCTCCAGTATTTGAGGGCAGTGCAGATCCTGCCAAGGCAGAGCAGTGGATGAGTATGATTACCACCATCCTAGATTTCATGAGGGTAACTGGTAATGAGAAGGTGGCCTGCGCCACTTATATGATTCAGGAGGATGCCCGAATTTGGTGGGAGGTTATTACCCAGACCAAGAATGTTAATGCCATGAGTTGGGAAGAGTTTCAGACTTTGTTGAACGAGAAATATTACAATGATGCCATCAAGGCAGCTAAAGCTGAGGAATTCATTAGGCTACTTCAGGGAAGTTTTTCAGTCACTGAGTATGCCTTGAAGTTTGATTGTTTGGCGAAATTCGCCATGGAGCTGGTGCCCACTAATGTGACAAGAAGAGAGAGATTTCCTCAGGGGCTACAACCCAAATTAACCCGTGATGTACGTATTACCACTGTGGCTGAGGTTGCTACCGATGAGCAGGTGGTTGAGAAGACACTCACAACTCAGTGTGCAGAGAACAAGATCTGGCGAGACAGTTCTCCCAGAAAGGATTTCAAGAGGACAGGTCCTCCATTTGTGGGTTCTGGTAGGGGTATAGGCCCCAGTGAGCAAAATAGGAAGGTTCCTGACACCTTCCCAGTTCTAGGTCCTAATAGGCGACCTTGTGGTATCTGAATGGGTCGTCCAAGTGGTAGTGAAGCCTGGAAGACTCGTCCTGAATGCTCTAGATGCAAGAGGCGTCATTTGGGAGAGTGTAGGGAAAAGGGCTACTACTTATGTGGAGTAATAGGTCATTTTAAGAAAGACTGCCCTAAGGCAAGAAAAGAAGAACCCAGGAAAAGCGGACAGCTCGGCCCCAGCTCTTGTGTTCGCATTGACACAAGCAGAAGCTGAAGCTTCTCCCTCAGTAGTTACAGGTCAGCTTCTTAGTGTTGGAACCCCTTATAATGTATTGATTGATTCTGGTGCTACACATTCTTTTGTTGCTAGTAATATTATTGATAGACTGTGTAGACCCTTTGATTTTTATGTTGTGGTATTTGGAACTTTGTTGCCCACTGGAGAGTTAGTGGTATCCAGGAGATGCGTCAGATCTTTGTCAGTGACAGTGGAGGGCAGAGAGTTGTCAATGGATTTGATAGAGTTTTTTATGACTGACTTCGATATGATATTGGGTATGGATTGGTTGGCGAAGTATGGGGCAACCATTGATTTCAGAAGGAAGATGGTCACCTTTGAACCTGAAGGTGAGGATCCTTTTGTGTTTGTTGGTACTGTGCTGTAACGACCCATATTTTCAAGACTCGATAATGCGGAAATATAAATGTTTTCATTTAACAAAATGTCTCAAAAACCCGTATAAAAAAAACTTTTTAAAAAAGTCATATGCCCATACTTATCATTTAGTTACAAACATGTTTTATAAAGATTAGAGTGAGCCTAGTTTAGGAAAATTACACAACATTTCCAAAAATAAAAAGGCTTCCCAAAAGGTCGGTCTACATGTACATTTGCAAGGAAGACTCCAGCGCTCACTGCTCTGCCTTGCCCTTGCACTTACCTACAACATGAAACAACTAGGTAAGCGAAAACGCTTAGTAAGATAAACTTTCAAACAAGCATAATGAGAATTAGGGATCCAGACCCTACACAATCAATTTCAAGAACGCTAAAGCGTCCTGGCAAACTTATGGTCATGACTAATAACCAAGGATAAATTAATTCATATATAGATAAAAATCCTGCACTCAGAAAATCCCAGAACAAGCAGATATATTATATCGTAACTAATTCTTATCAACAATTATATCCCTGCACTCAGAAAATCCCAGAGCAAGCAGATATATTATATCGCAACTATATCTTATCAACAATTATATCCCTACACTCAGAAAATCCCACAGCAAGCAGATATATTATATCACAACATAATTCGAGACCAACGCTCGACAATTTCCAACAATTCATGCGTAACGCGCCCTCCAACATAATTGCTAATCTGTAAAAGAGAACCAAGTCTCCACACTAAGATCTAGCCAATAAATATTCTCATCAAGGGTAACTATCGTGTTACCTAGGGCATCGCTACTTATTCAAGAGTGTAATCCAATTTACACGGTTTTACGGAGACTTCTATGTTAATCAATGGTGCTGGTGAGCAGTTGCCCCTAGGGTGTTCAGCCTCACTCAATCTTGGTAACCCCTAGTATCTCTAGGCACTCTCACTGAATGGCCAATATTCACGGCTGCTATCCGGGAATAACTTATCAGAGCACTTGCTCGGATTCTAACCGTCCAATGATTAAGTACGCATGAGGGCCCCTAGGTCCCATTTATCTTGGCGCCCCTAGGTTTAACCAGCTTATCCTCATCTCATGGCCACTCGTCGCGATAATGAACCAGACATAAATAAAATCAAGCAGTGTGACGGGGATCAACCGTCTAGGATATGACGGACTTCTACCGTTCATATTTTCTAAATCAGCACTCACTAGACTAACGTCTCTAAGCAACTTTCTATGACAACCTATATATGTGCATGTATCCCTATACTAACATACAAGACAATAATCATTTCATGTTGCAGCCATACAATATAAGTTGACTTACTTGGAGTCCTTAGCGCTCAGCAGGTTTTCACCCTCCAACGTTCACTCCAGTTACGCTTAGCCAATACTGTAGTTATCCATATAGTATACTCGGATTAATTATGGCACTCATAATTCATTATTATTATTTTGGGCAGTTTGGTCATTTTAATAAAAGTCATTTGTAAGGATTTATAATCCTTACTTGGTTTTAAACCTATTAAGGAAAGTCATACAAAATATTCGAGACTAAACCCTAAGTCTCGGGGAGACCTATCCTAAGGTCTCGATACCTAGGCTCGGGTATCACAATACTTATTCTTTCAAGGTATCACTATTAACCCGCACTTTCGACTAGTCGGTTAAAATATGTAAGATTTTAGCCGGTATTATATCCAAAAAATACAAATAAATTCCTTAATTATTTTAAAAGAAAATAAACTCTTTAAATTTTCCTTTTAGTTTTCTTAAGGTTTTAATATCTAAAAACCGATTTAAGAAAATTGCCTAATTTGTCTTAATTAGGAAAACCATTATAAATTTATCATCTTGACTAATTAATTTTCCAAAAGCAATTAATCAATTTTTTACTTACTAGAAAAATAATTCATTTAATTATTTTCTCAAAATATAGGGTTTTAAACCCTCTTTTAATTTATTAACTAATAATAAATTAAATCTCTTATTTTTAAAAAGAATTAAAAGCTCCTTAATAAAAATAATTCATTTAAACTCAAAGGGGTAATTTTAGTGAAAATATGATTTCAAGACTTGCCATTTTATATCTTGAAATAAACAAAATTTTACTTTTTACCTTATGTTCCAAAATCTCATTTTTACACTAAGTGTGAAAAGCCTATTTTTCACATTTTTTACTACATACTTCGTTAGTTCATAACTTGAAATTTACTTACCTAATTGTTACCAAAATTTCCCAATTCCATTTTTGTTATTCCATTTAGGTCTTTGTAAAATCTTAGGTAAAATGAGCATTTTTGATTGGTGAAATCATTTTCCAACAATGAGGTAAAAATGACCTTATTTTCAAGTCCTTATTTTTTCCAAACTTTGACAGCAAATAACTTTCAAACCGTTTAATATTTTGTTACCAAATTTTACAGTGGACTAATAGGTTATGCCAGAAATATTTCCACAAAATTTTAGAAAAAACTGGGTTCATTTTCCCTATACAGTGGCTGTCCAAACTTGGTTCCGAAAATAAGAATACGAAAAAAACAATTTTTTACCTAAACTTTGAAATAGCATAACTTACTCATTTCTAAACATTTTTTAGTGTTTCAAAAGCTCAATTTTATGTACTCAATATCAACAACATCATAGTACAATTTAATTTTACAAAAAAAATATACAGTGGCTGCTTGACCCCTTGGAAGTCACATCTCAAAACATGTTTTGTTTTAGGGTATCCTACAAAACCCTTGGGGGTTTTGGTTCCCATTTTTAAAAATCAATACACATGCATCATAAAATTATTAAACAACTACCATAACCTTATTACATCACCAACAAGAAACTTTAAGCATTAGATATACAAAATAATGCTTAAAACTAAAAACCCTACAACAAAATCATCAAAAGTAAACTTTTTACCTCTTTCGTGTTCTTGCTTAAGGTTTTGACCTTCCTATTAGCTTTGGCTCCTCCAAAACCTTTCAAAAACCCTAACCAACTTCCCCCAACAACATAGGTAATTAGCTATTTGAAACTCTATGATTAAAACTTGACAAAAGCCTAGATTAGTGAAACTTTACCTTAGGGAAAACCCTCCCTAGACCAAGACTTAGCCTCCAAGTTTCCTTGGTGTTCTTGAGGTTGAATATTGAGAGAAAACTTGAGAGGGTCTTCAAAAATCAGATGAGAGTGATTGAGAGAGTGTGGGGATCGGTTTGGGGGTTAGAATAGCTCACAATACTCTTCAAAATATCACAAAACACTTGAGTGCTTTTCTACCCACTTGCCCACTTGACTTCTTAATTAAATGGGATTTGAATTTTATAAAATTGGGTTCACACAACTCTAAAAGACCACATGGCCGGCCACCCTTTGCCATATATGTGATCATTAAATTTTATATTTTTTTTTATAAAGGTTAATAAAGGTTTCATAAGAAGAAAAGTCCAAATTGGCTTTTGACACCTTTTTTCACTCTTATTAAGTTATTATCACCAAACTTAACATTAATTAATTAAATTAAATGTCTCTCACATTTAATTTAATTAATCACATAATAAAATTTAACCTAAGGTCCATTCATGGAATATAATTCCCCATTTCGGTAAAATTAGGCATTTAACACAAAATGCCCTAAAATTTCCATTTTCTTTTAGGTTTATTATTTTTGACCAAACTTTAACTTTTATGAATGTATTTTATGCCCAAAATATAATTTCCATGATTTTTCATTTTATTTTCCGAGATTTTTACCCGATCAGGGTTTTTGTGTCGGTCCAGGACCGAAAGTCTTATCTTGACTTTTAAAATCACAAAATTCATATTTTGGCTAGCAATAACTCATGGAATACTTCCAAACAAAATATAATATTATTTAAAATAATATTCTTAACCCGGGGGAAAAATCCCGACCCGAGTCGTTTAAAGGTACCCGAAAACGTAGGACGTTACATGTGCATGGACCTCGCATACCTATGATTTTTGTATTGAGGGCTAGAGATCTATTGCAAGGAGGTTGCATTGGATTCTTGGCCAGTGTGGTTGATACCACTCAGGTCGTGCCAGTGAGACCATAAAAGACTAGATTAGTTTATGAATTTTCTGGATGTGTTTCCAAAAGATTTGCCAAGGTTGCCACTGCACATAGAAATTGAGTTCGTTATAGAACTAGCACCAGGGACGGAGCCAGTGTCTAGAGCACCTTATAGAATGGCCCCAGCTGAGTTGAAAGAATTAAAGGTACAGTTGCAAAAACTTTTGGATTTGGATTTTATCAGACCTAGCTTCTCACCTTGGGGTGCGCCAGTTCTGTTTGTAAAGAAGAAGGATGGTTCTCTGCAGATGTGTATTGATTACAGAGAGCTGAATAAGTTGACAATTAAGAATAAGTATCCTTGCCAAGGATAGATGATCTGTTCGATCAGTTGCAAGGTAAGAAGGTATCCTCAAAGATCGACCTTCGTTCTGGTTATCATCAGTTGAGGGTCAAGGAGGGAGATATACCGAAGACTGCTTTTCATACCAGTTATGGGCATTATGAATTTCTAGTCATGTCATTTGGATTGACTAATGCCCCTGCTGCTTTTATGGATCTGATGAACAAAGTGTTCAAGGATTATTTGGACCAGATTGTGATCGTCTTCATTGCTGATATTCTGGTATATTCTCAGTCTGAGTCAGAGCATGAGCAGCATCTGAGCTTGGTTCTAAAGAGACTGAGGAAGCATAGATTGTTTGCAAAGTTCAAGAAATGTGAGTTCTGGTTTTCTCAGGTATCCTTTCTTGGGCACATTGTCAGTAGGGAGGGGATTAAGGTAGATCCAACAAAGATTGAAGCGGTCAGAGATTGGCCAAGACCAAAGAATGCTTCTAAGGTTAGAAGTTTCCTTGGATTGGCAGGTTATTATAGGCGTTTTGTGGAAGGGTTCTCAAAGATAGCTAGTGCATTGACTGAGCTGACACGCAAGAGTCAGAAATTTGTGTGGTTAGATAAGTGTGAGAATAGCTTCCACGAACTAAAGGAGAGATTGATTACAGCTCCGATTCTGAGGCTTCCGACAGTTCAGGAGAAGTTTGTGATTTATTGTGATGCTTCTCATCAGGGTTTGGGCTGTGTTCTGATGCAGTTAGAGAAAGTAATTGCCTATTCTTCTCGTCAGTTGAAGGAGTATGAAAAGAGATATCCCACTCATGATCTAGAGTTAGCGGCTGTGGTCTTTGCTTTAAAGATATGGAGGCATTATCTCTATGGAGAGAAGTGTGAGATCTATATAGACCATAAGAGCCTGAAGTACTTCTTCACTCAGAAAGATCTGAATATGAGACAAAGGCATTGGCTGGAGTTAGTGAAAGATTATGACTGTGAGATTTTTTATCATCCAGAAAAAGCCAACATGGTAGATGATGCTTTAAGCCGAAAGGGTCTGGGACAGATTTATGGTATGAGGTTGATAGCCAGGGAGTTAGCAGATTTATAATATGATGTTAAATACATGCATGTGGGTCCACATTTCATTACAGGGGTGTTTTGGTAATTTGGTCGTTGAGGGCGTAATTGTATATTTGTATGCATGTCGGTGACATATTGTTGAGACCATATTATAATGTGGGTTTGTTCGACTATTCGGCATAAGACGATCTTGGAATATTAATTTGCATTCTAGTCATAACAGGTTTAAGTTCGGGGCTCGGGGTGAGTCTCGGGGTAATTTTAATGATTAGAGCATTGCCGAGAATTAAAGGGTAACAGGATATGAATTATTGGTGTTTGAGATTATCGAGAATAGAGGGAATTGGAGAGCGTTAATTATGATTAACGAGATAAGTGGGAAATACCAATTATGCCCTTAGGAGCCTTTAGAAACCCTTAATTGAGCTAGGGGTATTTTGGTCTTTTTACCCCTAGGATAGATATAAGCCATTGAAGGCTGTAGAAAGAAAAGAAAACAGAGCATAAGTTCAAGCTTCTCCCGTACCTATTTTCCTTCCTCTTTCTTTGTGATTTTTGAGCCATTCTTGAGGATTCAAGCTTGGGAAGTAAATCTTGAGAGCTTGGGAGTGTGTTCCACCATTGAAGAGCATCATAATCTGAGCTTGAGGTAAGTTTCTAGCCATTAAAATCTCTGGTTTGCTCTGTTTTAGTTCTGGTTTTCAGTTGGGATTTCTAGGTTGGATGCTTGTTTTTGTTGGGAGTTTTGGCTAGGGTTCTTGTGGTTGTGATGCTTGGGGTATGTGAGGATGGTTTTTGGGTTCATTTGGCATCAAAAATGAGGTTTGGAAGCATTGGAATTGAGTTAGAATTGAAGGATTCGAAGAAGGAGGTTTCAGGGGAGAACTGTTCTGGGGGTAGCACTACATCGCCCATCAGAGGGCATTGTAGCGCTACACAGGATGTTGATGGACGGTTTGGGGGTTCTGAGTATAGCGCTGGGGAGCTAGGGAGCAGCGCTGTAGTGCAACTCTGTTCCTCCAGAATCCCGTTTTGAGTGTTTTTAACAGGCTTTTGGCTCAGGGTTTCAATCCTTAAGGCCCAGGATCGAATCTACTCACCGTGTGGGCATGTTTCGAGGTCCCGAGAGTGGGGTTTAGGTGAAGACCCTTTCATTGTTGATTTTCATTAATGGAGGTTATAATTGGTTGTGATTAGGTAACTGCTAAGGAATCAAAAGGTCGATCATTCTCAGGAGTCGTTCTTATTATATTTCTCACTCAAACCAGAGGTAAGAGAACTACACCCCATATGTAACATGCATGGTTATTCATGAAGCATGTTGAATGTGTAAATGTGGACATGAATTGATTATTGAATGCTTAGCAAATCTTGCTCATTTGTGTATGGGACTGACTCATTAGTCAGAATTGGCAAAGGTGTCAGTATCAACTATGAAGCTATGACTCATTAGTCAGGTTCGGTAGTGGTACTGGGCATTGGTCACACAGTGCTGACTCATAAGTCAGGAACAACCTTAGCGTGTTCAGCACAAGCCAATAAAGATTAGATCTAATCGACATCTACATTGAATGACTCAAAAGAGCATTAATGTTGGACTGACCTCAAGTTCGATGAATACTATAAGCGCTTGTCTAGCCAAAGGCTAGTCACTTATAGCCACAGTGACTATTTAGTCACATGGCTGTGGGTGTTGAGCCCGTGAGACTTACCCATTAGTCTCTTATCTGTTAAGCTAGTGACTTACCCATCAGTCACTCATCTGTTAAGTTAGAGACTTACCCATCAGTCTCTCATTTGTTTGAGCTAGTGACTTGCTTGTCAGTCACTCAGTATTGTTTACCAGAACCTCAAGTGTTGAATCACTCCTTTGATTAAAGCTGTAAGTTCTTTCATGGTTATTATAAACACAAAGTGATACTCACTTATCTGCTCAGAGCTATAAGTTCTGTATGATTATTATGATCATCATTTGACATTATATTTTTGCTATATTGTGTTTTCTTGCTGGGCTTTGGCTCATGGGTGCTATGTGGTCCAGGTAAAGGGAAAGAAAAGCTCACCCAGCCTTGAGTGGAGAGCTTAGGTAATGATGTGTACATATGCGGTCGCTCAACAACCACAGCCAAGGAGTTCTCAGAGGAACTAGGGGGTTTGCCCTATTTTTGCCGCTTAGGCCGGCGAGTTTGTAAATTTTAAACACTAATGACCATTTTGAGTTGTAAATAACTTGTAAATGTTTTTATGGGCCCATGAACAGTTTTATGCTTTAAATAAAATATATCATTTCCTTTTTATTGGTTTTCCACCTTAGCCTGTTAATAACACTTAGATGCACGTTTTTAACCAAAGGACTCAAGTAGCGATTCAAATTTCTGTTTCACCGTAACTATTCTGGGGTAACCAGGACGTTACAAAACATCCCTTTTTCTCTCAGAAACTTTGGAACCCTTCGCCATTCTTCCATTCTTTAGAAGTTCTCAGGCAACTCTCATCTGAGCTATTACTATTTCCTTTGATCAACAATATGAACTGTAAGTGTTTCTATACTTTGGGTATGTTTGAACTTAATAGAGATTGGTGATAGGCCAAGCACACAATATTAGGCTTGGTTATAAATAATGTGCGTAAGAAATGGGCATATTCTTTGTAACGCCTATGGTAACCAAGACCGTTACACTGTGTGTTTAAAAGAGTGCAAGACCTGCTAATCAGGTCGTTTGAACATAAATGTGTGTCTAAAGTCATTTGACAGGTTAGGGCCGTTCTTATTATTACGTTGTATTCAGACCCGAGGTAACAAAACTGCACCCAATATGTGATATATATATGTGGTTAAGGCTTGGCTCAGTTGTTGATTATAACTATGAATAGGGCTCAGGCCCTGAGAATGAATGTGATTGAGTTATGTTTGTGCTCGTTGATTAAACATGCTTGAATGCTCCGTTTCTGGCTAAGTGTTATATGATTATTTGCATAGTCTGCGTAGTTAAGGCTTGGCCCCGTTAAGGAACATAGTTATTAGTATGTGTTGCATTTAATTGATTGTGTTATGTAATTAATATGTATGCATACTTGTATTGTCAGAAGTATGCTTATCTGTATCTGCATCTGTGTCTAAATACCTGGTTCAGGGCTTGACTTATTAGTCAAGGGCGACAATAGAACGTTGTGTGCTGGTCAAAAGGCTTAGGCCTAATCAGGGATGTACTATTACGTTGGCCGACCCTATGGTCGATGGAAAACAAAGTGTTTGGCTAGCTCTGTGGCTATTTACTCAATGCTAAGGGCAAGGGCCCCAGGTGACTATGTGGTCACATAACTAAGGCATAGGGCCTCGGGTTGACTCTATGGTCATCTATTCAGGGCAGCGGGTTCTAAAGTGATCCAATGATCATTTATTTGTAATTGTATGCATACATTAGTAGGTTATTACTGTTGGGCATGCTAGATATGTATTTGGAATCTGTATTTACTATTCATGCACATGTCTAAGTTTTCTTGCTGAGCCTTGGCTCACTGGTGCTATGTGGTGTAGGTAAGGGGAAAGGAAAGCTGGACCAGCCATGAGTTGGAGAGCTTCGGTGGCAACGTGTACATATGCGACTGCTCTTCCACCATGGCTGATGATATCTTAGAGGAACTAGGGTTGTATCCTTTATTTTGTCGCTTAGGCCAGCTGGTTGTAACTTTTAATTGTATGTTCCTTTTCAAAAATCTTTTTGTAAGCTTTTAGGATGCCATGTAAGTATTAAAATTTTAAATGAAAAGTCAATGATTCCTTTGACCAAAATTTTAACCCTAACCCTTGACATTAACCTTAGTTACACGTTTATAACCAAATGACTTGATTAGCAAGTCTGGCACTATTTAAAGTACACAGTGTAACGATCTTGGCTATCCAGGGCATTACAACTTGGTATCAGATCTGCCAAGGTTTAAGGGTTCCTAAAGACTGGTTAGGCATGTACATTCGCCACTAAAGACAAGCTCGACTCAGGTTTTAATAACTAATTATGTGATTTAAGTGCTTAAATGTTAAAATATCTCCATGCCTTATTAGGGAGCATGAAATATTTTGATAGGGCCTAGCCCTTTATTGTTGCATGAATGATAAAGATATGCTTATTAGCATTGTTATTGCTTGTGAATTCAAAGGAACCGCTTATTCGCATTGTTATATGGACATGTAGGTCAGGACACGCTTATTAGCTTTGTTATTTGTATATAGGCCGGGAAATTCTTATTAGCACTGTTAATACTGGCAGGGATTAAAGAACATGCTTATTAGCATTGCTATACATGTATAAATGCTTGAACATGCTTATTTGCATAGTTAATTGCTCATGAATGCTAGAATGCTTATTGGCATTGTTAATTGCTCATGACTAATAGAAAGTACTTATTAGCACCATGATGGAATATATTGTGTTGGCATGCTTATTAGCATTGCAATTGTTTGTTTGTTCGATCTTGGACCGTCAGGCAGCAAGAGGTATGATTATTACTTTCCTAACAGCCGATTTGATCACTGCAGAGTGGGATAGTTATCAGAATGCTTCCTCGAAGGTCAGAGAGGTTGGTTGGCCAAGACATACAGGCTAGGGTAGAAAATGACCAGGAACAGGCCCCACCACCAGCTTCAGAGAACTGGCAGCAGATGCTTGTTGGTATGCAAGTCAGGTTATAGAGGCAGGAAGATGAGAATTGCCTCTTGACAGCAGCAAGTTCCAACAAAATCGAACCACTATAAATCCTAGTTTCGTTTATTTCTTTAGTTTAGTTCTATTATTTTCATATCATTTATTTGACTTAGTGTCGTATTTTGGTGCTTTCATTGAGAGTTGAACTCAAGAACAACAACCTACTTTGCATTGACCATGCTGCCCAAGAAGAATCAAGGAAATCAGTCAAGCCAGAAAACTAAGGGTCTACAAGATCCTCCTCCACCTCCTCCCCCAAGAATTCCAGAGGAGGAACCTCAGGTCGAGTTGGAAGAGGAAAGTGATGAAATGGACGCTGAAACCCTGCGAGCAGCTTTGGGATGATGCTGGATGAGATAGCTACCCTATAATAATCCAGTTTAATTTTTTATTATTATTTTCCATAATTGTGTGTGAATTATTTGAAATATGTGATTGAATGAATTAAAATAATAATTGATAGATATTATTTTAATTTATAAGAATTATGAGTGGATCACTTTAGAATAAAATTTGGGACTTCAGTGTAAAATAAATATATAAGTGAAATATTTATTTTATTAGATAGTTAAGGGTTAAATAAATTCTATAAGGACCCTAGAGCAAATTTAGTAAATTATTGGGTCACATGGGAATTTATTTGAGAAGCCTAGAACATAATTTTATGTGTTTGGACTTACATAAAATCATAGAATTATTTTTAGACTATAGTTCAAGTTTTAATAATTTTTATTATATAGTTTGATATTTAATGAAAATGATTATCATATGGTTTTTGGAAATATATAACAAAGGAGATGATTACAATCAATATAACACAAAATGCATATAATATTGACAAATGATTTTTTGATTTATTTTAACTATCAAGAGCAACACAAGACTTAAACAAGGTTCAAAACTTTTGTCCTAAAAGTATTTCCTCTCTCATAAGAACACTTTGGGAATACTCTCTAAGAAATGCTTCCAAGGATTTATCAAGCCTTCTCCCATACTCATCATAGTGTTCTTAAGATGAGCATGTCATCACAAGTGTTCTAATCTATGTAGTGTGTTTTTTTACATTCACACATTACATCCAAGTGAGCAAAATGGTTTCTATTTATAGAGTTCTCATCCACCATTTGATTTCTAATTCCACCAAACTCCCTTGGGAGTTATAAATTTGCACACAACAAGTGTAAAATATTATAGCTAATGAAAATCAAATTCAAGATGTGCAACTCCTTTTACACAACAATTGGTGAATGTTTTTAAGAGTTACAAAACTTATGATCATCATTTGTTAAGAGTAACTCCACAATATATGTTACATTTGACAAAATTAAATTTGTCACATAATTAATTTAATCAATGTATTATATTATTTATAAAATAATATAACATTTCCCTACTTGATTAAATGACACTTCTCTTGTCACAAATAGTTTGTAACATTTATATTCAATCAAACATTATAGAATAATATAATATTCCCCCACTTGATTAAATAATTCAACTCTCTATAGAAACCAATGTATTAGTGCATAAAGTAAACTGTCTTTCGTCTTGAAGTTTACTTTAGTGTAAGTATCACAAAGTTCATTGAATTTTGGTTGTCGAAGCATTCAATCACTATTGCTTAATGATAACTCTACAAAATAGAGTTATTTAACCACATTTTTATGCTAATTCTTTTTTAATCTTTGAGTTTTTAAGTAATTTTGAATTTATTAGTCTTATTGTAAATTTTTTTAGATTTTTATATGTTTTTATAGATATTTTATTGTAATATGTTGTAGTTTAATTATTTAAAATTAATGTTGTTAAGTTAGAAGTAAAAAAATGCACTTTTATTGAACGTTAATGTTAAATTAAATTGAGTTGTAATTAATATTCTCAAAGAATTAATATGAATTATTTTATAATTGAAAATATGTGATTATGATTTTATTTTATTTTATTTTGTAAGAAATATGTTGTTTTTTTTGTGCTTGGAAATTTAGAAAAAGAAAAGAAATGAATGCGGAAAAAGTAAGAAATGATGATCATATATTGTGGAGTTACAATTTAACATTTCTCCAAAAGCCCAAAGCTCAGCCCAAGCCCGTGCCTCCTCAGTCCGGCCCATTTGCGGGCCCGTGTGTCCCTGCTGCCTCCAAGCCCACGGCCCAACCCGCCTCCAACTGCTTCCTCCCCCACCTGCGCCTGCGCCCAACAGCCCCAAGGCCCAATTGCCTTCACCCTTCAATCTAGCCACCTGCCAAACTTTCTTAAGCCCAACATTGTCTCCTTGTTCAAAAATACCACATTTTTACCCAACTTTTTGTACATATTTTACAACAAAATTTATCATTACACCCTAAAATTTACATCTACATGTCATATTTACTTTATTTAGTTAATTTAATCAATTTAATAATTTAAATTGATTATTTTAATACACTCATTTTGGCTGTAAATAGGGAATTTCAAGACTATTTTCGGGGGGTGCTTAATTTTTTGTTACCATCATCTTTTCTACAATTTCTGTCTACATATTTTCTCTACCTTTTGGAAGACCATTTTGTGCTAGGTATGTATTTCCTTTGTAATATATTTTGGATTCTAGTTATGTGCTTCTAATCTTTTTCATAAGATTATTAAGATCATGATGAAGCAACTTATAACTAGATAGTATTTATTATTGTATATTGATTTCCCTTGTAATGCAACAAATTTTATGAATTTTTTTTCTTCATGTATGTCTTTCATCTTTAATCTTTTGTATTTTGGATTGTTAGATAATATTACACCTTGTTCTTCATTTTGCAAAACATAATATTCTTTGATTAAGATGTGTCATTAAATTGTACACATCGAATACTTAGAACAAAAGTATTATGTTTTGCCTTATAAATAATTCTATTTGATTTTTGTTGTTTCATTAGGTTGATTCACATTAAATACTTTGAAAATATATTTTTTTGAAAAGTGAAGAAAAATTCTATCTTTTTAGAAATAACATGTGCTTAAATTATAAATATATTTGGAAAATGATTGTTTGATTTATTTTAACTATCACTAAAACTTGGGAATGAATATACAACTTATTTACAAATCATAATTGGTTTATTTTTCTTCTCTTAAATAGTTTTATTTTCTTGGCCTTAAATCTTATCAATCTTTGGAGCTATGTTAGAATTTATTTAATTTTGGTTTAAAATAGTTTCTTTTTTATTTTAGACAACTCATTTGGGTTCGACATCCTTGCTTACACGAACTCTATGCTATATATACGATTCATGCGCTTGCCATTTACATATTTAAAACATATCCATTTTGGGTCCATCAAGTGTTTGGCGCTGTTGCCGGGGAGTTGCATGAAGAGAACGAACTTTTTATCAAGGTTTGTGAATTATTCTACTAGTTATTTTAATTTTTGCACTATATAAAAATATAAAACTAAAAAAAAAGATAAGAAGAAAATTTTAGATGGTACTACCACCCATGAGAAAAATTTGGGAAGAAAAGATACGGGCTAATATGAGTTAATTAGTGAATTGATCATTAACCTCTCTCTCTCTCTCTGTAGCTTTCAAGATTACATATTGTCTCCAATATCTTCATCAAGAAAGCTTGGCTTGTATGAAGATTCAAGGCTTGTGTATCTCAATTGCATTCAATTGTAGTAGCTTCAAGTATTTCCATAGAGAATGCTAGGAATAGAGATTTTTGGACAACAAATCTACATTTGTGTCAAGCCTTGCAACTTTTGTGTTTCACATAAAATCATAGCTTTGTGATTTTATGTTCTAAGGGTTATTCTTCAATAAAGGTCTACTCTACGCTTTGATATCTTTGTGTTTATGTAATTTGTGTTTATTATCATTAAAGTTAGATCACTTGTATATTTTGTTTTGCTTTGTAACACAAAACTAAGGTTGTTTATAGCCTAACCCCAACAATATAAAATATTTATCTCTAAATATTTATTTTGTGTCAAAGTTTGTATATCTCTAAAGGATTTTGTGCTATTTATATTCATGGAAGAAAGCTCATCAATCTAAGCTCTTAAGTTCATGTCTCAAGATCTGGCAAGACAATATCAAGTTTCTCCTCACAACTTTGAAGGTGCACTACATTCTTGACAAAGATTTGAAGATTTTGGAGCCTCCAAAGGATGATGATTCTTAAGAAGTGATTAAATAAATGAAGAAAAGGGAAGAGGATGAACTCATTTGTAGAGGCCACATACTGAATGCTTTTGTCAGATCCTCTCTATGATCTCTACACAAATACTACATCAGCAAATAAGATATGGGAAGCTCTTGAGAAGAAATACAAAACTGAAGAAGAAGGTACCCAGAAATTCCTTATCACTCAATACATGGTATTTAAATTCTTTGATGGTAAATCCTTACTCCTCCAATTACATGAGCTTCAAATTATTGTGAATAAGTTGTCTACTCTTAAGATAACATTGTCAGAGCCCTTAACTATGGGAGGGATTATAGCTAAACTACCTCCATCCTAGAGAGGATATAGAAAGACGATTCTCCATAAGAAAGAAGAGATATCATTGGAAGAAGTCTTGAAACAGCTAAGGATTACAAAGTAGTCTCATTCTATAGACAAGTGTATAGAAGAGTCCAATTCTGGGACATCCAAGGCTAATGCCATAGAGAAACCCTCTCTATCCAAAGGGAAGACTCACAAGAAGCCCCAATCAAATAAGGATACTCATCTAGCCCCAAGAAAAAATGAAGGGTGATTTAAGGGTGTAAGAGGTAATTTTTTTGTTTATGGAAAGAATGGTCACATGGCTAGAGAATGCAAGTATCGAAAGGCCCATAACCATGGATCTAGGTCAACTCAACTGAAGAGGAATTGGTTGCAACCTTGAGTGAGGTGATTGCCATCCAAGGGAAAGCACAAGGGTGGTGGTATGACACTTATGCCACCATTCATGTTGCTTATGATAGAGAGGTCTTCAAGACCTTTGAAGAATCAAAGGACGGGCATGAGATCCAAATGCGAAATGAGCAAAGGTCCAAGGTGTTGGGAAAGGGGAATGTTGATTTTTACTTCACATCCAGAAAGAAGATTTTAGTGACCAATTTGTTGCATGTTTCAAATATGAGTAGGAATCTTGTGAGTGGGCATTTGTTGAGCAAACCGAGCATCAAAGTTGTGTTTGAGTCTGACAAGCTAATTCTATCCAAGAGGATAGGGTATGTGTGTGATGGGATGATTAAATTGTACACCAAAGACAATGGTTTTGATAATAATGCAAGATCATCTTCCTCTAATATACTTGGTTTTGATTCTATTACTTTATGGCATAATATACTTGCTCATAAAGGATATAGTACAATTAAAAGAGTTATCAAATGTGGTTTGATTGTATGCAATGAAGTTGAGCATGATAATTGTGAATTATGTGTTAAATCGAAGATGGTATAGAATCATTTTCCAAGTGTTGAAAGAAAAACTAACTTGTTAGATTTGATACATAGTGATTTATGTGAATTGAATGAAATAATTACTAGAGGTGGACATATGTATTTTATTATCTTTATTGATGATTGTTCTAGATTCACATATGGGTACTTGCTTAAGAATCAGGATGAGGCCTCTAGCATGGTTAAAATCTATAAAGCCGAAGTTGAAAATCAATTGGAAAAGAAAATAAAAATAATTAGAAGTGATAGGGACGGTGAATACTTTTCCAATGAATTCAATGTGTTTCGTTAGATACATTGTATAATACATGAATGTACAGCCCCTTATACATCCCAACAAAATGGTATAGTGGAAAGAAAAATAGAACATATGTTGAAATGATTAATGATATGCTATTACATGCAAATTTTAATTTTTTGTATGGGGAGAAGCCTTGCTTACCGCTTGTCATATTCGAAACTGGATTCCTCTAAAGAAGAATCAAATTTCACAATATTAGATATGGAGAGGAAAGAGGCCCAACCAAGGGTATCTCAAAGTGTGGGAGTGTCTTGCTTATTGCAAGAACACAAAACCTAAAAGGACCAAGTTGGGTCCAAGTGTAACTCCCTACTTCCTTAGAGTCGTTAGTAAGTGAGTTTAAAAAGTGCAATTAACTCACTAATCGAGGTTTTAGGTTAAAAGTGTGGCTAAACTGTGATAAAAGTCATATAATTTGAAAATGCAGTCATTCACTAGAATTATAAAGCATTATACATTTTGGATCCCAAAATACGATTTAGAAATATTTACAACTCAAAAATATGATTAAAGTCGACTAAACGACAAAATTTGGATTAATACATAGCATCTCCCAGATATACCCCTGGCCGTGACAGCCAGGCAGGCCGAACATGTACACGTCGCTTCACGCTCTCTGTACTCATGGTTGGTCGACCTTTCCCTTGCCCTTACCTGCACCATAGAGCACCCATGAGCCGAAGCCCAACAAGAAAACTCAACACAAACAATCAACATATGCATAACTATCAATCAACATATAACAAGGCAGCCAACAGGTTGAACACATAGCGGCCATGCCGTCCCAAGCGCTTTACCAGGCCCTGGGTTTGCGGTCTACACCGTGAGGATGACTCAGGCATCTGAGAAGGGTCTCACATAGGTGACTTGCACTCTGCGTGCTCAACGCCGCTCCTGGCCCTTTGCCATACTCGGCCTCGCACTCCACGTGCTTAACGCCATTTCCGGCCCCTTGCCGTACTCGGCTTCCTGCTGTTCTCGGCCTTCGCCATTCCCAGTCTTTGTCGTTCACTCAAAGATATGCAACACATAGCATACATTAAACAAATACTTCAACAAATACAAACATAAACATTAGGGCTACACCTGGCAACACAATCACATAAGGTCGTGCCCTGCAATACAAACTATAGGGCCACGCCCTGCTCTACGGGTACAACAATTTTCTTACCTGTGTCCCAAGCTTCTCGAGCACCGATATCCTGAGCACAGTCCCCTAGTCTGAGCCTCATTGAAAACCTAGTCACAACGCATCAACAACATCTATCCATCAAGTTCTAATCCATTAAATAACTTTGAGTTATAATTCTAGTCTCTAGGACCTTGAATTCTATCAATCCGGATGATAAAATCCACCCCAAGCCTTAACTTTTGGGTTGCAGAGCCAAAAACCTTCTCGGGGTCCAAAATCCCCCTAAGAGTCGCGGCCCACCTCAACCAGAGGCTTAGCCTCCTCATTCAACAAACACGCACCACGGGCCGCCCTTCGTCCTGGCCTCCCATCTGCTCTAGAGGGTCGCAACTCACAATGAACAGTGCCAGGGCCCGCCCCTTTGAACCTCGACAATCCCCCATTTAAATAACCAAAACCCAACAAATTTAACTCAAAATCAATCCCACGACTAAATTTAGTTATCACAGTAGTTCTAGAATGGTCCCAGCAACAAAACCTAACAAAAAGCTAGCTTAAAGCCTCATCAAATCCCCAATTCACTCTTTAACTTCAATGACCCAAGAAAACTAAAACTCAGACAAGAACTACAGAATTTATTCGCTAAAATCATAATTCAAAGCTTACCTCAACCTCTGTTAGAATCCACAAGCTAATACTGACCTAATCTTCAATTCTAGAGCTCAAACTCCTTGCTTTAGCTTGAATGGTTCCCTTGGAAAAGTCTATTGAAAAAAAGAGGGAGAGAAAAGGGAGATAGGGTTGGTTTTGGGAAAATTCTAAGTGTTTCTATGTTTTACCATATCTAACTTAAGTCACTTAAACTAATCCCAAGGCTCGGGGTACCAAAAACGTCCTCGAGGGCAAAATGGTAAATTTCCCTGATATTCCCTCCTAAACATTCTAACTTCAAATATATCTCCAAATATTTATTTTCATAACCCAATAACTCAATTAAATGTCTAATACCCAAAATACCCATTGACTCGCCCCGAGTCGGGTATCGGGTCTCGTTGTGACATTCTAGCTAAACTGCTCCCTAGGACTATCTAGGATCGTGCATCATAAATATATCACCACTCACACGTGGTATAGATCACAATATTCACAAATATTGCATTTATGCCCTTACCTAACAACCAAATGGGGCCCACATGCATATTTAATTCACATAAACATGCATTTCTAATCGAATACTCATCAAATTCACACATAAATATAATAAATCACTTATTGCCCTCCAGGCACGCTAATCAAGGCCCTAAGTCTTATTAGCAAATTTGGGACGCTACAACTATCCCCTCCTTACAGAAATTTCATCCTTGAAATTACCTGAACAACTCGGGATACCGCTCCCGCATATCTGACTCAAGTTCCCACGTCGCCTCCCCAACCTTGTTGTTCCTCCACAACACTTTCCCCAAGGCGATGGTCTTGCTCTGCAAAAATTTATCCTTTCAGTCAAGAATATGAACTGGCTTCTCCTCATATGAAAAATCCTGGTCCAGCTCAAAGTTCTCATAACTTAGTACATGCATAGAATCTGATACGTACTTCCGGAGCATGGACACATGAAAAACATCATGAACCCTTGATAGAGCTGGAGGCATCGCCAATCTATAAACTACCGCTCCAATTTGTTCTAGTATCTCAAAGAGGCCAACAAACCTAGGGCTTAGCTTGCCCCGAACACTAAACTGTTTCACTCCTCTTAAGGGAGAAACTCTGAGAAACACATTGTCACCGACTTGAAACTCTACGCTCCTACGTTTCAAGACCGAGTAACTCTTCTGGCGACTATGGGAGGCGATCATTCGAGCTCTAATCTTTTCAATTGCCTCGTTGGTCCTCTGAACCATCTCGGGACCCAAGTATATCCTCTCACCCGTCTCATCCCAATCGATAGGTGATCTACACTTCCTCCCATATAACATCTCATACAGAGCCACTCCGATAGTTGCCTGATAACTGTTGTTGTACGAAAACTCAATCAAAGGGAGATACTTACTCAAAGATCCCCCAAAATCCAGCACACAAGCTCGTAGCATATCTTCCAGTATATGAATCGTCCTCTCAGACTGTCCATCCGTCTGAGGATGATAAGGGGTACTAAACTACAACTTAGTGCCCATAGCCTTCTGCAGGCTCTCCCAAAACTTGGAGGTGAAGGTGGGGTCCCTGTCTGATACTATCAACCTCAGAGCCCCATGAAGTCGAACAATTTCCTTCACATACAACTCAGCATACTGCTCCACAATATAAGTTGCCCTGACAGGCAAAAAGTGGGCAGGCTTGGTATATCCATCCAAAATCACCCACACTAAATCATGTTGTCCCACGGTCTTCGGCAAACCAACCACGAAGTCCATGGTGATATCCTCCCACTTCCACTCTGGAATCTTTAGAGGCTGGAATAACCCTGCTAGCCTCTGATGTTCAGCTCTTACCTGCTGACAAGTTAAGCACTTAGCCACATAATCCACCACGTCCATCTTCATTCCCGACCACCAATACAAGGTTCTCAAATCTTGGTAAATTTTCATTGTACCTGGATGTAAAGAATAAGGAGTGGTATGTGATTCATCCAAGATCTATCACTGGATATCAGAATCCATCGGAGCACAGATCCGACCCTTGTACTTCAGTAGTCCCATCTCCGAAATAGATAAGTCCCTAGCCGCTCCGACTAAGACACTCTCTCTGTGCTCTCTCAACTGGGGATCCTCCCCCTGCACTTCCTTAATCCTTTCAAGAAGTGTAGACTGAAGAGTGATGTTGGCAAACCGACCAACCACCAACTCTATACCTGCTCTCATCATCTCTTCAGCTAACTTATCAGATATCTGCCTCAAACTGAACAATTGTCCTGGGCCCTTCCGACTCAATGCATCGGCCCCTATGTTGGCCTTCTCAGGATGGTATAGGATATCACAATCATAATCCTTTACCAGTTCTAACCACCGTCTATGGCGCATATTCAGATCCCTTTGAGTAAATAAATACTTCAAACTCTTATGGTCGGTGTATATTTCGTACTTCTCACCATATAGATAATGTCTCCAAACCTTAAGTGAAAATACCACCACTGCCAACTCCAAATCATGCGTGGGATATCTCTTCTCATACTCCTTTAGCTATTTCAATGCATAGGTTATCACCTTCCTAGCTTGCATCAGCACACACCCTAAACCCTTTCTGGAAGCATCACAATAAACCACAAACTTCTCATTGTCTGTCGGCGGACTCAATACTGGAGCTGTGATCCGTCGCCGCTTCAATTCCTTGAAACTGTTCTTACACCTGTCTATCCACAAATACTTAGTCTTCTTTCTCGTCAATTCAGTCAATGGTGTGGCTATCCTAGAGAACCCCTCAACGAACCACCGATAATACCCTGCCAATCCCAGAGAGCTCCTAACTTCTGGGACACTGCTCGGTTTAGGCCAATCCCTCACTACCTCAATCTTACTTGGGTCAACCAGAATCCCCTCCAAACGGACAATATGACCCAGAAACGTGACTTACGGTAGCCAAAACTTTCACTTGCTGAACATAGCATATAATATATGCTTTCTCAACCGTTGTAATACAAGGCATAAATGCTGCTCATGCTCTGTCTCTGACTGGGAGTACACCTATATGTCGTCAATAAACACAATCACAAACTTGTCCAAATATTCCTTGAAAACCGTATTCATCAAATCCATGAAAGTTGTTGGGGCGGTGGTTAACCCAAAGGACATAACCAGGAAGTCATAGTGTCCATATCTTGTGTGGAAAGCGGTCTTTGGTATGTCTTCCTCTTTAATCCTTAACTGATGGTAACATGACCGGAGATCAATCTTAGAGAACACTATCTTCCCTTGTAACTAGTCAAACAAGTCATCGATCCTAGGTAGTGGGTACTTGTCCTTAATGGTCAACTTGTTCAGCTCCCTGTAATCAATACACATCCTTAAAGATCAATCCTTCTTCTTGACAAACAACACTGAAGCACCCCGTGGAGATAAACTCGGTCTAATGAACCCCAAATCCAGTAACTCCTGCAACTGAATCTTCAATTCCTTCAACTCTGTCGGAACCATTCTATAAGGTGTCCTAGATACTGGCTCCGCCCCTGGTGCCAACTCTATAACAAACTCAATCTCTTGCCATGGTGGCAATCCTGGCAAGTCTGCTAGAAATAAATCTGGAAACTCACATACCAATCTGATCTCACTCGATCCAACCGACATAACTCTAGAGGTATCAACAATGATCGCTAGGAATCCTATGCAACCTTCCTGCATCAGGTCTCTAGCCTTCAGTGCCGAAATCATAGGTACCCGTGGTCCACTAACTGTCCCCACAAATACAAAGGGTATCTCCTCTTCTAGTTCAAAATTCACCATCCGGCGCTTGCAGTCAATCGTCGCCCCATACTTCGATAACCAATCCATCCCTAGAATCATATCAAAGTCATCCATCGCTAACACAATCAGATCAACAGAAAACTCTCTACCATCTACCTCTGTTGGCAATGCTCTAATCCATCTTCTAGAGACTACCAGTTCTCCAGTTGGCAACAAAGTCTGAAATCCCCTAGCATACAACTCACTAGGTCTACACAGTTGATCGATCACTCTAGCAGACACAAATGAATGAGTAGGCCCTGAATCAATCAATGTAGTAAAAGAAGAACCAGCACTAAAAATCTGACCTGTCACAACCGAGGGGCTAGCCTCAGCCTCAGTCTGGGTCAAGGTGAATACTATGGCAGGAGCGAGGCTGTCGCTCTGCTTCAACTCCTCTTTCCTGTCTTGTGGGTAATCTTTCTTCAAATGGTTGACACTCCCACAAATAAAGCAGGTCATGATTCTGCACTCTCCCTGATGACGTCGTCTACACCGAGGACACACTGGGACACTCCTCCAGTTGTCACCCCCGCCCTAACGGCCACTGAAAACACCCCATGCCCTCCTATCTGAGCTACGAGGAACGAAAGAGTCTGGGGCCTTTCTCTTCTACTCACTGGGGCCACTACCCCGATTTGATGCGGTAAAAGGAGGCACCGTCCTTCTAGCATCACGCCTAGCAGTGCTCGCTCTCTCTATATCTGATCCTCGGCCCCCTCAGTTGTAAGGACCTTGTCCACTACCTGAGCATACGTAGTAATCTCTTGATCCAAGGTAATATTTACATCACGGACGATCATAACATTCAACCCCCGCACAAACCGATCCCTTCGTGTCGCATCATTTGGCATCAAATCCGGCGTGAACTTCACAAACCGGTCAAATCTCAAGGTTTACTCAGTAACTGTCATCGATTTCTGAGTCAGGTTGGTAAACTTGTCATCCTTTGCAGCTCAGACTGCAACACTGTAATACTTTTCATTGAAAATGTTTCTGAACTCTTCTCAGGTCATAACTACAACATTTATTTTCTAAGTTACCAAATCCCACCAGATGCGGGCATCCTCTCTGAACATGTAGCTGGCACAAGCTACCCTCTCGTTCCCTTCCACCCTCATGAATTTTAGAATAGAAGATATCATATTCATCAACTGCTCTACCAATAGTGGGTCTGGTCCACCCTCGAAGGTGGGAGGATGCTGCTTCCTAAATCTCTTATACAAAGGTTCCCACCTATTCTCCATAACAAGCTGAACTAGCACTGGCGCCACAACCTGTTGAACTTGCAACCCAATGCCCTGAGGAGGGGCCTGTTGCCTCAGCTGTCGAAACTCTTCTTCTGTTCACTGCAGTCTGGCTTCCATTCCGACAAACAACTGTTGCCAATTCTATGGGGCAGGTGGAGGGTCCTGACCCTTGTTGTCATCCTCGGCGCTATTGTCGCGGAGTCTGGTTGATTGTCGAGGCATCTCAACAATATGCCTGCAATCAACAACATTGCTCATAAGGCATGATAACAACATCCAAAACCACCTCCCAATTCACATCAACCAACCACAAACAATAGTCCACAAAACACAAATAACATACAACACTTAAGGGGGCCATGCCCTAGCATCATGCATATGTTAACACATTCATCATGCTCTATATAAAATAATAATGCATACAGGGCACTGAAGCACATGATCAAGCATATAATTCAATCGTTACCAACCAACCATGAGTCGAGCTTGTCACTAACTGTAACACCCCAAGTTTCTAAGAAGGTTTAAGACCTTGTTTAAGCATGCTTGGAGGGCGAGAAGTAATTGACATGATATTTTATGAATTTGATTGAATATGTGATTAGAATGCATGATTAGGTTGTATACAGATGCATGTGAACCTCGTTTGTATGTTAGGGGTAAACTGGTAATTTTAGCCCGTTGAGGACATAAATGTGATAATTGTATTATGTGATTTGTGCCGTGTGAGTGTGGTGTTTTTATTGTGATGCACGCATCGAGACGGTCCTAGCGAGCTATTTAGTCTAAAAGTCACAACGGAATTTTGTACTCGGCTCGGGAGGAGCCTAGGGTACTTTGGGAATCTTATAAGTTGAGTTGAGAATGAGTGGTTATAGTTATTGGTGATTGAGTAACCTGTGTAACCATTTGTAACTGCTGTGAGTAACAAGTTTTAGATAGAAAATGGTAGAATTGAAATAGAAGTGAAAGGACTTGAGTACCCATGAAGGTTTAGTTAGGAAGGGTTAAAGTGGTCATTTGGCAAGGGAATTAGACAACTTTCAGCTGGGATATTGGGGTACACGGTTTGGGCATTGGGTCATTTGTTGTTTTGATAAAAATTGAAGAGAAGAAAAAAGAAGAAGAAAGAAAAGCTAGGGCAAGAAGAAGAAGTGTAGAAGGGGGCTGAAGTGGGAGTCTAGGAGGAGATCAAGGAAGCTTTTGGGTGAATTCTCCACTTGAGGTATGGATTTTATGCACATTTAAGTTGGGTTTCTGTTTTGATTTAAGGAATCTAAAGCATGAGTTAAGCATTTTAAAGTTTTGGTTTGAGTTGCTGAAATTAGAAATCAAAGGGGTGGATTTTGGGTGTGATGATTTTTTGATCTTGATTCTAGTGTCTATAGGTTGTTAGATGGTTCATATGAAGTTTTGATTTGATCTTGGGGTTTTGGTATTTGTTTGGGTTGATTTGGAGAGGTTGTAGCTCGGGAAAAACGCAAGAGGAAACCCAGAAATCTGGGTTCATGAAGGAGCGTCGCGGCCCTGTTCTTGGGCGCCGCAGCGCAAGGATGCTTCAGGATGTGGCCTAGCCGCTGGGCGCCGCGGCCCTAGGCCATTTTGGCAGCCAAAAAGTTGGGTTTTTAGGGTTTTTGCCCGGGGACACGGGGGATGGTTCCAATGTATTGTTTTATGGATTTAGAGGTCCCGAGAGTGCGGGATTGGTCCCGGGAAGTGGTCTTGGGCTTGGTTAGTATTAAAAGTGTTTTATGTGTGTTGTGACTAGGATTTCGGGGAGGCTCGTGCTAGAGGACCGTGCTTGTGACCTTGGTGCATCGAAAAGCTCGGGATACAGGTAAGAAAACCGTAACACCCGAGATCAGGGCATGGGCCCACAGTGTTCTTGCAGGGCATGGCCCTAGATTGTATTATGTGCAAATGTATAAACTTGGATGAATTATTATATGTTTGAATGATTATTTCAAAAAAATTTATGCGTGCGTTTATAATGAAAAGAACGGCTAAGGCCGAGAGCGGCAAAGGCCGGGTACGGCCTTGGGGCCGGAAGTAACACTCAGCACATGGGGTGCTTTTAGCCAGGGTGGTACCCAATGGATAGATGAGTTATCCTTACGGTGAGGACCGAGACCCCAGGCTTTGGTAAGGCCTTTGGGGCGGCATGGCCGTGTTTGTTCAGTCTGATGGTTTTCCTATTTATCAATGGATTATATGTCAGCTATATCTTATGCGTATGTTATGTACTATTTGGGTTTTCTTGCTGGGCTTCGGCTCACGGGTGCTCTGTGTGGCAGGTAAAAGCAAGGAGTCAGTCAACCGACCATGAGTATGGAGAGCGTGGGGGCGGCGCGTACATGTTCGGCCTGCCCGACTGCTTTGGTTGGGGGCATTTTGTATATGGTTGTATTAACTTATTCTTTTGATAGTTAACCTGGTGTAAATCTATTTTTGAGTTGTAAATATTTTGTAAACCTTATTTTTGGGATCCCAGATGTTTGATACTTAACGTTTTCAATGAAACTAAACAATTTCAAAGAGTACAGCCTTAAATTCTGGTTTAGTCACACTTTTGGTTTTAGAAACCACGTAGAGTCAGTCGAAAGCACGATTTCTGTTTTAAACTTACTAAGTAACGGCTCTAAGGTAGTTGGGCGTTAAACTAACAGCGAGCATACATGTTCGATCAATCTCCAGGAACCATAAACCTTGGCTCGCTCTGATACCAAGTTATAATGCCCTACCTCCTTAGAACCATTACTAAGTGAGTTAAAAAAGTGCAATTAACTCGCTAATCGAGCTTTTAGGTTAAAAGTATGGTTAAACTGTGATAAAAGTCATATAATATGAAAATGTAGTCATTCACTAGAATTGTAAAATGTTATACATTTTGGATCCCAAAATACAGTTTAGAAATATTTACAACTCAAAAATATGATTAAAGTCGACTAAACGACAAAATTTGGATTAATAGATAGCATCTCCCAAAAGTACCCCTGGCCGTGACAGCCAGGCAGGCCGAACACGTACACGTCGCTTCACGCTCTCCGTACTCATGGTTGGTCAACCTTTCCCTTGCCCTTACCTGCACCATAGAGTACCCGTGAGCCGAAGCCCAACAAGAAAACTCAACACAAACAATCAACATATGCATAACTATCAATCAGCATATAACAAGGCAGCCAACAGGCTAAACACATAGCGTCCATGCCGTCCCAGGCGCTTTACCAGGCCTTGGGTTCGCGGTCTACACCGTGAGGATGACTCAAGCATCCGAGAAGGGTCTCACCCTGGTGACTTACACTTCGCGTGCTCAACGCCGCTCCTGGCCCTTCGCCATACTCAGCCTCACACTCCACGTGCTTAACGTTGTTTTCGGCCCCTTGCCATACTCGGCTTCCTGCCGTTCTTGGCCTTCGCCATTCCCGGCCTTCGTCATTCACTCACAAATATGCAACACATAGCATACATTAAAAAAATACAAACATAAACATTAGGGCTACACCCGGAAATACAATCACATAGGGTCGTGCCCTACAATACAAACTATAGGGCCATACCCTACTCTACAGGTACAATAGTTTTCTTACCTGTGTCCCAAGATTCTCGAGCACTGATATCCTGAGCACAGTCCCCTAATCCGATCCTCGCTGAAAACCTAGTCAAAATGCATCAAAAACATCTATCCATCAAGTTCTAATCCATTAAATAACATTGGGTTATAATTCTAGTCTCTGGGACCTTTAATTCTATCAATCTGGGTGACAGAATCCTTCCCGAGCCTTAACTTTTTGGTTCTCGAGCCAAAAACCTACTCAGGATCCAAAACCCCCTAATAGTTGCACCCACATGGCCTTGTGTCGCGGCTCGCCTCAACCAAAGGCTCAGCCTCCTCATTCAGCAAACACGCGCCGCGGCCTAACCAAAGGGGTGTCACGGCCCGCCCTTCATCCTGGCCTCCCATCTGCTCTAGAGGGCCACGGCTCACAAAGAACAGTGTCGCGGCCCGACCCCTTTGAACCCAGAAAATCCCCCATTTACAACCAAAACCCAGCCAATTTAACTCAAAATCAATCCCACAACTTAATTTAGTTATCACAATAGTTCTAGAATGGTCCCAGCAACAAAACCTAACAAAAAGCTAGCTTAAAGCCTCATCAAATCCCCAATTCAATCTTTAACTTCAATGACCCAAGAAAACTAAAAATCAGTCAAGAACTACATAATTTATTGGCCAAAATCATAATTCAAAGCTTACCTCAACCTTTTTTAAAATCCACAAGCTAGTACTGACCTAATCTTCAAGTCTAGAGCTCCAATTCCTTCCTTTAGCTTCAATGGTTCCCTTGGAAAAGTCTAGAGAAAACTAGAGGGAGAGAAAAGGGAGATAGGGTCGATTTTGGGAAAATTCTAAGTGTTTCTATGTTTTACCTTATCTAACTTAGGTCACTTAAGCTAATCCCAAGGCTTGGGGTACCAAAAACGTCCCCGAGGTCAAAATGGTAAATTTCCCCGATATTCCCTCCTAAACATTCTAACTTCAAATATATCTCCAAATATTTATTTTCATAACCCGATAACTCAATTAAATGTCTAATGCCCAAAATACCCCTTGACTTGCCCCGATTTGGGTATCGGGTCCCGTTGTGACATCCTAGCTAAACCGTTCCCTAGGACTGTCTCAGATCATGCATCATAAATATATCACCACTCACATGTGGTAGAGATCACAATATTCACAAATATTGCATTTATGCCCTCAACGGGCTAAAATTACAAATATGCCTCTAACAACCAAATGGGGCCCACATGCATATTTGATTCACCTAAACATGCATTTCTAATCACATACCTATCAAATTCACACATAAATCTAATAAATCACTTATTGCCCTCCAAGCACGCTAATCAATGCCCTAAGCCTTATTAGCAAATTTGGGACGCTACACAAGGGCCATCAAATGTGTATTTGTAGGCTATGCCTCAAATTGCAAGTCCTATAGGCTATTAGACTTAGAGTCTAATGGGATAATTGAATCAAGAGAAGTTGAGTTCGTTGATAGTGTCATGTATAATGACAATAAGCCTCAAGAACTAATCTCATTAGAAGGAACTCAAGAGGAGTTACCTTCAAGGGTTGTAGAGCAACCAACATTCCCTAGAAGAAGCCAAAGGCTTAAAGAGATTGGATCACAAAATGAAACATCTCAAATGGAGACTCTTTACCTAGTAGACGAAAACCACAAGGGAGACACTTGGAAATATCCTAGGGTACTTCAAGTGGAGGATGATCCTAATACTTTCCAATAAGCTATGTCCTCAAGGGACTCTAAGTTTTGGCAAGAGGCAATAAATGATGAGATGGATTCAATTATGTCTTACCTAGTTTGGAAGATTGTTGATCTACCACAAGGATCAAAGCCAATAGGTTTCAAATGGGTATTTTGAAAGAAATACAATACTAATGGGACCATTCAAGCCTATAAGGCAAGATTTGTGGCCAAAGAGTTTCAACAAAAGGAAGGTACAAATTATTTTGATATTGTTGTACCCTAAAAATTAGCACGGGTTTAATCACTCCGCTAGGGATACAGTTGGCAAATGAACATATGGGAAAACCAGGCAAGAAGAACATCTAGCTAATGATGAGGTGAGCAGCTCGAGTTAGGACTTGGCAATACAGCGTTTAGATAATTATAAGGTCGCCTCTTAGGATGACGATCCAATTCGAGACATGTAGCGGCCAGATCCCCTCTAGGGCACTTTTAACTTAATTCGAACTAAGGTTTGGACTCTCTTTGATCCCCAAGTTTATGAAGATGCTCAGCTCATGCAAACCTGGTCATGACGAATAGTAAAGGACCCTGAGAGACTCAGAAGCACTTTGTACGCTCATCAATGTTCATATTGTGTTGCACATTTATTGTCCGAGATAACAGAAGTAATTTCTGTTAGGCAATTGTATCCCTATATAAATGGGAATTATCTTTATTAAATGTTTACCATATTTATGCACATGGTTACCCAAACCTATCCAGGAAATTGCACTATAAATATCAGGGATAATGGATAGGAAATGGGACCACTTTTTGTAATACAGAGTAATAATATTGTGAGAGAGTAATAATATTGTCTCATGGACTAGGTGGATTTTAACCACTGAACCACGTAAAATTGCGTGTGTGAGAAATCATTCATATTAGTTCATTATGGTTTTCAAATAAGCACTAATATCCTTCTTATTAAATTTCTAAATCTACTGTTGGCGAAAAACCGCGTCAACAGTTTGGTGCTTTCATTGAGAGAAAATTAGTGCTTAATCCTTTACAAGTTTCATTCAACATTCATTATGGTGGTTACTCGATTGATGCATGACAACGAAATGGAATAGCCTGGTGGGAAAGAGGCGCATCATACATTCGTTCCCACTGAAAAGGGCCCAGATGTTCAACAACATCCTGGGAAGCAACTGGTGGGCCCTGACGACACTTAGAGTTCAGCATCACGCCATCCAAATCCTGATCCAGGATATCTAACGGCCATCGAGATGGAGAATGCCCAATTAAGGAGCCTTCTCACTAGGGCTAACAAACAGATCGAGGAGGTCTTGGCTTGGTTACCCCCTCTTGCAACCGATGCTAACCTCCGAAAGAGGTAAAGTGGGTCTCATAGGTCTCACAGAAATAGCCTACCCAATCCCAGTCGTTCTGTCAGGACAGCCACTCCAAGCTTTGTACCTTCTGAGTGAAATCACTAGAGTGCTCAGCCCACTAATCATCATATGAACCATCGTCCACATGTCAGTCGGTCGGTCAGAACTGTGTCCCCCAGCTCCGTGCCTTCCGCACAAATTCCAAGGGATGCTCATAACAACCCATCAGGGCGAGCTGGGGCAAATTGAGGAAGACAAAACACCCCAGCAAATCTACCTATGCCGCAATCAAAAACACAAGCACAGAGAACTCAGGATATCAAGGTAGAACCAAGATGGGCTAATTCATTCAGTCCTGATGGGATGAGGATAGCCTCGCCGATAAGATATCTGCCATCACTGGTTAGATATCCTACACCACCGTGCCCACACAGAGATGCTCCAGTTCATGGAAATAGTAGGAGAAGTCCTCCCCCGTCAGTAGACACTTACGTCCCATGAGCACGTACTGATAATCCAGGTCCTCATCTCATCCTCGGGTCGTAAGTTTAAAAAATGGAAGTTGCAAGACGGGAAGCCAGTGTGGAGGTAGGTCTGAAAGCGACCTGAGGAATCATCTTAGTTCAGTGTAAAGTCCTTGTTCCGATCCACATCCTGATCTGCATGATCATTTGAATTCTCAAAGGAGGTATCCAGCTCGCAATGATGATATAAGTTATACTCAACATAGGGGAGGTCCATCTATCGTATGCAACAATGCGAATATCGCACCTAACCAAGCTCGAACTTGGAGGGAAAACAACCCATCAAACACGTACAATAGGATGGGATCTGGTGAATAACTCCTAGCTAACCAAGCGACCAAAGACCCAACCCTCGAACGACTGGCCTTGATGATAGAGCAAATGAAGAACCTCTTATCTGGAAAAGGAATTGATGATTGTGATTCTGATGAGGAGCTCGAACCTTTCGCCCCGAACATTGCAGCAACTCAGTATCCTATTGGCTTAAGGATGTTGAACATGTCAGCGTTTGATGGAAACAGAGATCTATTCGACCACCTCAGGATGTTCAATATATTGATTGTAACGCCCCAAACTCCAAGGACCGTTACGGTGTGCCTTGTAAATAGTGCTAAACTCGCTAATGGAGTCATTTGGCCAAAATCGTGATCTAGGTATGATTAGCGGTTTAGGGATTGAAACTTTGGTTAGGAGATAACGTTTCACTAGAACGTTTAATATATACATTGGGATCCCGAAAATATAATTTCTGAGTTTATTACAAAAAATATTTACAACAGGCCGTTCTAAGCGGCAAAACAGGGTTCAACCCTAGTTCCACTTTAAACCTCGGTCGTGGCGGACGAGCAGCTGCATATGTACATGTCATCACCTAAGCTCTCCAACTCAAGGATGGTCCAGCTTCCTCTTGCCTTTACCTGCACCACGTAGCACCCTTGAGCCAAAGCCCAGCAAGAAAACACAATAAAGCATTATATAATATCAACAACGATCATAATAACCATTCGGGACTATCAGTCCAAGCAAATAGGTGACAATCGCCAAAAGTCACAATAATGAGCATCGCTCCCTCTAGCCATGTGACGATAGGATCACCAGGGCTTAACCGATAAGTGATTCTTTCTTAAGTTTGATTAGGACAAGTGCAAGGTGATTAGTCACCAACATAACCTTCCTCATGACTCTAGAGTCGAAACTATGGACAACGTCCCTTAGCCATGTGACAAACGGTCACTGGGGTCATATACCTTGGCTATAGTCATCTGGTCGTAGACCAGGCAAGCACTTATAAGTTCTTCGACCCTAGGGTCGGTCTAGCATTAATGCCATAGATTCATTCAATGCGTGATTCTCAACTTTAGAGTCGGTCCCTGACTAGTCAGTGTCATTCACAAGTAAGACATGCCACCAATCATATATCACGTGTTCAATATCCATAAACAAGGTATTTAGCATGCTTACTAAACAGATACCAGTACAATTAGGACCATGCACAACCACAGAGGCTCAAGCTCTGAAAAATATCATGCCCAGTATACAAAGCATGTCCTAATCACATGTTTCTCATGCATCATATGCAATATATCCAGCAATCCAACATGCACCAATAACAGCCATGCATGTCATGTTTAATAGTCAACCAACATGCATCAAGAGTAGCCATGCATGTCATACATAATAATCAACCGACATGCATCAATAATAACCACGCATGTCATACTCAGTAATCAACCAACATGCATCATAATAGCCATGCATGTCACATATACACAGGGTGCAGTTTTCTTACCTCAAAGTCGAGCTAGAATGATTTAAAGAACGACCCTTGAGAACGATCAACCTTTAGTCCTTTAGCGGTCACCTAGTCATAACCAAATATAAGATACCATCAATAAAAATGGTCAACATAAGTTTCCAAACCAATATCTAGCCTCCGGGACATCAATCCCCACTTAACCGGGTACTAGGATCAACCCCGAGGCCTTAAGCTAGCATCCCTAGGCCAAAAACCTATTTTTGGCCAAATCTACCTTGATGGGCCGCGGGTCACCATAGCCATGCCGCGGCTCATCCCCTTGACAGAGGCATAATTGCCTTAGAAACCACCGTAGGCCGCAGCACACAAAAGCCAGGCCACGGCTCATTTTCCTGACATCCCAAAAACCAGCAACGCACCAGCAAACTCCCCTGCATTTTTCCTCTCAAACCAGCCCTTCAAACTTGTCCCAAACCCCAACCTAACACCCAATTCAACCACCAAACATCCTCTACAACTCACCCTCATCAAAACCCAAAGTAAACATCACCCAAACCTCCATTAATTCAAACTTTCTACAAGTGATTCACAAGTCAAAAGCTAAAACTCAAAACAAAGTATGAACCGGAAATTAATGGTAGAAACTTACCCCAAACATGATTTGAATCCTTCCCAATGGCTGAACTCAAGCTAAACCTCCCCAAGCTTGACTCCCTCGCTTGCTTCCTCAAGATAGGCTCTCAAAACTTAAAGAAGAGGGTGAAGGAGAACTTCTACGGGAAGGAAGGAAGAAAGAGAGGATAGGCTCTGTTTTAATATCAATCCACAGCCTTCCAAAATTCCTAAGGCTGATATAAATCTTTAAGGTCAAAAGACCATATTGCCCTTAAGCCAAATAAATCCCTCCAAAAGCTTCTGAGGGTAAAATCGTCCTTTCCCACCTATCTCGTTAATTATAATTAACGCTCTCCAATTCCCGCTATTCTCAATATTCCCAAATACCAATAAATCATATCCCATCACCCTTTAATTCCCGGTAATTCTCTAATCATTAAATTCACCCGGAGACTCACCCCGAGCCCCGAACTTAAACCCGTTATGACTAGACCGAACACTTACACCTCATGATCGTCTCATGTCGAATAGCTCAAACCAATCCACCTTATAATGTGGCTAGATTAATTAATCACAACCATGCACCCAAAATGTACAATTACGCCCACAGTGGCCAAATTACAAAAATACCCTCACAATAATAAATTCTCCCATATGCATGCATCCACCATCATATAATAATATAATTCACGTAAACATGCATATAATCATTAAATACTATAATAAATCAATTATGGCCCTCCCGGCCTCCTAATCAAGGTCCTAAACCTTATTAGGAAATTTGGGGCATTACATTGATGATGGCCCACAATGTTGTGTTCAACCTAAGATGTATTTTTTTCCCTACAACTCTGATCGGACCTGACAGACAATGGTTCAAAAACTACAAAAAACATTTGATAAGCTCATGGAAGAAGTTGTCTTTCGATTTCAAGAGAGTGTTCTAAGCTTCAAAGGAAACTCGTTTATAGGTCGATTCATTGGCCAACATAAAACAGAAACCTGGTGAGTCCTTGAAAGCATATCTGAGTAGGTTCACCAACGTTGCAGCACGAGCTAGAGATGCTGATGATAGCTCCAAGCTAATGGCAATGAGAGCGGGAATCCTGGTAGGAGGTAATCTATGGCAGGAGCTCCAAGAAAAATGTAGATGAGTTCTTGGCCCGAGCACAGGAATGGATAAACTTGGAGGAGACGCAATTTGCTGTTGCAAGAGCCAGTCGGCCCCTATTCAGCCTGCTGTAGCGGTGATAGATGTTGTAGCTACGGCTCAACTTGTTACCCAGAATAACCAAGTGGGAAACAATAAGAGGAAAGGGAATGGTGAGGGTGACCAGGGAAAAATTCAAGCCCATTTATGCCACCTACACTGACCTAACGGATCCACGAGAACATATTTTCCTGGCGAACTCTAATCGCCTTCTGTGGAATAAACCAGAGCCATTAAGGCATCAGAGGGCGAGGAAAGATCCCTCAAAGTTTTTTCGATACCATAATGACATCGGTCATAATACTGATCATTGCCGACAATTGAAGGATGAGATTGAAACTCTCATTCGGGTTGGACCGCTAGCCCAGTTCGCTCGAAACTGAGTTGCCCCCAATCAATCTACCAGGAAGAATTCTTGTCCAGCTCTGGAAGCTCTGATAGGTCAACCTAAGACTCAAATGGATCAGGGGAACCGAGTTAACCCTCCTCCAATAGTAGGGGAGATATAACTACTATTGCTGGAGGACCACATTTGGCAGGCACAAGCAATGGAGCCCAAAAGAGGTATAATTAGGAGCTGAAAACTCATAAAGGTATGGAATTTATCTTGGAGAAACGATTATCAAAACAACAGTGGTTGGAAGAACAACCAATCATTTTCATGGAAGAGGATGCTAGCCACGTTCAGTTCCCACATAATGACCCGCTGGTGGTAAACATTCAACTCACTAATCGAAGGGTACGAAGGATACTGGTAAATAATGGGAGCTCAGTAAATGTGCTTTTCAGGTCCACCCTAGAAAATATGGGATTACCCGTAATTGATCTAAAGGCGACCTCAATGACATTGTAGGAATTTTCAGGTGAAGGAACGACGACCATAGGGACAATCGGACTAGTGGTCATGCTAGGGGATGATACGCAAACTGTTACTAACATACTTGAGTTTGTTGTAATCGATTGTCCGGTTGTAATCGATTTTGGAACGACCCGCTCTAATGGTTTTCGAAGCCATTACCTAGATCTGACACCTATCAATGAAGTTCCCCTCAAATTTGAGAATATGCACAGTAAGAGGAGACTAACTTGCCACCCGAGAATGCTACAGCATAGCCATGAAGGGAAAATCACAACCTAGGTAGCAGGCAATGGTCATAGTCAAAGAAGGAGAGGAGTCCTGGGTAATGAAAGTTACCCATAGGATGAAAGAACCTCAAGAAGGAGATAACAAGGTTTCCCAAGAGGATGACATTGATCCACAGGAAAAGATAGTTCTGAGCTCAAAGTTGTGGAGTGGAAATTAGTATCGACCCATAAACACCTTCAAGAGTTGTAAAAGTTGGGAAGAATATTGGAGCGGAAAGGAAGAAGGAGATGGTCGAATTCTTGAAGAAGAACCTGGACATCTTCGCCTGGTCACATGAATATATGGTGGGAATCAGTCCAAGTATAATAATGCACACATTGAATTTGGACAGCAATGTGCCTGCAAAGTCCCAAAAACGAAGGCTTTTGGGGAGAGTACGGTCGGAAGCATTAGAAGAAGAAGTAGCTCGCCTACTTAAATACCGATTTATCTGGAAAGAAAAATACCCAATTAAGGTTGCTAACCCTGTTCGGGTCCCAAAGCCACATGGGAAGTGGAGAACTTGCATTGACTTCTCTGATCTCAACAAGACATGTCCTAAGGACTACTTCCCATTACCTAGAATTGATCAGTTGGTAGACGCCACAGCCGGTCACGAGCTCATGTCTTTCAAGAATGCATATTCTAGATACAACTAGATCATGATGAACCATGCAAACCAAGATCATACCATTTTCTTTATTGAGCATAATGTATACTGCTACAGAGTTATGCCATTCGAGCTAAAGAGTAACGGTGCTACATACCAATGATTAGTTAACAAAATGTTCGCTAACTAGATCACGAAAAACATGGAGGTGTATGTCAATGATATGCTCAGTAAATAAAAAACTACTAGTAACCATGTATCTGACCTAGAAGAATTTTTTGGCGTACTAAGGAGGTACAACATGAAGTTAAATCCTCAGAAGTGAACTTTCAAAAAATTTTCGGGAATGTTTTTGGGGTTTATAGTCAAAACGAGGGGGATAGAGGCGACTCCAGAGAAAATTAGATCATTGTTAAAAATTCCTTCGCCTAGGTCACGCAAGGAAGTACAAAGTTTAACTAGAAAGGTGGCGACCCTAAACCACTTCGTTCCAAAATCCAATAACAAGTGTCTCACAGTTTAAAACTTGCTCAGAGGAAACAAGAAGTTTGAGTGGACCAAAGAATGCAAAAAGGAATTTCATGACCTGAAAGCTCACCTGGTTGAACCCCCTGTACTATCAAAACTGGCATCTGGAGAATGTTTGTTTCTATATCTGGATGTGACAGAAAATGCGGTTAGCGCTGTGTTAGTTCGAGAGGAAAATCGGGCGCTAAAACCAGTGTACTATGTAAGTAAAAGACTTCTTGGAGCTGAGTCCTGATATGCATTAATAGAATAGCTCGTGTTCTGTCTTATTTTGGCTTCATGGAAGCGCAAACCATACTTTCAGTCCCACACTATCCACGTCTTAACCAATCAACATTTAAGGCATGTTTTGCAAAAACCTGAAAAATCAGGACGTCTACTAAAGTGGGTCATCGAACTCATCCAGTTCAAGATATTATATATGCCACGAAAATCAATCAAGAGTCAAACCCTTGCTGACTTTGTGATTGAGTGCACAGGTTTTTAGGACGAGCCGATGAGATTACTGGTGCATGAGTTGTGGAAAATCTTTGTTGATGGATCCTCTAATGAAAGCAGATTAGGAGCTGGGATAATTTTAATCTCACCTGAAGGTTATCGATTCCATACAACTCTCAAGTTCAGATTTGAAGCATCCAACAACGAAGTCGAGTATGAGACCCTATTGGCAGGGCTAAGGGTGGCGAAAGAGCTAAAATCAAAGGTCAATGTTATAGTGATTCCCAACTCATAGTCAATCAGATATTGGGGGAATACCAAGCTCGCGGTATCAAGATGGTGGCCTACTTAGCCAAGGTTAAAGGCGAATTATTTGAATTCAAGTTTAGCTCCATTGAACAAGTTCCCCGCGAGCAAAATTCCAATGTTGATGCTTTGGCTCGACTTGCTACCACCAAAGAGGCGGTTACAGTGAACGTAGTCCCGGTGGAGTTCTTAAAATACCAAGCATAATAGCAGAAGTGGTTGAGGTTGGAATGATTGACATAAAATTGAATTGGATGACCCCCATAGTGGAGTACCTCACAACTGGTAAGTTACTTGATGATCGAAAGGGCACAAGAAAGTTGTTATATCAAGCTCTGCGATATGTTATGATTGAAGGAACTCTATATCGACGAGGGCATTCGCTGCCCCTCCTACGGTGTGTTCTGCCCAAGGAAGCCAAGACTATCTTGCAAGAAATACACGAAGGCTTTTGTGGAGACCATGCTAGGGGAAAACTCTGGCTCTGAAGGTATTAAGACAGGGCTATTTTGGCCCACGCTAACAAAGGACTCGATCTCATACATGAAGAAATGTGACAAATGCCAACACTTCGCCATAATTTCCTGAGCAACTCCCGTCGATTTAACCATGATCCCATCCCCTTGGTCGTTTGTAGTATGGGGAGTTAACTTGATCGGTTCTTTGCCAACAAGAAAAGGGGGAGTTTGTTATGTTGTTGTCGCCATCGATTACTTCACAAAGTGGGTGGAGGCCTAACCTCTGGCAACCATCACCTCAAAGAGTGTCCTGGATTTTGTCATAAAATATATCATATGTTGATTTGGGCTCCCAAAAAAGATCGTGTCTGACAACAAAACTTAGTTCAATAGTGATCTCTTCACAAACTTTTGTCAAAAATACAACATAACCAAGATTTTTTCATCGGTAACATACTCGCAAGCTAATGAGCAGGTCAAGGCCATAAACAAGACCCTAAGGGCGAACTTAAAGAAGCGATTAGATGAAGCCAAGGGACTATGGCCCGAGCAGCTCCCACAAGTACTCTGGGCCTATAGAACCTCAGATCGAACCTCCACAGGGCATACCCCTTTTTCTTGGGCCTTTGGAAGCGAGGCTATGCTCCCAATTGAGGTGCTAGTAACAACCCATATATAGAAAACCTTTGATCAAGATCAGAACCACGAGTTACTCAGAGCATCCCTTGATCTGATCGAGGAAAAATGAGAAGCATCACAATTGCAGCTCGCCCATTATCAGAAAAAATCAATTGCTACTTCAACTCTAAGGTAAAAGGACACAAACTCGAGCTAGGATATTTGGTTCTCCAGAGGGTGTTTATGGCACGTAAAGATCTCAAGGACAGTGTGTTAGGGCCGAACTTAAAGGGGTCTTTGAGCTAGCTCGGTTAAGTGGAGATATAGTTCAATGAACCTGGAATGCCCTACACCTCAAAAAGTACCATCAATAATTTTATTGTCTTTAATGTTTGTGGAATTATTTTTCATGTAAGGCTTATCTATAAAATCCATTTCATCTTAATAACAATTGGATTATTACGTAATCATTTTTGTCGTTTTATTATCGCAAGCTCATTTTGTAAAAGCAACCTAGAACATTTATAAGCTCTGGTCGCGTGGGGGGAACATAACTGAAGAGAGCTTTTAAAAGAATTCAGCATATTCAGATAAAGCTTGAAACTTAGAGTTTGGAAAAATTGATTATTCAACGACTTTTTAAAGCTCGAATTTTCAAAATAATTCTGAATACGAACTAAGTTGAGAAATTTCTAAAACAAAAACTCCTAGATATAAACAGGTCCAAGGTCTGATTGTTAACAGGTACAATTCCATTAAGCAGACTAAAAACTCCTAGAAATAACCAGGTTCGAGGCATGATGGTTAACAGGTACAATGCCATTAAGTAGACTAAAAACTCCTAGACACGACCAGGTGCGAGGCCAAGTTCCTAATAGGTATAACGCAATTACGCTGGAAAAATCTTCGATATAACTAAGAAATCGACTAAAGTTAATTAGTCAAGCCATCAAAAACTTATTGTGATCCAAAGACAACCCCTGAGATTTCAAGTGTACAAGAATTCTGAATTCACAAACATGAAAGAATAGTAAACTAAGGGTAACACAAATAGATCGCAAATCAAATATGTATTCAAAAACATGAAGATTGTCTCGACGAAAAAAAAAACCTCGATCTGAGCCCGATGGTGATTGTTTTAATCTCTAGGGACTTATTTATGAAATACAAAATAAAGTAAAGGAATTATTGGGCTCCATCGACTTGCTCGAAGGATGTCACTTCCTTGCCATCCCTATCAGCAGCATCGAAAGCCTCGACGGTCTCAGAGGGTTCCTATGAGAATCGAATCTTGAATTTGGAAAGATAAGGTTCCCAAAACCCTGGCTGCATGAAGGAGAAATTCTCATCCTAGTTCAAAGTTCAGCACCGGTAAAGCATTTCCTCCAGAGAGTTCGTCGACTTTGTCATCTCCTCCTTGGCTTTGGTCTCGACCTCAACAAGCCTTTTTTTAAGGCTATCATTCTCGCCCTGCAGCTGGTCCAGACGACAACTCACTTCCATGATCTGATTCTTAGAAATCTGCTCACCCTCGTGGGAAGTAGTCAGGGTAGCCTTTGCAAACCACTCACTCTCCTGGGAGGAAGCCAGGGAGGCTTTGGCAGACCGCTCGCTCTCGTGGGCGGCGATCAGGGTGGCTTGGAGCTCATCACTCCTAGCTCGAACCTGAGCAATATTGCGGATTTGAGCCAAGACTGACTGTAGAGGGAAAGTATAGGTTAAGGTTAGTAAAAAAAAAAAGTACTAAAGAAGGAAGGAAAGTGGCTCATGGTGAGGTTCATTCCCATGGCAGACTCGAGAACGTCTTTGGGAGTACACTCCTCCATGGCCCTCTTATCCCTGGCATTGGTTCTGTACGCATGGCCCATCATATGGCTCGCCATCTTGTATATAGTTCCCCAAAATGATTCAGGGACTCTTTCCATCTCGATTGGCTTCACCGGGATGTAAGCAGAGGGGACCTGAGGGAACGATGCTTCGCCTTGAATCACTTGAGGAACCAAAGGAAGTACATATCGAGGGACAGGAAGAGGATCCTTGAGAACTGTAACTGATGTTACCGGGGCTTGTGGGTTGAGTCTTCTGTTGCTACTCACGGGTGGAGGTGGCACCTTTGTCTTTAACAGGGGACCCAGTGGAAGTTCCAATCTTGGAAACATGTTTCTTTTACACCCTGGGCCTTTTTCCACAAGCCCAGCTCCGACCCCGCCAGCCTTGAAGGCACCCCTTAAGCCCAAGGCATCTAGAAAATCCATCTGTTCACCTGAAAAAGAGCGAACAGAAGATTTAGATACAAGAAATAGTAAGTCAAAATAATGCAAAGATAAGAATAGAGCAAGAACCCTACCGTCCGAGCTAGGGGAGGAATCTACTACGATCAGTGTGGGATTATGAACCAGACTAGGGATAACCTCTAACTCCTAGACTGTTAAATCACTATATGGTTTAAAACACACACCAAAACAATCCCATGAGAAGTTCGATGAGGCCATTGTTTCGGATGGGTTTAAAACCAATAGTGTTGATGAGTGCTTATACTCTGGGACTTTTGATGACTATGTCATTTTAATGTGTCTATATGTTGATGATATGTTAATATTAAGCAATGACATGAAAGGAATTATAGAAACGAAGCAGTTTCTTACTTCTAACTTCAAAATGAAGGACCTTGGAGAGGTTGGTATTAAAGTTAGAAGAAATGTTGACAGATATGCCTTAGGTCAAGCTCATTATGTTGATAAAATGTTTGGCAAGTTTTGTTATCTTAATATCAAAGATGCAAACATACCCTTTGATTAAGGTCAAAAGCTTAAAAAGAATGAAGGGAGATTGGTGTCTCAACTAGAGTATACAAGTGCAATTGAGAGTTTGATGTATGCCGCTCATTGTACTAGAGCGGACATTACATTTTCGGTTAGTAGACTAAGTAGGTTTACTAGCAACCCAAGTTGGAAGGTCGTTGAAAGAATATTTTGATACCTTAATAGGACCAAAGAGTTACGCCTCCAATATTCTAAGTTTCATAATATACTTTAGGGATATTCCGACTCAAGTTGGATATCCGGTGTAGGAGATAATCTCTCCACAACCAGTTGGGTGTTCACCCTTTGTGGGGGTGCAGTTTCTTGGGGATCTAAAAAACAAACATATATATCTCACTCAACCATGGAGTCCGAGTTTGTACCTCTAGCGGCAACCAACAAAGAGTTGGAGTGGCTAAGAGATCTCATGTTGGAGATATCAAAAACCATGGTTGATGTATCGACGATTTCGATACATTGTGAAAAACAAGCCACTTGTATTAGAGCTTACAACAAAATTTATAATGGGAAGTCTCGACATATAAGTCTAAGACATGAGTATGTGAGGGAATTGATTGATAAGAGTATCATATCAATTTCATATGTGAAATCATGTGAGAACTTAGCGGATTCGTTTACCAAACCTCTTGGGAGAGATTTGGTTAGCTCTAAAAATAAAGGAATGGGACTAAAACTCCTTGACAAATAGATCCCCCAATGATGGTAACCCAACTCAAAACTTGTTTACTTTGAGCGTAGAGTTCAATGGGTAAGAACAAGTCATTTGATAATGGAATAGTTTCAAAATTAACAACTTAAAGGTCCCATCAATGGTGAGTTAATGTTGGTTGCTACCAGACATGAGGGTTAAGCCTTAGGCTTTTAATGAAATTAATTTGAAGAACAACAAGCATCTCTAAAGGTAGAAAAAATGTTGTAAGAATTTCACCTATATGAACCTAGGGGTGGTGCCGTCTCTCCAGAGAGTAAGAGTTTTCTCTCTGTATGGTTTATGAATGGATCAAGCACAAGGTTGTAGCGCCTCAAAATTTTACTTAGTTAGATAGAGTAGCTTATGCTGTTGTATTTTAGTTTTCGTGGATATTGTTTCAAGCCGGGAATTATTTGGAATTTGGAAACTCATAGAGAAAGTTATGGATTTTGTAAGTTTAGCCTATAGTTTAGAAATATTAATTTTATCATAAGGTTTGATTAATGTAGTTGGTCCTAGAAATATTATTTATTATAACCTAAAGTTTAGATAGAATAATTAAGAATGTGACATTTGTCACATGTATGTTTATGAAGGATTTTAGATGAATGAAATAATCAAGGACAAGCCTAGGAAGTCTAGAACCTTCCCTCAGATGCTAGGATCTTGTATTACTCAGTCAAAGTGGTTTAAATAGCTTTAAGTGTGCTTAAAATGTGCAAAAACATGGTTTAGTATATCAGTGTAAGCCGATATGTCGCAGCTATAGGGGTTGATATATCGTCTATGTTGATACAGAAAACACGTCGACTTCGCATGAACGAAACCATGGAGCCTCGGGAAAATGGGGCAGGCAATATAATACCTATAGGGGGTGATATATCGGCTCCATCAGCCAATTTTGAAAATTTGTGGAATCCGAAGCTAGAAACCACCCTCAACAGCTTGTACTTTCTCTTGAATGATTTTGACCCAGTTTTGGCCATTTGTTGAGCGGAAAATCCCAATTTTTTTCATTTTAAAGGGAGGTTATTTCACTCCTTGAACACTTGCATCATCTTTCAAACACTTCTTAGAGCCTCCAAGCTGCCAATTTCGTTCTAGAGAGAAACACTAGGGTTTTGGGGTTAAAAGCTTTCAAATCTAAGCTTTTCTAAAAACTTGGGAAGTAAGCTATAGTTTGATTTCGGTATTGAGGTAAAGATCGAAGCTCTAAGCTATCTAAGGTACTCTTAATCCTCAGGTTTAGTCTATTTCTATTCTTCTTTTTCTTTTCTTTTACTTCAAATCCTAACTTGCTATAATGGCTTTTGGTTAGGTGCTTGATTTCTTTGAAACTTAAGGTTTTTAGTAAGTTCTCATCTTGATGGTTTATATCTTCTTTTCTTTAGGAAACTTATGGTTTTACTGTTTGGTTTTAGGAGTTTCCAAACCTGCACTTGTCTCCAATACCCCAGTTTTTGGTAAGGAAAATAAGTTAGATTTTATGTGATATGTGTTTGTATGTATTTTTTTTATTATGTCTTTAGTCGCTTGGGAAAATGGGTTGCTTAGATAGCGAATCCTGAGATCTTTATCATTATCGTAGACTATAGTTGTGTTTGAACCTACCTCTAAATAGTAGCAAGAGTACTATAGCAGTTTCTATCACATACTACGGTGATGAGCTAATGGCCATTAATATTGTAGTCCATTTTTATGTTTTATGTCTTATGTTTATGTTTATGCTTTAGTAGTTTTTCCTTACTAGGCATTAGGCTCATTCCTTTTTATTTAGAGTGTGCAGGTAAATGAATATGGGAGGCGGGACGGATCCATGGCGGCTTTGGCATGTGTATCGGATGAGAACTAAAGGAATGGACCGATGGAATCGATCAAGGATGACATTGACCTTTGAGTCTTTTATTATGTATTTATGATTTCCGCATTTAGTAATAAAGGTTTAATTTTCTTTATGATTTTATGTATTAACAATGGGATCCCGTATTTTTGGGTTTTCTATAACAAAGTTTTATTATTCTATGTATATATCCAAAGATAATAGTTATGTGTTGGTAGTTTTGAAGGTTCGAGGTCTTTAAGTTAGTCGAGTCTTTACAAAGGCCCTTAAAAGTTTTGAGTGCGAACAGTGGGAAATACATAAGTTATCAGATAGATGTGTGTGAGACATTATCAGTTTTTATCACTAGGAATGTTGGGTCAATCTTTTAAGAATACCTTAGTATTTCGATTTAAGCTTGTAGTGTTTTCACTAAGGTAGAGTTCAAACCCAAAAGGTACTTTACTTTATGCACTAATATCGTTTGGCTAGAGAATTGAGGATGTATTTAACCAAGCGGGGGAATGTTGTTATTGGTTAAATACATGGTAAAATGTTTTAGGCACAAAGATGTGTAAAAACAATAACGACTTCACAAAAGTCAACATGTGATAGTTGACTTTCGGTATAGGCATTTATAAATCATCTTTTTTGGTCTAAAATGTTTATTTGGAGTATATAAGAGTATCCAAAAAGTTTGGGAGCATTTGGGGATGTTTTGAGACAAGTTTTGGAGTGTCAAAACAGAGGCATCGGCGATGTGTCGCCTCTGGGAGACTTAATTTTCCTTTCCAATTGATTTTCTACTTTAGCTTTATAGATTTTAAATGCCTCATCCTTACTCTTAAGAAAATACACATAAGTATACATAGAGCAATCATCTATAAGAATTATGAAGTATTTATATCCTCCTCTAGTCAACATGTCATCTAATTCACATAAATCACTATGTATTAAATCTAGCAAGTTTGAACAATTATCAATACTAGGAAAAAGTTTCTTAACCATTTTAGATTTAACATATAATTCACATTAATCATGCTCATTTACATCACAATTAATTAATCCACATTTAACAACTCTTTTAATTGTATTATAACCTATATGAGTAAGTCAATTATGTCATAAAGTAATAGAACTAGAATTAATCACATTACAAGAGTTAGATGTCATATCATTATTGTCATTATCAAGAGTACATGGTTTGATCATTCCATCACATGAGTAACTATTTCCTACAAAAGTTCCTAATTTAGTCAAAATGAGTTTATCGGATTCAAACTCCATTTTCATACCAGATTTACTCAATAGACTTCCACTTATAATGATTCTACTCATATTGGGAAAATCGAAAATATTGTACTTGAAAAACATGAGCTAACATGTCTTGTTCACAATAAGTTGTGCAACATTTAATGAAGTTATCTTTAGTTCTATCATGGTATAAGCTCCCTTATGCTTAGGTCGGTCTAAGCATAGGTTGTCAAGGAATCGAAGAGATCATTTAGCTAGACCTCTAGCTTGCCTAGACATAGCTCGACTTATCGTGGAATCCTTCAGCTTGCGCACTAAGTCTTCAGCTCGTGGCTGACATACTGAAGACACAAATACGAATCCTTGAAGACTTGGGATTTATATCCACATAAAGAATATTGGCATCTTGCCTAATAAATGTATAATACCAGGCAATCAATGTATTAAAGGTGATAGTGGGAAATTACCCAATTTTGTAAGTTACTCAAACATGTCCATTAATTCCCTATAAATAGAGAGGGAATGGACTGGATAACGGACGAAAAACTCTTGTATACCGAAACTCTACAGAAATTTTCATAAACAATTCTCTTGACAAAACATAGTAATAATACAAACTCATGGACTAGGTGAATTTTTACCACTGAACCATGTAAAAGTGTGTGTGTTCTTTATTTACGGTTTAGTGCTAGCCTAATACTCTACTTCGAATTTCTTAATTCTAAGTTGACGAAAAACCGCGTCAACAGAAAACATTTGTTAGGGTCAATTTCTTTTCCTTAGTGAAATACAAATCAATGCAGCATCTTCCATGTATCTTAGATCTCTTTTCATTTCTCATTTGGACTTCAAGTCCCTCCTTGGCACTTTCAAAGGTTTTGAAAAGAGTTTTTACAATAGGTTGCAAGAACGGTGGCAGAAGTATCCTGTCACCATCATTTCACCTTTCCTTTGGTTACATTTACTTCACTCAAGGTTGCAATGATCTCAACATCAATTTCATTGACATGTTCACCTTCTCTTAAGGTTGCATTAGTCTCATCACTAAATGCATAAAGTATGTCAATTTCTTTTAGAGTTATCTTATATTCCTCTTTGAAAGCATTATTTTCTTTCAAGGTTACAATGCATTCCTCATTGAATGCATTAAATTTCATTAAGGTCACAAAGATCTCATCATCAATTAAATTGGCCCAATTAAATTCATTTTGGAATGCAATGATCTCAACATCAACTGCCTTAACCATAATCTTATTATGGTTAATTTTAAAAACAAAAAAAAGTATAAGAATAACTCTTAAATTGTTCATTAACATTCACCATTTTACTCTTAAAATAAACAATAAACTAAAACTCGCAAAAAAAATGGTAGCAAACATATTTCTTTCAAATTCTTGAAATCTACACATTTATAAACAAAGGAATTTGATGGTACCAGTCGCCTTAAGTTGTAATCCCATAGAGTAATCTCATTTTTTGTTGATGAAGACTTTGAATTCATATTCACATTCATGTAGCACATAACCAAATAAAATTTTCTTTGATCTCTCATGGTTGTGTGTTCAACACAAACCAAATCTTGAAGCAATGATTTGAAGGTTGTAGAAGATGACCAAATTTCCCACATTGTTTATTATGCAAAATACAAAAAGAAAGTGATTAGATTTAGAGATTTTGATTGTTTGGGATTTAGGGCATTATACTTCCTAAATAAACAATGATTAATGTGAATAATTCAATATTAAAAACCCAATATGCAAATCAAGAACCTTATTTAAATTATGAATGCGAATCTTGATAATCAAAGAACCATACGCAAAGTATGAATGCAATTCTCGATAATTAAAGATTAAGTTATTAAATAATTATAAAATGAATTTAAAATCATTTAATCATTAATTCTAACTGTTGACGCGCTTCTTCGCCAACAGGTAATTAAGAGAAGAAGAGAAAGGGATTAGTGCCAAATGTAGAACTGAAACAGATTTATGATCTAAGAGGATGAAGGAGGTGACTAAAGACACGTTTTTTAAGTGGTTCGAAGGTTAAAATCCTTCTACTCCACTAGTCAATATTATTGATCTATACTGAGTATTTGATTACAGAGTATTTCTTACAAGAGATTATTTTTTCAACCCTTATCAACTCCCAGGGTCTCCATATTTATAGGAGAAGGCACCTGAAAGTTGGTAAGAAGGTCATCCCATGAACTTCTTACTTGTCGTATCAATTCTGTGACATTCATGATTAATTCCTAAACCTGACACATAAGTGCGGTCAAATCAATAGGTAAGGAGGTAATGGGCCGCACGGCCCAACCCAGTCGTGGGTGTCTGAATACGCACATTCCCGCTGCGTGTCCGAGAAGTCAGGGGGATATCAGACACGTGATGCCTGATATGTGCACGTTTACCTTGCGTGTGTTGACTTCGCAAAGGTTCATAGCCTCCATATGAAGCTCGTACCACGAGCTTCATACTTAGCTCGGTCTTCGACCTTCGGAATCCCTGCCCCGGCCTTGGGCAGTGAAGGCGAGCTCTTGGGGCCTCCTCGAGCTAAGAAGGCACGACATTACAACAGAAGCTCCGGCCCCTGGGGATGATCATGAGGTAATCATGGTTAGGCCGTAGCTCGACTTGCTAATCAGCCCGTGGGAAAATCAGGGTGTACATCTGCCCCCCAAGCTCCTGCTCGTGGTATATCACGTCGTATACAAGACCACAGTAGGGGATTTTAGACTTCCCCATGAACTCTTCGTATTCCACTCTTTACGCAGGCGCCTGATACATGGAACATTGTGGGTGGTGACGGTACGTCTTACGAGAACCGCATTTAATGGCCTAGGCTATGCCCAGCCGTCGTTTCGTATTTCGAGTGGAGGGCCTCGGATCCCTCATCAGGGCCATCCAACGGCCCTCTACACGTGATCTTTTATGCATATAAAAAGGGGTGGCCACCCTGCGCATGGGCCACCCTTTCATTCGAAATTTTTCAAACTTCTCTTCTCCTTCTCTCTTTATCTCAGAAGAACAAACCCTCTACTCTGTTACTGCGATTTTTAGCATTCAAGAAGCTTAGGCGCACGAATTTCTTCAAATCTTTGGAAGCCAATACACCGACGAAGCTTTTACCAGGGCGACACCTCCAACCACCTCCCAGCCGTAAGTTTCCTGACCATGTGCGTTTTGAAAATATATGCCACTGTAGCATAGGTAAAAATTTTACAGTAGCCGCATGCAAGGTTTTACTGGGTTTTGTGGATACGGAGGGTGAAAGCCCTTTTTAGGTTAGGGTATCATTGTTGTAGGAAACCATTTTAGAGTATGGGTTTTAGGATGCTTTCTCTGGGGAAAATTTTCTGGGTAGGAGTTTTGGTAATTTTTGGTGCAAAACCAGGTAGCTTAGGGAACACGCCTCACAGGCGGTTTTGCAATTTTCTGCCTACTGAAACTTTTCCCCCCAAGGAAAATTCTATCCTGATCCTCCTGACACACGAATCCCGAGGAATCGGGGATCTGTTGGGAGCATAGGCGCGTGTTCATCGAACCGCGTGGTCCCTCTCTCCACGGGTTGGGCTTACCTCAGCTCGTGCAAATAATAATTGCTTTTTCCTCATGCTTGGGTCGCCTTTTCTGAAATGTTTTCTTTTGTTCGTTAGGCGACCAGATGGCTCCAAAGAGGAATCTCCCCCGGAAGAACGTCAGCAGCTCGGCCTCCCAGCAGGACAGAGGAAAGGCGGCGATGCCTAACTCCCCGATCCCCCGCTTCGGGCCGGCAGTGGAGAAGGAGGTCGAGGTGGCCCCTGATGCATTCTTTGAGGCGGAGAGGATCGTCTCAAAGATAACTGACCAGGTGAAGATTAACAAAATCTTCATTTCCCACAACATCGCCCTGGGGAAAGCATCCGTAGTGGCCCGACCTGCTTCAGATGGCGAGCGGAGCTGTGCGCCGCTCGAGGAGTCGTTTGTGACCTGGAGCGATGAACACTTTAAGGCAGGGGCCTTCCTTCCCCTGGATCAGTATTTTGTTGATTTCCTCAACTACGTGGGGTTGGCCCCATTTCAGCTCCCCCCCCAACTCCTACCGTCTGCTGGCAGGGTTGAGGTATTTGTTCCAGAAGCACGAGTGGGAGGTCCCCACTCCTGCAGACATTTTATATTTCTTCTGCCTCAAAGCCAGCCCGGACCAGTGGGGGAGAGGCGACGGGTTTTACTATCTAACCCGGTTTCCCAATACAGCGGTGGTCATCGAGCTGCCCAGCCACCCTAATGACTTTAAGGACCAGTTCTTCATGTCAACTGGGTTCCGGAATTGCGAGCATCACTATTTCAATCGTCCTCGTAAGTTTTCTCCGACCTTAGCTCGTACTTTAAGTGTCATTTTAGCTCCTCCTGTACCTCGTTCTGACTCAGACTAATCTTGCAGCCATCTTTGCGAGGACAGAGAAATCTGTGACCCTCGGGGCCCAATACGAGACACTGGCGAGCTTGCCCCCCAGTGAGAAGGACTACCGGGTGCTCGTGACGGACGAGACGATGGTGTTTTGTAAGCTGATTTTCCCAAATCAGACTTTGAATCTAAGGAGACCTCGGGGGCTTCCCCCAGTTTGCTCCTCTATGCCCATCATCGTGGAGGAGGTCGCGATGGACGAGGACGAGACTCCACTTGTGAGGAGCAGGAAGCGGGCGCTGGAGGTCGCCCAGATAACGGACGAAGAGAGGATCCAGTCCGGAGCAGCCGCGGGTCCCTCGGGCCAAGGTAACCTTTACATATTTAGGAACTTAGATAGGGCCATTGCTGAGCCCCGGCTAGCTAGATTCAACCCCCGACAGCTCGTTCATCGTCACCGAAGTGATCCGGACATGGAGACAACCCTGCTCCACTGCGTCGATCGGCTCGTGTTGGACTACCAAGATAGCCGACCTAGGGGTACCGTAGTAGTAGATAACACCCTAGCCTTTAGGTCAATCCTATTCGAGGAGTATGGGACCAACCTCTGTTCATGGCCATCCCTCCGGAGGGGTATCTTAGCTCCGGGGCTTAGGCAGTACGTAGGAGAATCTAGCCCTGAGTCAGACCCGGACCCAGAACTTGCGCCAGTTCAGGAAGTAATTGTCTTAGGTTCTTCTTCCAGCTCGGGGGGTAGGGCTCCCTTAGTATTTGCATACTTTTTAACTTTAACCCTTTGTCTTTGTCTCTGTATGGTTGCTAACCTGTACTAACCATGTTTCTGTTTTGACAGAAGAGATGTCTCAGCCCGAGGAGAGCTTGCGAGGCACAGTCTTCGGGGGGAACCCCTCAGCCGGGCCAAGACTGAAAAGGCTCCGGGGGTCCAAGAGCGTCGCTGGGGTCTCCACCAAGTCTCCGGCAAAGGAGAAGGAGAAAAATCTGGCAGACCAGGTCGCGGGAGAGATTCTCCCTGCTGCAGGAGCAGGCCAAATGCCTCCACCACCTCCGCGAGCTCCAGCCGCCACCCAGGACGCGGGATCGGAGCTCAGGCTCCGGCCGTGGTGGCCTCCGATGTACGCATCCCAGTCAATCCCCAGGATCTGGAGAAGATCCCAGAGGCCTTCCGGGGAACGGTGTATGAGTCGGCGAACTACGCCGTCAGCCATATATACAAATTCACCGAGAAGGAGCTCCGGGCCATTGAGACAATGAGCCCGGTTGGCATAATGGAGTCTTCAATGGGCATGACCCTAATGATAACTGCCCTGTTCTCTTAAAGCTTCTACCATTACACTTTGCCCTATTTTTCCTCTAAGGCAATTTATTTTTCATTTCTCGCAGGGCATTGTCGCTCTTCACCGGAGCATCGTCAGGGCCAAAACTCAGCTCGAGGATATGAGGATCGAGCACCAGGCCTATCTTCAGGAGGCTAAAGCGACTAAAGATGCCTTGGCGACCTCGAAGGCCGAGTTGGAGAAGACACGCTCAAAGGTCCAAGAGCTCGAGACCTCCCTTGCCACCTCGCAGACAGACCTCGAGGCTGCAAAGACTGAGATCCAGGCCGTCCAGGACGTCCTAGAGGCCGAACGAACCACATCGGAGCAGTCCATGGAAGATCTGTTCTACCACTGCTGGGCCTACAATCCGGAGGTTGACTTTTCCTTCATGTCACCGAGTCTTTGGGCACGCTTGCTGGTGAAGTACCAAGCTCGCCTTGAGAAAGAGGCGCCGCCTTAAGAGACTGGGGAAGGCTCTGGCGCGGGGGAGCAGGGTGAGACAGCGACCTCCCAGGGGCCATCTGGTGGAGCTTAGGGCATTTTTTCTCTTTTGCCCTTGAATATTTTTAAGTGTTTTTTTTATGTAACCTTTGCATGAGATGTTTCCACCTCGAGACAATTTGCTTTGGCGTTTTTAATTTATGCTTTTTCTTGCCTTTTCGCACTTTGGTTACAATTTTTTGAAAAACTTAGTTCGCGTTAACTTTTATCCACATCTCAAGCTCTTTAGGAAGAACATCGATCAGTAGATCTAAATTAACTTCTAAGTTCTTTGACCCGGTTAAAACCAGGAACTTAATTTGAAAACTTAGTTCGTGTTAATTTTTATCTGTATCTCGCGCTCTTTAAGAAGAACAACGATCAATAGATTTAAATCAACTTCTAAGTTTTATGACCCGGTTAAAACTAGGAACTTAATTTGAAAAATTAGTTCGTGTTAATTTTTATCTGTATCTCGGGCTCTTTAAGAAGAACAACGATCAATATATTTAAATCAACTTCTAAGTTTTATGACCCGGTTAAAACCAGGAACTTAATTTGAAAACTTAGTTCGTGTTAATTTTTATATGTATCTCGCGCTCTTTAAGAAGAACAACGATCAATAGATTTAAATCAACTTCTAAGTTTTATGACCCCGTTAAAACCAGGAACTTAATTTGAAAACTTAGTTCGTGTTAATTTTTATCCGTATCTCGCGCTCTTTAAGAAGAACAACGATCAATAGATTTAAATCAACTTCTAAGTTTTATGACCCGGTTAAAACCAGGATAGGACTTAGTTAGCGTTAACTCTTATCAATATCTCGCGTTTTTAAGAAAACAACGGTCAATCAATAAGAATCAATATCTAAGTCGTTAAGGAGACCTGGTTATATCCAGGTACCATATGCCCCCCAAGTAACTGGGAAAGGGTCTTTCGCGGTTACTTTAAGATTACACTTGCAAATATGCGTAAAAAGCTGATTTTCATTAATACATAAAAAGTGGCCTTCCAGGCCTTACAAGTGGATCATTGATAATATCTCTTTAAGTGGATAGCGTTCCAAGTCCGCGGAACCGCCCCTCCATCAAGTCGAGCTAACTTATAAGTTCCCTCCTTGATGACTTCGATGACCTGGTATGGTCCTTCCCAGTTCAGTCCCAAAACTCCATCTTTGGGATCTTTTTCGGCGAGGAAAACTCTCCTCAGGACCAAGTCACCCACGCTAAAGGCGCGTTTTTTGACCTTGGTGTTGAAGTAGCGGGTGATTTTCTGCTGATAATGGGCGAGCTGGAGTTGCGAATCCTCTCGCCTTTCCTCAACCAGATCGAAGGAATGTCATAGGAGCTCATGGTTTCGATCTTGGTCGTAAGACTGGACTCTATGCGAAAGAACCTTTATCTCCACGGGGAGGACTGCCTCACTCCCAAAGGTTAAGGAAAAGGGAGTATGACCCGTAGGAGTCCAATGCGAGGTCCGGTATGCCCATAGGACCTGGGGAAGCTGTTCTGGCCAGACCCCCTTCGCTTCATCTAATCTTTTCTTGAGGCTTGCCTTTAGGGTCTTGTTGACAGCTTCGACCTGGCCATTAGCCTGAGGATAGGCCACGGAGGAGAAACTTTTTACAATCCCATGTCTTTCATAGAACTCAGTGAATAGGTCGCTGTCGAACTGAGTGCCGTTATCGGAGACGATCTTCTTGGGCAGGCCGAAGAGACAGATGATGCTTTTAACCACGAAGTCAAGCACCTTTTTGGACATTATCGTTGCCAACAGCTCTATCTCAGCCCACTTAGTAAAGTGGTCGATGTCTACCACGGCGTAACGGACCCCGCCTTTTCCAGTGGGGAGGGCGCCAACCAAGTCTATCCCCCAAACGGAAAACGGCCATGGGGACGAGATCATCTTCAGCTTGACCAGAGGAGCTCAAGCAACTGTAGTGAATTGCTGGCACTTGTCGCACTTCTTCACGTACGAGATTGAGTCTTTGGACAGAGTTGGCAAGAAATACCCTTGCCTGAGAACCTTTAACGCCAAGCTCTGCCCCCCGGTGTGGTCTCCGCAGAATCCTTCATGAACTTCCTGCAGGATGGCCTTCGCTTCACTTGGAAGAACGCACCAGAGGAGAGGTAGGGAATGCCCACGTCGGTACAACACCCCATCGACTATCGTATATCTTGGAGCTTGATACAGGATTCACCGTGCATTGTTACGTCCTTCAGGCAGCTTGCCCTCGACGAGATATTCAAGAATGGGGGTCATCCAGGTCGGCCTAGCGTCGACCATCTCGACCTTAGCCTGGTCTCCTTCTATACTTGGTTTTTCCAAGAATTCTATTGGCACCAACCCCAAGGTCTCCGTTTCTCTTGAGGTGGCGAGCTTGGCAAGAGGATCTGCATTAGCGTTCTGTTCCCGAGGTATCTGTTCGATCGATCCTCGCTCAAACGTGGATAGCTCGGCTTTTACCTTTGCCAGATATGCGGCCATCTTGGGTCCCCGCGCCTGATACTCACCCAGAACCTATTTTACCACGAGCTGGGAGTCACTGAAGCACTGGACAGAGCTCGCCTTTAACTCCCTGGCTATCCTCAGCCCGGCCAACAAAGCTTCGTACTCTGCCTCGTTGTTGGAGGCCTTAAACCCGAACCTTGGCGCCGAGTGGAATCTATGTCCCTTGGGGGATATCAGAATGATTCCGGCTCCGGAGCCGTTCTCGTTGGAAAAGCCATCCACAAAGATCCTCCACAACGATTGGGGCGAGGTGACCTGGGGTGAGCCCTCTGCTGGATCCTCCTGGAATCCCGTGCATTCTGCCATAAAATCGGCGAGGGCTTGACTTTTTATAGTAGTTCGCGGAGTGTAGAAAATCTCGAACTGACTGAGTTCGACCGCCCATTTTAACAAATGTCCCGATGCTTCAGGTTTTTGCAAAACTTGCCTTAGAGGCTGATCGGTCATGACGTGTACTGAGTGAGATTGGGAGTACGGCCAGAGCTTTCGCGAGGCCGTGACTAGGCAGAACGCCAATTTTTCCATCAGTGGGTATCGTGATTCTGCCCCGAGAAGTCTCTTGCTGATGTAATAGACTGGCTTCTGAACTTGGTCCTCTTCTCGTACTAGTACGGCACTAGCTGCATCCTCAGTGACAGCCAGGTATAGAAAAAGAGGCTCTCCTGCCTTGGGCTTGGATAGCACGGGCGGTTCAGCCAGATGTGCCTTCAAGTCGAGGAATGCGCTTTCGCATTCTACTGTCCATTGTCCATTCAAACTTCTTGTTTCCTCGGAGCAGGTTGTAGAAGGGCAAACACTTATCGGTTGACTTGGAAATAAACCGGTTGAGCGCTGCCACTCTTCCTGTTAAGCCTTGGAAATCTTTCCGCGACCTGGGTGAAGGAAGCTCGAGCAGTGACCGGATCTTACCAGGGTTTGCCTCGATTCCTCGAGTATTGACTATGAACCCCAGGAATTTCCCTGACGCGACCCCAAAAATGCATTTATGGGGATTGAGCCTCATGCCGTATTCTCGTAGTATTTTAAAACATTCTTCCAGGTCGGAAACATGGTTATCGGCAGTCTTTGACTTGACCAGCATGTCATCAACGTACACTTCCATGTTTTTACTGATCTGGTCCGCGAACATTCTATTTACTAGCCTTTGGTAGGTAGCTCCGGCGTTCTTCAGTCCGAACGGCATGACCTTATAGCAATAGACATTAGTCGGGGTCATGAAGCTGGTGTGTTCCTGGTCCGCCGGATTCATCGCGATCTGATTGTAGCCTGAGTACGCGTCCATAAAGGACATGAGCTCGTGCCCCGCCATGGCATCCACCAGCTGGTCAATCCTTGGCAATGGAAAACAATCCTTGGGGCAGGCTTTATTCAGGTCAGAGAAGTCGATGTAGGTTCGCCATCTTCCATTGGGCTTTGGAACTAGCACGGGGTTGGCGATCCAAATTGGAAACTTGGCTTCGCGGATAAAGCCACATTTTTTTAGCCGGGCTACTTCTTCTTCTAGGGCTTCAGCCCGGGTTGTTCCTAAACGTCTTTGCTTCTGAGACTTGGCGGGAATGCTTTTGTCTAGATGAAGCGTGTGCATGATGACACTCGGGCTAATCCCCACCATGTCCTCGTGGGACCAGGCAAATACGTCTAAGTTAGCCCGCAGAAACGTAGTCAGCTCCGCCTTCCTCTTGCCGCAAAGATTTTTTCCGAGCTTGACCATCCGTGATGGATTTTGTGGATCAAGGTTCACCTCCTCGAGCTCCTCAATAGCCTGGAGCTCGGATCTATCTTCGCCTACTCGGGGGTCAATATCCTCATTCAAAGCGGCATTTCCCTCTTTGGAGCTTTGAGGTTTTTCAATCTCAGGGTTCGCTGAGGGTTCCTGAGATTCCTCTTCACTCAGAATGGCCATGGCCAGCTGCCCGGGTTTAGATTTTCCCTTCATGGAAATGTTGTAGCATTCCCTGGCAGTGAGCTGATCGCCATGGATAGTGCAAGTTCCCGTTGAAGTAGGGAACTTCATGGCGAGGTGTCGAATGGAAGTGATAGCCTCGAAAGCTATGAGCGTAGGTCGGCCCAAAATGGCGTTGTAAGCAGTGGGGCAGTCTATGACCACGAACTCGAGTAGTTTGGAGACTGTCCGAGATTCTTCCCCTAGGGTGATCACCAGCTCGATCATCCCTATCGCCGCTGATCCTTCTCCCGAAAAACCATACAGCATCATGGAGGTTGCCTTTAGCTCGGCGACGGTCAAACCCATCTTCTCTAAGGTGGATCAAAATAGGAGGTTCACCGAGCTCTCGTTGTCTATCAGTACCCTCCTCACTCTCCGGTTGGCGAGCTGGAGTGCTACAACCAAGGGATCATTGTGAGGGAACTGGACACGGCCTGCATCTTCCTCCGTAAAAATGATTGGTTGCCTCTCCAATCGCTGCTGCTTCGACTGGCGCTGCTCCGGGACGAACTCCACTCCGTTGTGAGCCTTTAGTTCATTCACGTATCTCTTCTGGGTGCCTCTGCTCATGCCAGCCATGTGCGGTCCTCCAGAGATGGTGGATGTCTCTCCTCCGACCACGGAGGGAGGGACATCCTGATCTACCCGAGACCCGATCTGACTGGCTGAGGCTTCTTGAGCAGGTCGACTCGCTGGGACCCTGTTCCGCGAGTATTGAGCCAAGGGACCGACTCGGATGAGAGTCTCGATCTCATCTTTCAAATGCCTACAATCGTCGGTATTGTGGCCGATGTCGTTATGAAAACGGCAAAATTTGGAAGTGTCTCTCTTTCCCTTGTGGTGCTTCAATGGCTTCGGCCTCTTCCAAGGGACCCGAGTAGAGTTGGCCAAGAAGATACTCTCTCTGGACTGGGTGAGCTCGGTATACGTCGTGAAAACGGGCTTAAACTTATCTACGGACTTGTTCTTCTTTTGGCCGTGCTGACCGTTTTCGCCATTGCCCTTTCTTTTTCCTCCACAGGGCTAGTTGCTCTGTGCGACGTTTGGGGTCGCTGCCACGACCTCCATCCCTACTCCCGCGGGCTGATCAGGAACTTGGCTAGTTCCCGCAGCTGAGGCTTCGGCTTCTTCCAAGTTTATCCATTCTTGGGCCCTGTTAAGGAATTCGTTGACCGAGCTGACTCCCTTCCTCTGTATATCCTTCCATAGGTCTCCTCCGACAAGGATTCCGGTTCTCATGGCCATGAGCTTGATCATCTGCGTCTCTAGCCCGAGCAGCAACGTTCGCGAATCTGCTCAGGTAGGCCTTCAGAGTCTCACCAGGCTGCTGTCTCACGTTAGCCAGGGAGTCGGCCTGAACACGGGCGGCCTGGGAGGCTCGGAATGCCCTTTTGAAGTCGGTTAAGAAGGTCTTCCAGGAACTGATTGATTGTCTTTTACTTTGCTTGAACCACTGCCTGGCAGGTCCATTCAGTGTGGAGGGGAAGATCAAGCATCTCAGCTCCGAGCCAATGTTATGGGCCATCATTAGGGTGTTGAACATCCCTAAATGGTCCGACGGGTCTCCGTCCCCATTGAACTTTGACAAGTGAGGCATACGGAAACCAGATGGGTATGCCGTTGATGCTATATTGGGGGCGAAGAGTTCCATCTCGTCTCCCGAATCATACTCGTCTTTTTCTTTTTCTGATAGGAGCTTCCTCATCAGCTTCTCCATCTGAGTCAGGTGCTCGAGGGTTTGGTCCTCATGTCCTTGGTTATTCCGGGGCTGTTCAACAGCTCCGGATCCATTGTTCACATTTGGTGGGTTATTGTCCCTCCTATCTTGAGATAGGTTATTTGGGACATTCCCCCCGTTGCGTACTTCGGACAGGGCCCCCCCTGAGCGAGCCTGGCCATCTCCTTCTGCTCTGTCCCCTCTATGAGAGTTGAGGCGATCTCGCAGGTCACCTCCCTGGGTGGTCTGGTGACTTTGTGCCGAACTTAAACGCTGACGAAGGTCTCCCCCGGAGAGATCACTCCAGCGCCTGCCGGTCCAGTGGCTCTTGCTGGATAGGCTTGGAGTCCGCCTTTGGTGATGACGACCTGAGCCTTCCCCTGGCGCCCTGCTGCGCTGGGAAGGTCCAGCTGATGGCGGGTTTCTCCTACTACTCCCATAGGCTGGGATGTTCCGGACGGGCCGAGGAGGAGACGGATATCTGATCGGAGATGGAGGATGCCTGACTGGGGAGGCGATCCTAGTTCCATCTGGACGGATCAAGTTTGGTGGGGGCCTTTCGGCCCTGCCAACCTGCTGGTCCCGCACCGAGCGATTTGGACGAGGCGCAGGACAGTCGTCGGGGACGGGCTGACGTCGCGAGCCCTCCCCGGATCTCCTTCGGGAATTTCCTCGAGCTCCCCTAGGCGTTCTCGAGGATGGTTGGGAGCTAGGAGTCGACGTCCTGACCGAACGGTTGTATTGCTGTTGTCTGGTCCTAGGCATTTCCTCGAAGTTTGGCTCTCGATGGTGTGATGAAGGGGTGGAGTTGGCTGCCAGAAGTCTATCCGAACGGCTATGCCTGGACCGGTTACCCTGGCGAGACTTAGGAGCCTCGCCTTGCCTCTCTCCGACGTTAACGCCGGTTTTGAGAGGGGGTAGTCGGGCCAGGATATCCTGGATTTGCTGGCTAGCTGTTGCTAACTGGCTCCTCAGTTGAGCGTTCTCCATCTCCACCGCAGTATAATAACATGGGTTCGGATTAGGTGGCCGAGGCGCCGAACTACCGGTATCATCTTGGCCCACCGGCTGTTTTCCTGGCCACTGTTGGACTTCAGGAACTTGTTCATCAGGGATGGTAGTATGATGAGCCTCCTGCCCATCATGCTGTTCTGTCTCGTTACCATGCCTGGACTGAGTAGTCACCATAGTTGGATGTTTGCAGCAGCACTAATCGAACTTGCTCTCAATGAAAGCACCAAACTGTTGACGCGGTTCTTCGCCAACAAGTAATTAAGAGAAGAAGAGAAAGGGATTAGTGCCAAATGTAGAACCGAAACAGATATATGATCTAAGAGGATGAAGGAGGTGACTCAAGACACATTTTTTAAGTGGTTCGAAGGTTAAAATCCTTCTACTCCTCTAGTCAATATTATTGATCTATACTGAGTATTTGATTACAGAGTATTTCTTACAAGAGATTATTTTTTCAACCCTTATCAACTCCCAGGGTCTCCATATTTATAGGAGAAGGCACCTGGAAGTTGGTAAGAAGGTCATCCCGTGACCTTCTTACTTGTCGTATCAATTCTATGACATTCATGATTAATTCCTAAACCTGACACATAAGTGCGGTCAAATCAATAGGTAAGGAGGTAATGGGCCGCACGGCCCAACCCAGTCGTGGGTGTCTAAATACGCACGTTCCCGCTGCGTGTCCGAGAAGTCAGGAGGATATCAGACACGTGATGCCTGATATGTGCACGTTTACCTTGCGTGTGTTGACTTCGCAAAGGGTCATAGCCTCCATATGAAGCTCGTACCACGAGCTTCATACTTAGCTTGGTCTTCGACCTTCGGAACCCCTGCCCCGGCCTTGGGCAGTGAAGGCGAGCTCTTGGGGCTTCCTCGAGCTAAGAAGGCACGACATTACGACAGAAGCTCCGGCCCCTGGGGATGATCATGAGGTAATCATGGTTAGGCCGCAGCTCGACTTGCTAATCAGCCCGTGGGAAAATCAGGGCGTACACTAACAATATAAACACAATTAAAGAAGTCAAGCACAATAGAATAACACAATTAGAAAGTTAAGTTGTAGAGAGATACATCCTTTGAGTTGAGCAATTGAACCTTGAAATTTGGAGAATATCTAAAGGCTTATACATGAAAAGTATCACTGTCCAAAATCTCTATTCCAAGCATTCCTTTAGTTGCTTGAAGCTTCACCAATGTGGAATGAGAAGTGGGATTTAATAAACCTTGAAACTCATACAAGTCAAGCAATGCTTTATGAATTTCTTGGAGAAAATGAATGTTCTTTGAGAGCTATAAAGAGAGAGAGGCTAGCGAGAGAGTTTAAAAGTGTGAGCAATACTTTAAATTCTAATAACCCTTATGTATAGTGTAGGCACCATCATTAAATCTAACCAATAGGATTAGAGCTTTTGAACACATCATTTTAGAGCTAAAATACGTAATCATACGAACACCTCAGGCGATGCGTTGCCCCCTTGCATCGCCTGCATTGTATTGTCTCGTACTTTACTTTAGGAAATGCAGCGCCCATAAGGTGGTGATGTTGTTATGATTGGTTAAATACAAAGAATAAGTGTTGTTATACAAGCTAGGTATAAAACAGTTAGTAATTTCACATAGTTAAGATGTAAAATTTAAGTTTCAATTGTAGTCACTTAAAAATTGTGTTTGTGGGTCCAAAGTGATATAATGAGGTATCAAAGGATGCCCAACAATTTGGGAACATTTGGAGGGGTTTAAGGACATCTTTTAGAGTTTTTACTTTCCTAGGTGGTGTTGTATCGCCACCAAGGAGGCGACACGTCACCTAATTCCTTAGGGTTTCAAGAAATCTAGCAGACGACGCATTGCCTAACGCATCCCAGACACCTGTTTTAGCTCCAAATGATGTGTTTTTTATGTTCTAATCCTATTGGTTAGAACTAATAACTTTTCCTACTCTATAAAAGGGTTCTCATATAGTTTTAATAGACTTGATCACTCTATCAAATCTCTCTCTAACCTCTCTCTCTATAGCTTTCAAGGTCTCAAGTTTTCTCCAAAAAACTCAAAGAAAGTGCTTGACTTTGTGAGTTTAAAGGCTTATTCAATCCCAACTCCCATTTTCTCTAAGAAAAACCTCAAGCATCCATGGAGGGCTAGGAAATAGAGAATTAGGACAGTGATACATCTCGTGTATAAGTCTTGGTTGTGCTTTTGCAAAGGAAGAAGAAGTCAAGGTGGTGTTCTAAGCAAGGGTTTGATGCTCCAAGAATACTCAAGAAGTTTGGTCTACAAATTGGGGTTTGCATCATCTAACTCATTCTTATATTAGTCTCTGTTAATGATATTTTAGTGTATATTCATAATATATGGTGGTGTAATCTCACTCTCCGCCAACATTCTGATTCTCTATTATCTAAGGTACATCATCATGGAAGAATCTTCTTCATTTTTAGCCTTGAAATTCATGACTCAAGATTTTGTTTGATTGGATCGATTTGTTGGGACTAACTTTGTTTGTTGGCAAGATAATATTAGGTTCTTACTAACTACTCTTAAGGTTTTCTATGTCTTGGATAAGGATCTAAAAGCCTTAGAACCCGCTAAAGAAGAGACACTCAAGAAGTCATCAAAAAAATAAAGAAACGCGAAGAAGACAAATTGATTTGAAGGGGTCACATTCTCAATGCACTATCACACCAGTTATATGATCTCTACACCAACACCAAGACCTCCAAAGATATTTGGGAAGCTTTAGAGAAAAATTACTAAGCAGAAGAAGAAGGTACAAAGAAATTCCTTATTACTCAATACATGTAATTTAAATTTTATGTGATGGGTTTTATGTCCTTAATAAAACCATATTTCTTATGTAACACATGTTTATTATCAATGAAAGAAGTAGGAATCATTTTGTTTATTAAATGCATTGTTTGCTTGTTTTATTACATGTTTATTCAATTAATACAAACATTCATAAAACCCTGAACATATGAATAGATACAATTATAATGACTAGGTCACAGTGGATTACAGTTGTAATTATATGTTCAAAAGAATGAGTATTTGGTTACATCGGAATAGGACCGATATTAATTATTGATAGATAAATAAGTATCGTTGTTATCAAATCTAATCAATGTCACAACGTTGACCATAGGTCAAATCGATCTTAATTCTGAGTGATAATATTCTTCTAATGATATTATTTAAATCTTTTGACTTGTTCATTACCATCTTACCCTACAGTCTAGCCCATACATACATCTTAGAAATTTAGTAGTGTAATTGAGTGGAAGTATTATTCATAGATATGAAATCTATAACTTCAGTATGAGAAGTGACAAAGATTTCCTTAATTACTTTGTTCAAAAGGTTAAATGATTGAGATCTTATTTCTATAAGATCATTTATAAGGAACTTAGTGGAAAGGATAAAATACGGATGAGGGGTAAAACATTAATTTTCACCCAGCTTGTAAGTAAGTCATCGATAGATGATTGACTAACTGTAATGGTTAAAGAAGTGGATAACGTATTTGTGGTTTGAAAAATACGTTCTATAAATTCAAGAGTTCAATTTTGATTCTATAGTGGAGTCACAAGGAATTGATAAGGTAGTGAAATTATTCATAAATAAATCCATGGTAACTTATTGGAGTTTGATTTCATGGATCCATGGTCCCCGCATCACCTTTGAGTAAATAATCTAGAATGTTTCAATTAATTGATTTCATTATCAATTAGGATTTTAAAATTTTAATAGGTCAATTTTGGAAAATTTTACAGAGATATGAGATTTAGAGAATAAAAGAGTATATTGGGCATATTTATTAATAATGACAAATTGGTGTTAATATTAATAAATGATATTTAATTAAGTTTCAAATTATAAATTGTTAAGTTCAATAAGGATTTAATTTTTAATTAATTAATTATAAAATGTATAAATAAAAAGGTCTTGAATTTGAGTCTATTGGGCCTTGAATTTAAGACACATATCATGAGCCCAACGCATATGGTGTGGGCCAGCCTGATAGATCTTTATTTATGTTTTATTTTTGTAATTAATTAAAATATGAAAATAAGCTAATGGATGTGTCTATAAATAGAGAGTGTTATAGCTAGGGTTTTATAAAGTCACATAACAACAAGAGTCAGCCTTGGAAAACTCTATAATCACACTCGTTTAGCCACTCTCTTCTTCTTCTCTTCTAGATCTCTATCTCATGTATTGAGAACCAGCCCACACTAGTTCTAGGTTGATCAAATGCTAAGTAAGGAAGACGATGTTATTGATCTAGTTCAATCTCTTTGATAATACTCTGGTACACAAAGGAATCAAGGGTTAGAGAGATTGAAGGAATGAGTTGTTCCAATTTCATTGCGTATTTGTAAGTTTCTATACTTTACTCTATTTTATATCAATTTCATAGGAGCATGTTCTAGGAATTTTCATGTTTGTTTGATAATATGTAAATTACATGAAAATAAACAAAGATCATGTAATATGCATATCCTACATTATGACATGAAACCCCTTCTTCCCCAAATACAAGAGCTCCAAATTATTGTGAATACAATATTAACCCTCAATATTGTATTGCTGAAACAATTCCTTGTTGGTGCCATGATAGCCAAGTTGCATCCATCTTGAAGGGGCTGTACGAAGAAAATCCTCCATAAGAATGAGGAGATTTCATTGGAGGAAATCCTCAAACACTTTAGGATTGGGGAGGAATCCCATTCTAGATATAAGAACGATGTCTAATGGACAGATTTCAAAGGCCAATGTGGTGGCTAATTCTTCTAACAAGGGCAAAGGAATTGGCAAGAATAAGGGCAAGGGTTAAAAGCTCTTAGGGCCTAAGAAGAATGAGGGACCATTCAAAAGTTCCAAGGGATCATGCTTTGTATGTGGCAAGAATGACCACTTTACTAGAGAATGTAGGTTAAGGAGGTATCATAACAATGAAGCAAGAGTCAATTTAATCGAAGAAGAGCTAGTGGCAACACTAAGTGAAATCAATGCAATACATGGAAGGGTAAATGGGTGGTGGTATGATACTTGTGCAACCATCCATCTAACCTATGATTGATCTTTATTCAAAACCTTTAAAGCTTCAAAGGAAGAGCATGAGATTCAAACGGGCAATGAGAAAAGGTCTAAGGTTGAAGGAAAGGGAACTATACATTTATTCTTGACATCCAACAAGAAGGTTCTACTCACTAATTTTTTGTATGTACCAGAAATGAGTGAAAACCTTGTGAATGGAAATTTGCTTGGCAAACCGGGAATCAAGGTTGTGATAGATTCTGACAAGCTTAAATTGTCAAAGGGGGATGTATTTATGGGAAAGGGATATGTTTGTGATGACATGTTCAAACTTTATACCTCAATTGATAATTTGAACAATAAAGCTTCTAGTTCTTCTTGTTCTATGCTTCACTAAAATTCTATTATTTTGTGGCATGTTAGACTTGCACATATAGGATTTAGCACAATTAAAATGGCAACTAAATGTGGATTGATTGATTGTGATAATGTTGAGCATGATAAATGTGAACTATGTATTAAATCTAAAATGCTAAAGAAATATTTTCCTAGTGTTGAAAGAAATTCTAAACTGTTAGATTTGATACATAGAGATTTATGTGAACTAAATAGAATGTTGACTAGAGGAGGAAGTAGTTATTTTATTATTTTCATAGATGATTTCTCTAGGTTCACATGTGTATATTTTCTTAGGAATAAAGATGAAGCATTTAATGTGTTTAAAGCATATAAAGCGAAAGTTGAAAATCAATTAGAAAGGAAAATCAAAGTTCTTAGAAGTGACAGGGCCAGTGAATATTTTTCAAATGATTTTAACTTGTTTTGTGAAGATCATGGAATTATACATGAATTTACTGCCCTTTATTCTCCATAACAAAATGGTAAGGCATAAAGGAATAATAGAACATTTCTTGAGATGATTAATGATTTGCTATTACATTCAAAATTGAGTTTCAGTTTGTGGGGTGAAGCCTTTCTATCCGCTTGTCATATTTTGAATCGTATTCCCATGAAGAAAAATAATATATCTCCATATGAGTTATGGAAAGGAAAGAAACCAAACATTGGTTATCTTAAAGTGTGGGGGTGTCTTACTTATTGCAAGAACACAGATCCTAAAAGAACCAAGCTGGTTCCAAGGGCTATAAGATGTGCATTTGTGGGTTATGCCAAAAATAGTAAAGCTTATAGATTATTAGAATTGGAGTCTAATGTGATAATTAAATCAAGAGAGGTTGAGTTCTTTGAGAACATTTCATGCGATGACACCAAATTAATATATACAACTAAAATTAGAGAGCCTTAAGAGGAAACTCCTAAAATGGTTGGTGAGCAACCTCTAATGCCTAGAAGTAGCCAAAGGCTCAAAGATTTGGGATCAAGTAGTAAGTGTTCTCAAATAGAGACACTATACCTTATAGAAGGTAATAATGAGGAAATCACTTGACAATATCCAATAGCACTTCAATTAGAGGATGATCCCAAATCTTTCAAAGAAGCTATGTCCTCAAGGGACTCCACTTTTTTGAAGAAGGAAATAAATGATGAAATTGATTCAATTATGTCTAACCACACTTGAGAATTGGTTGACCTTCCAAAGGGGTCTAAACCAATTGGGTGCGAATGAGTATTTATAAGGAAATACCATACTGATGGCACCATACTAACATTTAAGGCTAGATTAGTAGCCAAAGGATTCAATCAAAATGAGGGAATATATTACTTTGACACATATGCACTGGTAGCAAGAACTACTTCTATTAGATTGTTATTTGCCTTAAAATCTATATATAACCTTTTATGTTCACCAAATGGATGTCAAAACGACATTCCTAAATGGGGATCTCAATGAGGATGTCTATATGGAACAACCAGAGTGTTTTATTCTTCAAGGAAATGAGCATAAAGTGTGTAGACTTGTAAAATTATTATATGGTTTGGAACAAGCTCAAAAACAATGTCATGAGAATTTTGATACAGTCATTGTGTTCAAATGGATTTAGACACGACAATGCGAACAAGTGTTTATACTCTAAGACTTGTGAAGACTATGTCATATTAGTGTGTCTTTATGTAGACGATATTTTTATTTTGAGTAATGACATGAGAGGTATAATAGAAACAAATACGTTATCATATTCCAACTTCAAGATGAAGGACCTTGGAGAGGTCGATACCATTCTAGGTATCAAAGTTAGAAGGAATAGTGGGAGTTTTATATCGAGTCAAACCCATTATGTCGAAAAAGTGATTGACAAATTTAGTCATCTCAAAATCAAAGAGGCAAATACACAATTCAATTCAAACATGAAGTTTGAAAATAATGAAGGAAGAGTAGTGGCTCAATTGGAATATGCAAGTGCAATAGGAAGCCTAATGCACATCGCTCATTGCGCAAGAACAGACATTGCATATGGGGTTAGTAAACTTAGTAGGTTTACTAGCAACTCAATTATCAAGCATTGGAAGGCTATTAAGAGAATTCTATGATACCTTAAGAGTACCAAAGAATATAGCCTTCACTATTCAAATTTTCTATGGATATTCCGACGCTAGTTGCATATCGGGAGTGGGAGATAATCTCTCCACCACCAATTGAGTGTTTGCTCTTGGAGGAGGTGCTATCTCATGGGGCTCCAAAAAGCAAACGTGTATATCACACTCAACCATGGAAGCGGAGTTTATAGCTTTAGCAGCAACTAGCAAAGAGGCCGAGTGGCTTAGGAATCTCATCGTGGATATTCCTTTATCAACAGATATGGTATCAAAAATTTCAATACATTGTGATAGCCAATCCGCACTTGCTAGAGCATATAATAATGTGTATAATGGAAAGTCTAGACACATTAGTCTAAGACATGAATATGTGAGACAATTGATTCAAGGTGGAATCATATCGATCTCATATGTTAAGACAAGTGAGACTTAATAGATTCATTTACAAAACTTCTTGTGGGAAGGTTAGTAAGTTCCACTTCAAAAGGGATGGGACCGATACTCCTAGAATAAAATATTCACCAATGACGGCAACCCTACTCTAAACTTATGAAAATAAATTGAAAGAGTTCAATGGGTAAGAATAGGTTAATGATAAGTGAATGGTTTCAACACTAAAACTTTTGTGAATTTCATCCAAGATGGTTAATGTTGGTTGTTACAGTGTAAGGTTAATCCTAAGGCTTTTAATGAATTTTAGTTGAACAAGAATCTACAAAGGTAGCAAAGATGTGTAAGAACTTCAACTATGTAAACTTAGAGGTGGGGATGCCTCTCATGGGAGTTGGAGTTTCTCCCCAAAAAGTTCATGAAGGGATGACCACATGGCCATATGAGTGTTAAGTGAGAAAAGTGGGAAAACAAAAGATCTAGTAGAGGTGTTTGAGGTATCATTTGTTTTATCATAAGGAATACTTGGTTCATGCTTTTAAGCTACCAATGATTTCGATAAGACTTTGTGGTATTTTCACTGAGGTAAAGTTCAAGTCGAAAGACACTTTACTTTAGGCATCTATACTGTTTTGAGCTAGATATTGAAGTTTGTATTCAACCAAGTGGGGAAATATTATGATTGGTTAAATACAAATGATAAGTGTTGTTATACAAGCTAGGTATAAAACACTTAGTAATTTCACATATTGAAGATGTGAAATTTGAGTTTCAGTTGTAGACACTTAAAAAATGTGTTTTTGGGTGCAAAGTGATACAATGAGGTATCTAAGGATGCCCAAAAATTTTGGGAGCATTTGGAGGGGTTTAAGGTCATTTTTGAGAATTTTGACCTACTTAAGTAGCATTGAGTCGCCACCCTGGAGGCAACACGTCGCCTAATGCCTTAGGGTTTCAAGAAATCCAATAGATGACGTGTCACCTGACGTGTCTGTACAGACACGTGGTTTAGCTCTAAATGATGTGTTTTTTAGGCTCTAATCCTATTGGTTAGAACTAATGATTGTGCCAAATCTATAAAAGGGTTCTCATAAAGTTTTGATAGACTTGATCTTTCTCTCAAATCTTTCTCTAACCTCTCTCTCTCTCTCTACCTTTCAAGATCTCAATTTTTCTCCAAGAAACTCATAAAGAAAGCGCTTGACTTTGTGAGTTTAAAGGCTTGTTCAATCTCCATTCCCATTTCCTCTTAGAAAAGCCTCAAGCAGCCATGGAGGGTTAGGATATAGAGAATTAGGACAGTGTTACATCTCATGTATATGCCTTGGTTGTATTTTTGCAAAGGAAGAAGAAGTTCAAGGTGGTGTTCTATGCAAGGGTTTGAAACTCCAATTATACTTAAGAAGTTTGGTCTAAAACTAGGGTTTGCATCATCTAACTAAATCTTTTATTGGTCTCTGTCTAGGATATTTAGTGTAGATTCATAATAGTGTGGTTGTGTAATCTCACTCTCCCCGAATAGATACAATGCCATATAAGCATGTCTAACTTCTCAAAAGAGACCTTAAACACATCCAATTACTCCCAAAAAATTTGGGCATGCTTAGATACCTAATTGTATCACTTTAGACCCAAAAGAGTTAATTATAGATGTCTACTACAAAATCTCATATTTTCACTTCAACTTAAGTGAAAATCGTTAAGTGTTTTGCACCACATTGTGTTAACAACTTAACCATTATATCTAACCAATCTCAATAGCCCAAAGCAAGGAAGAGGAGATAGATCATTTATTTGGGTATTTTATCGAAGAAGTTGGACCTGTAGAGGATCTCAAGGTGATCCAGATAGAGAAAGAAAACCCGGCCAGAATTATCAAGGTTGGTAAACATTTAGAAGAAAAAGTACAAGAAGAACTAGTGGAATTTTTAAGAAAAACCAGACCGCATTTTCTTGGTCGCATAAAGACATGGTCAAAATTTGCCCAGTCGTAATAAGCCATGACTTAAACATGGATAAAAACTTCCCAATAGTATAGCAAAAAAGAAGGTTTCACGATAAAGATAGGTCGAGAGCTCTAAAGAAGAAGTTGAAAAACTGAAGGAGAATGGATTCATTTGGGTAGCGTTTTTTCCATCGTGGGTCTCTAATCCAGCCCTTGTCCCCAAACCAAATGGTAAATGGAAGACTTGTGTGGATTTTACAGACCTTAATAAAGCATGTCCAAAGGATTGTTTTTCGTTGCCTAGGATAGACCAGTTGGTCGATGCATCATCACGGCATGAAACATTATCCTTCATGGATGCCTATTCTGGGTACAACAAGATTTGCATGCATCCCCACATCGGCTTTCAGACAGAAAATTGGACTATACTGTTACAAGGTGATTCCATTTGGTTAAAAAATGTTGGTGCTACATATCAGTGATTAGTATACCATATGTTTAAAGACCAATTCAAAAACAACATGGAAGTATACGTCGACGATATGCTTGCAAAGTCGAAGAAAGTTGGAGCATGTCAAGGATCTCGAAGAATGCTTCAAAATTATTAAAAAAATATCAAATGAAGCTCAATCCTTTGAAGTTTCCTATGGAGTTGGTTCTAGAAAATTCCTTGGATTTATAGTCAATGCATGAGGAATAGAAGAAAATCTTGAAAAAAAATCCAACCTCTGAGCGAGATGAAGTCACTGACCAGAACTAAAGATGTTCAAAGTTTAACAGGGAGGGCTGCTGCTCTAAGCAGGTTTATATCAAAATCAACGGAAAAACGTGTCCCATTTTTTTAATCTGATAAGGGGCATCAAGAAATTTGAATGGACGAAAGAATGTGAGCATGTCTTCCAAGCAATCAAGAAGCACATGGTGCAACACCTCATTCTATCAAAACCATTTGATGGGGAGACTTTGTTCATCTATCTAACAGTCACTGAATATGTTGCTAGCGCTATACTAATCAAAGAGGAAGACAGAGTTTTGCATCCAATGTATTACATCAGCAAAAGGCTGGTAAGAGAAGAATCAAGGTACCAATCAATTAAAAAATTAGCCTATTATTTACTGCTCACATCACGAAAGCTATGATCTTATTTTCAAGCCCATCCAATAATGGTGTTAACCGACCAGCTCCTGAGATAGGTACTACAAAAATCTGAAGCAGTTGGTTGCTTACTAAAGTGGGTTGTGGAGTTAGGCCAACTCTAGATCACTTATCAGCCACGAGCAGCAATAAAAGGACAAGCACTTCTAGATTTTGTAGCTGAATACACAAGATTGCAAACAATCAACCAGTTCCCTACAATGGAAGAACCTGAAGAAAAGATCCCTAGCTGGAAACTATTTGATAATTGTTCCTCTAACGAGCACAATTCAGAAGAAGGGCTAATTTTAATCACACCAAAGGACATCGCTTTCATTATGAACTCAGATTAAGGTTGAAGCAGAATATGAAGCAGTGCTCGCTGGACTAAGGTTAGAAAAATATGTTGATGCGTGTCGTTTATCGTATCAAACTTAACAATTATTTATTTAATATTTACCAACTATTTCAATATAGCGATAGTGCGAGTCGAACCCAGAAGGACTACTAATTTCAATTTATTATTCAATTTAATAAAAAGTTAACATATGGGGTTTTATAGATTATTAAAATAAAAGCAAAGCAATAATACTAATGAAAGCCATCAACAAAAAATATAAAGATTAAATTAGATAACAGGCCATTCTCCACCACTAAACAATCATTCAAGCAATTAATAATATCATTGAATCTTATTCCCTATCAAATTATTAACAGTAGGAAATATGAAATGGTCATTACCCCAATCTCTAAATATAATTTAATAAAGAAAACACTTTTAATTAATTCTATTCATTACACAACCTAAAGGCACACACCAAAGATTTGATTTAATAAAAGCAATAAACGCAGTGGAGATAGGTTAGTCTAAGCAATAAATCCATAAACATGCAATCTATTTAACCTAGGTCATATTCATCATCATAATTAAAACCAACTTTGACATTAATCTTAAGTACAATTTATCACTCAATACCTAGAATTCTAAACTATTAGGTGAATAGAAATTCCAAGGTGATAATAGATTAAAGCAAAATCCCATTTAGGGGCCCTCTAAACAAGATTAAAAAAAATCATGAAAATAAACGTAGATGAATATAATCAATTTGACAATTGGGAATAAAATAACAATGAAAATTATTAAGAGAAAGAAATCATATTTAGAGCTTTGAAATCACCCTTAACCTAAGAAAAACTTAGGTAGACATAAATAAATAATAAGCACTGTTAGGATTAGTTTGGTATGTTTTATTGATGTGTTTTAAGATGCAACTTTAGTCTTTTATTTAGTTTTGTGCGATGTTATGTGGGTGTTTATTGTGTTTTCATAATTAAGTGTGGTTATTAAATAAATAGCTTGAAATTGGAGGAAAAGCGCTTAATTCTTGAAGAAACGGTGTTAAACGAGCTAAGGAATGGAAACTGGGCGAAACGGGGGATCAAATTGGTGATTTGGTACAAATTTGGAATTAGAGCCACAGCTCTATGGTGTAGAGTCGCAGCCCTAACAGTTACAGAGAAGAAAACAAAAGTATATCAAAATTAGAGCTGTGGTGCTACATACTCCAGAGACGAAATCTGGAACGTGAAGCATAATAGAGTCGCGGCTCTACACACCAGCGTCGCGGTGCCAGTCCGTACAGAAGCACAATTTAGGGTGTTTTTCAAGGGCAATTTTGTCCTTTCACACAGAATTAATTAGGGACTATAAAATCTTTCTTAATGATGCTTTTAAGAGGAAATTAGCCCTAGGAGATGGATAGAGGCACATTGTGGAGGATTGCAAGTGGAATCAAAGAACTCATCATAGTTTTTCTTATTTTCTACTTTTAATATCTATATTTTGTATGCTTTCTTCTATGGTTATTATGAATTTTTTCATGAACTAAACTCTTTTTCTAGGGTGTTAATGGATTCTCCTGAAACTTTATTTGGAATTAATGTAATTTTTATGATTTCTATTCTATCTTGTGATCTATTCAAATTTATGCTTAATGCTTGTGATTAACTGACCATCTATTACATAATTTATATGATTTTGATTCAAAATCTGAGAAGTGAGAATTGATTATGCTATAATTGAATAGACATAGATTTCATTATAGGACGAGAGTACCTATTTGGTCTGTGTAGCTTTAGGGTTGTCGTACTTAATGCCTGTCTTATGTTCATTTATCACAGAGATGTAGAAAATTTACATAAGGTTGAGACTTGTATATTGTAGTACAAATATAAGTTACTTTTGTTGACCTGCTATCACGAGAGAGAATTGAATAGTATAATTGGTATTACTGAAATACAAAGTGGATGGTAGATGAAGTTAATTTTCCTAGTTCATTTAATTATTGAATTCTATTTCCTTTGCTATCTTTTATACCTGCAATTACGTTCTTATTTCAATAGTTTTACTTAATTCTTATAATCAAATTATCATTAACCAAATAGAATATTAGGATTAATGATTGGTACTTGGTCATAGTCCTTGTGGGTTCAACATTTCTTACATTATATTACTTGTTAAACGAACGCGTATACTTGCATGTAGAAAATCTGTAACAAGTTTTTGGCACAATTGCCAGGGACTGTTATTACTAATATTAAGAAATTAATTCTTTTTCTAATTTGGTTGTTTTTTCTTTTATACCGTTCTCATTTTGGTTTTTCACAATTTGTGATTTCAAGTATTCACATAGTTTATACGATGACAAGGGTCGGAATCAAGGGTGCATGTTGATCCTGAAATTGAGAAAACCTGCAAAAGTAATCGAAAACAGAAAAGGTTAGAAATAATGGCTCAAAATAGAGGTAATGGAGGGGTTGACAACATTGACCATGACAACGTTGAGAATGTTAATGTTGGGATAACAACAGGTAATGTTGGAGGAGTAGGAGTTGCTAAACGAGTTGCACCAGTTCAGCAACCAATGCAAAGAAGTCTGAGGGACTATGTGCTACCTACTGTCACGGGGGCACAGTCATGCATTAGACCTTCAGCGGTTGAGGCTAATCATTTTGAAATTAAGCCTGCTATTCTGCAAATGGTACAATCATCAGTTTAGTTTGGGGGATCACCAATGGAAGATCCAAACTTACATTTGGCTAATTTCCTAGAGCTCTGCGCAGATGAACGAAGTGACAAATGATGTAGTGAGGTTGAGGTTGTTCCCCCTTTCACTAAGGAACCGAGCAAAGATTTGGCTTATTTCCTTGGAAGCCAATTCTATCACAACATGGGAGGAGGTCACTCGGAAATTTTTGGCCAAATTTTACCCACCATCACTGTCTGCAAGGTATAGAGGTGAAATAAACAATTTTAATCAAAGAGATGGCGATTCATTGTATGATGCGTGGAAAAGGTTTAAGGAGTTTTTAAGAAAATGTCCCCACCATGGAATTGAGAAATGGATGTTGGTCCATATTTTTAATAATGTTTTGTGTGGTACTACTCGCACAATCACTGATGCAGCGTCTAGAGGAGCATTCATGAGTAAGAGCGGTAATGAGGCTTATGATCTGTTGGAAGAAATGGCTATGAATAGCTATCAGTGGCCATCAGAAAAAAGAAACCACTAAGAAGGCGCCTGGAGTGCATGAATTGGATGATCTTGATGTTGTCAGCTCAAGTGGCAACATTGACCAAAAAGTTACAGCAGAATAGTATTCAAGCTCTAGTTATGTAGATACAAGTCATATGTGAGTTATGTGGGGGACCTCATTTATTTGAAAAATGCACAACGAGGGATTTTAATAACATTCCTAAGGAGCAAGTGCAAGAATTAGGGAACTTCACAAGGCCCTCCAACAACCCATATTCCATGAGTTACAATCCTGGGTGGCGGAATCACCCAAATGTTTCTTGGACAAGTGGTCAAGGTAGTCAGGAACAATTTCAGCAGAATCAACTGCAGTATCCACAACCTCCTCTTGGGTTTTATCAGCAGCAACCAGTAAGATCTGCACAGCAACCGATGCAAGCAAAACAAGATGGTCAGGCTGATGTGTTAACTCAATTTATGACATAAACGAGGTCATCAATTCGGATCTTGGAAACTTAGATTGGACAGTTGGCCACGTTAATGGCAAACCGGTCTCAAGGGAACTTGCCAAGCACTACTGAAGTGAATCCGAAGGGAAATCTTAATGAACAGTGTCAGGGTATTACCTTGAGGAGTGGAACAGTGTATGAGGGACCAAGTATGGAGAAAATAGTTGAGCAAAAGAAGGATCAACAGGCACCTACTATTGAGGACAAGAAGACTAGCGAAGAGAAGGTTACTGAGAATCTTCCAGCAAGGGCGGTGTCTATAGATCATCACATAAAAATTCCATATCCACAGAGACTTTAAAAGAACCATCTTGACAAGCAGTTTGCAAAGTTCTTAGAGGTATTCAAGAATCTGCATATCAACATCCCCTTTGCAAAAGCGCTAGAACAGATGCCCAGTTACGTTAAGTTCATGAAAGAGATTTTATGAAAGAAGAGAAAGATGGAGGACTACAAAACTGTGGCATTGACAGAAGAGTGCAACTCTATTCTTCAAAGGAAGCTTCCATAGAAGTTGATGGATACTAGAAGTTTCACAATCCCATGCACAATTGGTAACTTTGAGTGTAACCACGCACTATGTGATTTGGGAGCCAGCATCAATCTCATGCCTCTATCATTATTCAAAATACTTTGTTTGGGTGAGGCAAAGCAAACCACTGTTACACTACAGTTAGCGGATCGATCGCTGGCTCATCCGAGGGAGATCATAGAAGATATGTTAGTAAAGGTCAATAAGTTCATCTTCCCAGAAGATTTTATAGTTTTGGATATGGAGGAAGATACAAACATGCCAATTATTCTTGGAAGGCCATTTTTAGCAATTGGTAGGGCCTTAATAGATGTGCAAAAAGGCAAGTTAAATTTACGAGTGCAAAAAGAAGATGTAACATTTAATGTTTTTGCAGCAACGGGGGTTCCAACTTGTTTTACAGTTGATGTGGTGGAAAGTGAGGGTAATAATCTTGAAGTTACTAAGAAGAAATCTATGGTTGAAGGTGGAAAGCAAACAGTTCGTCAGAAAGTAAAAGGATCTTTAGTGAGAAAGCTCGATTGTTTCATGAGCGGTGGAAAGTTAAAAAAATGTGCAATATCAAGAAACGAGTGTCTTCTCATGATACTATGGCTCTCAAGGACATGAGGGGTGGTTTGGATCCAAGTTTAATTTAAGAAAGAGGTCAGCAACCGGCTAAATGATGTTAACGACAGCGCCCTTGAGAGGCATCTCAAGTTTATGTTTTAGTTATTTTTTATTTTTATGCTATTTTTAGTTGAACAATTTTATTTTATTTTATTTTGGTTTTTTTTTGTAAATATTTTATGTAATTAGAACCATAAAAAAAATATGAAAAAAAAATAGCAAAATAGCACAAAAATTGAATTAGAGTTGCAGTTCTAATGTGATGAGAAGGGGAGGAGCCAGAAAATTTGAATTAGAGTCGCAACTCTACGTAAGTCAGAGAGCAAGTGTTGAGAAAAATTATAATTAGAGTCGCAGCTCTATGGCACAGTGGCTCTAAAAGAATTTGAACCTAGTGTTTGCCGAGCTCAAAATTAGAGCCGCGACTCTACACACCAGCGTCGTGGTGCCATCCAGGCCCAGAAATGCAATTTAAGGGTTTTCATCCGAATTTTTTTTAGCACAACTCCCATTCCTCCGCCTCCTCCATTTTAATGTTATCCAATGGGATCTCAGGTAAGTCTCTTCTATTTATTTGAGTTTAACATTGGGGACAATATTAGTCTTAAGTTTGGGGGAAGGGATTTATTTTTAGCTTTGTTGTTCTTTGTTGTTTTTCAAGTTTAGTATTAGTTGTTATTGTTTTTGAGTCTAGTTTTCACGATATTGTTAGAGTGTAAACCAAGTTGATAATTTGTTGCCAATGAGATTGAGTGAATTTTATGTTGTATAATTTGAAGGAAGAGTTGTGCATATAAAAACAATATGTGTGCTTGATTGAAATACTTTGTCACTTCACTGTGGTTGATTGAATACTTATTTGAACCATTGCTCATAGTTGTAAATGTGGGAGTTGAAATTTGTATATGCATGTTGAAATCGGACTGTGGATTGTACAAGTTGAAATTTTTCTAGAACTTGCTTGTTTGCGATTTGAGACGAAATCCTAAACATTACACACTTAAGAAGAGGATATAGGCCATCTTTGGAACGATTGAGCCTTTCAAGCTAACCCTTATGTATTATTTCTCTTGTTACCCTATTTGAGCTTGACAATTGACTTTTTCATTATTTAACACATGTTTTGATCCTATAATTGCATATGTGTATTCATTATTCCCTTTGTCCTATACCATGAGCATAAAAATATATATTTTGATTGGAGGGGGGAGTGAATGTTTAAGGGACATATGTAGAAACATGTGGTTACTCAGTGCATAAAAAGATTGAAGAAGAGAAGAAGAAAAAAAAAAGAGAAAAGAAATTATAAATTTAGAATAGACTACATTCCTAAAGTTATTTACTGAAAAATCTAAGTATGAGGGAATGTAGTTTGAAAAAGAAGAAGAAAAAAAAAGTGATGAATAAATAGTAAACTTTTCTCTATCTTAAAAAAGAAAAAAGAAAAAAAAAAAAGAAGGTAATAGTGGGATGTTAAGTTGAGTTAAAGGGATAGGTTGCTTGGTTTGAATGCTTATGGTATACTTGAGCTTAAAATGTCTTCACATGCACCTTTACCTAAGCCATCCATTACAAGCTTTGTAAAGTCCTATTGATTTTTAAGTGTGTATTTGTTTATATAAGTTGAGAATAGTAAGTATAGCAAGCATATGGATAACCGTGTTGAGTGGATTGATGGTGAGAATTTGGCATGTATGTATTGGTTCAATTGTTTACATTTATTTGTTATGAGTGAATGAGCATGAATATTGATGGATTACAGTGAATGGGTGAAGTATTTTGATTGAAATTCTGGATTAATATTTGAAGCAGCACATTACTTTTCTTTAGAGTTATATGCATATGGTATTCATGATTTTTTAGGCTATTTTATGGTTGTCAATTTGGTTTGTTTAGGTTTTATCGAGTTTTAGTTGTGTTCTTTACTCGAGGGCGAGTAAAGGATAAGTTTGGTGGAATTTGTTAAGAATGGTTTCGTATGTTTTATTAGTGTGTTTTAAGATGCAATTTTAGTCTTTTATTTGGTTTTGTGCGATATTATGCAGGTGTTTATTATGTTTTCAGGATTAAGTGTGGTTATTAAGAAAATAGCTTGAAATTGGAGGAAAAGCACCTAATTCTTGAAGAAACGGTGTTAAACGGGCTAAAGAATGGAAACTGGGTGAAATCGAGGATCAAATTGGTGATTTGGTGAAAATTTGGAATTACAGCCACAACTCTATGGTGTAGAGCCGAAACCCTAAGAGTTATAGAGAAGAAAACAAAAGTCTACCAGAATTAGAGCTCCAGCTCTACCAGACAGAGATGCAATGCTACATACTCCAGAGACGAAATCTGGAATGTGAATCACATTAGAGTCGCTGCTCTACACACCAGTACCACGGTGCCAGTCTGTATGTAAGCACAATTTAGGGTATTTTTCAAGGGCAATTTTGTCCTTTCCCACATAATTAATTAGGGACTATAAAAACTTTCTTAATGACATTTTTAAGAGGAGATTAACCCTAGGAGACAGATTGTGATGCCCCACATCACTATGGTTGCTTCCTGGAATGACGACTGGCCCTACAAACCAACACGAGTCTTTCCAGGGTGCTTTCTCCTCACTCGCACGTTCTTGGGAAAACTTCCCAAGAGGTCATCCATCTTGAGATTACTCCAGGTCAAGCACGCTTAACTTTGGAGTTCTCAAGTGATGGGCTACCGAAAAGAAGATGCATCTTGTTCATATAGGTAGTACCCATCAATCCATTTAAGCCATCTTCAACTGTGTAGTCTCATACCTACACAGTCTTAGAATCATCACACTTGACCTTCCCCAGGCGGTGTGGGATTGCACAGCTTTCACCCAGTGTTTCCCCTTGCGGATCACAGGATTTTGATTGTCACGGGATCACGGGACAAATTTTGACTGTCCAAACCAACACGAGTCCAGTATGCTTGACCTGGAGTAATCTCAAGATGGGTGACCTCCTGGGAAGTTTTCCCAGGAAGCGTGCGAGTAAGGACAAAGCACACTGGAAAGACTTGTGTTGGTTTTTAGGGACAGTCGTCATTCCAAGAAGCAGCCATAGTGATGTGGGGCATTACAAATGGTATCAAAGCCTTGACCCAGCCGAAAGTGTGGCTGATGGGGACGTCAAACCCCTAAGGATGGGTGATTGTGATAGTCATAATCTTGTGATCCGCAAGAGGAAAGAACTCATCATAGTGTTTCTTCTTTTCTACTTTTAATTTATGTATTTTGGATGCTTTCTTCTATGGTTATTATGAATTTTATCATGAACGAAACTCTTTTTCTAGGGTGTTAATGGATTCTCCTGAAACTTTATTTTGAAATAATGCAATTTTTAAGATTTCTATTCTGTCTTGTGATCTATTCGAATTTATGCTTAATGCTTGTGATTGACTGGCCATTTATTACATGATTTATATGATTTTGATTCGAAATCGGAGAAGTGAGAATTGATTATGTTGTAATTGAATAGATATAGATTTCATTATAGGACGAGAGTACCTATTTGGTCTGTGTAGCTCTAGGGTTGTCGTACTTAATGCCTGTCTTGTGTATTTATCACAGAGATGTAGAAAATTTACATAAGGTTGAGACTTGTATATCCTAGTACGAATATAAGTTACTTTTGTTGACCTAATATCACGAGAGAGAATTGAATAGTATAATTGGTATTACTGAAATATAAAGTGGATGGTAGATGAAGTTAATTGCCCTAGTTCATTTAATTATTGAATTATATTTCCTTTGCTATCTTTTATTCCTGCAATTACGTTCTTATTTCAATAGTTTTACTTAATTCTTATAATCAAATTATCGTTAACCAAATAGACTATTAGGATTAATGATTGGTACTTGGTAACAGTTCTTGTGGGTTCGACCTTTCTTACATTATACTTGTTAAACGAACACGTATACTTGTGTGTAGAAAATCTGTAACAAGCACAATAATTCATAGAGAAATAAAAAGAAAGAGATGAAAAAGAATAGAATTGAAGAACAAAAAATCTATTTTTTTCTAAAATGCACTCCAAAAATAATGTCAAGTAATTTCTTTTAATAAAAAGTCTCTCCCAAAATAAGTAGTTAACAACTCTATTTATAGTAGTTCTACAATTTTCGAAATTTCTAAAAGAAAAATCTAAATTAGAAATTTAAATTATAATTAAAAACTAATTATTTTAATTTCGTCATTTGATATTTGTGTGAATATTCCTTATAGTTCTGTCTTCATGAGATATATTGTAGCAAACTTGCCATTGAAATATGGGTAAATATTCATTTAGTACCTTGTGTTTTATTGAAATACATACTTGGTACCCTTTGTTTATAATAATGATCATTCAATACCTTATATTTGCAATTCGTACCAGCTTGGAACCCTTCGCTGCAATCTGGTCAACTCATATTTCAAATATGACCATATTGCCCCTCTTTTTTAATGATTTATTTAATTTTCTTTTTGTTTTTTTATTTTAAAATGTTTTAAAATATTTTCAGAATTAATAAACAAACAAAAAAGCATATAATTAAAACTTTGAGATAATTTAAATAAACAAAAATAAAAATTAAATCTAACCCCTAAACTTAAAAAAAAAATTAAAATAATCACCCTAAACTTAAAAGCCAAAATTTAAAATAAATCCAAAGAAAAATAGTTTATTTAAAACTTAAAAAAATTATAAGATTTTTTATTTTACTTTAATTAATTTAAAAATATTAGTTTTAGTTTTTTTAAATTTACATTTGGAATTAAAAATATTTATGTTTATTTAATTAATTAGAATAGTTTTATTAAATATTTTTATTTTTAAATTAATTTATATTATTTTTATTTAAAAATTTACATTTAATTGATTCATTTTATAAACAATTTTTGTTTTATTTGTTGTTCGTGTTTTCGTCAAGACGACACGTGGCACTCGTTGAGTGTTCATGGTCCTTAGGAGATTATTTAGCATGCCCCAGCCCCGGAGTATATGTAGTTGCATTGTAGATATAGTTTAGCACATAAGTGTATTATTCATAGAAAAAGGGGAATTGAGTTCTATTGTGTGAGTTGGGGGAGTGCTATTGAAAAAATAGAGGATAATGAATTCTTTAGGTCTAATGGAAGCTAGGTTTTAAGGTTTAGTTTACAAAATTCATCCTAATCCATATCTTTAGCCTAGCCTACATTATAACCATATAAAGACCTATTGATCTAAATAATTTTTCCAACTACATTAGTGGAGATGAGTTATTGAGTTCAACATATGAAAGCATGAATTAAACCTTAGGATTATTGCTTAGTTTATTGTAGGGAAGATGGGTTGATGGGGAAGAGCTATTTGTGTAGTAACTGGGAACACATTGAAAACTTGGTTTGGTTAGCATCTTAATACATGAGGAACTTGGCTTGCATATACACTTGAGTTATCATTTGAATCATTGATTTGAGAGTTCTATCCCCACTTTGATATGACCATTTCCAAATTGATTCCAAGTTGTTTGTTTTGTGTCTTTGTGGTGTCACTTGTGCTTTTGTAGTTGTCTGGTGTGTTTGTGTCTTTACAAATTGTGGTGTCGTGTGTTACGTAGTAAAGTCAACACTCAAGGATGAGCAATGGTTTAAAATTGGGGGTGTGATAACTCTATATTTTCGAGTTATTATTTGAGCTTTTGAACTTAAAAACCTAAGTCAAGTAGAGTGTTTGTGTTCTTAATGTGTGGTTTTAGTCATTTTGCCTTTTAATTTTGTTTATGAATTTTGTTTGAATAAATGATAAATCTTGTTGGAAAATAATTGGATTATGAATTAAAAAATATGATATCTATTTTGAAGGCCATAAAGAAATGATGCTTGGAAAGCTTGGTGGAAAATGTGCAAAGAAAGCATCTTGGAGCTGAAATCCCGGTACTTTGTTGTAGCATCATTTCAACTTTGCTCAACCAAAGTGTACATAGTCCGACTCTTAAGTCATGCATACTTGGCAAGTCATTAAATGAGATGGAATGACTTGATGAGATGGATGATGCGGTGGAAAAAGAACTTATATCTTTAGGGAAAGTTGTGGTCCCCACGTAGAGAGAGAGAGAGAGAGAGAGAGAGAGAAAGAGAGAGAGAGAGAGGAGAGGGTTTATACCCATTTTTAGCCCTAAAATGAGAACCATTGTCATCAACCTTCAGCCAGCCGCCCATGACACAAGCAGAAACCATTTTCCATAACTTTTGAGCTGAAAACACCAAAGAGAAGGAGGAAAAACATGGGAGAAGAGAAGAGAACGAAGAAGAGGAAGAGGATGAGAATTCTCTACCATTTGGGGCTAGATTTTCTTTACTCTTTTTCCTATTTTGTATTTCAATTTCTTTTCCCATCTTGAACTCATGGAAACCATGGTGTTGACATTTTATGGCGATTTTCTTATTTTGAGTATGAACTAGCTCTTTTGAAGTTAGTGATAGTGATGAACCATTATTTGTCGCAAAAACTCAAATTGTTAATTTTAATTTATGTTATGTTGCTCTTGTTCAATTAAGCTATGTTTATTGCTATTCTTACTTGAGATTGATCAACTTTAGTGAGATACAAGTTAATTTTAATTCCGCAAGGGTTGAGATTAGTGACAATGCTTAATTGATGTATATTTAATAACCATGTTGTTAATTAGTGAATGTTATAGGAATATTGTATTCACCATGCAAACATACAAGATTAGTGGTTGAAATTATGTTCTTAAAATTGGATTAGCATAGGAATATGTGGATTTAATTATGAGAACTTTAACATGTGTATTTGGAAGGATGGCATGTACATTTGTTATAGAATCTTAGTTACAATAGTATTTTGTTGTGAACTTTGCTACAACAATAGGGGTGAACTACATATTAGGGGGAATCAGTATTCCTAGCTTTTTCCATCATTCATTTGACAAAGAATTATTCATTGATTTAACTTAAATTGATCTTTTTATTTTCTAAAGTAGTTTAAAAAATCTTAATTAATCACATTAATTCAAAGTGTTTGCAACCCAAATTGTTAGAGTTGATTTTTATAATATTTAGCTTAAAGCAATCCTTGAGGAGACGATAAAATTACTTACTATTTTATTGTTTGTTAGACAATTATGTACACTTTCATATCCTAAAAGAAAAGAAAAAACGCAACAAGTTTTTGGCGCCGTTGTTGGGGATTGCTTAAAGTCAATTATTTTAAAGCTAATTATCTCGCAATTTGGTTTAAATTTTCTTTTGTTCAAACTTGGGTAATTCTGGTGCAAATTCAGGTTCACACAGTGTATGAACGAGAATCAAGACCCTGAACTACTTCTCCTTGATCCTGAAATTAAATGTACATTTAGAAGAAGGAGAAAAGTACAAAAATCCAAAAGGTAAGTAGTAGTGATGGATTCTAAGCAAGGAGCTCAACATGGAGCTGCTCAAAGGACAGCAAATCAAGTAAAAGTTGCTCAAGAAAGAGTAGATCAAGGGGGAGCAGTTGTTAATAATGGGCAGAACGATGTTATTGTAGATGATGATCGAGATCGTGCCATCAGGAAATACCCTCTCCCCCTCTTCAATGAGCTCAATCTAGGCATTGTGAGACTAGAAAATCAAGCTGCACAGTTTAAATTGAAGCCAGTTATGTTCCAAATGCTTCAAACTATGGGCCAGTTCAGTGGGATGCCAACAGTAGATCCTCACTTTCATCTTCGCTTGTTCATTGAAGTGAGTGATTCTTTCAAGTTGCCCAGAGTTACAGAGGATGCCCTAAGAATGAAGTTATTCCCATACTCCTTGAGAGACAGAGCAAGAGCTTGGTTGAACTCTTTGCCATCTGATTTTGTGACTACTTGGCAAGAGTTAGCTGAGCGGTTTTTGATGAAGTATTTTCCTCCTACTAAGAATGCCAAGCTCAGCAATGAGATTACTTCAATTTAGCAACTTGATGAAGAATCTTTATATGAGGCATAGGAGTTGTTGCGAAAATGCTCTCATCATGGCATTCCCCATTATTGTAACGTCCAAAATTTCCTAATAAAGCTTAGGGCCTTGATTAGGGGGCCATGATGGAAAATTATGGAATTATGTGAGTATATGATATTTATGTGTACTATTATGTATTATGTGAGCTATATTATAATATTTCTTGTTATGCATTTTTAGGTGTATTAAATATACATTTGGACCCATTTATATTTAATTGGGAAATTTTCATAATTTGGCCTGTTTTGGGTATATTTGGCATATATGTGATATATGTGTGGGACCACATTATTATGTGAGTATGTTTGCGTTACTCGGCACGAGATGATCCTAGGAAGTCAGCTAGTGGGAAAGTCACAACGGGATCCATACTTGACTCGGAGTGTGTCAAGGGGTATTTTGGGTATTTAGCACATTACCGAAATATTGGGTAATGGGAATAAATATTTGATGATAAATTTGGAGTTAGTGAGATCATGAGGAAATTCTAGGAATTTTGACTATTTTACCACGGGGGCGTTTTTGGGACCCCGAGCATTAGGATTTGCTTGAGGTTACTTAAGCTCGAAGTAACCTGTATGAAATAAAAAGACTGTTCAGAATGTTTTCTCTCTCTCTCTCCCGTTCCCTTTTCGACACCCGTTCACATTTTCGAAGGAAACTCGAATTTAGGACTCGGATTCAAGCAAGGATCGAGGCATAGCAATTCTAAGGAAGATTAAAAGCTTATTAGCCAGAGGATTTAGTTGGGAAACAACTCAATCAGATGAAATCCAAGTTTTCAAGTTTCTAAGTTTTGAATTGGATTTTATGTGTTGATGAGTTCTTGAGTTGTTTGAGATTTGGGTTTTAATGATTTTAGATAATTTGGATGTTTGGGAACTTTGATTTTGGGATTTGGAGATGTTTGGATAGGTTTTTGGAAGATTTTTAAATGAAGAAAACGAAGGTTTTTGGCTGTGTTTGTGGTCCGGCCGCAACCCTGTTCTTGGGCACCGCAGCCCATGCTTGATGAAGGAGGAGGCCATCGCTAATGGTTAGTTAGGGCCGCGGTGCAAGATAGAGAAGGGGCTTGGCCTCTATTTGAAGGCAGGTCGCGGCTCAGAGCTGGGGGTGGGGCCACGGCGCTTAAGGGAAATTTTGGCCATTTTGGGTTTTTAGTTGTGGGAACTTAACTCTAAGGGCTCAACATTGATCCTACTACCCAGTTGGGTAGGATTCGACGTCTCGGAGTCTAGGACTTGGTCCGGAAGTATTTATTTACTCATTTTGTATGGCATTTTATATTGTGGTTGTGACTAGGTTGTCGCTAGGTGCTTGGAACAGGATCGTGCTTGAGGGTCGTTTATTGGTAACTTGTGCTTAGACCAAAGGTAAGAAAACTGCACTTAGTATGTGATGCATATGATACATGTGGTTATGGCATGGAATAAATGTTAAATATGGAATTGATCAGAGCTTGATTCTATAATTGTGCATGATTATGATTATTGGTTAAGCATGTTGAATGCCTTATATCTGGATATTTTACATATGATATATGTCTGTTTGCATTACCGCATTAAGGAAGCGCTAACTTATTAGTCAGGGAATGACAATGGTGTTTAATATTGGTTGTAAAGTTCAGACTTATCAGTCATGATCAGCAGTAGTATTGAGCATCGGTCGTATGGTATTGGCTTATGAGTCAAGAGCGTCATTAGCGTGTTTAACACAGGCCGAAATGATTAGATCTAATCAACATGAGCATTAAATGCTTGGCCATCCTATTGCTCGAAGAAAACTAAAGCGCTTGTCTAGTCTAAAGGCTGGTTACTCAGAGTCTGGGCTACGGCTCAGGTGACTGAAATGTCACATGGCTTGGGGCATAAAACCCCAGAGAGACTTATTAGTCATCTATTCAGATAGACTTATTAGTCATTTATTCAAAAAGACTTATTAGTCATCTATTCAGAGAGACTTATTAGTCATCTACCTCAGAGACACTTATTAGTCATTTATTCAAAAAGACTTATTAGTCATCTATTCAGAGAGACTTATTAGTTATATACCTCAGAGACACTTATTAGTCAACTACCTCAGAGAGAGAGACTTATTAGTCATCTACTCAGAGTGCAGAACTCCACAATCATTTATTTATACCTACATGCATGCATGAATAAGGTTATTACTGCTAGGCATGCTTATTATAATTTGGTGGCATGTTATTGTCTACTTATGAGCAAGTGTTTGAGTTTTATTGTTGAGCCTCGGCTCACGGGTGCTAAGGTAAAATAAAGCTGGACCATCCTTGAGTTGGAGATCTTAGGTGACGATGTGTACATATGCGGCTGCTCGACCACTACGGCCAAGGGTTTAAAGAGGAACTAGGGTTAGACCTTATTTTATAGCTTAGCTCGGTTGGTTGTAAATATTTTACTGTGATTAACCTTTAAAATGTATTTTGGGATCCCAATGTGCACAGTAAACGTTTTATCTTTGACTAAAAATTTTAACCCTAAATCATTAATCACATTTAGTTACACGATTATGGCCAAATTACTCGTTTAGCAACTTTAGCACTATTTGAAATACATAGTGTAATGGTCCCTAGGTAGTAGGGCGTTACAACTTGGTATCAGAGCGAGCCAAGGTTAAGGGTTCCTGTAGACAAGTTGGGCATGTACACTCGTCACTAAAGACATGCTTCCCTCAAGGTATGGTAACTATTTATGTGGTTATGCGTTTAACTACTTAAATAGGATGTAAATGCTTTACCTATACAACTTATTAGGGAGCATGAGATTCTAATAGATTCTGGCTCTTGATTATTGATATGATTATATGATTACCTGCTCAGTGAATTTATAAACGTGTTATTTTCATGTTGGAGTTGAGAGCATGGTATGTATACTAGAAGAGCAGGGGTTATGAATTGATGTGTGAGTGTTATGGGCATGTATTTGGTACCGAAGTGGTATATGAATGTGGTGTTATGTGACTGTTCCCATGGGAAAGTTTTTGAATATGCTCATCATGTTTAATGGGTCAAGTTATTGACTGCAGATTCAATCAAGGGGTATGTATCCAAGGCAGTTAATGAGACCTGGTGGTGGTTATACCGAGGCTGGGAATTACAGCCAGGGTTTGAGTTCTTCACTTGCCTCTCATAATTTCTAGCAGGTGTTTACATATATGCAATTAAGATTGCAGAGGCAAGAGGAAGAGATTAGGTATTTGAAACAACAGTAGGTTTTGTCAGGAAACACCTCTTCCTTTGCTCTGATAGGAGTGGCACCAGTATTGGCTCAACCTAGAGTTGAGAACAGGTGGGAATTTCTTTGTGGAAGATTCCAAGAATACTACTCTTAATTTTTTTAGGGAGGCCTAAATCCATTTAGAGCTGAGCAATGGATGGGCATGATCAATTCCATCCTCGACAGTATGGGGGTGGTAGGTCATGATAAGGTGATCTGTGATACATATGTATTGCGGGATGATGCCCGAACATGGTGGGAAGTAGTATCACAGACACGAGATACAGCTGTAATGGACTGGAAAGAATTTACGCAATTGTTTAATGAAAGATATTATTGTGATGCAGCCAAGACTACTAAGATGAATGTGTTTCTGAACCTGTTTCAGGGAAATGCAACGGTAACCGAGTATGTTAATAGATTTGATGGGTTGGTGAAGTTTGCTTTTGATATGGTACCCACGGATGTAGCTCGGAAGGAAAAGTTTATCCAGGGATTGAACCCTAGAATAGCTCAGGGTGTTAGAGTCGCCCCAGTACATGAAATCTCTACCTATGCTCAGGTGGTAGGGAAGGCTCTTGCTAATGAGAGCACAGGAAATGAGATTATGAAGGAGAGTGCTAAAGATCATAATGCTCAAGTAGTGATAACTCCGTTTGAGGGATCAGGAAGGGGCAGAGATCCCAATGATCAGGAAAGAAGAGTTATCAATGTATCTAGCACCTCTAGTTTAGGAAAGGGCATCCGAAGTGCTCCGGTACGCCATCAGGGCAAGAAAGAAAATTGAAAGTTTTACCCAAAATGCACTCAATACAAGAGGCATTATCTGAAGGAATTTCGAGCAAAGGCAGGTTTCTTTTGTGGAATGGTTGGGCACTTCAAGAGAGATTGCCCAGGGTGAAGGAAGGATGAGCAAAAGGGGGTGGACAGATCAACTCCAGCTCGAGTGTTCGCTCTAACGCATTCAGATTCAGAGACTGAGACTCAGACTAGGGCTGGTTCCTCAGTGGTGGCAGGTCAGCTTCCTAGTTTTGATTTTTGTATTGTGCTGACTAGTTTTGGTGCCATGTTGTTCTTTGCTTGTTGCCTCTGGAGATGTATAGACTTGATATGCCGATTACATGGTTATGTTGTGATGAGAAAGTGGTACTCTATTTTTAATTTTAAGAGATGGGTTAGGTTATGATGAGAAGGGACTCATTAGTTGACTTGATAGGGTCGGTTATGACTGACTTCGATATGATCCTGGATATAGATTCGTTAACCAAGTATAGGGCGATTTTAGATTGCAAGGAAAGGATGGTAACTCTTGGGTTTGAGAGTGAGAAACCCTTGTATTTTTTGGCACTGTACATGGACCTTGTATGTTTATGACATCTATATTTAGAGCTAGAGACCTATTACAGGAGAATGCATAGGACTCTTAGCTAGTGTGGTGGATACGACTTAGGTCGTGCCAGTGGGACCGGGACAGACTGGATTAGTCTATGAATTTCTGGATGTATTTCTAGGGGATTTTCCAGGGTTACCTTTACACAAAGAGATAAAATGGTGATTAGGTGGTGCCAGGGACAGAACCATGTCTAAGGCACTGTATTGAACAACTTCAGCTGAACTGTAAGAACTAAAGACTCAATTATTGAGTAAGACAATATTATTTAAGGTGGATCTTTGATTTGGTTATTACTAGCTGAAGATCAGTGAGAAGGATATGCAAAAGACTGATTTTTATATTATATATGGGCATTAGGAGTGCTGAGTTATGTTTTGAGGATTTGGTTAATGCCGAGTTATTTTGATGGAATAAATGGACAGAGTATTCAAAGATTATCTTAATTGGATTTGTGATCATCTTGATAGACGGTACTATGATATACTCTCAGTTGGAGATTTACCAAGGCCAAGGAGCCCCTCAGGGATCAGAAGTTTCCTTGGATGAGTAGGATATTATATGAATTTTGTGAAGGAATTCTCAAGGGATGTTATCTCATTGGTAGGAAAAGGTGATTGTCTATGCATCATGTTATTTAAAGGATATGACCAGAACTAGAATAGAGTTACTGGTGGGCCAGGTGGCCAACATTATGTTTGAGCTTATTATTTCAGAGAAGATTAAAGGGAAAACAGTTAAGTGAACTACATATGGGAAAATTGAGGGGAATGTCTTAGCTGGATTAGCTAAGGACTATACAGTGTCAGGTGTGAGTTTATTGTCGTATAGGGATCGTACTTGGGATCCGATGGACATTGAGATTAAAGGAGAGATTCTAGATGAATCTTATACTACCCTCTTATTCTCTTCATCCAGGCATCATGAAGATGTACCAGGATCTGAAATCTTTATATTGGTGGCCTGGGATGGAGAGGGAAGTAACTCAATACGTGGCAAAGTTCTTAACCTATTAGCAGGTCAAGATAGAGTATTTGAAACTAGTAGGGCCATTACAACCTTGTGTATTCCATAGTAGAAGTAAGGAAACATCGCGATGGATTTCGCGGTGGGGTTGCCAAGAATAGTGGGCCAGCATGATTTGGTGCAGGTCAATATGAACCAGTATACAAAGTTAGCTCACTTTTATCAGTAAGGATGAGTAATACAGATGATCAGTATATAGACCTCTATGTGAGAGAGGTAGTACGCCTTCATGGAATTCGAGGTCTATCTTATCAAACAAGGACCCTGTTATTACTTCCAAGTCTTAGGGAAGGTTACAAAAGGCGATGAGTATATAGTTGGAGTTTAGTACAGTTTATTATCCTTGGACTGATGGTGAATCAGAGATAGTTATCAAGTTATTGGAAGGGCACCTTATGAGATGTTGTATGGTAGAGAAAGTATATCGCCCATTCATTGGGATGAGATGAGTGAAATGTTATATCTAGATCCTGAGGTAGTTCAAGGGACCATTGAGGCTATTGAAAAGATTAGAGCATGGATGCTCGCTTCTCAGAGTAAACAGAAAAGTTATGTGAATTTGAAGTGAAGGAATGTGGAATTCCAAGTGGAAGACTGTATCTTCCTTAGAAGATCACCATGGAAAAGGGTGAGGAAATAAGGGCAGGTTGAACCCTAAATTAGTAGGACCATTTGAATCCTGGATAGGATTGGTCAAGTTGCCTATGGATTAGCCTTATCTTTGGCACGTATATTCGTATACAGTGTATTTCATATTTCCATGCTTAGGAAACATGTGTTAGACGAGACTCATGCGTTGAGTTATGAGAATCTGGAATTAGAGGTTAAGTTATCCTGTGAAGGGTAGTCATCTCAGATATGAGATAGATAGAACAAGGTTTTGAGCAACAAAGCTATACTTTGGGTTAAGGTATTATACCTTGAGGAAACAAGGTCGTGGAGCGACCTAGAAACTGGAATCACATATGCGCGATTAATATTTCGGGCTATTCAGATAAACTTTCGAGGACGAAATTTCTGTAAGGAGGGAATAGTTGTAACGTCCCAAATTTCCTAATAAGGCTTAGGGCCTTGATTAGGGGGCTAGGATGGCAAATTATGGAATTATGTTATTATATTATATTTAAGTGTATTATTATGTGATTATGTGAGTTATTATAATATGACTTGTTATGCATGTTTAGGTGTATTAAATATGCACGTGGGCCCATTTCTGTTTAATTGGAATATTTTCATAATTTGGCCCGTTTTGAGTATATTTGGCATATATATGATATATGTGTGGGACCACATTAATATGTGAGTATGTTTGGGTTACTCGGCACAAGACGATCCTAGGAAGCAAGCTAGTGGGAAAGCCATAACGGGATCCATACTTGACTCGAAGTGAGTCAAGAAGCATTTTGGGTATTTAGCACATTACCGGGATATTGGGCAATGGGAATAAATATTTTATGGTAAATTGGGAGTTAGTGAGATTAAGAGGGAATTCTGGGAATTTTTACTATTTTACCCCGCGGGGTGTTTTTGGGACCCCAAGCATTACGATTTGCTTGAGGTTACTTAAGCTTGAAGTAACCCGTCTGAAATAAAAAGAACGCTCAGAACATTTTCTCTCTCTCTCGTTCCCTTTTTGACACCCATTCACATTTTCAAAGGAAACTAGAGTTTTAGGACTCGGATTCAAGCAAGGATCGAGGCATGGTAGTTTTAGGGAAGATTATAAGCTTATTATCTGGAGGATTTAGTTATGAAACAACTCAATCAGAGGTAATCCAAGTTTCAAAGTTTTGAATTGGATTTTATGTGTTGATGAGTTTTTGTGTTGTTTGAGATTTGGGCTTCAATGGTTTTGGATAATTGGGATGTTTGGGAACTTTGATTTTGGGATTTGGAGATGTTTGGATAGGTTTTTGGAAGGTTTTTAAATGAAGAAAACGAAGGCTTTTGGCTGTGTTCGTGGTTGGGTTGCGGCCTTGTTCTTGGGCGTCGTGGCCCATGCTAGAAGAAGGAGGAGGCTCTTGCTAATGGCCAGTTAGGACCGCGGGAAAAGGAAGGTGCACCATGGCGCGAGGCACAGGCAGAGAAGAGGCTTGGCCTTTGTTTGAAGGTGAGTCGCGGCTCAGAGCTACCGGGGGGGGGGGGGGGGCGCTTAAGGGAAGTTTTGGTCATTTTGGGTTTTTAGTCGTGGGAACTTAACTCTAAGGACTCTGGATCGATCCTACTACCCAGTTGGGTAGGATTCGACGTCCCGGAGGCTAGGACTTGGTCCGGAAGTATTTATTTACTCGTTTTTTATGGGATTTTATATTATGATTGTGACTAGGTCGTCACTAGGGGCTTGGAACAGGATCGTGCCTGAGGGTCATTTATTGGTAACCTGTGCTTGGACCAAAGGTAAGAAAACTTCACCCATTATGTGATGCATATGATACATGTAGTTATGGCATGGCATAAATGTTAAATATGGAAATGATCAGAGCTTAAGTCTCTGTAGTTATGCATGATTATGATTATGCTTATGATTATTGGTTAAGCATGTTGAATGCCTTAAATCTGGATATTTTACATATGATATATGTCTGTTTGCATTACCTCATAAAGGAAGCACTAACTTATTAGTCAGAGAACGACAATGGATTTTAGTATTGGTTGAAAAGTTCTGACTTATCAGTCATGATCAGCAGTAGTACTGAGCATTGGTCATATGGTATTGGCTTATGAGTCAAGAGCGACATTAGCATGTTTAACGCAAGCTGAAATGATTAGATCTAATCAACATGAGCATTAAATGCTTGACCGACCTATTGGTCAAAGAAAACTAAAACGCTTGTCTAGTCTAGAGGATAGTTACTCAGAGTTAAGGCTAAAAGGCCTAGGTGACAGAAATATCACATGGCTTGAGGCATAAAACCCCATAGATACTTATTAGTCATCTATTCAGAGAGACTTATTAGTCTTCTACCTCAAAGAGAGAGACTTATTAGTCATTTACTCAGAGTGCAGGACTCCACAATCATTTATTTGTACCTGCCTGCATGCATGAATTGGGTTATTACTGCTAGGCATGCTTAATATAGTTTGGTTGCACATTATTGTTTGCTTGTGAGCATGTGTTTCAGTTTTCTTGCTGAGCCTTAGCTCATGGGTGCTATGTGGTGCAGGTAAAGGTAAAAGAAAGTTGGACCATCCTTGAGTTTGAGAGCTTAGGTGACGATGTGTAAATATGCGGTTGCTCGACCACCATGCTCGAGGGTTTAAAAAGGAACTAGGGTTAAACCCTATTTTCCACTTAGGACGGCTGGTTGTAAATCTTTTATTGTAATTAACCTTTAAAATATATTTTGGGATCCCAATGTATACAGTAAACGTTTTAGTGAAACTTTGTATCTTTGACCAAACATTTTAACCCTAAACCGTTAATTACATTTAGTTACATGATTATGGCCAAATGACTCGTTTAGCAAGTTTTGCACTATTTGAAATACACAACGTAATGGTCCCTAGGTAGTAGGGCATTATAGTTGCTTCCAAATGGAGACATTCTACGATGGTCTCAGCGCTCACACAAGAATGGTGGTAGATGCTTCGGCGAATGGGGCTCTTCTTGCTAAGTCCTATAATGAGGCATATGAAATCCTTGAGAGGATATCTAACAACAACCATCAGTGGCCCACTACTAGAGCGTCTACAAGAAGAAAGGTGGTTGGCATTCATGATGTAGATGCCCTCATTTCTTTGGCAGCCCAAGTTTCCTCTATATCGAATATGCTCAAGACGAAGAACACAGGGATGAATTAATCAATGGGACAGCCTATGGGGTCACAAATGGGGTAAATGGAAAACATTTCTTATGTGGATTGTGGTGAAAGCCACACTTTTGACAATTGTCCTTCCAATCCCGTAGCTATATGTTATATGGGAAATCAAAATAGGAATGACCCTTATTCTATTTCCTACAACCCATCATGGAGGCAACGCCCCAACTTTTCATGGAGTAATTAAGGGGCTGGCCCTAGCACTTCTTCTGTTAGGAAAAAATAGATTGCCTCAATGGAAAAGGTAAGATAATACAACCCTATGCAATATATTACAAATAAATAATGATTGATTAAAAAGAGTGCTACAACTCTATAACTGAAAATACAAACAAACAAAGAAAGGAAGAGGAAGAAGGAGAAGAAGAGAATGGTGAAAGATACAACTCTAAACAAAAGATTACATGTAAAGGAAAGGTGTTTGAAACAAAAGAAAAGAAGATTACAACTCTATACCAAATGTACAAGTAAATAGAAATGAAAATAAGAAGAAACAATAGAGAAAAAATGCAAGAACAAAACAATAGTAAACTTTCACTTACACAACCTAAGTGAAGAGGGTTGGGGATCACCAACTTGATCAAGGTTTAAAACCTTTGTCCAAAAGCTTATTTCCCCCTAACTCAAGCACTAAGGGTTCTCTCACAGATTTTGGAAATGCTTTCTGGAATAATCAAGCCTCAAGGTGTATTTTCCAGCCAAGTGCTTTGTGTATGGAAAAATGGTGTAACGACCCAAAATCGCTAATAAGTCTTAAGGGCCTTGATTAGTGTGCCAGGAGGGCATTAATGGATTAATTGTGATTTAAATGTGTAATTATATGTTTAGTAATGTTTTTTATGATAATATGAAATAAATATGTGATATATGTGAGAACTACATTATCATGTGGGCAGGTTCGCAGAGCACGACTCGAGACGATCCTAGGGTCAAATAGCGGGAAAAGTCACAACGGGACTTAAGATATGACTTTGGACAAGTCAGGGGTATTTTAGGTATCGGGTAGCGATTTAGACAATCGGGTCATGAAAATAAATATATGGAGATATATTTGAGGTTAGGATGTCTAGGCGGGAATATTGGGGGCTTTTACCGTTTTGGCCTCGGGGACGGTTCCGGCACCCCAAGCCTTGGGATTAACTTAACGAGTAAGACAAACCTAGGAAGCCTTTAGAAAGAATTAGACCGACATTATCTTCTTCTCAGCTGGTTTCTCTCTCTCATTCTCAAGGGAACAAACATTCAAAGGGAAATTGGGAAATTAGAGCTGAAGAATTGCTGGGAACTTAGAGGAATTCAGGAGCAACTTTGAGGTTTAGCTCAGTGGACAATCAAGGGTTAAACCAGGGTTAAGGTAAGCATTTAATCTTCTTTTCTGTGGTTGGGAATTCTGAGTTTTGGTTGGGTTTTGAGGCAAATATGGTTTTTGATGTCTTAAGACAGAATTAAGGAGGGAAGCTTTGGAATTTGCTAGGTTTTGGCTTGGTGAAGTGGTTCAGCAGAAGAGGTAAGTTTCAATCCATGATTTAAAGGTTTTAATTTGGATTTGAATGGCTGGTTTGGGTGTTTATAGCTTTTGAGTTTCAGAAATTGGAAAGAGGAGATTAGTGTATGTTAGGCTGAGTTTTCTGTGGAATTATGTGGTTTAAGTCATGCCAAAGGAGTTGGGATTAATTGGTTATGAGTTGGGGAGCTTTGGGATAGTTTAAGGTGAGGTTTCAAGCTTACAAATGATGGTTTTTCTGGGCATGAAGGGAAGGGCCGCGGCTCTGTTCTAGAGCGATGCGGCCCTAGGATGAAGAAAGGCCAAGGAGGCTCGGCCAAGGGTGGGCGCCGCGGCGCCCAAAGCAAGGGCCGCGGCGCGTGTCTTTATTCAGGTTGACCTTGGTTATGTTTTGAGGCCAGGGCCGCGGCTATGCTTCAAGGGCCGCAGCCCTTGGTTGTGCACATGAACTTTTGAGGGTTTTAGGCATGGGAATGTGGTCTAGTTTGCTCGGGATTGGTTTCACCATCGTGCTTGGTGGAATTCGGATTCCCGGGAGTTAGTTTTGTAACCAGAAACCTATATTTGAATATTAATGGAACCTTATACTTTGGTTGTGACTAGGTGATAAAGGCTTAGGCTCGGGAACGGATCGTGCTTGAGGAGCGTTGCTCATAAGCAATACTCGTATAGACTAAAGGTAAGAAAACTGCACCTGGTTGAATATATGTGACGGGACTAAGGGCTCCCTATTGTAATTTCTTGAAATGATGGTATTATGCCATGCAAGCTATTTAGTGAACCAACGGCCTAAGGGTGCCAAGGGTTACACTAGCGCACAGGGTGCGGCTCGGCCACTGGTAGCCGAGGACAGCTTATTATGCACTGAGCTCGATTTAAGCAGGCCGGAGTCAGTGGGTTAAACAGAGGGTGCGGCCTAAGTCGTCGGCCCTGAACATTATGTGATATGAGTGTAATATGTGATTGATTGTATCTTGAATCTAAATATATGTGCTGAGTGTTTATTGTGCATTATTTTATGGGAGTACATGCGTAATGAATTAACTGTCTGTTATCATTGATTGTGTTGTATATGATGTTTTCTTGCTGGGCCTTGGCTCACGGGTGCTACATGGTGCAGGTAGAGGCAAAGGTAAATTGGATCAACCCTGATTGGAGGGCTCAGCGAGTGGAATGTACATAGCCTGTTACTCAGCCGCCACAGTTGAGGTTTAAGGAGGGACACGAGACCCAAAGACTGTCTATTTTGCCTTAATATGGCTAATGATCACTCATGTACTTTTGGGAGTCTGTAAACTTTCTTTAACTTTGTTTTCTTATGGGATCCCATGTATGTAATAGTTTAATTATATAAAATGAGTCTTTTGAGACCAAAACCTTTTTAACCCTAGCTCTTACTTGTTTAATGACACGTTTTTAAAATAATGACTTGATTAGCAAGTCTTGCACCTTTATAAGTACACAGTGTAGCGGTCCTGGCTATCCAGGGCGTTACAACTTAGTATCAGAGCGTCCTAGGTTTAAGGGCTCCTGAAGACAGGCTGGACATGTACATTCGCTGCTAGAGACAAGCTCAAGTCATTGCTCGGTAATGTGTATATGTGTTTATGTGCTTATGTGCCTGAAGTGAGCTATGAATTCTGTTATTTACTGAATTACTACGGAGCATGAGAAACTGATAGGGCCTGGCCCTGGACTGCTATGTGAAAATATTGAAGCATGTTTATTAACATCGTTGTGCATATAAATGAGTATATGGATGATTAATTGTATATCGTGCATGGATGAATGCCTATTTTATAGCTATTGTGTGATGAGTATGAGTTTGGAGGCGTGCTTATTAGCAGCCAGCGCATGTGGATGGATGTTTATATGTTAAATGTTTGTGATTGGTTATGTTCCATTGGTGGATCTTGGAGAAGCTTTTACCCTATCATCATGGTCTAACTGCCGAGTTGTTATTTACAGATTGACTTGGATAGCTATGCGTCCAAGAAAATCTACGCGACTAGCCGGCACTAGGTCCAGGACCGGTAGTGATGATCAGGGCCAGAACCCTCCGTCAGTCCCTGAGAACTAGCAGCAGTTAATGGCTGATATGCAGGCTCGACTACAGAGTCAGGATGAACAGATCCGTATTCTACGACAGCAGGCTCCATCAGGGAGTGTTGCCCCCGTTGTACCACCTGTAGTGGTACCAGTTGTGCAGACAGGGGAGGTTGGTAACAAGTGGGAGCCATTGTATGAGCGGTTCAGGAAGCAGCAACCCCCAGTCTTTGAGGGTGGACCAGATTCATTGAAAGCCGAGCAATGGCTAACTATGATTACAGTAATTCTGGATTTTATGAGGATTGAGGGGCATGATAGAGTGGCCTGCGCCACTTATATGCTAAGAGAGGATGCCCGCATTTGGTGGGAAGTGGCATCACAGACCAGGGATGTTACCACTTTGTCTTGGGAAGGTTTCAAAGATTTGTTTAGCCAGAAGTATTACAATGTTGCTGTCAGAGCAACAAAGGTTAATGAGTTTGTGAGTTTGGTGCAGGGCAATATGACTGTTACTGAATATGCCCTGAAATTTGATAGGCTTGCAAAGTTTGCACCAGATCTTGTGCCTACTAATGCTGCTAGGCAAGATCATTTTATCAGGGGGCTTAATGTTATGATAGCCCGGGATGTCAGGATTACAACGGTACCTGGAGGAACAACTTATGCCCAGGTCGTTGAGAAGGCTCTTACCGCTGAGGAAGCGGAGAACAAGATATGGAAGGAGAGCGCAGTGAGGCGTGAGGGCCGCAGAGCGATGCCTCCTTATTCAGGGACGGGTAGGGGTGGAGGCCCCAGTGACTTCAAGAGGAAGACTCCTGACACTTCGACCGCTGCTGGTCCTGATAGGAGGGGTCGGGGTGGTCAGGGTGGCCATCAGGGTGGCGGCGAGGCATGGCAGACCTATCCAGAGTGCCCGAGGTGTAGAAGACGTCATCTGGGCGAGTGTCGGGCCAAGGATTGCTTTGTGTACGGAGTATTAGGGCATCTCAAGAAAGACTGCCCAACGGTAAAGAAGGGCGAAGTAGGGAAGGTGGATAGCTTGACTCCAGCTCGAGTATTTACCTTGACTCAGGCAGAGGCCGAGGCTAGTCCCTCGGTAGTGACAAGTCAGCTTTCTAGTGCTGGCTTTCCTTTTACAGTATTGATTGATTCTGGTGCTACACATTCTTTTGTTTATAGTAGAGTGATTGATAGATTGTGTACACCTAGTGAGTATCGGACTGCAGGGTTTGGGACTTTATTGCCTACAGGAGAACTGGTAGTTTCTAGGAGATGGATTAGGGCACTGCTAGTGATGGTTGATAGTAGGGAACTTTCGGTGGATCTGATTGAGCTAGATATGGAGGATTTTGATATGATTTTAGGGATGGATTTGTTGGCCAGGTATGGGGCTACGATTGATTGTAGGAAGAAAATGGTTACTTTTGAGCCTGAGGGCGAGGACCCTTTTGTCTTTGTGGGTGTGGTGTCTGGACCCAGCGTACCTATGATTTCGGCATTGAGAGCCAGAGACTTGTTGCAGGGGGGATGCATAGGTGTTCTGGCTAGTGTAGTGGACACCACTAGAGTTATGCCGGCAGGGCCGGGAGAGACCAGATTGGTATGTGAGTTTTTGGATATATTTCATGAGGATCTTCTAGGGTTGCCGCCGTGCAGGGAGATTCAGTTTGAGATTGAGTTGGCACCGGGGACAGAACCAGTATCAAGGACACCGTACAGAATTGAACCAGCAGAACTGAAAGAGTTGAAGATATAGTTGCAAGAACTTCTGGATTTGGGGTTTATAAGGCCTAGTTATTCTCCTTGGGGCGCTCCTGTTGCGATATTTTAAGGCTATGCAAGTGCACACAGTCGCAAATTCGTAATAAACTGGTAAAACCAAGTATCGTCCTCAAGGACTGAGTTATCAATTACCAGTCAATTAATTTCTTGTTCTATTTGATGAATTGAAATTTCTTGATTTTTGCAAAATACAACAAAAGAACCAATAAAGTGCAGAAATAATAATCGACAATTAAATAGAATAATAACTAATAGTAAAACTTTTACTTTAATCACTGAGAAACAATTAGGATATTCAATCTCATCAACTATCCTTCCTATTATTCCCTAATGCAAAGTATGAATTCTTCTTATTTTTTTACCTAATTCAATTAACAAGTTGAAACAGCAGCCTATAATCATACTATGAATTATAAACTCAACCTAGGTGACAATTTCCTATATTTCTATGGTAAATTGAACCACAAAGGTAGCATTAATTTCCACAACTTAACAACAGTTACACAATTAATTCAGATACTTTCGTTCTAAATCAAAATTATGTCCAATATAACCAAAGCATAATTAAATCTCACTTCTCAGATTTTGACTTAAAAACATATGAATGTGACTAAAGATGGCCAATCAATAATCACTCTATAAGAACAGATTATATGGAATTGAAGAAGATTGAAGAAGAGGAAATTAAAATTGCATTAGGTCATAACAGAAATTCAAGTGATTCAATTGAACATCCTAAACAGAAAATTAGTTCATAGTCATAGTACTAATCACAACAAAAACTAAAGATAACATCAGGAAGAAAAACATATAAAAAAAAATACTCTAAGCTTCAGCCTCCCAAAACCAGAACTCCTCCTTCGTCCGTCCGTCCCTATTCCTCTCCTTTTCGCAAACTTAAAACCTAAGATTTCAAAAATTAAAGAAGCGGGCCGCGGCTCTACATGCACTATGCCGCGGCCCGTATCACAAATTCTGGGCAGAAGGTCCTTTTCATGCCGCGGCTCTCTGAAGCATATGCCGCGGCCCGCATCGTCGAATTCTGGGCAGAGTGCCCATCTATGCCGCGGCCCGAAGACTTCCTGAAAAACAATGCTTCTGTTTCCGACCTAGCCGCGGCTCCCTTTTGCTCATGCCGTGGCTCTTAAGGGAAATCTCATTTCTTCAAGTTTTCATCCCAAAATTTCACCAACACTTCCAAATTGTGTTGAGAACCATTCTTGATCAAAATATGATGGAAAACTCGGTTATTTCTTCCCTTTCTTTGGCATTTTCTTCCACATGCTCAATTCTTCCTGATATTCACAAAAACAACCAAACAAAGCATAAACCCGCGCTAAAACAAGGAAAAACAAAATAAAAGACTACTAAAAACATCACAAAAACATAATAAAAACTAGACTCATCAGCTCCAGTTTTGTTTGTTAAGAAGAAGGACGGAACTTTGAGGATGTGCATCGATTACAGAGAATTGAACAAGTTGACTATCAAGAATAAGTACCCTCTACCAAGGATTGATGACTTGTTCGATCAGCTGCAGGGTAAGACGGTGTTCTCAAAGATTGATCTTCGATCTAGTTATCACCAGCTGAGGATCAAGGATGAGGATATACCAAAGACGGCCTTCCGGACACAGTATGGGCATTATGAGTTTTTGGTCATGTCTTTTGGTCTGACCAATGCCCCAGCAGCTTTTATGGATCTGATGAACAGGGTGTTCAAGGACTTCTTGGATCAGTTCATTATTGTCTTCATCGACGACATCTTGGTTTACTCTAGTTCAGAAGCAGAGCATGAGCAGCATCTCCGACAGGTTCTACAGAGGTTGAGGGAGCATCAGTTATACGCCAAGTTTAAGAAGTATGAGTTCTGGCTACCAGAGGTGACCTTTCTTGGACATATAGTTGGGGCAGAAGGGATTAAGGTGGATCCGTCCAAGGTAGAAGCAGTTAGGGATTGGCCGAGGCCGAGGAATGCCTCGGAGGTGCGGAGTTTCCTTGGGTTGGCTGGTTACTACAGGTGGTTTGTGGAGGGGTTCTCAAAGATTTCTATATCGATGACAGAGTTGACAAGGAAGAATCAGAAGTTCGTCTGGTCAGAGAAGTGTGAGAACTGCTTTCAAGAGTTGAAGCGACGACTTATTTCTGCACCTGTGTTGAGTCTTCCTTCAGAGGAAGGAAAGCTTGTGGTCTATTGTGATGCATCAAGGTTAGGTTTAGGCTGCGTGTTGATGCAGAATGAGAAAGTTATAGCCTATGCATCTCGGCAGCTGAAGGATTATGAGCAGCGGTATCCGACTCATGATTTGGAATTGGCAGCAGTGTTATTCGCACTGAAGGTGTGGCGTTATTATCTGTATGGGGAGAAGTGCGAGATAAACACTGATCATAAGAGTCTGAAGTATTTCTTCACCCAGAAGAATCTGAATATGAGGCAGAGACGTTGGTTGGAGTTGGTTAAGGATTATGATTGTGATATCCTTTACCACCCTGGGAAAGCCAACGTGGTGGCAGATGTGTTGAGCCAGAGGGGCCCAGGACAGTTGTATAGTTCCACCCAGATCTCAAGGAAATTAGTTGATGAGATGGTCAAGGCAAGGATAGAACTGGTAGTAGGCCAGTTAGCCAATATCACCTTGCAGTCAACCCTGTTAGAGCGGGTCAAGGAGGGTCATTTGAAAGATGTGCAGATGCAGGAAACTAGACAACAGGCTTTAGCGGGAACAACTAAGGATTATTCTGTTTCTGAGACAAATTTACTTCGGTATCAGGGACGGATATGTGTTCCAGCAGATGAGGGGGTTAGACGAGAGATATTGGATGAGTCTCACACTACGCCAAACTCACTTCATCCGGGTACCACGAAGATGTATCAGGATCTACAGACATTATATTGGTGGCCCGGGATGAAGAAGGATGTAGTTGAGTATGTGTCTAGATGTTTGACATGTCAGCAGGTTAAGGCTGAGCATCAGCGACCAGCAGGATTGCTTCAGCCTTTGGGTATCCCAGAGTGGAAATGGGAGGATATTACGATGGATTTCGTGGGAGGATTACCCAAGACAGTTGGACTTCATGACTCGGTGTGGGTGATAGTGGACAAATACACCAAGTCAGCTCATTTTCTACCAGTGAGATCGACTTATACAGTGGAGCAGTATGCAGAGCTGTATGTGAGGGAGATAGTTTGTCTCCATGGGGTTCCAAAGTCTATAGTATCTAATCGAGACCCTATCTTTACCTCCAAGTTTTAGGGAGCTCTGCAGAGAGCCATGGGGACTCAGTTGAAGTTTAGCACAACTTTTCATCCTCAGACTGATGGACAATCTAAGAGAACGATTCAGGTGTTAGAGGACATGCTTAGGGCATGTGTGATTGACTTCAAGGGTTCATGGAGTAAGTACCTCCCATAGATCGAGTTTTCATATAACAACAGTTATCAGTCCACGATTGGAGTGGCTCCTTATAAGATGTTATATGGAAGAAAGTGTAGATTGCCCATTCACTGGGATGAGATGGGTGAGAGAAGGTATTTGGGGCCAGATATGGTTCAGAAGACTAATGAGTCTATTAAGAAGATTCGAGCTAGAATGCTTGCCTCGCAAAGTAGGCAGAAAAGCTACATTGATCCTAAGCGTAGGAACGTGGAGTTCCAGGTTGGGGACCACGTGTTTCTACATGATTCACCACTGAGAAGGGTGAAGAGGTTTGGAGTGAAGGTCAAGTTGAGCCCTCGGTTTGTTGGACCTTTTGAGATCCTAGAGAGGATTGGACAGGTGGCTTATAGGCTGGCCTTGCCACCATTGCTAACAGGAGTTCATAATGTATTCCATGTCTCTATGTTGTGGAAGTATGTTTCTGATACAACACATGTGTTGAGGTATGAAGACATGGAGTTGCAGACGGACTTGTCCTACGAGGAGAGACCAGTTCAGATTTTGGATCAGAAGGACAAAGTTCTGCGGAATAAGACGATACCATTAGTGAAAGTGTTATGGAGGAATAGCAAGGTCGAGGAAGCGACCTGAGAGTTGGAGACAGCAATGCAGGATCAGTATCCCGAGCTATTCAGGTAAATTTCGAGGACGAAATTCTCATTAGGAGGGGATAGTTGTAACGACCCAACATCGCTAATAAGGCTTAAGGGCCATGATTAGTGTGCCAGGAGGGCATTAATGGATTAATTGTGATTTAAATGTGTAATTGTATGTTTAGAAATGTTTTTTATGATAATATGTGATATATATGAGAACCACATTATCATGTGGGCAGGTTCGCAGAGCACGACTCGAGACGATCCTAGGGTCAGATAGCGGGAAAAGTCACAACGGGACTTAAGATATGACTTTGGACAAGTCACGGGTATTTTAGGTATCGGGTAGCGATTTAGGCTATCGGGTCATGAAAATAAATATATGGAGATATATTTAAGATTAGGATGTCTAGGCAGGAATATTGGGGGATTTTACCGTTTTGGCCTCGGGGACGATTCCGACACCCCGAGCCTTGGGATTAACTTAACGAGTAAGACAAAACTAGGAGGCCTTTAGAAATAATTAGACTGACATTATCTTCTTCTCAGCTGGTTTTGCTCTCTCATTCTCAAGGGAACAAACATTCAAAGGGAAATTGGGAAATTGGAGCTGAAGAATTGCTGGGAACTTAGAGGAATTCAGGAGCAACTTTGAGGATTAGCTCAGTGGACAATCAAGGGTTAAACCAGGGTTAAGGTAAGCATTTAATCTTCTTTTCTGTGGTTGGGAATTCTGAGTTTTGGTTGGGTTTTGAGGCAAATATGGTTTTTGATGTCTTAAGAAAGAATTAATGAGGGAAGCTATGGAATTTGCTAGGTTTTGGCTTGGTGAAGTGGTTCAGCAGAAGAGGTAAGTTTCAATCCATGATTTAAAGATTTTAATTTGGATTTGAATGGCTGGTTTGGGTGTTTATAGCTTTTGAGTTTCAAAAATTGGAAAGAGGAGATTAGTGTATGTTAGGCTGAGTTTTCTGTGGAATTATGTGGTTTAAGTCATGACAAAGGAGTTGGGATTAATTGGTTATGAGTTGGGGAGCTTTGGGATGGTTTAAGGTGAGGTTTCAAGCTTAGAAATGATGGGTTTTCTGGGCATGAAGGGAAGGTCTGCGGCTCTGTTCTAGAGCGCTGCGGCCCTAGGATGAAGAAAGGCCAAGGAGGCTCGGCCAAGGGTGGGCGCCGCGGTGCCCAAAGCAAGGGTCGCAGCGCATGTCTTTGTTCAGGTTGGCCTTGGTTCTGTTTTGAGGGTAGGGTCGCGGCTAAGCTTCAAGGGCCGCAGCCCTTGGTTGTGCACATGAACTTTTGAGGGTTTTAGGCATGGGAATGTGGTCTAGTTTGCTCGAGATTGGTTTCACCACTGTGCTTGGTGGAATTCGGATTCCCGGGAGTTAGTTTTGTAACCAGAAACCTATATTTGAATATTAATGGAACACTATACTTTGGTTGTGACTAGGTGATAAAGGCTTAGGCTCGAGAACGGATCGTGCTTGAGGGGCGTTGCTCATAAGCAATACCCACACAGACTAAAGGTAAGAAAACTGCACCTGGTTGAATATATGTGACGGGACTAAGGGCTCCCTATTGTAATTGCTTGAAATGATGGTATTATGCCATGCAAGATATTTAGTGAACCAACGGCCTAAGGGTGCCAAGGGTTACACTAGCGCACAGGGTGCGGCTCGGCCACTGGTAGCCGAGGACAGCTTATTATGCACTGAGCTCGGTTTAAGCAGGCCGGAGTCAGTGGGTTAAACAGAGGGTGCGGCCTAAGTCGTCGGCCCTGAACATTATGTGATATGAGTGTAATATGTGATTGATTGTATCTTGAATCTAAATATATGTGCTGAGTGTTTATTGTTAATTATTTGATGGGAGTACATGCGTAATGAATTAACTGTCTGTTATCATTGATTGTGTTGTATATGATGTTTTCTTGTTGGGCCTTGGCGCACGGGTGCTACGTGGTGCAGGTAGAGGCAAAGGTAAATTGGATCAGCCCTGATTGGAGAGCTCAGCGAGTGGAATGTACATAGCCAGTTGCTCAACCGCCACAGTTGAGGTTTAGGCAGGGACGCGAGACCCATAGACTGTCTATTTTTCTTTAATATGGCTAATGATCACTCATGTACTTTTGGGAGTCTGTAAACTTACTTTAACTTTGTTTTCTTATGGGATCCCATGTATGTAATAGTTCAATTATATAAAATGAGTCTTTTGAGACCAAAACCTTTTTAACCCTAGCTCTTACATGTTTAATGACACGTTTTTAAAATAATGACTTGATTAGCAAGTCTTGCACCTTTATAAGTACACAGTGTAGCGGTCCTGGCTATCCAGGGCGTTACAAATGGTGTGTCTTACAAGTGAGCATTAGGCTCCTATTTATAGAGTTTGAGATACCCTTTGAATTTCAAATTCCACCAACCCCCATGGCTGTTACCAATGTTTAATTGGATTAATATGGAATTAAAAATGAGATTTGGGAGTTATTTGGGTTTTTGGAACCGTTCAACAGTTTTGGAAAAAACTGAAAAAATGGCGCGAAATGCACCTGTGGCCGCGGCCAGGGAAAGACAGTGGCTGTGGCCACAACCTAGTTTCAGCACAAAAATTGTCATTTTCCAAATCGTTCCAAAACGTCCCAAATCCTTTCCCACGTGATTTTGTAACCTCCAAACACCTATTGGGAGTTAAAAACATGTCTCCAGCAGCCATATTTCATTATGGCTTTATGAAATCCAATCTCAAATGTGTAACATATAATATACACATTATTGGGTTATATTTGGGAGTTACAAATTTGTAACTGATTTTCTAACTCCAAAATATGTCACATTTGGGCACACACATGTGTCCAATTTTGTGACTCTCAATAATATGTTACAAGGTGTGACAAATCGCATTTTTTTACATTATTTAATCTAATATTATATTATATGAAATAATATAACATCTTCTATGCCTCCTAGACTCTCTTTCCCACTGGGCTATCCTCCACAAGCCCCACAACAAGCGGTGCATTCCAATTCACTTGAGAACATGTTGAAAGAGTACATAGTGAAGAATGAAGCAATGATCCAAAGTCATGCAAAATTCTTGAGGAACCTAGAAACTCAAGTTGGGAAACTTGCTAATGAGCTAAGAAATAGACCTCAAGGTGCTTTACCAAGTAACACGGAGAATCCAAGGAATTTAGGTAAAGAACATTGCAAGGTGTGACTTTGAGAAGTCGGAAGGAGTTGGAAAATTCCAAGAAATATGTTGGGCATGACGGTGATCCATCTTCAATCCAATATAATGAGAAAGAAATTGAAGATGCTAAAAATTCAAGGAAATTAGCCTCTGCCCATAATGCGGTCGCATCAGAATCACTAGAAAGTTCCCCATAAATCCAAAAGCTACAATTTCCACAGAGATTTCAGAAACATAAGCAAGAGAGTCAGTTCAAAAGGTTTCTTGACATGTTGAAGTAGCTACACACTAATATTCCTCTTGTTGAAGCCCTAGAGAAAATGCCTAATTACGTGAAGTTCATGAAAGACATTCTCACTAAGAAAAGACGATTGGGAGAATTTGAGATTGTGGCTGTCACCGAGGAATGTAGCTCCTTCTTGCAAAACAAGTTGCCTCCAAAGATGAAGGATCCTGGGAATTTTACCATTCCATGCACTATTGATAACTCTTATTGTGGGATGGATTTATGTGACTTGGGTGCTAGTATCAACTTAATGCCTATGTCGGTGTTTAGAGAGTTGGGAATTGGAGAGGTCAGACCTTCCCTAGTTACTCTTCAGCTTGCAGACTGATCTCTTGCTCATCCTGATGGGAAAATTGAAGACGTGTTAGAGAAGGTTGACAAGTTTATTTTTCCTAGTGACTATGAGGGAGACCTTTCCTTGCAACAGGTATAACTTTGATTAATGTTCAGAAAGGTGAACTTACTATGAGGGTCCAATATGAACAAGTGACTTTCAATGTTTTCAAGGCTATGCAGTTTATGGATGAAATTGAGGAGTGCTTAGTTGTTTCAGTGGTGGACTCTTTAGAATCAAAAGAGTTAAAAAACAGTTGTCTTGATGACCCTTTAGAGAGGCTTTTTTTGTTTGATTCACAAGCAGATGATGAGGATGAGTACTTAGCTTGGCTGGAAGCTACTTCACAAGGTTTACGCTCAAGACAACATTTTGAGTCTTTAGAGCTCTCTTCTAGAGCTTTCAAAGCCCCAAGACCTTCAGTTGAGGAACCACCTGAGTTGGAGTTGAAAGTTCTACCTTCCCACTTGAGATATGCTTCTTTGGGTGAGTTTGCTTCATTGTCTGTCATTGTTTCAGCTAAGTTGACTAAAGAACAAGAAGACAAGTTGCTTGATGTTTTTAGGAAATTCAAGAAAGCTATTAGGTGGACCATTGCAGACATTAAGGGTATTAGCCCCTCATTATGTAGAATATTTTGTTGGAAGATAGTGAGAAAGGATCAATTGAAGGTCATAGAAGGCTCAAACCTATTATGAGAGGTTGTGAAAAAGGAAATCCTTAAATGGCTTGATGCTGCTATTATCTATCCCATTTTTGATAGCTTGTGGGTTAGTCATGTTTAGTGTGTGCCAAAGAAAGGTGGAATCATGGTGGTGAAGAATGAAGACAACGAATTGATTCCTACTAGAACTGTGACATGGTGGAGAATATGCATGGATTACAGGAAAATTGAACAAGGCCACTAGGAAGGATCATTTTCCTCTTCCTTTCATTGATCAAATGTTGGATAGACTTGTAAGGAGATTATTATTGCTTTCTAGATGGATATTCTGGTTATAATCAGATTGCAGTGGCTCTAGAAGATCAGCACAAGACCACTTTCACTTGCCCCTATGGTACTTTCGCATTTCGGATGATGCCTTTTGGTTTATGCAATGCTCTCTCCACATTTCAGTGGTGCATGATGGCTATTTTCACTGATATGGTGGTACAATTCTTAGATATATTCATGGATGATTTCTCTATTTTTGGCAATTCTTACGATGACTGTTTGAGTAATTTGGCTAAGGTGTTGCAAAGATGTGAAGAAACAAACATTACCCTAAACTGGGAAAAATGTCACTTTATGGTTAAGGAAGGTATTGTTTTGGGCCACAAAGTATCAAAGCACGGTATTGAAGTTGATAGAACCAAGATTGAGGTTATTGAAAAGTTCCCACCCCCTAATTCAGTAAAGAACATTAGAAGCTTTCTTGGCCATTCAGGGTTCTATAATCGGTTCATAAATGATTTCTCCAAGATCTCTAAGCCTATTTGCAACTTATTGGAGAAGGATACACCTTTCCATTTTGATGAAGCATGTTTGAAAGCCTTTGAAGATTTGAAAAGTAGATTGGTTTCAACACCAATTATTGTGGCTTCATATTGGGACTTGCCTTTTGAATTGGTGTTTGATGCAAGTGATTTTTCTCTAGGAGCAGTGATAGGACAACGAAGAAACAAAGTTTTTCACTCCATTTACTATGTTATTCGTACTCTGACAGGTGCTCAACTCAACTATATAGTGAGAAAAAAGAACTCTTGGCTATTATCTTTGCTTTTAACAAGTTTCAGTCTTATTTGGTGGGCACCAAAGTAATAGTCTATTCAGACCATTCTGCCGTTAAATACTTGATTGAAAAGAAGGATGCTAAGCCTCGGTTTATTAGATGGGTGCTTTTGCTCCAAGAGTTTGATGTGTAAAGTCAAGATAGAAAAGGAGTGGAGAACCAAGTGGCGGATCATTTATCAAGAATGGAAAGTGATAAGGAATCAAGTTCTTTAGTTCCCATCAAGGAGACATTCCGGATGAGCAATTATTTAAGGTAAACCACTCTCAAGTTGTTCCTTGGTTTTTGGATTTTGCTAATTACTTGGTTAGTGGATTGTTAACTTCGGATTTGACAAGCCAACAAAAGAAGTTTTTGCATGATGTGAGGCACTACTTTTGGGAAGAGCCATACTTGTTCAAACAATGTGTCGACCAAATGAGTAAGAGATGTGTCCCCCAGCAAGAGATGAAGGATATCCTATACCATTGCCACTCTTCACCTTGTTGAGGGAATTTTGGAGGAACTCGCACCACATCTAAGGTACTTCAATGTGGTTTCTTTTGGCCTTCCTTATTCAAAGATGCTCATGCTTTTGTGTTGAGGTGTAATCGATGCCAAAGGGTTGGTTTCTAGAAGGAATGAGATACCCTTAACTAATATTCTTGAAGTTGAATTGTTTGATGTGTGGGGTATAGATTTTATGGGCCCATTTCCTTAATCTTATGGCAACTTGTACATCTTGGTAGTTGTGGATTACATTTCAAAATGGGTGGAAGCAATTGCCTCTCCCACTAATGATTCTAAAGTTGTCATGAGGTTCTTACAAAACAATGTGTTTACTCATTTTGGCACCCCAAGGGCAATAATTAGTGATGAAGGCACTCGTTTTGTGAGTAAGTTACTAGCAAGTTTATTGGCTAAATATGATGTGAGGCACAAAGTAGCTACTGCATACCATCCCCAAAATAATGGGCAAGCTGAGTTGTCCAATAGAGAGATAAAAGGTGTCCTTGAGAAAGTGGTGAACCCCAACCGCAAGGATTGGTCCAAGAGGTTAAATGACGCATTGTGGGCCTATAGAACATCTTTCAAGACATCGTTGGGGATGTCACCATATTGTTTGGTGTTTGGCAAAGCTTGCCATCTACCAAGGGAACTTGAGCACCGTGCTTATTGGGCTATTCAAACGCTCAACATGGATTTGCAACTTGCAAGAGAAAAGAGAATGTTGCAGCTAAATGAATTAGAAGAGATGCGCTTATTCTCTTATGAAAATTCTAAACTTTACAAGGAGAAAACAAAAAGATGGCACGACAAGCATATTCAACCAAGAGTGTTTGAAGAGGGCCAGTGAGTTTTTCTCTTTAACTCACATTTGAAGCTATTTCCAGGCAAGCTCTAGTCTCTTTGAAACCCTAATCTCATCATCTCTCAAGCTTTTCTCACCCACCCTCCCACCATCTCTCATCTTTCCACCTCCCATCTAAGCCCCACCACCTGCCAACTCCGACCACCCAAGCTCTGCCTCTCCCACGAACCCACCTGTGACCCTAAACCCAACACCCATCACCACCATCGCACACCACCTAAACCCGTCGCACCCAACCACGACCCAAAGCCCCGACCACCTCCGTCACCTTGCACCTGAACCCAACACTTGCAACCCACAAAGCCTCTGCCTAACACCACCTAAACCTGATGCACCCAACCATGAACCCAGCCCCAAAACCAAGTCACCTACCCCAACCCCGACCACCTCCGCTTCCTTACCACAAACCCGAACACACAAGCCCACCTACAACCCTAAACCCAACACCCTTCACCACCATCGCACACCACCTGAACCTAACGCACCCAAGCACGACCCGAAGGCCCACCACTCACCTTTGAGACCAGCCACACCATCCATCACTTTGTATCAACAACAAGTTCTATCTCTTGCTCATGACTGCACATTTGTTTATTCTTCCTTGAGCTTTCAAGAATATTTTTTTACAAAAGGGGCAGCGATAGGTGTCTCAAGTTCCTTCAAGGTACCTCATTGTTCTTGTTTTGATCACTTTGGAATTGAAATTCATTTTGGTTGTTGGATTTGTTGTTGAGAATTATGCCTAGAACCAAGAAAGTAGCATAGAAAAAGAAAAAGGCAGTGGCCCAGGAACAAGCTATTGTTGAGAAGTTCGTATCCCCGAGGGCTACCGAAAAATTCAAAAAAATTGTTCAGAGAGATATTTTGTTTGAGAGAGCATTCCCAAATGTTGGAAATCCACATTATGTGATGACTGTGCTTGAAAATCAAGGGTGGCTTAAGTTTTGTATAGCATCTCATGAGGCTATTGTTCATTTGGCGAAAGAATTCTATGCTAACTTTGTGTCAACAAAATCATGACAAGTCACGGTCCAGAGCAAGCAAGTTAGTCTTTCGCCTCAGGACATCAATGTTGTTTTTGGGTTGCCCGATATTGATGTGGCTGAGTATGGAGACATTGCCCCTCGACAAAGTGATGAAAAACTTGCCACTATGTTAGTAGAACTGTCTGTGGAGGGAACACAATGGATTGTTTCGAAGAAATATGGAGCTCACACTATCCCCCGCACTACCTTAACAACTCATGATCACGTATGGAACCATTTTATCAAAACCAACATGTTGCCCACCACTCATGACACATCAGTTAGCAAAGATCGAGTCATACTGATTTTCTGCATTTTGACTGGCCTATCCATTAATGTGGGGGAACTCATTTCCAAAGGGATCATTGCTTTTGGTGCTGCAAGGGACCCTTTTTTTTCCCACATTGATCACTGCATTGTGCCTTAAAGCAGGTGTGCCCCTAGTTCCGGATGATGAAAGGCGTCACTCTCCATATTACATTGATGATCATACAATTTGAAAGGTTACCAAATTCGCCTCCATTCGAAGAGAGCAAGCCTCCACCTCTGCTCCACCACCATCGTCTGACCATGACTCTACTGCCCCTTTCGGACCCCACTGTCGTTGAGCTTTATGCCACTCAGCAGAGCATACTTAGTCTGCTGCATCACATGGAGGCCCAGCAACACGTCTATTGGGGATATGTGTGCTAGCATGACAATGTCTTGTATCACTCTTTCGAGCCCACTGAGCCTTTCCTAGAGTTCCCTGAGGCCATCATGGAGCGATGGCATGCACCTAAACCTTCCGCTGTGAATGCCTCTTTGGAAGAGGAGGACGTCGAGTAGAGGGAGTTTCATTATTTTCCAGCATAATTATTTATTTCTTGTTCTATTTATATTGTGTTTTCTATTAAATATTGTGTTTTTCTGTTGTTTTTTTTTTTGTGCACTGAGGACAGTGCTCTCCCTTAAGTTTGGGGGTTGTTGTTTATAATTGCTATTATGTTGTCTTAATTTCTTTTATTTTCTTAAGATTTAGGTGTTGCTGGGTGTATTTTGTTTGAGTCTTGAGTTATGAGTCTAGGTTGTAATGAAATAAATTCTTGTATTGGCTGTGTTTAAGTGTGGGGTGGCTCAATGATAAAATTTAGAACAAAAATAAAATTGCAATATTTGTTAACTCTTGTGTATTAGTGAGCATTTAGTACTTAAAGTTTTTTGTGCTAATTCAACCATAGTGAAAGTGTTGAGTGTGCATAGTTTGACCATGAAACCCATACACCCTAGATTAAACTAATTATTCATGAAGGTTTAGGTTTTTAGAATTGACTTGATAATACCCTTGAGGCGAATCCTAGGAGGCTTAGTGATTTAGAGAGGATTTAGGCAATTTTCTTTGACTGTTTGAGCTTTTCATGCCTGCCTTGTAATTATTATCCCTAGTGACCCAACTTTGAGCTTATGGGCCTATTTTGTTCATGTAGCCTTCACTTGATAACCAATCTTTATTTTTATTATTTCTCACCAAACTTTAGGCTTAGTTTGTCTTGGATATTATTTGAGATAAGTTTGGGGGGAAAGTGAGGAAAGAGTATTTTGTTTTTGGGGTGTTAGCAATTTTTATACACCTATATGCTCAAATTTGTTAATTGTGTTTATATTTGTGTTATCTTCATTGTTTTTATTTTGATTGTATTATTTTTTAAGTTGCCTTGTTTTCATTTTATTCAAAAGAAAATAAAAAAACTGAGAAAAATAAAAGAAAATTCAGAAAAAGGGGAGATATGTATATTTAGTTAATTGTAAATAAATAAGTTGTATGTAGTTGCATTGTAGCTATAGTTGAGCATATAAGTGTATTATTCATAGAAAAAAGGGAAATGACTGTTATTGAGTGAGTTGGGGGGAATGATATTGAGAAATGGGAGGATAATGAATTCTTTATGTCCAAGGCAAGCTAAGTTTTAAGGTTTAGCTTACAAAATTCATCATAATCCATACCTTTAGTCTAGCCTACATTATTACAATGTAAATACCTATTGATCTAAATCACTTTGCAACCCACATTAGCGAAGAGGGGTTATTGAGTTCAACATATGAAGCATGAATTAAACCTTGGATTGTTGCTTAGTTTAATCTATGGAAGATGGGATGATTGGGAAGAGCTATTTGTGCACTAATTGGGAACACATTGAAAACTTGGTTGGGTTAGCATCTTAATACTTGAGGAACTTGGCTTGCATATACACTTGAGTTATCATTTGAATCATTGATTTGATAGTTCTATCCCCACTTTGATATGACCATTTCCAAATTGATTCCAAATTGTTTGTTTTGTGTCTTTGTGGTGTCATTTATGTATTTTGTAGTTGTGTGGTGTGTTTGTGTCTTTACAAATTGTGGTGTTGTATGTTTGTTAGGTAGTAAAGTCATCACTCGAGGATGAGCAATGGTTCATGTTTGGGGGTGTGATAACTCTATATTTTAGAGTTATTAATTGAGCTTTTGAACTTAAAAATCTAAGTGAAGTAGAGTGTTTGTATTCTTAATGTGTGGTTTTAGTCATTTTGTCTTTTAATTTTGTTTGTGAATTCTATTTTAGTCAATGATAAATCTTGTTGGAAAATAATTGGATTATGAACTAAAAAAATATGATATCTCTTTTGAAGGCCATAAAGAAAGGATGCATGGAAAGCCTGGTGGAAAATGTGCAAAAAAAACATCTTGGAGCTGAAATCCCGGTACTTTGCTGTAGCATCATTTCAACTTTGCTGCAACAAAGTGTACACAGTCAGCAACTTAAGGCATGCATACTTGGTAAGTCATTAAATGAGATGGAATGACATGGTGAGATGGATGATAAGGTGGAAAAAGAACTGATATTTGTAGGGAAAGTTGTGGTCCCACTTGAGAGAGAGGGGGGGGGGGGGGGGGGGGATTTATACCCATTTTTTAGCCCTAAAATGAGAACCATTCTCTTCAACCTTAAATGAGCCACCCATGACACAAGCCACCCATGACACAAGCAGAGACAGTTTTTTGCAACTTTTGAGTTGAAAACACCAAAGAGATGGAGCAAAAACGTGGGAGAAGATAAGAGAACGGAGAAGAGGAAGAAGAGGAGAATTCTCTACCATTTGGGGCTAGATTTCTTTACTCTTTTCCCTATTTTGTATTTGAATTTCTTTTCTCATTTTGAACTCATGGAAACCATGGTGTTGATATTTTATGGTGATTTGCTTATATTGAGTACGAACTAACTCTTTTGAAGTTAGGGATAGCGATGAACCCTAATTTGTAGCATAACCTCAAATTGCTATTTTGAATTTATGCTATGTTGCTCTTGTTCAATTAAGCTATTTTTATTGCTATTCTTACTTGAGATTGATTAACTTTAGTGAGATACAAGCTAATTTTAATTTCGGAAGGGTTGAGATTAGTGGAAATGTTTAATTGATGTATGTTTAATAACCATGTTGCTAATTAGTGAATATTATAGGAATATTGTATTCACCATGCAAACATACAAGATTAGTACTTAAGATTATGTTCTTAAAATTGGATTAGCATAGGAATATGTGGATTTAATTATTATAACTTTAACATGTGCATTTGGAAGGATGGCATGTCTATTTGTTATAGAATCTTAGTTACAAGAGTACTTTGTTGTGAACTTTGTACAACATAGGGGTGAACTACAAATTAGGGAGAATCGTTATTCCTAGCTATTTCCATCATTCATTTGACAAAGAATTATTCATTGATTTGACTTAAATGCTATTTTTATTTTTCTAAAGTAGTTTGCAAATTCTTAATTAATCACATTAATTCAAAGTGTTTGCAACCCAAATTGTTAGAGTTGATTTTTATAATATTTAGCTTAAAGCAATCCTTGAGGAGACGATAGAATTACTTACTACTTTATTACATGTTAGGCGATTATCTACAATTGCATATCCTAAAAGAAAAAAATCGCAACAACCTCTCAAGTTTCAAGTATCTCAATACAATAGACTTTTGGATTAGAGTTATTTTATAACCTGAACCATGTAAAAATCGGTATCATTCTCATTTTTTTTCAAATTCTCTTTATTTTAAGTTAATAGCAAAAAAGAAAGTCAACATTATTAATTTTAAAAATATTTTTAAATCATTTTAAATTAACAAAAACAAAATTAAATCAAATAAATCATTGAAAATATAAGTAATATGGTCATATTTTAAATATGAGTTGACCATATTCCAAGATACTAAATTGATACGAAATACAAAGAGAAGATACTAAAGGATAATTATTATAAACATAGACTCCAAAATGTATATTTCCATAAAACATATATCCACAAATGAGTATTTGCCTCTAATATCCACGCGTGAAAAGAGAAATTAGAAGCTCATATAACACACATGGGTCCCACGCGTTTTGGCGCATGTTGTTGGCTGAAACAAAATTCATGTACTGATTGAGTAAAAACGTGAGACCCAATTCCTTGATAATTGACTTGCAGGGACCACATGGTTTGACTTCTTGTAATTCCTCTTAACGTGACACATGGCATGCAAATAGAAGATAGCTTGCAACTCAGCTTAAATGGCTAGCTTCAGCTCGACGTAGATCAGCGGCTTAAGAGGCTCAAATGGCTGGCTTGGGCTCTTAGATATACGGGCTGGACCTTCTATCTGTTGGGCTCTTCCTCTTTTCCTTTGCCAATTTATAACTTTCTCTATAAAAATAACACATTTATGTATAGAACTAAATAAATTAAATTAAAATAAATATTTCCATATTAAAAATACATCAAATAAATCAATAAAAATATTAATTAAAATTCAATCTATTTTAGTAATCATAAATATGCATTTTAACTCTAAAAAATTCTTTTAGACCCAAAAATCATAAAATATCAAAAATAAAATTAAAATCATTAAATTAACTAAAAGCTTACAATTTCTAAGCCTAAAAAATCAGTAGCCTTTGGTGGTTCTTGCATAGATGGCTTGGAAGATTTGAAATTTCTTTCCGATAATTCTAAGGACTCAAAATTCCTTCAAAATTTAGTAAAAGACTGCTTGGATTCCACCCATGTAACTTGGGTTCTCCCTCTTCACTCATTTCTTCAAACTCTTCAAGTGAAATCACCCCAGTCCATCTTTACAAGTTTCTTTTTGTAATTTTTCAGCCACAATAGCATCAATTATACTCAAAGAAGAGCACTCATCAACCTCATCCGGAAACTTCATAGCATTGGACACATTGAAAGTCACTTATTGGTCATTCACCCTCATAGTAAGCTCTCATTTGTTAACATCAATCAAAGTCCTTCTCGGTAGCAAGAAATGGTCTCGCCAAAATTATTGGAACATCTCTATCCGCTTCATAATCAAGAATAATGAAATCCACCAGAAAAATGAACTTATCAACTTGCACAAGTACATCCTCAATCTTGCCTTTCTGGTGTGCCTAGAGTGATCTGCTAATTTCAAAGTGGCAGTAGTTGGCCTTGCTTCTCCATTTCCCAACTTCTTGAAAATCGACATGGGCATCAAGTTAATACTATCCTCCAAATCACAAAGTGCTATGCCAACATCTCTACCACCAATAGAACAAGGAATT